>NC_134523.1:21019581-21644303 GCF_027942865.1 Odontesthes bonariensis
ACGTATAAAGTCATGCATATAACACTTGGATCCAGTTAGGCATGGTTCACATTTCTGGCCAAATTTCATTGTTTGGTCTAATTCAGATTCTACCCAGATTTGTAGAAGTGAACAGAAAAACTGGAACCAACCCACCATTGGAAACACCATCACCAGCATAGCTGCTTGTAGTATCCTCCACTGTTGTCAGTTTATTGCAGCCCACGCAGATAGGTCAGTGATGTTGAGACAAACAAATCTGATCTCATCACTTGCAAATTTGATCTGATCTGAGAAACAAATCTGATTTGCCTGCAGGGTGAACGTGGCCTTACACGCAGCTCAGCTCCCTTCAAGGTTACTTCCGTTGATTCTTCTACTTTATTGATGTAACGATGCGTCAAACAGGGACCCGCCCCTCCAGGTATACTGTGGTCAGAGTTGTGATCCCTCTGAGCCAGCTCTAAAGATGTGAAGCCGTGACAAAAACTTCCATTCTTAAATAAAAGGTTGCTCGTTGGAAGATGGCCGAAACAGCCGAGTATCAAATGAAGCAGATGTAAATGTTGAATTTTCGCTTTCTGTAAGTTACAGATGAGGAGTGTCACAAACGCTCCCGATCTAATCAGAAAGATGTGAGGGGAGAGGTTTTCAGCTGCCTGACATGCAGCTTGGTCAAAGCATTAATCCTGCTTCAACTCTTTAAGCCTTTAAGCCTTTGACATGGATGCAATGTGGAACATAATAAACTAAATTGACTAAATACTAACATTTCATGGGAGGGAACTTGACAATTTTTGGGACTGAGACTAAAGGGATTCTTAAATATTTATTCATTTCCTTTTAAATTGACACTTCATACTCAATAGCGCCGCTCATTATTGATCATGCACATAATGATCATCATCATTTTGCATGATCCGATTGTTTTAGTTTCGTACTCTTTAATTTCATTGCAGAATCAATGAGGACAACAGATAGAAAAGACAGTCAGGTGGAAAATAAAGTATTTCTTCTTTCAATTCGAAGGTTTTTTAACTGGTCGTAAATGTGGGTAGATGGATAGCAACATAACATTTCTATAAAAGCTGAAGTTTTGAAAGGTCTGGAGCTTTCAGATGTGCTGACATCAGAAATTATCTTGGGGAAGTGATTGTTGTTGGCCAGCGATCTGGGAAGGGTTACTGGGCCATTTCCAAACTGTTTGAACTTCAGTGAGAAGGAATATTCAGAAGTGGAAAACATAAAAAATACTTCCTAAAATATGGCTGGTTGAGAAGGGTTGCAGGAGAGAGCTTCTTCTCTACAAAAAAGGTTTGAAAAGACTTCTGGAATAATGACCTGTGGAGAGACATGACTAAAATGAAGATGTTTGGCAAAAACCAAGCGCTGCACATAAGCACAAACACCTCATACCAACTGTCAAGCACAGTGGTGGAGGGCCGGATGATTTGGGCTTGTTCTGCAGCCACAGGAGCTGGGCCCATTGCAGTCATTGAGTCCATCATGAACTCCTCTGTAAACCAAAGTATTCTAGAGTCAAATATGAGACAAAAATCTACAACAGAAAGTCTGAAAAACAAAAGAATCAAGGTGTTGCAATGGTCCTGTCAAAGAGCAGACCGCAAACCTGATTGAAATGCTGTGGCGGGACCTTAAGAGAGGTGTGCAGCAAAGCCAGCAAACCTCAACGAACACACCCACGCAGATGTGAAAGCATCATACAACAAGTTATTGCTGCCAAAGATGGTTCAACAAGCTGTTGAATAATGGGCGGTGTTCAGCTTTTCTGGTAAGTACCTAAGTGTACTTTCTTTTTCACATGACTTACAATGCATAGACTCAAATGGTAGGTGGTGATTCTGGATATATGCCAGGCTGCTCATGTTATCTACATGAGAGATCACTTCAAATTCTAGAATGAGGCAATACATGTGGGCGTATAGGCAACATAAAATAATACCGGTAATACTTGAGGATTATTCATGCTTTGTGGTCTGTCAGCACAAGTGTTCCTGTTTGTACGGTAATGCAAAGCCTTAGTCTCACTCTTATTGAGTGGTTGCATGCATAATTTGCTCTTTTAAAAATAACAAAGCAGCCATTCTTCTTCCTTTGAAGTACATCACCACATTATCTGCCATGGATGGGTGCACACCACGGGTTGTCATGTGTAGAGAAGGGGTCAATTCCCCTGCATATGGGTGGGCCACATGCAGCATCTGCATTTACACACATCTAGTCCAGATGAGTCCTTTTGAACCAATTTTGGCTCAGAAATATGAGCGCAACCTCTTTACAAACATTAATGTAATAATATGTTTAAATTGTGGTGTGGTAAAAGGGACAAAATTAAAGCTGTTGACAAGCTGGTGGACAGTCTATCCTCATAGACAATAAGTTGGAATTGGCATTCGTACAAGGACTAATCGTGTAACCTAGACAGCAACTCATAGTGTACACATAACCTACAAGTGTTTCAGAATGAAAAATAGAGAACTTTCTATCTGAAGAGAAGCTACAAAAACCTCATATGAACCCAATGAAAGTATGTATTGATTGTGTAAGATCTGATTAAGTTTGCAAAATCATACATGCATGACATTTATGAACAGGAGAGAAAACAATAACAGAAAGGACAGTAGAACAATGATTCCACTCAAGAACAGAACCGGTGCTGGCATTTGTGGCAGCATGTCATCTTAACACATCATATGACACCACCGCACAATACGGTGATTAAACCATCTCGCTTCATTTATAGATTTCTGAGATCAGATTGTTTTGTTTCACTGGCGCAGAGAATGACCAATAAATGACCAACATCTTTTTTTTGTGTGTGTGTGATTTAATGTTGTGTTAAAATGTAGAAAGTGTAATATGCATTTACGTGTGTGTGGATCTGGTTTAGATGCAGCACCACAACATGACACAAACAAACAGTGAGGAGCACAAGGTGTACCCTTTGAAAAAGGCTGTGTTTTTATTGAAATACAGCAGACATCAACAGGTTGTTTTGCTGACCTGGGCAACAGAAACAGAACTCGAATACTTTTCAACCTATGTGAAAACAAATATTAATGGCTGTTATTTTCTCATTGTAACTCCAAAGACACTTTAAACTCAAACTGAGTCAACTCCAACTCATTTTGCTGATTAACTAAAATGTTGGGAAGGAAACAAGAACAAGCTGGTGCTCAATTTGAGTTCTCAATGCAAAAATGCTGGTACAGTATGCAAAGTTTAAAGTTTCACACACCTTGAAAGGAGGACTTGGAAAAAGTGTTCAGGCTTGTTTTTGTGCCCAGGACTAAATGTTTGATAGTAGCAGTAGTAGAAGAAGCAGAACGTCCGTAATGAAGCAGGGCTGGCCTCAACTCCCCTCAAAAAGAGGACATTTAGAGCACCTGGTTTCCCCAAAAAGAATTCAGAGCTTTTTATAAACGGTAATATGGCTAAATGTACGGCTTTTTTATTTGCACCACAGAAAAAGTGATTAAAGGTGGCACGAATGGGTCAGAGACCAAACACTTTGGGTGGGATCAGCCTTCCACTTTTGTGATAATAAAATACTTTTGTGCAAGTTTTGATTGTCTGGATTCTTAAAAATCAAGAGGAAAGCAATTTGAAACACGAGTATTTTGCCCATATTCCCTCTTGGTTTACGTAAGACAAAATTTCAAAGTGCCATATTGGGATTTTACAGCTGAATACCGCTTAAGACTGGAGATGGCACGAGATCCTAAAGGTTTATTTGACAACAAAAGATGGATCAGACACGTGATTTACTTTGAAACAGTTGTTAACACGCTGCTGCACAAATGATGCCATGCACAGAAGCAAAGATTTAAGTTGTACACAACTGTTGTTCTATTAACATTTCCTGGTCTTGATTAATAGTAAAATATCAAACTCAAATGGCAAAGGGACAATTATTGGATTTGAAAAGGGAAATTTACCAAATTTTATGGGAGAAACAGGCAGATGTGTGCTATCAGAGCAAACTTCAGGGTTTGCAAGTAGTGTATCCCTCATGTCGACACTTTGTTTGTAAAAATCTGAACTACGCTGGTTATTGATACTCTAATTGCATAAAAGCTTTTTGAGGAAGTCAGGTGCACACAGATATAAATTTCAGCATGAATAAACAGCAAGTTCAAATTAAATAAAGGAAGGAATCAAGCACACGAGCAACATCTTAGGGTTTTGTCACAGCTTCCAACGTGTTTGCCAGCCAGTCACGACAGCTCGTCAAAGTCGTTTGCTTTTTAAACTTTCAGTCACCAAGATTGCTACAGAATCTTAAAAGGCTCATTTGCATCCTTCAAGTTTTTGACTCATGGCTGTCAGACAGCCTCTGCTCTGCTGTGGAGCAGTTCACACTCTAAAAGGATGATGTAAAGGTCATATCAAAGCAAAGGGTGCATCCCTGCTAATAAGCTTTGGTCAGCTTTCAAGAGTCTAAAACTGTTCCCTGTTCTACAAATATTCGTGTAAAGGTTTGTGAAAGAGACTTTCTTTTCTATGATCTAGCAAATGCACAATTTCACCAGCTGAGTGTGGATGAGATTCCAGAGAATCCAATTTGAGATCCTTTGTTTCTTTTAATTCTGGATGCAAGACTTATCACAGTTTCATATCGAGTACAAGTGTGCTCGATTCTTTCCTCTTTGCACATTCAGACAGTTAACCCACATTTCCGTAACTCCTCAAAGGAAATACATTCAATCATTCCTCAGAAAAATATTCAATTAAAACTATGCACTTGCAAAAATAAAACTCTCTTTTAATGCTTTCTAAGGCTGCGCGTCTACCGGGAGGCTCGCTCTGCAGCGCTGCTGTCTTGTTCGGGTTTTTGCAGAAGGACGTGCAGCAGCGCAGCGGAGGTGAGCTCCAGTGATGCTGAAGTTTATAAAAACTACAAACACTTTAATCAACAACAAAAAAAAAAAAGCACTTTATCGACTCATAAGAACAGCTGTAGCTTTGCAACAAGCCTCAGACTGCAAGTGAGCAACCGCTCAGTGGACGGAGTTGAAAAACCTTCCTCTCTGTCATTGAGGCCAGCCCTGGGTTGCATTTGTAAATACAGTATTTCAGATATATGTAGTCTTATCATCTTTAAATCTGACCAGGACACTACAGCGGCAGAAGCAATACATAAAGAAGCTCATATTCTGTTTTTACTATTATTCTTTTTTTTTTTGTCGGAATGGAACTAGTTTCAACTAAGCCTACCAAGCCAACATGTAGTTATGTATCGAATAAAACGCTATTTATCTTCTTTTTTTTGTTTACTTTTGTTTATTACAGGCGTGTATGATGGTGTGCAGGACGACACTGAGAAAACAAAGGAGGAAACGGAGAAGGAAGGAAAGAGGAAGACAAAAAAAGTGAGAGAGAAAGAAAGAAAGAAGAACACACAGAGAAAAAGATTTAAGTATGATTCAGGCAGCATGATTCTGGATTGTGGGTTTTTGCTGTTGAGTTTGTGTGTTGCATGATCGTTACCAGTGAATCCTTCTGCGGTTGCCACCATTTTGACAGTTTAACTGCTTAACTTTTTGTTGTTGTTTTTTATGTTGTTTGTTCCTTATCGGTTTTCAACGAAGATCAAGGACAGTCACTTGGTCATACAAGCACGTTCGTTGGAACAAGAAGTGCAGATTGGCTTAAGTTTCTTTTTGTTCTGTTTTTTTTTTTTTTTTGTATTTTTTCTTTTGTGTTTCTTCAAAAAAGGGTTCCAGACAGAGTGGCTACAATAATAATAATATAACAATAGCACTTGACTTCACTTCAGCACAGTAAAAAAAACAAAAAAAGAAAAGAAAAAAGGTCCAAAGGTGCTTTTTGTGTGTATGTTTTTTCTTTTTTCTTTAAATCTGATTTGATGTGAAGCGAAGTCCCCCCTCTTCCTCCCTCCTTCCTCTCCTCCTCCTCCCCCCACCTCTCCTCTCCTCTCAGCAGGGAAGTGGCGGGCGGAAGTCCAGTGCTGGTTAGATGAAGAAGAAGTGACTGAAGTATTGCCAACTGCTCTGTCTTTTTTTTTCTTTTTGTAGTGGTTCCACTCAGGTTCAGTACAAAAAGAGGAGAAGGAGAGATGGGAAAAGAAAGAAAATAATATGATGCACACACAAGCATACCACTGCTGGCACCATGTTTGTTTAAAAGTCCATCAACAAAATGCAAACAAACAAACAAACAACAACAACAAAAAAAAAAAAGGTAAAAGAGCCGAGAGAGGGGTTTGAAAAAGAAAAACTAAGGAAGAAAAAAGGAGGGTTCTGGGGGGACGAATTGCTCCCATTTTACAAAATGTAACAAAATTTTTCCGCAAAATTTTACAAATCTGTATCAATACAGGAAAACAAAACAAACATATATATCCTATTTACAACAAGAAGAAGAACCCTTTTTTTTTTTCAAAAGTGTAGTGAGAATGCAGCAGATTCCAGCTTTGGCACTCGGCGTTGTTGTTGTTTTGTTTTTTTTCTTGTTTGTTTGTTTGTTTTAAATCCACCCTGTCTGTTGATCGGTCGGTGCGTACAGTCACGCTGCTGCTGCAGGCACACATTCAGTACTCCGGTTCACCTTCCTCCTCATCCTCACATCTCCATGGCAACGCAGGTCACGCACAACATCACCTCAGACACGTCACGCGTTTCATCCATCCCGCAGGTTCACGAACTGCTAATCCCCTTCTCACTGATTACTCCCGGACGACTTCAAGGGAAAGTTCCGGGATTTTAGGGCTATTTAAGAGGCTTACAGTAAAGTGCAAATGATCAATTAGCTCTACCATTATACAAAAGGTTTAGAATGTAAAGAAACGTAGGTTATTCAGGTCTGGGTTGTTGACAAAACAAAATCATGATTCTTTTAGAGGAGAAAGTTTGGAAAGATACCAATCTGCTCGTTAATTAGTTCAAACTTCCACCAAAAGGGAGTGTTTACTCTAAAAGGGAAAATATGTTCTGCTAAACAATCATAGCGAACATACCTGAACCTCTTCTTTAAAGTGGCTTGAAGTAAAATTTTAATCGAAACCACAGGTGCTGAGTGATTAAACTTCACTGTATTGTGGAGATAACGAGATTCGTAACATTTAAAAAGACATTTCCACGTGCAAATCGCAAATACTCGTACAAAGAGGGAATGTAAATGCAGCATCTTCAATTATAATTTAAAGTGACTGACAGTTAATATGCTATACGACTCATTTGGGGCAAGGAAGCTCATAAAAGTGCACTTTAGAAGACTGAAAGAGCCTCTGCTTAAAGAGAAAGGCGGGGATTTAAACATACCATGTCTGATGTGTGTGAGCTATGAGCAAAATTTCAGAATCTTGATGAGGATCTGATCCAAGTCGCCCAGGTCAAAGTCTTATTGATGGCTTATACCACCACATCACCACACCAACAACAGATGTGGACTGCAATGCAAAAGGAAGCTAAAGCGGAAACTGTAGAGAATCATTTTAAGGTTCCGTTTGGAGATATTTACCAATAATCTGAAGAAGTCACTGAAAAAAGTAGGGCTGGGCAATGATTAAAATTTTTAATCTAATTAATCACATGATTTCCCTGATTAATCACGATTAATCGCATTTGTACGCAAAATCCAAAAATGAATTCAAAAGTAGTGTATAGCCTTTAGCATTTAGTTTTATTTTAAATGTGCTGCCATATGAATGAAAGTGCCATAACATTTGTTGTGCAAACACACTTTAAACATCAGCATCTTTCTGTAGTTTTTATATAGAAGCCTCGCTCCACTGTCTGTTTCCTTGAATGACTTGCTGCTATCAGTTGTGTGTTTTGCCTTTAAGTGATATTTTAGACTGGAACTACTACGGTGAGAAGACAATTCAACTTGACAGTGTTTACAGAAAACTTTGGTTCTGTCGACTCCGCCGTCTGGAAGAACTTTAAAATGAAAATGGCCGAGTAAAAGTTCTCTACCCTTCTCCATGTTTGGTGGATCCGCCAATTACTTTCTTTTCCGGTTTCGCAGCAGACAGCAACAGACTTTTACAAAATAAAAGCCTGTGAGCGACAGACTTTTACAATAATAAAATAAATAATAAAACCTGCGCTAATGCACGATAATATTAGCCTGGGAATTCCCATGCTGCTTTGCGCCGATTTCATTCACACTGCAAAGGCAGCCTGGAAACCACCGCCCTTATTTTTGCCTGAGTTAGGGAACCAATCACAGAACCGGGGGGGGGGGGCAGCAAGACGATGACGACGTCTATGCGCGACACCGAAGCGTTAATCCAACATGGCAGCAGACACAACGTTACCGTTCGATGCAGCCTTAGAAAGTGTTTTAAGTAGCTTAGAACGCAAGTTTACTTTTAAAAAAGAGCAACGTTTGTTGGAGTTGAAAGATTTCACTGCCAAGAAGGATGTATTTCCTCGTCGAATTTCTGTCGCTCTACATACGTCATCTGGTATAAGTGATACAATTGGCTATGAATCACGCGCAAAGCAGCATGGGAAGAACCAGACGCCATTTGATAGACATTCGTAGCGCCCAATAAACGGCTCTAGGCATTCGTAAACCACGCCTCATACAAGAAAATGCACACCTAGTTCCCAGACCACCATCTCATCGAGATGTGGACGCGTCAGCCAGGCTACGATAAAATATTAACACGAGTTAAATAATTAATAAGTTAACGATAATAACGAGTTAACTCGCCCAGCCCTAAAAAAAAGATAGGAATGTAATTTGGATGAAATGGACCATTGATGGCAGTAAAATTGGTGGGAAGAAGGTTTGGGATACATTTTTATACTTTGTGTTTGACCATATGAATTCAAAGCTATTCACTCTGCTCTGAGGAAATCATAAACTATTCCCAACCGGGTAGACGTTAAAGGGAAGACTGTTTTCATGAGAATTTGGCAGTGTTTATAGATCAAACCCACCTCTAATGTAAAGTCTGAACTTAAACACCTTAGAAGGAAGCCTCAGCACATTGATCACCAAGATTGTTTACAGCAATTTTCAAATCGGCTCATTTATAATCTGCATCTGTGTTGGAGTCTGTGAGCCGAGCCTTGCTTCTGCATACATAGGGTAGGACTCGCCGCCGTTTTCTTTTTCTAAAACTACTTTAAAACTCCTGTCACTGTGAGAACCCAAACAGAAATCTAAAACCCACCGTAAGGGAGGGAAACAGTAATTATCTTCACAGGTCGTAGCCCTGAATATCTTTTAGCGCTCATCAGCTTTCATAGTAGGTGTACGTTTGCTCCCCTTGAAAAAAAAACCCCGCCACCTCAGAGGCCTCTTCTTATTTAAACTCATCCTTTTGTTGCAAACCTTGCATCTAAGCGAGGATCGCTTCATGTTGAGAACACTGACGAGATTACCGACGACATGACGATTGAGGATGCTGTGCGTGACCTCGGATGCGACAATCAATAGATAAAAATTGGTAAAAAAAGAAATGAAAAAAAATTAAATACCATATCTGTTAATTAAAAAAACTCTCGTTTCTGTTGTTCCATTCTTCATTTTCTTTCCTCCTGTATGTTTCCAGCAGCAGCGACGGTGACAGCGACAAATCCTATTCGCACCTAAAACGGACAGAGGGAGAGGAGTGGAGGAGGGAGAGAAAAATGGATTAAAAACTGTCAGATATTTCTGAACTGACACAAACTCACAACTTTCCTACAAAAAAAAACAAGGACAAACAGTATAAAACCATACAAACAAACAATAAAAAAAATAAATCAGAGGAGAGAGGGATTAAAAAGCTATTGTTGTGCCAGGAGCCGGTGATGTGGAGTTGCAGGGAACTGGGACATGTTGTGAAATAACGGCTTTCTCATGAACTGCACACCTGACCAGCCGGCGCTCACTCCCCTAATCCATGAAAGAGTGTTTCAAATGTAGGTTTCTTTGGTTGAAGTTATTTAACACAGCCCATAGTCACTGAGATTAAAAAAAAAAAAACAGGACAATGAACAGTAACACACAGAAACACACAGATGGGTTCCCTTTGTTAAAAACACGCTACCAGGTATTAAAGTACCCATATTAGGAGGAGTTGAAGGGTGATAAGTGTATAAGAGAGAGTGTATTAAAAGTTATGCTGCTCATTTCCGAAGCATTATTAAGCATCTTCAGTCTCAAACCGTTTTAGTTCACACTGCTTTAAGGACCCCTTCTTGGTAAGCCAATTGTTGAACTAATAGCTGCAAAGAAGGTGCCTTTTCTTTGATTGTAACCCACCGATCCATTCGAAATGTAGACATTGTGCTATTGTCTTTGATGGTGATGAAGTAACGGGAAATTAACAAAATAAACATTCAAGTTGGTGCAGGAGCAGCTGCAACGTAACACACCAAAACAAAGGGAGGAACCACGAATATGGACTGGGTCTTTCTAAAACGGTGCCATTTTGTACTGACGGCAGAGAACGCGTTTTGATTTCCTTTGTCATCGGTGAGAGTCAAGAACAAGTTAGAGATTTGTTGTTTTTTTGAAGAGTGACTCATTTATTTTAATGCGTATCCTAACAAGCGATACAGTCAAAGTGAATGTTGTGATCAGCTGAACGGGTTGTGAATGCGATCGATCAGCTGTGCAACTGGACACTACAGTTAAGCAACAGGAGATAAACCAATATGGCCGCCACAAACGGCAGAGTGAGCTGCGTTTTTATTTTTTATTTTAAACCCCTGCTGGATCACTGGACTGGCACACCAACCGCAGGCCCTGAGCTTTAGTTTGAGCAAAATGCCACTGAGGGCACAAAATCAGTCACAAAGACATGCAAAATAATTCAAATAAGATTCAAAATGACTTATGACGGGAAGTCAAATAAAAACCCACAGGAGCAATGTGAGTGTAAAGGGATGCGCTGCAACTAAAACAAACAAAAATTCAAAGTTAATACAGAGGCTAATCCAAAGAGACAAGAATGATATTACTAATAATTAAAAAGGAATACCACAAACTCGTCTTTGTCCTGCGTATGGGGGTGTTTCACGTTTCATCCCATGGATTCATAAGGCACCCACATCACAACGTGAAACCACAAGTTATGGTTCATCATTCTAATGGCTGCGAGCTCAGGATCTGCTGCCGCTTTTTCAGCGGAAAAGCAAAAGTCTTAAATGAATGTTGCCATTAAAAACACCAATTATGTTACCCTTTTTCATTTAATAAAAATACATATATTTTCTATACCAAAGGACTGATAAGTAGCAACATTTTTTTTAAGCTTCTTAGTGAAGATTTTTCTGAACTTTGTTTTTTTTGTTTTTTAGCTCGATATGTTAAGTTTTGCTAACAACCTGTAAAAGAATCATTCAGCTGGTGATGTTTTGGTGCCAGTCCAGCTGCAGCTCCAACGCTGGGCTATTTCCTCATGAAAAAGTGTGCTGATCTGAATGAAATACATCTGAGTCAAGACGATCATTGTGCTCTCTGATAGAGAACAAGAATAAAACACTCCGAGCACCTTCTTTTAATAAAGTGCATCAGATTCCAATTTTGAGGACTGAATCCTTTGAAGAGGCTCTCGCTGCACTTTCTTATCTTATAAACTGATTATCTGAATGCGCTCCACTGACAATACAGTTCAGGACCCAGTAGGAAAAAAAGTGCAGATTTAATTAACATCAGGACTGTTGGTAGCTTTGGGTGATTAGGCCCATAAAATTTGAATCTCACTTTAAATCTAACGTCGCTGGGAAAAAAAATCTCCTTTTCTAATAAAAGTGATGGTGCAAATTTATTATAAAAATAATGACATTTAATCTTAATATACAAAGAAAAAGGTAATTTTGGTGTCCGCAGCCTCTGTGTTTTACTTTATAATGATAACAGGGAGGGAGAAGCACTGCAGCATTTTGGCAATTAAGCCTTCATCTATAAGCTATGCCGTTGATAAGTTATTATGGGATGCTGCCGCGCTCTGCTGATTAAATGAAGCCCCGAGCTGCGGTGATTAGTGAGACAGGACAATGGATGGTGCACTCACGCACACACAGATAAGCTGGGGACATCGTACCGCATCAATTTTCACCGCAGGAATTTTCTCCATAAATTGTTCCGACTCTCTAACGTAATTATTCTTCATCACTTCTTTTTGTGATCACCTTGCAGCTGAGACCTCGAACCCCTCACCGGATGACTCCAAAAAAAAAAAAAAAAAAAAAAAAAAAACTAGATGCACAAAGTGAGCCTGATGTATTATTTAGGTATAATCACAAATGTTTATCTTTTTTCCACACAAACACAGGTTTATTTTGAAGATGTTTGCAGCATTGAAACATGGAGAATCAGTGAGGCGGGCAGAGTAGGATGGAGGGATGAGTGGCAGGTTAACAGGGTCTCATGTTGTATATGGAAGGGCATGGCATCCACCGATGTTTTGATTTCCTGGCCATGAAACTCTGCTCTGTTCAGGTTCGTTTCAAACTGCAGATGTGTTCAGCTAAACGCTGCCTGCTCAGAATAAAGCGGCTCGGATGCAAAAGAAACGGACTTATTCCTGAAGAGAGCGGAATAAACACACGACATACATTATCATGCTGACACTCATCCTTTTTAATCCATCAAGCCTGAAGAAAATAATCAGTTTCAGAAATTAAAGGCCTGTCTGGGGGACATTAGAGTCTTGAGCCTGTAATTTTTTTATTTTTTTCCCCTTCATTTTTACCAATGAATTTAGGCAAAAGCAAGGAAATAGTTTTGGTACCTAAAAATGTCAGAAATTTGCTATCCACCTACTTAGCTCCTCTGGATGGCCTTCCTTTAACTTCCAGTAAAGGAACCTTGGAGTCCACGGCTGCATAGGGCGGGTGGTCATAATACACCAAGATAGCTTTAACCACAGTGTTGGAATTACGAAATGAAGTTGGGAGAAAGATTAAAGCACAACGTTACGGAACAAGATGCAGGAGGAACAAAAGTCAGTGCGTTGTTTTGACTCGTTTCACTCCGTGTTTCACGCTCTCTTCTTCTGCTTTTTCAGACTTTTACCCCCATTTTTACTCATGTTGATATGTGTTCATGAAAGAAAGTAAGTATGATGTAAGTTGTTGTTATACTTCCAGCTTACCTTGTATTTCCTTTGACCTATTTTTTAATGATTGCCGTTACTTGGTGTTACGTGTCGGTGTAGATTCTCAGTCATCCAGGTCATGGTAATCTTAAGAGCTTGAATAAGGGCAACTGGACTTCTTTTTCTTGATTCCAGTAGCCCACACTTAAGCTCTTAGGATTACTTGCATGTGATTTAGAAAGCTAAAGAAAGTTTATAATTGTGTCTTTCTGCCCGTACTATGCTTGGGTATCGGGGGGCTCTTAATATAAATGCCAGTAGATTGGTGCTTTTACACCTGATGCATTTTGTTGGTATAAATGGCAGCACGTTTGTTTGATGAATCCCACCAGAGGGTTGCGCTGGGATTGGGATCGGGTGCTATTGGACCAGGCGCTGGTGGGAGAGCAACACACAGTAGAATTGGCCTTTTAATCACCAAAAGCAGGTCTTTCTTTCATCTGCATAACATTAAACAGGGGAATTTGGTCCCAAAATGGTGCTGAAAAACTAGTACATGCATTTGTCCCATCAAGACTTAACTATATATATTTAGTTTTTTTGTTAACTTTTTTGCTGAGTGTGCAAATTTTCCCCTGAAAATCAATCAATTAATTCAAAATGCTGCAGGCAGAGTACTGGCTTGTACCACAGAGAGAGTGGACACATCTCTCATGTTAGCCAGCATTACACTGGCTTCCTTTAAAAATTTCAAAAGAATTTAAAATCTTGCACAAACTCCAACCTTACAGATCTCATTGTTGTCCGTCACCCTGCAGAACGGTTGGAAGAGCTCTTAGCCGTGAGGCTCCTCTCCTGTGGAACCAGCTCTTGTTTAACAGAAACACCGGCTCCATTTTATTAGTTAATTCATTCACAGATTATAAGCTCTTTATTCATTTGGTGAGCAATAACTGTTTTAATTTGCGTTTCGGGGGTATTTTTGTTTACCATAAAGCTTTTTTCGTTTTATTAATACTTGGTATTTCACTTGTATGTATTTGTTTCCACACTAGCGTCTTTTCAGTGTCTTTTAGCCCTGTGGAAGGGCTGTATAAATAGAGTTGAACTCTAACATCCAAACTGAAAGCTGGATATTTACCACAGGAGTTTCTATGGGAAAGTCCTGTAAAAAGAAACCACAATTCCAAGGTTTTCATGTTGTTTGCTACCACATCAGCAATAACAACTCCACATGATGATAGCATGTGAGCATAAAGTCAACAGGTTTCATGGCCTCCAACCATCACAGAAAAAAAATTGATTTAAAGCAGACGCTCCTAAAAACAATCAGAAAAAAGAGAAGCAGAATTATGTCGGGCAAAACATAGTGTGGGTTTCTGTAAGTCTCAGTTTCTCTTACTAATTAAATTTGTGAGCTCTTCCAGGCGACTACAGCTGCACCTTCTCTTCAAAGAGCCACAAGTGGATGGATACATGAGTCATGACGAAAATGACAAAGATACGCCCACCACTTAAACACAAATCCACTGACACGAAATTAATGTTAGGCTGAGTATGACCGTGAGGACAAAATGGTAATTTTTGCAATTAGCCGGCAATGAAAGAGGTTGAGAGTTAATGATTTAGTAGATAAAATATGAAAAAATAATTCATCAGCCTGAGTAAATGTGACTAAAACTCTCACATTTAATCAGCCCCCCCCCATTTTTAATAATGTCAAATGAAATAACTGTTGTATGATTCTGTGGAACTCTTCGGGTGTTTGGAAGAGTTGTTCAGATTTATTTTTGGACATGTTTCCAGGTTATGGTCAGAGCTCATGCAGGACTTCTATCTGAAGTGAATTTTCCACCAGCAGCCTTTGGTGGATTCCAGCATTCACCTGCTACACTCAGTAATCTGGGAGCCAAACTGATTTAGAAAGCAGTCTATAGCTTCCAATAATAACTGGCACCTGAAGTGAGCGGCCCCGGCCACAAACTGCCTGACTTTAGATAGCAGCTCGTGTTAATTTATCATCCCGCTCGCAAACTGAATCCCAACCGCCTCAGCACCTCCCCCAGCTCTGCTGGTAAATCTAGCGTTTTACATGCCTCGCTTTACTGCTGATGGTGGAATTAACTGAGAGAAGTGACAGTTTGTTTGAAGCATAAACACGTCAGACATTAAAAACGGAGTCCAATAATTTCTGTAAAAAGCTGTGTAAATATACAACGCTGTTGTTGTGTTTGCTCAGATGGGGCAGAGCGGTGGAGAGTGGAGGAGTGTACGAGAGCAGCCACTGAAGACTAAAGAAAACCCTCTCAAAACATATATAGATATTACTCACCTGTCTCAACTGTATAAAGACTTGAAATTATACGTTATTACAGGCAGAGCCACTCTGACTGACAGGTGAGTTACAAAACGGATGTGTATTAATCCTTTGCCTCTCTGGAGGCAAAAATCCAGGTCAGCGATGGCTAAATGCTCAATTTGAGTCCTCACGACGAACGGATGACGTCACAGAAACCTTTTTTCAGATGCGGTCTGAGATGGATTACCGTGAAATGTTAGATGCTTTTGGTGCTCAGAGGAAGTGAAGAAAGCTGTGAGGAAATCTGAGTTTGATCTGTTTGAGTCTGGCATCATGAATCGTCCTATATGCCACATTCACAGAGGGAGTGTGTTTTGAATGAAAATAGTTGTTCTAACCATATAAACAGTGTTCTTTGTTATCAGCATAGTCCTCCTTTAACGTCGTCATTATGTTTGTTTCATCTTCATCGCGTTTACTCTTCTCTGAAGACATCCTCTTCCTCCCCGCTGCCTTCGTTGGAATCCAACGTAGGATGAATAACGGTTTTGCTGGTTGTTTTAAATGTTCAGTTTATTTTTTTTTTCCTTTCTTCCCACAATAAGAGTAGAAATAAGAAATATATCAGCATGTTGGATAACAGCAAGAATGCAATATTGTGTAACCCTAGTATAAAGCACGTAAATTTTGTTCACATGAATCTGTCCCTGTAGAATTTGATGGAGATCATAAACTATGTTTATGGCCACTGGTTTTTACTTGTGTTTTGAATTTTCTAGCAGTATGTGAACGGTCCTTTTTAAGTGTGGGAAGAATCTGTTTTTTGTAGTTTTTACACCAATAAACCAACTTCCCTGAAGTTATCCCCTGTGGGAAAAATAAAGTATTTCTGAACTGAACAGAGGGAGGAAAAGGGAGCCGAAATCCTTCTAAAACATCACTGACGACAAGCCTGTCATTTGCAAAAAATCTACACTGATTGTTGGCTATTCAGAACGCTGCATATTGATTATTGATTTTAGCTGTCAAGTCCTGATTTTGAAGGTGTCCTTAAGGAGCGACAATCTTTCAAAAGTGACAATGTAAGAAGTTCAGTCTTCATCTTTTTATTTTTTCATACAGATGTTTGTATTGAGGGAAACATTTGAACAGATTCTATTTTAATAAGCAAAAGCCATGTAGAGACATTAAGACATTCAATCTTCTGTCAGAACAGACAGTTGAGGGAACAAGTAGCTAACTCTGTCATCACTCTTTGCCCTAGGCAGAGCCTTTTATCTATCAAGCTCTGCCACACCAGGGGGTCTGCTGCTATTTTCGGCCTAAAAAAATGCTTTTTTCCCCCCTTAAATCTTCCTGAACTTAATGTTTGTTACTGAGGAGTTGTAGCCAAAACTCATACAGCTACACACACAGACAGCGGCTGGCTGGAGTTCATTTATTTGTCGCCTGGGATCTAGGTGTTGGCTTAACTCTATCAGACTGGGGAATGGAGGGAGGATGCTGGGGACCAGTGAGGGCTTTGCTGAGTTAAATCAGTTCTGGGGGGAATAACCTGCAGGCACATTTTGACTTACACAGAAACAGTCTGGAGAAATCGAAAGCCTTTTTTTTTTCTGCTTAACATCCCCGCATAAAAACAGTGTGACAGAGTGAAAATGTTTTTTCTGGTAGTTTTGGACCCACAGAGAACTATCAAATGAACCTGCAGCTCCCATTGGCTGTACAGAGCTTTAGAGTGTTTCAGCTTGTTTTACCATTCGAAGGCAGCTGGGCACTGTTTGCTCAGCAGCAAAAAAAAAAGAGGACAGGCAGAGTTAGACACATGCTGACGAAATCAGTGGAGCCATCAGCAGCGAAGAGCAATATATCTTTTATTTTAAGTGTTGCTCGGGACCAAAAACGGGGCAAAAAGAAAAGAAATGTTGGACACAGACGACCAGCAGGGTGTCACCTGCTCACCTACAACTACAGCGTGTATCCAAGTGGGGTGCGTCAGTGGTTGTACAAGCTAAGATTTGTGTGATTTGACTGATGCGCAGCATTTTCTGATAAGGTGACCACAGGGTCACTATCTATATCAATCAATATCTATAGCAATCATCGAAACAAAAAATATAATAAACCTACTGGTTGATATTTTTCTGACAAAAACAGTCACTCTTTATTGACAAAAGGTCCTGATGATCCATTACAGTACAACTTTAAGCCCCCATGAAAATAGTTTCTTCAGTATATCCTCACAGATTGCCTTCCACTGAGCAGGCAGCTCTGCTTAATGTCTCACACATTTTGCCTTGTAGGTCCAGTAGGCATGTAAATATTCTGATGTAAATATATAATATATACAGGCTTCTAAGCTTTTAATTGACTCCTCACATGAAACTGCTGGAGCTTTCATGCAGTGTCCACAGGTTACAATAGCCAATCTGTGCTGCAGGGAAGTGCATACAGACAGTGAGTCAGCTGTAAATGCGCATGAAGACCGACTCGTCAAATAGCCAATGAAATTCTAAAAATGAAGAAATGCCGTTTACAGGTGCACATCTAAATGCTCAACAAGAAAAAGCGTGGTGTGAACCGACATGACATCCCGCAGCGAAGCCTTTGCGTCCTGTGTGTACTGATGCGGAAGTGAATGCTTAATTTTACGAGGTTAAAATGCAGCAAAACCGACACCAAAACCAAATCTACAACCCAAGCATGCACTTGTTGTGACAGTGACGAGTCTTGGGAGGAAATTTCAGACAAAGAGAAATATATTTCTGAGAGGAGACGCTGTTTTGGAGAGCTACATAACAGGACAAGGACTAAATAAGACAGTAGGCTGTGGTAAGATCACATTTTCTTGCTAATATCTTTCGTATCAACGGGCATCTGTTAACAACATACCTTCAGTGACCTCAAATTAGTTTTCCCCCAGTTTCTTTGGGTATGCCACGTATCCATGGATTGGAGTTTTAGGGAAATTTGAAAGGCATGGGAGTGGACTAAAGAGCATGGTGATAATCAGCAGATCATTTAACCTGTTTATACTGAGTGTACTTTGGTGAGAAAAAAATACTTTCGTAAACGGGAAAATTCCACGAGGCACCTTTTTTATACCCAAAAAGTCAAATCACAAATACCTCACCTAAAAAAATGGAACTCAAAATTCATTCATTTAAAGGATTACTAGCCTTTTATAGCATTAGAAATGTATCACCCAACAAAGAAATAACTAGTACTTTTAATAGTGAAAGTACTACAGTTGGAAGTTTAAAAAAAATGAATATTTTTGAATATAAATGAATAGTCTTTAGTTGAACAACACGCAACCAACATTTCTCAAATTTCTCAAAGAACTTAAGACTTTTGCCAACATTGAGCTGACCGGCAGCATCACGAATAGGACCGAACAATAAGTGATGCAGACCTTGTAGATGTAGTGAAAATCAAAAGTAGTGAAGGCCAGCTTTTGATAACTATTCTTCCGACAGACAATTAGATTACGCCAACCAAACTCTCACCGTTTATCCAGTCAGCCGTCCAGATGTGTCCTCCGCCATCTTCCTCTCTCTGTCCAGAAGCAGCTCCCGTCCTCTTCTCAAATGTCCGTCCTCAAGCCAGCTTCCGAACACCTCCCGTGCTCCTCCCATGACTCCCCCGTTCTGTCCCCCGTTCTTCAGCTCCGCCACCCTCTGCTGCCTCAGTCTGTTTAAGCAGTTTCAACAAATCAGTTACAGTCACATTAGAAAGAAAACATGCAGTACAGTGGGGTCATTAAATTCACTTACTGACCCACATAGTGCTACTGAATCACTGCTGGACGTCAGTGATGAGCCCCATATGAAAGTTAACGTGTTTATGTGCAATCAGTGGTGTTATGGAGCGGCGCTTTATTAGCAGCTCCCTGCTTTCATTGTACCTCCTCTTCTTCTCCAACACAGATGAGGATCCTCATGAAAACAATTTTTACAAACATTTTTTTTTATAGAAGGTAATTAAAAATGTTTCTTAAACCTAAAATATGACGAGAATAGCACTGAATCCCTCACCAGTGCTGAGGTATTAGAAGCCAAAGTGGTCCAGCAATAAATATATGAAGTACAAATGAATACATGTTATAAGAGAGTACTTAAAGTGTATGGAGGAGAAGTAATCATAATTCAGTCAGCGTTATATACTTTCATACACAGCGAGCAGCCCAAGCTTTAAAACCACTGAAAGATAAAGTGAGTAACACTGCTCATGTTGTTACAATTCATTCACATGGACGCTACTTTGACACTTACCTACCTAAACATTTTAGCAGAGCAGTAATACCCTCACCCATGTAGCAACAGCAATTAGTGACCTGCTCCAGCAGGACAACAGTGGGCCCTACAAAATCCACAGAGGAGGGGCTCAAAAACAGGAGCACAACAAAGACACGATGCCTCCAAACTTCCCAGACGCCTGCTAAGTAAGTATGAGAGAGGTGGTCACAATGTTTTGGTCAAAAACTAATCTATGTGTAAATTCCTTTCTGCTGGTGCACTTAATAAAAAACAGGATATTAATGTTTTAGCGAATAGAGGTGAAGCAAATGCTATCTAATTATTGTAAACCAGCATATTTAATGAAGATACATCATTTATACATCATATGTTTGGAGTTTCTGACCTCCCCGTCGGAGCTGTTGTTGTTGAGCCAGTTTCTTTTAAAAGAAAACTTATAGCCTACATGCAGGTCTTTTTTTAATGATAGTAAGTACAGACATCTTTATCTTGTCAGTCTTACCCCGACTCTAAATCTAAACCTTCTTGTCGTCCACAAAGACAGAACTTTAAAAAACACTGTGAGGTTAAAGATGAACTCAGATCAGACCAAGAGACTAGGCTCAAGATAACTAAAAACTTCTATTCTTGCTCGGCATCAAAAGGAGCTGTTGATCTTTTTTTTTTAAATTTAAGGAATTGAGGTGAACGCTCACAATCATACTTAGCTCAAAAGGGTCATGAGTGGAAATTTTCTAATGAATGAGGAGCAAAAACTACTCATAATGATTTAATTCTCTTCATAAAACACTAACATAGCAAATTAACTATTAAATCCTGACGGAGTCTATATACAACAAGCGTCTGTCACCGTGTTGAAAACTGGGAAACTTACTTAATATCAGAGAAAATATATACAAAAAAGATCCATTATTTCATCGTTATCTGCACCTGACTGACAATTTTCTTTACCAGTGTTTTGCATTCAGCATTGTTGAGTGCGCTTATAAAATAAACAGCAGCCAGAAGGAATTCAATGTGCTGTCGGTGCAGGTTTGTGCCATGGTGTTTTTTTTTTGTTTTTTTTACCAAGCCTGAACCCAAAGCTGACTCATGGGAAGGATAAAACACTTCCCCAAATTATTGTGTGGATATTGCTTCTCAACCTAATGGCTGTGTTATCTGGCCAAACACGTCCCAAGTTGCTTGGCGGGAAGGAAGACTAAATAAAGTCCTGTATATTCATAGGTTAATGTCTTCAAAACAAAGTTAATGTGGCAACTAGAAAATAACAGTTTAAACCCACTGAGGCAAAGCGGAAATTCATTTTGGATACACAGATCACCAGAAAAAGTGTCAGTGGGTAGAAAATGTTGCTGAAGCTACCAGGAGAGCACTTCAGTAAACACTGACTGCACGAAATATTGGGAAGTAGTAAAACTGACAGCAAAGTTGTGAGGATGTGGGGTGGTGCCATTTCGTTACTGATGTGACATTATTAAAACTGACTTGACTTAGAGGTTAAATTACTTAGAGGTAATTTTTTTCTACATAACAACAAAAGTTTTCAAACTGAAACAAGTCAATTTTTATCTAGCCAGCTGTCAGTTCTGCAACAATGACACCTATATCACTGGTTTTGGGGCTTAATTTGCATATTTTTAGCAAGCTGTCTGACTTGCCACTACAGCAAAGTGAAAGCACTTCATTACAAGTCCTGCTTTTTAAAAAGAATGAATTGAAAGAAGCCCCTTTGGCAACTTTTAGAAGAAGGTGGATGTAGCGTGGTCTCTTTGCTCCCTCTCCGCTGTGCTTCAGCTATGCCTCAAAGTAAGTCCCTCCCTGCAGAGTGGGCTGCATATGCCAGTAACCATGGCAACTGTAATAATGGCAGTGACTCGTACTGGCTCTCAAAGTTTGTTTTACAGAAAATGTTGTGACTCTCTGCCTCCAAGTGTAGTGAAACTAATTTAAACATCTTTAACTCACGCAATTTGAAACAACAAAAATGTGAACCATCTATAAAGAGTGAAACTTAGAAAGTGTGATTAAAGTACCTGCCAGCAAACCGTTCTTGGAGCTCAGCGTGCTGTTGACTGTTCAGGCTGTTAGAGCGCTGGTCCATCAGCCAGCCCAACTCAAGCTCCAACACCTTGTTGTTGTTTGTTACAGCTCCTTCCTGGCAGCGCTGGATGATGCTGGGAGGTGTGCTCTCGGGGGAACACACAGGTTGCCCCTGCCCTCCATTCATTCCATTGTTGTGAAAAAGTTCCGTCAGCTCCATGCCGCTGCTCTGCAGCTGGGTGTCAGTGAACCACCGGGCGAGTTCAGAGTGAGCCAGTCCTGTCCGACCTTCCAGTTGGCTTAACTCCTCAGGGGAAGGCCACCGCGTTTGAGCAAAATCGTCCTTGAGGAGTGCCAGGGATCGGCTGTCTGGAGGCACTGAGCAGGAATTTGGGTTGGGGATGGAGGGTGCAACAGCGCTGGGAGCAATAATGGAAAGGACGTGCGAAGGTGGAGGAGGACTTTTGAGGTTAGCCACACTGGTGCTTATTTTGTGAATCCCATTCAGCTGTATATTTTGGTGCTGCTGTTGCTGCTGATGTAGCGGTTTCTCAGTTATGCCAGCAATACCTCCAATGCCCATCCTCTTGGTGCCCATAGAGTTGAGGAGGGCTTGTTCCAGGTTGTCGCGCAGTGCACGGCGCTCCACAAACCAGCTGTCGATTTCCTGATGAGACAGGCCGGTAGTGGCTGCCAGATTGTCCACATCGCTGTGTGAGGGAAAGCTGTTCCGCAAAAAGTTCTCCTCTAAGATTTTGAGCTGTTTTGCCGTTTTTCCTTTCATCCTTTCCAGCAAAGGGAACTGAGTCAGCACAGAAGACTTGTGCTGAAAATCTGATTTACGGATTGCTGGCATCTCGCCGCCATCAAGATGTATAATACCGTTGCTGTGAGCAGAAATCTGATCATGGGACCATTTACCATCCATACGAGATGTCCCATTGGCCTCTGCCAGAGGACTCACAACCTTGTCTCCTTTCGGGTAGCTGGCTTTCAGCTCCATTCCTTGGTGCTCCTTTAATATCTTGCCATCCAGAAGGAATCCCTGAATCTGGGAAGGGGCTGTAGCTGGAGTGCGAACGGACTGGATAATAGTCGGCCTCCTAACTTGTGAGTTATTAAGTGGAGGAGAGTTCGGCAGGTTTGAATCAGAGGCTGGCAAAGAATGGGTATTGGCTTGCTTTTCTTTGGAAATGATGCGAGAAGTACGAGGAATAAGTAAAGAATTTTTAAATGGAGCAAAGATAGGTGAAGGAACTATCAATGGCCTCGTTAAGGACTCTGGAAAGACAATGGAGCGCAGAGACACCACCGGCTTTATTTTGGAGTTTGCGGTTGCAGAGAGGATTTTCCCTTTGGATGACGAAGATGGTGATAACGAAGACGGTGGTGGCATTAAAGGCACAGCAACAGATGACCTCTTCATTTCTGCATTGACCAGCTGAGCTGCTACAGGTCTTTTAATTTCAACAGGAACAGGAGGCGGAGCCATTGGGAAGCGGTCTTTCTGGGGAGGAGGAGGTGGAGGAGGAGCCATTAGGATCTTGTCTTTAGGGTCACCAGAATGGGGGGCGACTGCCATGATGGGTCGCTTTGATTCGGGGCCGAACACTGATGTTAGGTGTGTTGGCGCGCATCGTTTAAGAGAGTTGCTGGAGTTTGTGGTGCTGACAACACTTAACCCATTGGACACGGTTGTCCGGAAACGACCTGGATGCTCGACTGTTGTGTGGACAACAGGCTGTTTGGAGGCTTTGGCAGACGATTGAGAGACTGGACTTGTAGGCAGGATGGTGAATGTGTGATGGGCAGGAGGAATAGAGCCATTGAACATCTTCTTCCTGGCTTCCTCCACCTCTTCTGGGGACCAGGTGATACCTTGTTTAAGCCGCTGGGTGGTGAACCAGACTTTGATTTGTTCTTCTGGGTGCTTGGAGGCAGCTGTAAGCCATGAAAGCTCAGCATGCGTCGGGTAAGGAAACTTATTAAAAGAGGTGATCAAAGTCAGGTTGTCGTCTAAAGAAGGGTTGTATTTGGTGGTGTTCAGGGGAACGGCTATTTTTGGTACCGAGTTAAAGTTGGGTGGGCGCTGGAGCATTGGGGTGACATGAGAGAGCCCTTGGAGGATGGTGGGTTCAGGGATGATGACTGTTCCATTGATGTTTACTGCTGTGATTTGATCCTTCTGGATCAAGCCGTTCAGCGGGCTTTTCAGTCCAGTCCCTCCATAGAGTGATTGTACATTACCTGGAGTCTTTACCGTGGTAGACAGGCAAGGTGAAAACACAGAGGTGCTGTGGCTTTCACCTTGTTCATTTGTCAGTTCGCATTCAGCTGATTTGTCTTTGCCTTCGATTGTCTGCTCTAAGATAGTCTGATTGTTCATCTTTATTCTCTTGAACTTGAAGTTTATCTCACCTGGGTGCTGGCTCTCATTGTGCTCTGTGAGTGAGTCAAACTTCTTTGTGTTGAAGTTGCACACAGCACAGAGGTACAGTGGATTCAGAATGACATTAGGGTGGCTGGAGTCCACGTGTTCCTTAAAGTCATTCAGGTTCTGCGTCAGAAATGGGCAGTATTTGCATTCGTAGCCTCTCGGCTGCTTTTTCTGGGACACCGGGTCAGATTGTGTTCCTTCTTTATCTTTCACCCGTCTGCCTACTACATCCACAATGACAGGGGGCTGATCTCCATTACTGGAGTGCTCTTCTTGTTCTAATGGCTCAGGACTCTGTTGTTCAGCCTGTTTTGGAAATGCCACTTCGTCTGGATGCACTACACTCTCCTGCTGAGTCTTTTCTACAGGTTCAGATGAACCAGTAAGTTCTTTTTCAGTCACAATGCTGCCTGCCAATGTTTCAATGTCCATCGCCTCCTCGGTGTCATCTCGCTCATCAGGCAGGTCACTGATGACCCGGACCATGCAAGGGGTGGATGACTTTCTACGACTGGACATGATGGCTGTTGTTGGTGGTGTTGATAAAGTTGGTGCTGGTGTTGCTGATTGAGTTGACGATTTTGTGATTTTTGGCTGTTGCTGCTGCTGGTGGCTGTGGACGTCAACGTGCTGATTTTCAGGCGAACCTTACTGGGGTGGATTGTCGCTGATGGTTGTGGATACTGATAGGTGAGAGGAGGTGGAGTCTCCAGCGTGCGAGAGGGAGGGCGAGAACCGGCTGACGGCGCAGGCCCAGGACCGGCTGTGCAGTGGCGTCTCCCGCTCACTGGCAGTGTCAGCTCCCGACCTGGGCGTCATGGGAGGGCATCACAGACAGCAGCAGTGCTCCAGCTACATGGAGACAAACAAAGACAAGAATGACAAGTTAATATAATATGCGTCAGGGTTGCTGGCACTTCAGAAAGGGCTGAACTCAAGGGAAAGAGAAACTTCTAAGACTATGTTGGATAAAGCAAGAAAAAAGCAGTTTTGATAATATTTTCATCTGATGTGGCACTCTGTATGCTGGTTAAGTTGATTTATCAAAAACACATAAAATTAAGTCAGCTGATGCACAATTAGCTTCAATTTGAAGGTATTTACATCTAAACTGGATCGAGGGTTAATCAATTAAAGTTCTAATAAACGTAGGACTCTCTTTTTAAGGGGCTCAAATATAAGTGTCCATTCGACTCAAAAGCTTTTCATGTACAGGTGTCAGCTAATTTTTCTATTTGCAGGAAAGTTGATTGGATGGTACTTCACAGGACAGGGAGAATATGTCCCAAAGTACACTCTGAAAGCAACTCAGGAGATTTTAAGGGTAAAGAAGTGGAATATTCTGCAGTGGCAGAGCTCGTCACCTGGCCTTAACCTGACTGAGAAAAGAAAACTAAAGACAGAAAGACCCACAAACAAACAAGATATCTGCCGTAAAAGCCTAACAAGGCATCACAGAGCAGGAAACCCACTCTTTTGTCTGAAACTTGGAACCTAGACCTCAGCAGGGCTGGACTGACAGTCGGGCATACCGGGCATATTCCCGGTGGGAATTTTTTTTATTAATGTAAAAAAAAAAAAAAAAGTGACCGGCGGGTGGCCCACGATTTCATGTTGACGGGGCTAGTCCAATGAAATCTCTCAGCAACTCTTTGGCCCGCCCCTCCCCTCACCGTTAGCTGAACGGACTAGGAGAGAACAGTCAAAAACCGAAATGGATAAACAACAGAAACGAAAGGGTGGTGCACAGAAGCTGCGAGATAAAAGGCTAAAAAGCCTACGAGCAGCAAAATGTGCGAAGCTTACTGACATGTTTGCAAGTGCTTTCACCACGACCACAGCACCGGGTGCAGGTCCATCAAGTGCAGGGCCAGGGCCGTCAACATCATCAGCAGCCCCCAGTGCACGAGTGTAGAACAGTGTAGGCCTAACACAGAGGAAGAAGCTATCGAGGTGGATTCAGAGGTGGAGGAGGAGGAGGAGGAGACAGACGTGACCCAGGGACAGATTGAGGAGGTCAGAATAGCCAGCCCGGTAAGAAGTAGGCTAATGTTAGGCGAAATGTTAGCAGAATGACGACATGTTTTTATAATAGGAGGACTGAGGACTCTCCGTGTGCGTGGAGACTTAAATTAGCAATAGACATCTTCACTACATCAGTATGGGGGGAATTGATCATGCTGAGATTATTACTTATTTTATCCAGTCAGGCTGGAACACGAATAAAAAACCTAGCCTGTTTTTTTGCACAACCTTGTTGGTTAGGAGGTGGTCACCGACTGTGGTGTGTGTGTGTGTGTGTGTGTCTGCGCGTGCGCGTTTCTGTCACAGAGATCATTCAGAGTCTTTATTTTCAACTAATACTATGAGTAGATTTACTTTATTTGAATGTGTGTAGGCAAGGCTATAACGTATCTAGTGCCATTCGATTTTGTAGGCTTATGTAAAGTTGACTGGTGTGCAGATATTGCAAATACCCAATGACATCAGTCATAGATATCGAGTGTGTCATTAATGTTTATGACACTCTCATATAGACACCAAAGTGTTCAGTGTTATTTTAGCTTGTGATAACTATATTGTTTGCAGGTGTTACAGGTTACAGTTGCCCATGTAATATTAGTGAAACATTGCTTTGCTGAAATGGATTGGTAGGTAACCGGAGAAATACGAAATTAATATTCCTGCCTCGGTCATTTTCGGTCATTTTCAACCCCCCGCTACATCAAACACAGACTGAGGAGTTGCCTTTCTGCCAGCAAACTGGAAGCCTTTAGGTTGATGGCCACCAAGAAAGATGTTCTTGTCTCCCTTGATATTGACACAGTGGTTGACAGAGTGGCAGAGAAGAGCGATTTAATGAAAAAACTGCTTTTGTAAGGTGAGGAGATTTATTTAAATGAATACATTTGTGTTAGGATTTAATTGCATTTTTCACAGTAAGTGATGAGATTACTTATGTGATCGTATAAATATTCATGGTGGGCCGCCATGGCCAAAAAATGGCCGGGCCATTTTTTGGTCCCAGTCCAGCCCTGGACCTCAGGCAATCATTGTCTGATTCAAAATAAAGTATTAAAACACATTAAAACACTAACATTTCTCATGGTTATATTCATTTTTCCACTTAGAATTTTGCCTGATTATAAAGAACTTTAATTTTCAAAGCCTTCCTCTAATTTGGATAAAATAAAATGATAAATGGTTATATTCATCACATAACTGTAACTTTACAACATTATCACAATCAGCAGCAACAGAAAAAAAATGAAAAAAAAAAAAAAAAAAATGTAACTGCTCAAATATATCCAGTCCTGACTGCATCAGGTTCTAGGCTAACGGACAAAAATGTTTGAATTCACTGAAATTCAATTCAATCATTTTCTCTTTTTAGGGAAATGTAGGTTGTGTTTTCTATAGATCCAAAGATGAAAAAGATCAAAGAAAGGTGCATTTGGTAAAGTTACTGTACATAAAACCTTACAGTGTCCACTTGAGCGGATCCAATTCATTTGTAACCTGACGATAAATGTTGATAAGGAAAATGAACCTCTCTTTCCTCTGTCTGAACTAGATTTCGACATCTGTGCTCGCCTAAATATCACAGTAGCTCCGTTAGGTCAAGTCTAAGCAGATGTTGGCAAATGATAGTAGTTTCTGACAAAAGCAGAAAGCCAGGAGTTAAAAATGAAGGGCGTCCAACTTACAACTGAGAGCAAAAAGACAAATTAAAAAATGACAAGGGTGCCACTTAATCAGGACATAGTTCCAGGCCAATCATATGTAAATTAAATCAATTTTAAGAGTCCACAGAAACTACAAAAGACAAAAATGTCTCTAAACTCCAAACCCCATTAAAAAGACATTAGGTGTCTTTCACAGAATGGGCAAAGACAACTTCACAGGATAATTACCCTGTTATCATGTAATAAGAGAGATTCAGTGATGAGATCTACTGACAGCTATCATCCACACAATGGCACAGAGACAGTGAGGCAAAAACAGATGGGGAGGAAACGAAGAGGGGAGGGGGAGCGACAGGTATGTAGAAATATGGGATGGGTGGGGAAATAAAGAGCAGTGAATATCAGAGGACGAACCTGGAAAACACGAAAGTAAAAAGAGAGAACAGGAGCGACAAAAAAAATCGTGGGAAAGGAGCAGAGATAAGAAAGAAAGAAAGAAAGAAAGAAAGAAGAGAATAAAAACCTCCAAGTAAGTAAAAAAGAACAGGCACAAAGCAGAAGACAGTTTAACTAGGCCATGGCCTGACAGACAGAAAAAGCCAGAGCACAGGGAAGGAATGGAGAGGAAGTCCAGTGAGAAAAGGAAGCAGATAAACTGAAAGAAGAGAAAACAAAAGGTGCATCACAGTCTTTATAAGGGCCATACGGAGAGGAGGCAGGACGTAGGTAAGCAGAATGAATAGGAGTTTAGAAATCTCAGCTGATAATATAATTATGTTTTGGTGTGTTTTCTATCAGGAAAGAAGAGGCTTTGAAAAGGTGCCCTAATCAGTAGGGGGTGGGGGGGTACATTTGCCAGAAAAAAGTGGGTATTTTAACACTTAATTAGTATTGGGCAAGCTGTTATGTGTCCCATGTATCACTTAATGTTGGACGTATTTCATGCCTTCGCAGTCTTGATCAGCTTCTCAGCGCCTGCACTAAAGGCATATTTTACAGCCGCAGAGTATCCAGAGCTCAGTTTGAATTGTAGCATTGTGCAATGACACTGAACTAATCCTATCTTATTATAAATCTCATGCATTTACATTGCTGTTTACTTCCTGCTTCGACTAATGAGATTTCCTCATAAGCAAGCATAAAAATGCAAGTTGTAGCGACCAGAGTGGAACGATGAGCTGGTAAATCAACTGACAGAAAACTACCTGAGACGTCAAGACTTCTCCAGGAAAAACTAGACCAAATTGTCATCTGTAGTTCTCTTCTCTTCTCTCTACCCTGGAGGGAATGGGGGTTTCTGGCTCTGCACTCTCCATGTTCTCATCCTACCTGACAGATCGCTCCTACCAGGTCACACTGAGAGGGTCAGTCTCGAAGCCACGTAGGCTCACCACTGGGGTTCCCCAAGGTTCGGTCCTGGGTCCTCTTCTTTTCTCCCTATACACATCATCTCTTGGTTATGTCATCCACTCCCATAACTTTTCCTACCACTGCTATGCAGACGACACCCAGCTGATTCTGTCTTTTCCCCCTTCTGACACCCAAGTGGAAGCACGCATTGCTGCGTGCCTGGCAGACATCTCGGGGTGGATGTCGATGCACCACCTTAAGCTCAACCTGGACAAGACTGAGCTGGTGTTTCTCCCGGGGAAGGGCTGCCCATTCCGAGATCTGGCCATCACCATGGATGACTCCGTGGTGACATCAACCCGGACCGCGAGGAATCTGGGTGTGACCCTGGACGACCAACTGTCGTTCTCGCCAAACATCGCATCAGTGACCCGTTCCTACCAATTCCTCCTCTACAACATCCGGAGGATTCGCCCCTTCCTCACCGACAAGGCAGCGCAGGTGCTCATCTAGGCTCTTGTCATCTCCCGCCTGGACTACTGCAACTCCCTCCTTGCTGGCGCCCCGGCTTCTGCCATCAGACCTCTGGAGCTGGTTCAGAAAGCTGCTGCTCGTCTGGTGTTCAACCTCCCCAAGTTCTCCCACACCACTCCCCTTCTCCGCTCTCTACACTGGCTCCCGTAGCCGCTCGCATCCAGTTTAAGACTCTGGTGCTGGCCTACAGGGCAGTGGAAGGAACAGGTCCTTCATACCTCCAGGCTATGGTCAAGCCCTACACCTCCACCCGACCACTTCGCTCTGCGGCCACCAGGCGCCTGGCTGCCCCGTCACTTAGGGGTCCCTGTGCACGATCGACACGGTCACGGCTTTTCTCCGTTCTGGCACCCCGATGGTGGAACGATCTCCCGACTGATATCAGGACAGCTGAGTCGCTGCCCATCTTTCGCCGCAGGCTGAAAACCCACCTCTTCAGGAAACACTACCCTGATCCGCCCTCTTAGGACATCACCTGCTCCGTCCTAGTTCCTTACGCACTTATTGTTTCCTCCACCACTGGCACCCTCTATATTTTCATTACCCCCTACCCGAACCAGGGTTTGAATCCCATTCCTGCTTTTCTTACCTCTTTTATTTCTTCCCCATCCCGAATCAGGGTTTGCATCCCCACCCCGCTGTGACTGGTGTGCAGTTGGTGAGAGGCTGAGGTACCTAACTTATCGCACTTACTCTAGCACTAGTTTTGCTCTTAGCTGTTTTGGTTTTGGAAGGAAATGCACTTATGATTTCTTGTGACCTGAAGTTCTTTTGCCTACCGATGTTGAACGCACTTATTGTAAGTCGCTTTGGTTAAAAGCGTCTGCAAAATGACCGTAATGTAATGTAATGTAGTTGCCTCCGTGGGCTTAAAGTTTTACACGGGAACACGACAGCTAATGCAACAGAGCTGAGGATAACTAGATGGGATCCAAAGCATAATCAGAGAAAACACACACCTGAAGTAGCAAGAAGAGCAGTGATACATGTCTTTTTCATTATTTTACTGCTTCACAGTATTAATTTAAACTCCAACCCTGTGCAAATGAATTAGACTGAAAAATATTCTGGACAAAGCTCTGTTCAGGTCCAGGAGGACGTGCAAACTCTCTGGGCCCTACAATAAAGGACGGAAAAAGTAAAGGTCTGAAAAGTTTGGAGTGCTTAAATTCCCTTGAATCGAAAATTTATCTAGAATACATTTGTCTACTTCATTTCATTGCTTCAAAGTTACTATTTCACCATCAATACCTAGAGTAGCAAATTTTGCTAAATGGGATCAGATGAACCTTGACAAAACAACAACATCTGGCAGAGTACTGACAGAAAGAACTGAAATGTGTCATTCAAGTTTCTGAGAAAATCTCAACAGCGGTCAAGATAAAACACTCGAGAAACTCAAATCTGTGCTGCATTTTCTTTTCAAAACATTACAAGAATAAAAAAAAAAACACTTGGTAGTGTGGCGAGTACAGACAGCGGAAAATCCAGACATCACATTAAATCTCAAGATTCAAGGTTACATACATATTTCTTTATCAAGAACACTCATAATCAAAGCTTTAAACAACCGAGCTGCCCGTTTGAGCTAAAATAGGTGTGAAGCTGCACTTTAAAGGCACTTCAAACGCTGTGTGCAGATTACTCAATAAAATAATCATTAGGCAGACTTAATATCACTAAATCCTTGCAAATATGTCCAATTTCATTCATATATTCTACTTCTGTGCATGTCTGTTTGATTCAAACACTTTACATGAGACCCAGCTGCTGGCAGAGGTAAAGTGGGAGAAAACAGAGAGCCAGATGGGAAGAGGGATAAAACAACAGGAAAACACAAAGAGTGTAGGAGTTGAAGAGAGCAAAGAGCGCATGTATAGGAAGAGGTGGGGGAATATGTGTGTAGGAGCTGAAGGAAAAAAGTGCTGCGGATCAATCGTACAGAGGTTGAGGAGAAAAGACTTGAGAGTGTAGGAGGAGAGACAGAAATTAGAGATTAGAGGAGAGAAAAAGGTCAGAGTAGGAGACAGTGAGAAAATAGAGATGGAAACAGAGAGCAGAACTGTAAAACAGAGAGAAGAAGAACTGTAGAAGCAGACGGAGCTGCAGGCTGAAGCATTTAATTCCAGCAACGGCAGCAGCCTCGTTTCCTGAGGAAAAGCGCCGCGGCTGCCAGCTCCAGCAAAAGAAAGAAAATAATAAAAACACAACAGTGTCATGTTTTGCTGCATCACTAGATCGGCCTTGAGGACTCTGAGCCAACTTCTGACGAAGGGAGTCATATGTCGCTTGGCTGCGTCCCATTTTGTTGGGCTCAGCTCGCCTCCGTGCATCCTTGTAATTACTTGTACAGTATTTGTGTGCAGGAGATTGTTTGGAGCATGGCCGCGCTGTGCAATTATAAAAAGAAATTTAAAAAAAGCTTCAGCACTACGAACAATGATTTGCAAATTTGCAAAAAGAGTATTGTGATTGAAAAAAAAAAAAAAACATTGGTAAATTCTTTTATTGACAGAGTTGAAGATGAATGAAATCTTTCATTACATTTAAAACTGCCTTAATGCGAGCTCAATAAACGTTGAAGGATTTATTTTCTTCGAAAGCTCAATACAACTAAATTTAAACCCGAATGTACAGGTGAAACAAGGTTCACTGCAAGTCTTTGAGACAAAAAAGATCCGATATTCTCCCTCATGAAGGGCAAAGAAAACCATCACTCAAACTGTATCCATCCATCTATCAGACTACAGGGAAGAGACATAACAGCTAAGGACGTAGAAGGGTGTCGAAGACGCCATTAAACAACTCAGAGATGAAAAAGAAGGTATTGAGGAGATATCTTGGGAAATGAAATGACAAATTAGGAGGATGAAAGGCAGATTGGAAGGAGCCAAGTGAGCTAATAGGAGGGGTTAAAGGCATTTTACTGGAACAAGGGCAAACTGGAGGGGATGAAGGCTCACAGGCGGCAAGACAGATTACATTTTGGCACAGAAGAAGCCCAAGTAAAAAAAAAAAAAAAGACTCTTCTTTGTGGTGAGCAGGAGTTTTTAACCGGGTTAGCCGAACATTTTGTAAGTCATACAGCTCTGATCCAACTATTTCCTCACCCAAACAGATTTGAAAACTAACGTTATACACCAGAGCCAATGTTTGTGAAATGTGAAATATGTCAAAGCAACATGGGGCTGAACCTTGCATCAAACTATAAGCGGAGGCAGAGGATTCATTAGTCCTCCCCAAACCTCTCTAGCTGAGCTTTGCTCTACTTTTACTCAAAAACCAAAGTCAACCTGCTGGCAGTCTACGTCTTTTCAAACACTAAAAATGTATGTCAGTCCTCGTTTTTGGAGCTCCTCTGCAGTTAAACATTAAATAATTAGTGCTGCATCCTAAAAAGTTAACAGCAAACAACGACTTGCTTTGTGAAGATGTAGTGTTGGAAGGTTTTTCTTACCAGAGAGTGCGTCAAGTAGCCTGTGCCCATGTGTTCTTTTTTTATGGCAGCCAGTCCGGCCACACATCTATGTTAACATTAAAGTCCCAGCCATGCAGTTCAGAGCGAGCAATCTTCCAGATGTTCCTCCACTAAATGAACTGCGTTCTTCAGCTAAAAAGCCACCCACAAGTGAGCGGCATAAGACCAAGGTGCACATTGCTTTGGTTTTTCCCAGACAGAATGATGTACGAGTGGCCCGAAGGGCTCCAAGTTAGGTCACATCTTCACTTAAATCTCAAAATTTTCCAGATGACCTCTGGAGACAATAAGACACTGTCGAAGCAAAATAAATAGTATCAGTTGTTTCAGTCAGTGTTCCGCAAACAACTGCTGATGTCCAAGTGACAAGACCCCATTACCCAATTATCTACCACAACAACTATGACCGGCGTAAAGGAGCAAGGAGAGTGATGGTTTTAGAGTGACAGGAGCTCATAAAAGGGGGAGGGCAGGGTGGGTGGACAGGTCAACGAAAGGCAAAACTTTACTTGGGTTTTTACATCGGTTCATAAAGTGTCCAGTCCACATAGAGGAAGCAACGAGCAAGTTTTATACAACGTGTTTTCAAGGCGTGTGTGCTGTACTCCCAGGTAACATCACTTCAAAGACAGAAACAACTTGATGAATCAATCGAAGGAACCGTCAGGGACCGAAAAAGGGACTGAAACTCATGAGGGCGTTTTCTTCCACTGCTGTGTTGCTCAGATACTAAAAGCTTCCTGGTTTTGGAGTCCCCGTGACCCTTCTCCTCAGGCACAAAGTCATCATGAATCACCAAACTGCCAGCTTTATGTGTGTGGGGATGTGTTTCAATATAAGTCTGTGTGGATGATAAATGATTGATCAAAGGATGCCTTTGTGTGGGCACCTCGTGGTGCTAATGCATCATTAACACAGCTGGTAGTATGACCCAGCTCTTCTGAGAGAGTCAGGCTATTTCCAGCACTTTGCTCTTAAGCTTATAGAGATCTAAATCTCACTTGTGTTACATAAGACTTCTGCGAAACCTACCAAAAGGACGTCACGACTGGTTTTACCTCTGGTTATTTTAGCTGGGTCCTTTACAGGAGAAAGAAGGGGCATGAATTTTTACTGGTAACTGTTGAATTATTGCTTTGATGAACTTACAGACAGACAGAAGACAGCTATCGCTCCCTAAAGATCCACCTTAACAGGGCATTAAGTACATCAGGGTGCTGACAAAATCAGATCTTGTGACAGTTTAAGCGAGCATATTAATGTTGCAAATGATGACATTTCCAAACACTGTGCTAAGAACACACAGCTTACAATTTTTGTGCAGGAGCCACGTTTAAGACTTACCATCAAAAAGGTAAACTGGGTTCAATTTCATATTTTTGCTTTATGGATGAATACTTATTGATGATTTTGTGACTTTTTTCCAAGATCCTGCCTCAGAACGAATGATACATTTGTAGATTTTGAAGGTTTTGAAACTCAAGCATCAAGGAATTCTACAACAGGGCTTAAGACACTCCCATTTTGAATGGCTGTGCAGAAAACAAGAGGAAAGCTCTTAACTGACTAAAAGGATTTTAGGCTGAATTCCTCCCGTTTTAAATGCTATTTCTGGAACATACTATATTCTTTTTAAGTCAAAGTGCATTTATTTCTATGGCACACAAAAAACAACTTCAGCTGACCAGAACAAACAGAATCAATAGTCACTATATTAGCAATAAATATGAAGTAAAAACCAGCAATAAAACACAAAACATGAGTGAAATAGATTCAATCAATGAAACTGTGATTGCTCTATGAAAACAAAGATATCCTGCCCAACCAAAACTAAAAGCGAGTGAAAAGAAATGTGTTTTCAGGAGATTTTTAGGACTTTTAAGTGCCTGGGTAGCTATTCTATAAAAAGGTAGGCTGTTGCACAGATTAGGGGCCACTGAAAAGACTCTCACCTCTGATTTTCAGCCTTGATAATGAAATGTTCAAGAGGTTTTAGTTTTTAGACCTCAGTTCTCTGGCTGGCTGTAAAATTCTTCCACAATGACAAGACCAAGTGTTACCAACACCACTCGATGGCAGCAATGTTTTCACAAGCTAGATTATTGATTTACACACACGCATCTATGGTGAGCAAACGAGAAACAAGCACTGCTTTTTTTATGTTTCCTTTTAATCTACATTGTAATCCTTTCTGAGCGCTGCACCATTCTGTGCTGGAGAGTTATGTCCTACTACACATGTGAAGATGGTGGGTCCTGACTGGCAGATGGACCTGATCTTTGCAGCGTGTTCGAAGGCAGTTTTGTTTGCCAAGACATTGGCGACGTGAGAAGAACCAGAAGGAGCAGGTTTTTGGTGTTAACTGTTACGATGACAAAGAATTGCAGGCCCATAGTTGACCAAGTTTAACCTCTGGGCTGCCATAACTTTCCTCAAACTGTTGCTTAATTCCACTAAACATAAGAGCCAAACACAAATTAGTTGACAGAGGATTTCAGATTGAAATGTTTTTAGTTGTTTCCCTGGGTTGAAAAAAACTATATGATGTTGAGAACTGAGAGATTCTGTCAGTATAGGTGGGTGAGAAAGGACGCGGATGCGGAAATTCCAAAAAAAGCAAACTTGATTTATTTTCAAAAAAACAAAGTAAAAAGCGCAGCTGAGCCGGATTCAAAAACCTAAACTGTGGAATAATTATTTAACAAAACAAAACACTTGGCATAGCATGGAGGAAAAACCACTTAACTGGGTCGTGGCATGGCATGGAGGATGTTGACGGGTAAGGATCTCACAAAACAATGAGGGAACCTGGAAACTAAATACTGTGGAGGGTGATTATGAATTGAAATGAATTGAATTGAATTGATTAGGGATAGAGTGCAGCTGATGGGGAAAACACAGGTGCAGTGAATGAACTAAGCGCAGGGAAACTTAAACATGGGAAAAAATAAAAACTAAACTAAGACATGACTAAGACGTGATCTAAAAACCAAACATGACCTAAAACATAAAACTAAAAACATAGTCCCATGGCGTGATAGATTCTTGTGTGCCAGAGCGCACTGGTGAAATAAACACTGGTGCCCTCACTCATTTGTGATCAGTTAGTTAAGTTAAAACAATACAAAATGACCTACCATCTCAACCACAAATCAGAAAAGACTGAAAATTAGTACAAAGCAAAATGCCATCTATGCCAACGCTACTGTTGCACAGCATTTGGATTAGATTAAAATACGATATTCACATGCCTCTTGGTCAGCTAAATCTGAAGTAGAGACTAAAGTTTTCATTTAAGCTGCAAAAAGGTTTTTTTTCCTGCACCAACAAGGAAGTGGCAATAAGCAGGAGTGTGTTGTATTCTATCAAGGACCCTCTGAAAGATGCCTGATTGGGTTCCAGCACCACATGTTGAGAACCAAGGAAAAGGACAAACAAAACTTGAAGTATTAGATAAGTTGGAAGAATTAAATAGCAATGAAGTACTGCCACATTTAACGGTTGATGGATCTTATGAGGCAATTTGGAGCACTGGTTCGGAGGAAAATAGTCTTTTATTGGCAGAGAGCTTTGACAAGACTTTTAGGTGACTGGCTGCATAATTGGAACGCTGTTGTCTGCTTCGCGCTGACGACGTGCGTACATTTGGCCAAACTCGAGTATTTTTTCAAGGTTGGGCCTGCAGAGCTGAATATGAATGACATAAATGTATTCATTCCTCTACCACAAATGTACAATAATTTGCCCACTTTCCTTCCATCAGCCCTGACTCCACTTCTCTGAGACTTCTTCTTTCTTTGTTCGTGAGCTCTTCCACAAATTAAAACACTGAGAGTAGCCAAGACTTATCTTTACATCTGTGCTAAAACGTGCAACAAGCAGATACTTTCCACTAAGATTCAAAGTCTCTGCACTGATAAGCACCGAGAGGGTCGAGACCTCAGCTTTACACCCATGAATAACTTCCCTACCTTGATCATTTTCATTTCCTCGTTAAGCGATATAAAGCAGATAAATACAAACCCTGAACTAATTGGGCCACCATTGGCTATCACAGCTGCCACTGGGCGAGAGGAGGGTTAAAAAAACAAAATAACTAAAGAAAAAGTACTCATACTGAGGTAATGTTTGATTTGACTAGAGAAATTTTTAGTCCTTATAAACACAGTTTCCTCATTCTTGCAACTGTGGCAGAATGCTGTATTTGTATATCAGAGAAAAATTGGATGTCTTGATCCATGCTGTTAAATATCTCTAATTCTGAGTCCAACGGGATGCTTATCTGAATATTGATTGAATGCAGCCTTGTGCAAGTTCAGACTTCACAGAAAATAATGAAAAAGTTCAGTTGGTAAAATGAAGTGGTCTGCGTCCATCTCTCACTTTTTTACGAGCTCCTCTGAATGGTTCCTTTAAGATGGTACGCGGTGTTATGGAGTGCTGTGAGGCACTGGAATATGTGCAGATTCATGCTCATCTCTGCAGGTAACTTCAGCAGTGAGTGGAAAAGTGGAAAAACTTGAAAACAAAAATGTCATACGCCTAAAAGAAACTAAGAAAACAAACCAGCAGCTGTGTGACAAACTCTGGTGAGAGTGAGTGAGTGCAGATAAAGTCATGAGCCCCGTTTCCACTGTCAGTACGGTCCGGGTCACTTCGTATCGGTACGGTACGGGTCGGGTCGCTTTGGGGTCAGCTTCCTACTGTACAAAGGGGGCCCTCAGGGGTGGGCGGAGTGCGTGCCGAAGTGTAAATAGCATCTATAATGTCGAACCACTTCCAAGCTTCTTCAGCTTAATGAGACACTGGCTCGCGGCCCGGGTTGAATCCACTCTCTGCCATTTTTGCGGCAATCAGCTGGAAAACTTTTTCGTTTCACACAGCGCCATCGAGCTCCCGCTGCTGTAACGGTAAATTCAATGTCTGCAAACCATTTGTCTCTTAATTAACACCCAGACAATAATTGTTTTAGACTATTTATCTTTTAATGATCTATACGAGACCAAATCCCACACCCTTCTCCAAAGTGTGAGACTTTCCCCCCGGGGGGGTGTGGAAAGGTGACGGCTGAAGAACACACACCTGAAAGAACAAAGCCCCTTCCTCAGGTAGAAATGGTTTTGAAATCCTTTGTCCTGACTCTTTCTTCACCATGAACGCTGAATGGTGTTGACTGACCTCTTTTGCAGAAGAAACTAAACACGTGGCCGGCCGGATAGCCGTCAGAAAAATTTAAAGGTCTCTATTTCGTTTCTCATCAGATGTAATAGGAAGGTAAGCAAACCTTAATAGGGAGTTCAGAGAAAACTTCCACCACACTGCACAGCCTCCTCACCAACAACGGAGAGCAGAGCCTGGAACCGGTCCTGTGTGCTAGGTACCCCAAGCAGAAGGGTTACAAGAATGGTAACGGGTTCCATGAGACCACGCTTTCGTGGTAATGGAAACACTGAAATAAGCGAGCCGTTCTGAACCGACCCGTACCGGACTGACAGTGGAAACGTGGCTTTAGTGACAGTGCAGGACACAGGTGAAAACAGTCAGTGTGCAGTGCCAAGGCCAAGACAAAGGTTGACCTTACGTCACACTCTCCGTTGCGCTAGCTGCTGGTAGGCCTCTCCCTTTTTTCCTCTCCATTATAGCTCTCTTCTGAAACCTCCTTGTTGTTGCATATTTCTACACATTTGTAACTACACGTGCCTGAACTGTCCCAAAGCAGTTGTTTGAGTTTTTAATATGGTATTCGAGGCAGAAATCTTTGCAAGGTATGCAATTTCTGCAGGGTGGGTCATTTAGCACATCTTTCAATACCGCTGGAGAGAGCTGTGCGTGTTCATCAGTTAAAAACAGCCCTGTTTGGCAAAAGAAATTCAAGATAAATATGAGCATCACTCATGAATGAGCGAGATGAGATGAATTGTCTTAAACGATCAACGTCATGAGAAATAATTTGTTGAAGCTGTTGGGGTCACTGTATTTTTTGTGATAACTATTGTTTGGAAGGAGTTCAGATGACAAATGAACTCTACGAAAAAAAGGCAAGTTATATTCTGGCCTGTCATCAAGTTGCATATGGAATTACTGTCAATTAATTCCAGATGATATAAGCAGCCGTCGGCCACGTTTGTCATTTCAAACTATGAAAGTGTCGACCAGCGGCGGCTGAAATAAAAACCAACCCCTGAATGTTTTTCACACTCGTCTGTGCTAATGAGAAACAGAGGAGAGAAATAAACAGATTTGATGAGTGATGAACATTTTGTGGCTTTTGCCATTAATTAACCGCATTTTTCAATTTCATATGCAGGGAAATGGTTTAAGCTCAGCCTGTTGGTTTGATGGACAGCGCAGCAACTCGATCAGGCTGAGGTAACACAGCAGATATCACTGAGAAAAGGATCAGCTCTTCATTGGGTTATATTAAAGCTGACAATTAGACTTTAAAATATAGAAAGATCTGCCCATATACTAACCCTTAGGATTCGTTCAGGATATATTTACTCAAGAAATATAAGAACACGAATATATCTGAATTGATTTGCCATTGTCTCTGTACTTTTAAGAAGAGTTGATGCCTGGATATAGTTTAAAGCCCATTCTCAAATATGCTTTTTTTTTTTTTAGATCCGATTCTGTTGACATTTACAGCCACGCAAAAGTTTTGAGCCATCTCTCATTTTCTTATATTTTCTTTCCATGGCGAAAGACTTGTCATTTTCTAAATGGACTTGAGCAATAGTTCTCCAGGCTTTCTGAAGGTCTTTCAAAGTATATTTGGACGCTTACTGCTTTTTCACTATTTTCAGAGGAATGTATTTTTCTGTGAGCCACGTAACTCTGACCTTTGAATCATTTTAATGGAAAAAAAAAAAGGCACCTAACTAACAGGATGAGCCAGTGTTGGGTCTACACATAACAGACGACTTCACAAAGAATCTTGTTACTAGCAGCCTATTATAAAGGCACATGTTTTTTGCCCCCATTTCTTTAGTTGCATCCGTAACAACAAGGGGATTCTCAGAACTATTAGCTGAGTTGGCATATCAAAAATATGTAGAAACCGTACAAGCGGAGAACAAACGGAAAAGTGTCAGATCTATAAACTATCTGCGGCAGATAGTTGGCATATATATCACCGTGAGGGTGATGTCCCGAAAGAAATAAGATCCAGAAAATCCAGCAAAGACCTGACAGCACCTGAGAGATGCATATGGACCTTCAGCTGATCCATCTGCTGTTGGCCCAAGCCTCGTCAGAAATGGGCTCCATGGAAGGGTGGCTGTCAAGAAGCCGTTCTTAAGGAAGGGAAACAGGGAGAAAAGGCTGAGCTGTGCCAAAGGACACAAGAAGTGGACTGAAAATCAGTGGCAACAGGTCTGATGGAGGGATGCATCCCCCCCAGAGCCCGGACCTTAACATTACTGAGGCAGTGTCGGATCATCTTGGCAGAGAACGGAACAAAAGGCAGCCCACATCCAAAGAAGAGCTTTGGGATGTCCTTCAAGAAGCCTGGAGAACTATTCCTGAAGACTCCTTAAAGAAAGGACAGAAAGCTCGTCTGAGAGGGTTCAGGCTGTGTTGGAGAACAAAGCTCCCATTAGCAACTATTTACTTTCAAGATCCATAGAATTGTACAATCTCTGTTTTTGCTTTACATCTGCACGTGCTTCAATTATAGCTGGGATTTTTTACCCGTTTTCCTGGCAATGTATCAATAAATAAGGGGTGGTTCAAAACTAATTTTGCACAGTATGGAAAATCAGTAAAGGTAGACATAAAAAGTGACTATAACAACACTGAAATTCATGTTCATATTCCTGTCACTCACACACACACACACACACACACACACACACACACACACACATACAAATCTCTTTATAAAGAGGTCAGTGGTCAAGAACAGCAGAGAGTGTGACACCACTATTCTGAAGTTAAAGACTGGAAAACCAAGTGTTGTTTTTCTTAAAATGGCAGCTGCTACTACACACACACAAGGCGTATGAATAACTATCAAGAGCCACACTAATAGGCTGAATAACACACATGAAATCCCAGCGACCTCCAGCTGTCATAGCAGATGAATGCAATATACACACACAGAATCATACAAATACCCCATCTTCCATGGTTTAGTAATGCAACACACACACACACACACACACACACCTGATTTTCTATCAGTTCTCCCTCTGAAAACTCCCAGTGTCCTGTGACCATGAAATCTGAATGAAATACAATTAGCGGCTTTAAAGAACTTCATCAAGGCCAAGGCCTCCATTCAAACCCCCCCAAACCCCCACACTTGGGCACACACCCCGGTGAACTCTGTCAGACAAGGAAATAAATAAATAACATTGTCCTTGGACAGAGCAACCAATCACTAACGTCGGGGAGTGAACAGAACAGATAAATAATCACGGCTAACAATGCTTCTACATTTTTACAATCAATGAACCTTTTTTTTTTATTTCATTTTCGTAAAAAAAAAAAAACTTTTTTCCACTTCTGAAATTTTAGCTTGCTGTGTTGGAGCGTGCCACTTTGCCCTTGTGAGTCCCCAGCCATCCTTCTATCCTAAAATTTAATAGATGCAGTGACTCATTAAAAAGTGAAGGGGGGAGAGGAGGGAGGGGTGGAGAGAAGGGAGAAGGGTGGAGGGGGTGTGTGTGTGTTGGGGGGACGGGCAAAAAAATTAGGAGCGACACAGAGAGATAGAGACAGTGAGCACAGTGCTTCATTTCCATGGCGTTACCATAGCAACAGCAGCGCAGGAAAGACGGCGAGGTGCCTTTCTGCCGTCGCAGCACCTCGCTGCCGAATATTAACCAGGGCTGTACGCTCAGGTGCTAATTAGGAGAGGATGGGGGGGTGAGGCGGAGGGAGGTCAGTGGGGAGGTAGAGAAGGAGAGGAGAGGTCAGGAAGGTGTGGCAGAGGAGAAGTAGAAAAAAAACACAAGAGGAGACAAGACAGAGGAAGAGGAGGAACAGAGGAGGGGTAGAGGAGGTCAACGAAGGGCAAGGATGAATGGAGGAGGAGGAAAAAGGAGATTCACTGATCAGCCAAAACATAGCAACCTCTGACGGGCGAGGCTCGTTACGCCGCCGTGTTCTGCTGGGAAGCCTCAGGTGCTGACATCCACGCTGAGGTGAAAGCCACCTAAACCTCACAGACCAAGCACATCACCCTTTGGAAAAGGGAAAAAAAAGCTGCCCAGGAATGGCTTGAGGATCACCGCTAAGAGCCAAAAGCGTACACCTGTCCAACACCCCCAGACTCCAAACTGACTGAGCATCTGCAGCTACAAGCCTGATCCGTGGACGCCCCACTACCCAACCCACAGGATCCAAATGATCCAATGTCCAAAATACCACAGGACACTCCCAGAGTCACCGTGTTCATGTCACATCAGATCAGAGCTATTTGGGCACAATAACATGCAGGTGGTTCTAATGTTGCAGCTGATTGGCGTAGATGCATAAAACTGAGGATGCAAAAAATGACATAAGTGGGAGGAGAGAAATTAAGGAAAATGAAGAAAGAAACAAGAAAGGCAAGGAGAAATCTGAGACATGAGCTAAGAAAATTGATAAGTGAGGAAAGATGAAAGGTAAAAGGAGGTAACAGAGATGAAGGTAAGAAATTACCAGATAACAATGATGGAAAAAGAGAGGGACACAGGAGAAAATTGGATGGTGCAGAAAGAGGAGAGGAAATTGAGAACTATAATGTGAAAGGTGAGAGATAGGAAAAGAAGAGCACATAGGTTTAAAAGAGGATATGAAGGAGGGATGACGTATAAAAGATGAATTGAGGAAAGTTGAAGCAGAGAGAGGTGAACAGAAAAGGGCAGAAGGTAGGACACATGAAAAAAAAAGAGGAAAAGGGGAAAAGTGCAGAAGTGGAGATGGAGGAGGAGCCAGATAAATCGAGGAAAGGCAAAAAAAAAAAAAAGTAAAATTAAAGAGTTATCTGGTTCATCAGTTCTTTCCTGACAGGTCAGAGGACAAAGTGAGGTGAAAGAAGTCAGAGTGAGAAGGAACGAGAGGAAAAAACAGATGAGAAGATTAAAGGAAGTGAGAGAACAGGCAGTGAAAATAAGTTTGCAGAGGTATGGAAAGAGAGAGGGATGAGAAGAGGTGGGAAAGGAGGTGTAGAAAGGGAGCGAGCTGGGTCAATAAAACATGTATGAGACAGTGGCTCTGTGCACGTCTGTGCGTGTTCCATTTGAATGTGTTCATGTTTACCCTTTAAGAGACGCCCCCCTCCTCCTCCATACATGTGCGTATACTAAACCTACGTATAAGTCTGTCTCATAATAAGCTCGGTACACGCTTCTCATCACATGTACGTCTTTTTTGAGGGTTTACTGTCTCCAGAGGTCAATGCGTGCGCTATCCTCTGGTAATATGGCGTCGTCCTCATCCAGCCTGGAGCTGCTATAAGCCTGGGAGAGTCCGTGCTGTGACACAGACTTATATCAACTTGTATATAGGTCAGAGCAGCCTCTCCATGCTAACAGCCGCTGCCCCGCCATACGGCTTCGCCTCCACATTATATAACCGAAGATGACGTGATGGGAACATAGAAAAAGAGAAAAATGTGCATTAAAGGAGCAGGAAAGTTTTAGGCAGGCAGGTCAATCAGTGAACAATGAATAATAAATAATCATTGATCATTGGTGTGTTCTAACGCTGCTTTCAAGTCATGTCGGAGGGAAGAGAATGACGGGATAGCTCTGACAAGATGGCAGCTTTCAGTCGTTTTGTTCTGCTTTTTTCTCCTTATTGTCTTCGTCAATGCACGCTCACAAACAAAAAGAGTTGCGTCTCTTCAGGTAACACACAAGCCAGGGAAACTTTGTAGTGCCAAGTTAGATGCGACTGATCTTTCAGAAATATTCAGCCCCCCCACCCCCCCATGTCACAACTCAGGCGTCAGCACTATTTACAAGTGGGAAATTGGTAATTAACTTCAAGTTGACGGCATAAGCATAACATTCATCAAACTACTGAATGCTAACACTTTAGCGCTATGCCGAGTGACACCAGACTCCATGATAGCACCGACACTAAAGTGGCAGTCCCCTCATGGCTGACACTTGTGCTTTCACTCGGTATGTGTAACAGCGCACTCCTCATCTCCCCTTTTAATATAACATATTAAATGACACCAGCTAAACTTAAGTACCCGAGATATGGACTTTGCTTAGTGCTAGAAACTATAAGGCTTTACTTCAGTTGGTGATAATAGTGTTTGAGCTCACCTTTGAGCTTTTAATTTGACTGGGTTAAAGTTGACTGGTATGCACTTTTTAAGTGACAGTGAACCGAACATCTTCTGTGAGATAAAAAAAAAAGATAAGATAAAAATAAGTGGGTATGTGACACCAGTACCTAACGCAGGACAGGTTCATGTGCAGTCATTTTAATGCAAGGCGCTTTGGATGAAAGGTTCAACCAAATGGTGTATTTGAATGGCAAATGAAATCCTTTGTAGGGATTTAATGAACTGACTTTGAACTTTCTATTTTTTACTAAAAAAAAGGCTGTGTTTTTATAGGATGAGCTAAGCCACATACAGCCCACAGATTATTTTGATGAAAAAAAATCGACTCTATTAGAGATTTCATATATTTTTATTACAAAACAGCCATAAGTAGGCAGCATGCAGGGCTGCACGACGGCGTGAGAGGAATTCCAGCTTCTCCGTTTCTACAGTGTTGCTTTAAATGCTGTCGGGCTGGAGTTCAGACTGTCACAATATTGAGCTCTTGTGACATTTGAAACCAACAATCATGACTTGTAACTGTCACCTAAACGTCTTCTTGCACAAGTACCATTTCCCCATTATTCATGCTGCACACCTCTGAACCATATAAAGAATCCAACACAAAGCAAGACCATAAAACAGCTCAGATAAAGCTGAAAGACGCTCTACCGGCTTAGGAGAGTTGAGGTACGCCTCACAGGCAGACCATCCTCCGGCACATTTGTAGACCCTCAGTGCTGAATTGTTACTCAGTCCTTGAATTGAACTGTTTTGCCTCAACTCAACTTATATGCATGACCTGAACCACGTGACAAATGTTACACAGTTTGTACCGTTATTGAACTGGACCGCCTTTCTCCACTCAGCATACATGATCATTAGCAACATTAGCCGCTTTCGGACAGAGTAGTTATAAGAACGCAGTTATCAGAACTGTCCTACTCAAATTCCGTTCTGATAACTGTCCTTCCCCAGCGGAACTGTTTCAGTTTGCATTTGCACATGAGTCGGGACCAGGTCGGGACTGATGCGGCGCACGCTGCCGTCTGCGTCAGTGACGTGTTAGCTGTTAGCCGTTTAGCGCCACATTCAACAACAAAACAAAACAAAACCGGTAAAAGTAAGGAGAGAAGAAAAAACACCACAAAAAAGCTAATATGGCAAGCGGGGAGGCCACTGTGTTCATGGTCTGCATGATGGTGATATTAATCATGGACGATCACATCAGGCGTCTAATATCGAGGCTGGAAGAGCTCACAGAGAGAGTCAGGAGATACTTTTTCATTTCATGAAGGAAGAAAGGAGAGCAGAGCGCTGCAGACAAAGGAGACCAGTGTAAGTTTAACTTATTAAACACCCGCCGGTTCTGTCTGTGTGGTATGATGAAACATTTCAGCCGTGATAGCATGACATGGGGCGTAGCTACCGACCACCACACACCTCCGTCAGATGCGTTCTATAGAACCATGAAAAGACCCGACCTCGGAGAAGGAGCTGAAATGGTTATAAGAACTAAGGGAGATAGCCCCGAGTTCCTGTATGTGCGAACACGGGAGAAAACGGCCTCGCGGATTAAAAGGTTATTACAACTGCCAAAGGTTCCTACAGTCCAAAAGCGGCTATTGACTTATGAACCAAAGTGCGTCCCTTTTTGCCTGCTGTTGAATTTACATTGCTCATGGAGTTCAGCCGAAGAGAGCTTTTACTGCATGTTACACAACAAAACCTTCTGAACTTTCTTCCTCTCTTCTGGTGATGAGCTGCAACCAGGCCTCTACCAAATATTATCCCTCTGGAGTCATTAATGCCTTATGAAATCAATAAAACAAAAAAAAACAAAAAAAAAAAAAACACTTGCAGTTGGGCTGGAGGACACATGACATTCATGACTATGGTCCAACATTGTGTCTGTAGCCATGTTCCCCTCTGATTCTAGATTTTAAGACGAAGCAAAAAAAAAAGAACGAATTTCATTTAATACGTTTGGCACATGGATTTAAGTTAGATAAAGGAAACTCTGAATGTCCTATAAAGTGAATATGAGACTCTTTAAACAGCCTTGTAACTCACTGATGTTCTTATGTCTGAACGGGAGAGTCCTTGCAACCAATAGTTAAACATCTAATAGAAACAGACGCATATAGGGATGATTTTCAGCTGCTCATAAACTCACTGTTGACTCATTTTAGGAGCGGTGGCTACAGCTGGGAGGCCTAACTCAGAGCAAATAACTTCTTCCTAAGCAGAGAAACATAGTTCTGCTGAATACATCTTAAAATAGTCCATCACCATCGAAATAAGTAATATGTCTCTTGCTGCTTTCCTTTTTGATACTACTGTACAGTCGTATCACTGACTGCTTCCTTCCTGCTGAGCACGAGTTCTACTGCTGTTGGAGGGATTCAAGCTTCATCTGCCACCTGTCTCATTTCTGTGGAAAAGACTGCCCAAAATGAAAATGTAAATTAAAATAAGCATCCAGTGATGGCACTTTGTGCATAAAAGCACTGCTGGGGATGCATTGCAGTCTTTTCGAAGTGGGGCTGCATCCTCTTCATCTGAATGGGCAGGGATGGGACACCTCACCAAAGAGAATTCCATTAACATGGTTTTTGTGGATGGTTTAACTGTCACATGGGCGGTAATGCTGCCTCAGAAGGACTTTACGGCCTGCCAAGAAAAATTTCTGTAGCTGGCCGTGGAGGGAGTCCTGCTGAGGTAGAAAAAAAAATTTCTAAGGACTCGAGACTCCACAAAAGGGCTTCTAATAAACTTTTATCAGTCACAGTGCTTTGCTCAAAACGAGATTTATTCCTTCACATTTCTCCATTTCCACTCCCTGTTTTATAGTCGCCTTTAAAATGCTGAAGTGATTTTTGGCCAGTTTGCTGATGGCTAATGTCCATTAGACAAGAGAAGGAATGCAATATAAATCAACTGGATGATTGGAAATGTTTTAATGTTTTAGGTTTAATCTAAAGTCTAATGAGGGCCTTAATCTATTTCGGGCTGGTTTCAAGACAGCTCACAAAAAACAATCCCCATTAGATGCAGCTGCCCAAAAGCTTTAACATGCAGATAAAACTGAAATATACACATCCATATCCAAGATGTTTAAAAAAAAAAAAAAAAACTGCTTTAGACCCCAAACACCAAGTCTGATCAGCTGTTCTAAATCTATCCCCCACAATGTGAAGATTTATTCAAAAGTTTTAACAAAACCTTTACGCTGGCCTCCACCAAACTCCAACAAAACTACCAGCTCTATAATAACAATTTTTAATTGGGTTCACATTCAAAGATGTAACAAGACAATTCAAATAAATGACTGTGAAAACAGGACTTTGTGTGGTTTATTTTTTTTTTATTAACACAAAAACAATACAGCTGTATCACTCAGTGAGGTTACATGACACTGAAAGGATCAGATAATTAAATAAATTACAATAAGACTGAGTTATTAAGTGCATGTGAACACTAGCCTGGCTGACGCGTCCACAATCTCGATGAGATGGTGGTCTGGGAACTAGGTGTGCATTTTCTCGTATTTGAGGCGTGGTTTACGAATGCCTAGAGCCGTTTATTGGGCGCTACGAATGTCTATCAAATGACGTCAGGTTCTTCCCATGCTGCTTTGCGCGCGATTCATAGCCAATTGTATCACTTATATCACATGACGACAGAAATTCGACGAGGAAGAAGAAAAAAATGGAAAATAAAAGTAAACTTGCGCTCTAAGCTACTCAAATTGACAACAAAGTAGGCCTATATGCTATATTCTACATGAATTTTTATGTTGTAGAGTTGTGAATTTATTTTAATAATGGAGAAATTGAGCAGCCTTGCTTTGTTGTCTACAGTAGTAGATCAACCCTCATCTTACTTTGAAGCTCCCAGCTCCCAGAAGTGCCGTCAACGAAGCTTTAGCAGCAGAAAAGCTATCAGGCTTGTGTTGATGATAATAATAAACTCCTGGACTATGTACAAACTTCCAAATGCATCGTTTGGTGAGTACAGACCATATTTGTGCTACTGTAGAAGTTTGGTGTCATGACATGTGATTTTAGTGTGGTAATTTTGGAGATACTGCCAGGGTCCGTTAGCGCTTGTAGCCTACTAAGCTATTCGGGATAACTCGGTAACTCAGCTGATGTTCAGCCAATATCGGAAAAACTTCGGGTGGGCTACTTGGCTGGATATCACGGTTCAAATGACCCTAGGGTGAATCTACTCCGAAACACTTTCTAAGGCTGCATTGAACGGTAACGTTGTGTCCGCTGTCATGTTGGATTAACGCTCTACAAGCTTCGGTGTAGCGCATGGACGTCGTCATCGTCTTGCTCCCCCCGTCGTTCTGTGATTGGTTCCCAAACTCTAGCAAAAATAAGGGCGGTGGTTTCCAGGCTGACTTTGCAGTGAGAATGAAATCGAGCGCAAAGCAGCATGGGAATTCCCAGGCTATGTGAACACCTTAATCGGACAAGAAATTGGATCAAATCGAGGTACTCTCGATCGGATTCAGACCTCGAGATAACTCGGTTGAAAGTCAAAATAAACCTGTTTGCAGACGGGTGAAGCATATGGTGAATCAGACTGCGTTCTGCGCATGCTTGAGATTTTTTTCCCGGGATCGGGAACCGGATGTCGGAAGAGACGATATTACTGTTGTTGTCGCCGTCGGAAAAAAAACGCGATGGAGAATGCGTCGTTGTGCATCGAGTTTGTGCAACAAGCAGCTCATCACAAACGAAATATAGAGGGACGTACCTTCATCTTGCTCTTCATTCGCCATTTTCTCGAATGCCTGAATTTGCTGCTGTTGTTGTTGTTGAAGAGGTCAACAGGAAGTAGCTCTATTAGCAATAGTTAAAATGGGTACAGCGCCAACTATTGTATCGGAGTATGACATGCTTTGTGCCTCTGATCCGATTCATTCACCGCCATATATCCAAGGATAATTATCCTTGCTCAACTCATTCTTATTGTAATTTAGCCAATTATCTGATCCTTTCAGTGCCATGTAACCGCACTGACTGCAACATTAATCTCAGGGACTGCCCCCACGGCACAGCCTGAGACCCTTTCCTTTTATCCTAATTCAAACAAGGACGCACACCGAGGAAGAAGCCTCACCTACAGTGTCCGGTCCAGCCGAACGATTCACCACATCTGAATGGACATGATATGAACACGGACAACAAATGAGCTTCATAGCTGCTGTAGCCAGTGAGGGAGCTTTGTGGTTGGCATTAATGGATGAACTCTGACAAAGTTATAAGGAGTGCTAACTGGGCGGGACAGATGGGAGTCATGAAAAATTGGGCCGAAAAAGACTTGTGAGCAGAACTTTGTGACTGCCTCAACTGCAGCAAAGCCCCACTTTGGTACAGATTAAAGGCTTCCTTTTGCACTAAAACATTAAATGCCAATAGAAGCCATCATGCAAGATGGCTTCTATTGGCATTTAAATTTCAACATTTACGCATTTAGTTACAGATGAAAAAATGTGTTAATAGAGTCAGTCTACAGAAGGGCTTCAGGATCACCCTGCCCACTGATATTTGGTTTTGACTAATGACTTTAATTACTTTAACTTATCCTCGGGGGTGATGTATTTCATCCCTTTTTTCTTACTATTTGATTGAGTTTACTCATCATCAATTACGTAATTTTGCTTAAAAGGCCAACATAAATATAATTTTCCATTACTTTCCAGCATTTACTGCCAATAAATGTCTTTTGTTCTTCATAAGCTGTATGTGTGTTGCTACAATTTAGCATTCCTATACTGTAGTAGCGTCATAAAACAGATAATATAAAACGAGGCAATTAATCAAGTAAAAGTTCATAACTGTATCAGCTCTCTGACAGAACAGCTTAGAACAGAGGTAGCTTAAAGAGCCAAGCCAAGTGGATGAAGCAGATGCCATGTTGAGAGCACATAGTGACAAAGTGAACACCAGACGCAAAAAGCTACGCTGTTTCAAGGAGTCTTAAACCACTATGGAAAGTTCCAGATTGGAGTAGTTTTAGAAGGAGCAATGTTTGCTATTTTGGTGGCCTTGTTCTGAGTAAAAGTTAGCTTGTCTCCCTCATCAGGGGGATAACTACTCCACACAACCCTCTGTCAAAAAACCTCAATATGCCTTTGAGCAAATGGAACCGTTATCAACAAGATCCATCCACTTTTACTTCTACTTGAGCCTTTTTTCCCCACCCTTAAATAAAGCAGTTCGGGCAGTAATGGGTGACTTTGGCGCCGTGCTCTTTTGTCTGGAAAGTGCTGCTTCTGGGGAGTAAATTGCATCGCTGTTTGTTGCACGCCACCGTGCCGACACTTTAGAGGCGTGATTGGAAAAATGTCCAATAACTGATTTTAACTGCTGAAACAATAACAAACAAAACGAAACAAAAAAAAATAAAATAAAAGGCGAGAAACCTTCCATCACCCTCCATCTCCTGAACGTGCACATCAATATGCAATTAGTGCCTGCCACACTCAGGTATCTTCCATTTGATTGGCTGAATGTAAACATCTTATCTCTTTGGCAATAACTCGGACAAGCTCTTATCTCCCTCATGAAAACCTGCGAGCGATGCGCTCCTGAGATTATCCGGAATGTCAAGGCATTGTACACCTTATCTTGTTTACTGTTGGGCTTCTGTAGCCTGCCTAAGCTCTGTTTCCATGGCAATATTTGGATTTTTTTTTTTTTCAAGCTGAAATATTATGAATATTGTTTATTCGTGTACGAATCAGTCGGATATTGCCTATGCTCTGATTGCATTGATTTCTGAAAAGGCTTCATGTGCCCTTCTCCTGTTCCCTGCCCCCCTCATCTTTTCACTCGTTTCACTTGTTCTCGCCCCCCCTTTAATTATTACTATTTCTTTTTATTCCTGAAGGTTCTCTTTTCATTAAATTAAAAAACTGCTTATAATTCAGCCTGTAGCCAAATATGCTGTTGATTTTCGTACTTCTCTCAAAAACATCCCCATAGAGAAGGTAAAATTCTCATTTTTGCAAACCCTAAACTCTCAAAGGGAGGTCACAGGTTAAATTGGGGATTCAATGTCTGTATGAAGGACCCTTGAGCAAGGAGACTTGCCTACACAGGGGCCTTGAACTGGAGTGCTCCAGAGGAGGACTCTCTCTGCTCCACTCTCAATCCCAGAGAACTAAACAGGGGAAATCAAAGTTAAATAAGACAAATAAATAATCACCGGTGCAGAGCTGCAACTCAACAAATCTCATTTTGATCTCATGGCGTTAGCTGGGACACACATAGACGAGAGAAAAGAGAGTGTGAGGAAGAAGGAAAAAAGCATGCATGGAGGCAAGTGATCAGGATACAGAGGTGGGGGGGGGGATGGTTGGAGGAGCAGGTGAAGAAGAAGACAAATTGAGAAACACGAGGTCAGCGACACCAACACACATTACTCTTTCTCTTTTATCCCCATTACATTTTAATCAAACAGGTTGCTCCTCCTGCTCATACCAAACACCTGCATCGCCATCTGATAACAGGAGGAAACGCTGTGGGAGCTGAAGGACCGGCGACGGGTAACCTCCTGCTGGTGAGCCACATTCATAAACTGATACTCCAAATCCTCCTTTCAACGGGGCTTTAATCAATGATTATTTATTTAGGATGAAGATTTACAACGAATGCGATGATGTAGGTGTAGTTACGATGGTGATCACCCTTCCTCCCCGTGTTTCAGCCCACAAATAGACTCTCTATAGAAAAAAGAAATCTCTATAGATTTTTTTCTTATAGGTGTGAAGAGAAATAGAGAAGACAGCAACAAAAGAGGATGATGTACTGTGGTCATGTTCAAATATGTTTTGCTATAAGGGCTAAGACCATATCAGTTTTTTTGGTAGCTATGCAGTATAAAAGAAATAAGCTTTTGCTTCGTTTTGCATGTGCTGGATGTAATTTATTATCAATATCAATTTTACTTTTGTTTAAAAGTAAAATTGATATTGATATAAATCTAAAAAAAACATTTAAAGTTGCACAAATCAGTTTACACCCCGACCTGCAGAGCAAGTGAAAACAATAATGTAACTTCCCCATGTTGTTGGGCAAACGTGACATTTACAGTCATATACGATGTGAACACGAGCGCTCTTCTTGCTGCTTTGAATGTCCAATTACAGGCCACCGTACAATAAATTGGTGACATACACAATAAACATTCACACTTTCGTGATCAACTTACTGATCAAAGCCAGGGATTCCAAGGAAGTCTTAGCACATACACAACCAATATCATATATTTTCTGCACTCTAAGCCACTCAGTGCGGACATGCAACTGTGTTAACTTTTTATCAGTTCCTATGATAACAATTGTCTCCACCAAATTAGATATATCTGCTTAAAAATGTTCTAATTGTCTCATCTCTGCAACCATTAACCTTTTTTAATCGTGTTTGCCAGACTAAAAGTAACAAATCCGGCTCACAGCTGGAACTCTCCTCTGCACATTTCTAGAAGACGTACGTCATTAGAAATTAACTCTACCAAATCAAATTAGGACCAGGGTCCAACAACCTTCGTAAGATTATAGAGCTCTACAAATGCTGCAGCTGTGGATGGACACAAAGATGACCCTTAAGGAGGGATTGGTAATTTTAGGCAGCTGGTTCAGATTCAGCTTTACAGGGAGCACTTATACAATGCTCAAAAGGCCCATTGTAGAGATTTTGTAAACGCAAACTGACCACAGGATAATCACAAGGGATAGAAGGACCTGGTGATCAATGAACATGACCTCATTTCCTAAGCAGGTGGCTTTGAAAATTCACCCACTGGATGCTTCTAAAAGTAAACAAAAACGTGTGTGTCTTGATCATTTTCCGCAAATGAGAAAGGACAGAGCTGTTAATGTAAGACTGACCTGCATTGACACATCAGTGACCCGAGCCAGTGGTTTGATGCTCTTAAAAATCTTGTAAGTCAACTGCTTTGGCCTGAATCACAACTCCAGCTTTCCATCTTAACCATCAACACAATAAATGTAGACTATGGCTTGCAATAACTGTGTGTGGTGCTGTAACACCTAAAGTGGCTCAACATACTTGGAGAAAGAATGAAATTATGTCAGATATTGCTCTTGTGGTTCATGACTCGTTTTTTTTGTTTTCCTTCCGGATACTCCGGGTTCCTCCCACCACCCAAATACATGCATGTTAGGTTGATTGGTCCCTAGCAGTGAGTGTGAGTAGAGTAGATGGTTGTGTGTCTGTGTATCCCTGTGACGGACTGGCGACCTCTCCAGGGTGAACCCTGCCTCTGGCCCAGTGACAGCCAGGATACGCTCCAGCCCCTCTGTGACCCCGAGTTGGATTAAGACGGTTTAAAGAATGGATGGACGGATAATTCATTCGTCTTTTAAGCAGATCAAAGAAAACATGTGAGTCACTTGGCTCAAGCATATAGCAGTTAATCAGTAAACTTTCTACAGCACAGCCGAGCCGCACCCGTTTTGTTGTGAAAAAGGTAGATGGAAACACATTGAATGTCATTTGCTAAAACTCTAATTCTAAGTGAAATATTTAAACCCAGAACACTGTGTTTTTTATTATTCCCGTCGACAAAATGGAAAACTCTCATGCGTCACGTCCGCACATTTCCTTCACATCTTGACAAAACACACATTGCAATTAAAGTGGATTTGTCATTTGTCCTCGCGAAACGTCCACGGGGTCCAGGTTAATGAGGTCAAAATTACCTGCGAGTACAAAGTGTTTTTGTGTCTCAGGAAAATAAGCAGTACCTGGTGTTCTCCTGCTACATAATGAGTGTTAACTTGCTCTGGAAATATCTGATTTCCAGGTGCCTGTGCTGATGAACTGCTTCAGCTTTCTTTTTGCCATCCTGGCATTCCGCCACTCGAGGTTGGAAGTTTGAGAGGGTTTCCTCGCGTGTGCTCTCGCCGTTTGGGCTTGCTGCAGCTATTTTAATCAAAATAAAGTGATTTTAAATATGCAAATTGAGTCATTTACTAATTGCCGCAGCCAATCCTTCCCTGTCTGCAGCTCTTAATTAAACTGAAATTTTGTGCAAACTTATTCTGAGCCAAAACAATACCAGTCACAATGATGGTGGGGGGTCAAAGGTTAACCGGCTGTTCAAGAGTCACTCTCAACTCTGCCTCTGTCCCCCTGCAGGCTCTGTCACTTCTGACTAAGCTGCTATAGGAAAAAAAAACAAAAAAAACAAAGGTGGATAATCATGAGTCAATTTTCCAATGAAACGGTTTGAAAATTTCTCAGAAGCAGGAAAAAAAGTCTACTTTGCAACGACCTGCTGAGCATCTTCTAACATGGAGCGTGGTCACCGGCTGTTACTGAGACTCGGTAACTGGCTTTATTTACTGAGAGGTTTGTGAAATTTTGGCCAAAAACAGCAGGCTGCGCACAGCAGAGGACAGCACTGAATGGTGGCTGGGTTTAATTACACACACACACACACATACACACATATCGAAACCCTGAACAACACAAGCACGTACACATTAATATGCATGCACAAGCAATGGGAAGCACGCTGGGATGCTCACACACACACACACACACACACACACACACACAGGCACACACCCGTTAAGCTGCTCATTCTGATAGGTTAAGCTTCACTCCATTTGGTTAAATGTTTTGTTGAAGAAGAGCTACACCAGTGGACGGAGGGAAAGAAAAGGGGTAGAGAGGGGGGTAAATGGCAGGGGTCTTTGGCAGAAGGGGGAGAAGGGAGGGTGGCATGGAGGGGAGAAAGCAGGGAAAGAGCAGAAGAAAGGAGATGGTGGAGGCAAGAGGAGGGAAATGGAGGAGTTACACAGTGTGAGAAGGATTTTACGAAAGAAAGAGGGAAGAGAGGCGATGGAAATCAGGAGAGAGAGAAAGGAGGTGGGGAAAAGAAGAACCCGACTGAGGTCGGAGGTGAGTAGAGGAAGAACATACAAAAGGATTTAGTGAGGAATTAGGACGAGGCGGGGAGGGTTCTGGTAGAAGAATTTGAAAAAAGCATGTCTATGAGATAAAAAACGGGGGTTCAAAGATAGAAATAAAGAGGGTGGTGATCCATACATCCAGACAGGTGGAGTTAGAGGTGGATGAAAGGCAGGAGGGAAATTAAGCTATAAGATATAAATGTAAAGAGAAAATAAATGTATGAGATGCAGGAAAGAGGAATGATGAAAGAAAACTAAGAGATTAAGAGGTAACGCAGGTAGGGAAAAAAAATCAATGAACAACAGAGAGTAAAAAAATGGGGAGAAAGAGAGAAAGAGGAGGGATGTAAAATATGGTGAAGACTGCAGAGGTAAACAAAATAAATATAGGGAGCAACCTGTTCAATAGAAACATGGAAACGGACTCCAACCTCTTCACATCACATTAAACTACCTGCTGCTGGCCCAAACCAGACAAATAATCACATCTGTGTCCATTTTCATGCATGAATCACAAAAAAAGACAGAAATATGGTGACTTGGGGCAATAAAACATCATCGGGTATGTTGTAAAGCGCGTTCTAAAACCATCTACATGCCACACAACATGTAACACGAACAGACTTTAAGTGAAGCGAGCTGAAACATCAGTTAACGGACTGTGATAAAAGAGCAGTGAATCAGACCAATGGCACAGAAATCTCTGTTTCACAGCAGTTACGTTCTTAGGTACGAATAAAAAGACCCACAACCCGTGGCAATTTGCAACACGAACAGATTGGAAATGGGAAGATCCATGGCTGAAATCATCTTTTAGCTCCACAAAAACAAACATTTAAGTTTTGGTGTTTCATTCATGATTTGAATCGCAACCACATGGTTGTTCACAAGAAAAATGAAAATTGTTGTAAAAGTATATATTTACAAATATATATATATATATAACACAACTGTCAAAATTTTCAGTCACGTGAATTAAGATCACGTAAAATCTACAATCTTGAAAATGCTTGTGACTCAAAGAAAGAAGGAAATGAAGGAAAAGTTTGTTGCTTTCAGTTGTGCTGGCGTATGACTTCAAGTCTTCATGTGCTTCCACCACGTAATGCAATGTTAAAAGATTGTGGCCATTCAATATGCTTCGGTGAGACTGTAGTGGTGTAGCCTGGCGACGCCATCCTACGTACTTCCGCCCAAAGATTTTGGCTCCGCACATAGTCTGGCCAAATCCCCCTACCTCGGTTCGCTCAGTGTTTTGCCAATCAGCAAACAGTTGCGAGTGGTGACGCAGAACTCACGCGCGGAGTCCATTGTAGTCCATATAATTGTAGTTCAAATGCAGCGGAAATAAACATGGCGACGGAAGAACGCTAGAAGCTATCCATGAAGTTGTCTCAACTCTGGAGATCATTACACAATTAAAACGAGAGCAAGAGGAATGCCTCTTCAATTTTGTTAGTGGCAAGGATGTCGTAGCTCTCCTTCCAACTGGCTTTGGGAAAAGTTTGATTTATCAAATGGTACCGGTTTAATGAAAGCGGATGTGGGAAGCGTGATTCGCGAGCTAGAGCCTCGCGAGAGTAAGCATGAACCTCGGCGCATAACCAACGTCATTTCTAAACATTATGATTGGTTAAGGGAACTCCGTTACTCCAATGAATTTAAGTTGCTGGGTAAGGTCCCGCCCTCCATGGAAACGGATTCCTCTTGGGTTTTCCCAAACTGTTTGACAGAGTCAACAGTCGGCTTTCGCCCAGGCTAGTAGTGGTGGGAAGGAAGGGCTGAATGGGGGGGGGTAGTATGGATGAGAAATTTGTAAAAATCAAGGAATGAAGGAAGGGAAGGAGAAAGGTTGAAGCAAGGGAGATGAAAGGAGAGTTAGGAAAAAACTGGACAAAACCAGATAGAAGGGAGACATTAAGATCTTGCTTTTTCCTCCTTTAAATAATGGAAAGAGAAAGACAAAAGAGTGAGACAAGGAATGACAGAGGGAGGGAACAGGAAAGGAAATCAGAGCAAGGAAAAGAAGAAGGAGAAGTAAAGAATGAGGGATTACAACCTGGAAGGAGCAGAACACTGCCAGAAACAAAGTAATAGGGAGGAAAATGAGTGAAGGCAAGAGACAACTAAGGAGGAGGGATTAATGAGAGGAGGGAAGGAAGTGAGTTTGTCACGAGCTGGAGTAAAACAGGAGTAAAAGAAAGAGGACTAAAGGAGGAGACAAGAGGAGAGACGGAAAGGATGAGGGGATGAAAGGAGGGGGAAGTGTTGGGCTGCAAGGCCAAATAATGGAGCAGCTCATCTCATGGTGAATTTGAATGGAGGCTGAATTAATTTAAATCTCATCACGGCCCGCCCTCTAATACCTTATCAGTTCTGCACGGAGACAAGGGACGTAATCGCATTAGACCCGCCACTCTGCTCTACTGCGCTCTGCTACACACACACACACACACACACTTAAACACACACACGCGCACACACACACACAGTACCTGTGCTGGTATGAGCAGCTGTTGTACACACTGTGGAAGTACTGGTGAGCATACTGCCTCGATGGTGGTGTGTGTGCGACTTCATGCTGTGTGTGCACGTGCATTAACACCAAGCCACGCACACGCAGCGTGAAGAAAGGCCCCCAATGAGTGCAAATCAGCAAGACAGCAGCATGCATGTAAAGACCCACACACACAAACATTTTTACTCTTCTATCGTTGTGAGGACTCTTGGTAATATAATCTCCTTACTAAACCTCAAGCAAACCAAACCTAAACCCGATACAGATGAACCATAAAAACAAATCACACCCTAAAACTGCCCTTTAAGTTACTTTCCCAAAGAGTTGGAGGCCAAAAAGAACCTCACTGTCTCCAACTGTCCTCTCTGTCGAGGTCTAAAACTCACACAGGTCCTCAGAAAGATATACATCCAAGCATATCCACACACACACACACACACACACACACACACACACACACAGATACAGAGAAACAAATAATAGACTAAAACACACACAGCACGCAAACACACACCCATGGGTGCTACAACACACACTCACCATAGATACACACTGACGAATGGGCGTTAAAAACACAAACACACACTGACACACACACACACTCGTATGGAGCTGGACGAGCAGAGCAGTTACCTTCTAGGGGAAAAGGCTCATGGGAAGTTATGCGCTCGGCTGTTGACATTGGCTGCGATGGGACAAGCAGCTTTAAAGTGCAGACTCCTCGTACAGTATTCACACTGAAATGAGCACACGCACACACATACACACCTCAACTGTCGCCAAAAACACACACACGCGTTAAACAAGATGGCGGGTGAGTTATAGGCTGCACACACTAAATCACATACCCCAAACAAGATGGCTGGGAAAGTCTGCAGGGATCATCCATCAGTAAATGTTTTAGATATCAGAAAGTGAATGAAAAAAGGAATAATTCACCCAATCATACAGATAATAGTGGTTTAAGGAGTCATAGATAGATATTTGAATATTTTGTTTTTTATTCCTGTAACACACATAAGATATTTAAAAAGGTCTTTTTGCTAAAACTGTGAACTTCACTTTAATCAACACTGTGCCTTGTTCTGTATGGATAACTATGGATATGGGTAACTTTGCTTATATTTCTTGTTACAGCCATTTATCCAATGACTTCTACAGTGTCATCCTGAGCTTTATAAAGAGGGGTCAGCCCTCTTCTCATTGCAAGAGCTTCCAGAGATATTCACAAGGTGTCTATCTAGGCGTTATAAAAGACCCTATGAGGAGGATGGAGGGTCGGTAGTGGAGTCATGTCAAATTCTTCAGACTGTCTCAGGTTCAGAAGGGTACCTTGTGAATTGCCGTCTGTCTATAATAGGTCCTGGCTTAGTGGCAGTATGTGGCACATTGCAAGTTTAAGGTGCTGATTTCTGCTATGACATATATTTAGGCTTTTTAAGACATTGCCATCCTCAGCCCGATCACAGTGGTGAAACAGAGTGTTAACAGAGTGTTAAGTAGCCTTTTGCAGTTGTGTTTAAGGGATAGTTCGCCTCTTTTGACATGAAGCTGTATGAAATCCCATATTAGCAATATTATTTATGAACATTTTCTTACCTCCCGCTGCGTCCTGTAAGCTGAGTTCCAGCCTCGTTTTGGCGTTGACGAAGGTAGTCCGGCTAGTTGGCTGGGGCCACAAAAATAAAGCGTTTTACTTCTCAAACCAATATGCGTTCAAAAGAGTAATACATTTGCATCATAAAATCGTTCATCCAGAAAAAGTCAGACCTCACAATCGCTTGGCGCCATTTTCTCTACCTTCATATCACTGCACGCTGCCATCTGCCGATAGCCGCAGGCAGTGATACGAAGGTAGAGAGAAAATAGCGCAGAGGGATTGTGAGGTCTGACTTTTTCTGGATGAACGATTTTGTGATGCAAATGTATTACTCTTTTGAACGCATATTGTTTCGAGAACACCAAAACGAGGCTGGAACTCGGCTACCAGGACGCAGCAGGAGGTAAGAAAATGTTCATAAATAATATTGCTAATATGGAATGTCATACAGCTTCATGTCAAAAGAGGCGAACTATCCCTTTAAGTACATTTAAAATGTCTAAATGCAGCGGTGTTGTTGGGTCTCTTCATTCTGATAATCAAGAAAATGGAAGTTTTTGCCTTTCGGCACTTGTTTAAAGATGTTAAAGGAGAAGTTTTTTCTTTTTTTTTTTTTAAACCTGGACCTTATTTCTGGCATAAAATACGTTCAACTACTAATCTACTCACCGATAACAGTTTGGTGAAAGTCGGCGTCCTTCAGAAGATATTTAGCTTACTCGAGATCTGCGTGTATCTATATAACAGGAGAGAACAGGGCATAGACAATACAGTTTCTGAATAACTTCATCGACGCGCGCCGCTGCAGCACAGCTTGTTTACTCTGTGACAGTCGGCTAACTTCACACGGAATTCGCTAGAGCTAGTTTTCTGCAACATGGCAGGATATTTATCAGATTTTGACGATGTGGACGACGACTTTGGCTGTTTCTCAATACCAAGTACGCGAACTACGTACTTCTGTACAAGTATGGACTTGTCGGAAGTACGGACTTCTGAGTACACAAGTACGCTCATCGTGCATTTGGAACGGAAGCGTACTTGATGACGTCAAAGACGTCAACGTTGCCGCCAAAATTAAAAAAAAACGTAAAACAATTGTTTTTGATTTTTCTGTTCATCGCTGCCCGTGTGTGATTTCAACAGCAGAGAAAAATCAAAACTTCTGCTTTCCGGGATAGCAAGCTATCTGAAGTCTACACAAGTCACCACAGATAAAATGGGTGTAACCTGCTGACTGATAAAAAAGGCAAGGTCACACCTGAACACAGTCAAATTTTTCCAAACCTTTTCACTACCCAGATTTAATAGTACAGCTAATTATGATTTGTAGTCAAATGTCACATCGAGCCATGAGGCAGGGTTAGCCAAAAGATGAATAGCTGGCCTTGAAACAAATTATTTTAATATTGACAGTAGATAACGGCGATTTCATTTCTTACATCGGAGCAAAAACAGTGAGGTCTCTCCACAAGTAATCGATCTGCCTCAGAAGCTCTGACGAGTGCAACGGCAGAACAAACCGCTCGAACAATCAACTCAACAAACGGCCAGGAAGAGGTCAAAGGTCAGAAAACGTCTGAGCTCACACTGCAGGAGACGGAACAGAGCTCCAGAAGGATTCTATATGCTGAAACTGCATTAAACAACTGCAGAGCAGAAAAGTCACACTAATTAAATTCCGAGTTGAATGTCAAATCAAAATTCGATTACCTTCAATCGATGAGACATGAAACAGCAAGGGATTATTAAAAGTGACCGTATTTTTCCCTTTCTTACAGGAAATGTTTTTTCGATGTCATGTTTCATGACTAGTGAAAGAATGTTTTCCCCTTTTCATCAAGAGCAGATTTGTTTTTCACTTGTATAATCATGTTTACTCCGAACCTCCGAATAAGACACTCTTGGAAACAACCCTCTTGTATATATTTTAAGGAAAAATTGAGGTAATTCAATGAGGTCAGTTTTCTGGATGCAACACTTTTAGAGCTCTTTTCGATATCCCCTCTCCAGCGTATATAAATGAGGCAGAGGGCCCCCTCTTATTCAGACAGTTAAACAAACGTTTTACAGATTTATGTTTCATGCATGTGGGAATTCATTCATTTTGTGCTTTGGTACCATGCAGTGGAATAAGATAATATCTATAACTGAAGGGGGGACAAACTCTTCTATTTTCAAAGCTAAACAATGAATCGGAATTACAGCACATTAGAATTCCGTCAGCTGGTTTATTTAGCTTACTTGGGAATAAATACCTTTTGCTGTCTTGGTGAGTTCCAGGAACTTGTTACTCTGATATATTGTGACTATTTTGCTGATGAACTGGAGATCAAACTTAAGCCACAAAGACAGTGAAAATTGGAAACAAACATGGCTACTGTTGGCTAACAGTTTTAGCTTTCTGATTCTTTAAAGGATCATTCACCTTAATTCCAAAACCTTCATCGAGGTACTTCCAGCACATACTGTTAAATGAGTTAAATTCCTCAGTTGTTCTGGTTTAAAAACACACTCCTTTCACCATCACATAAACAAATTACCGGTATATATACATTTCTAAACTCTTACAACTACAGGATTATGTGTCTCCTCCTTTTTGTGTCTGCACCACAGGAATCAAGGAGATTTGTAGCTCATAGAACTCCTTACTAACTTATTGTGGTCTTTTTTGGCTCATACCTCAGGATAGGTCGAGCATCTGCGATCTAACTCTACAATCACCGATCACAACGGTTCTGTAAGGTTGACTGAACACAACAGATTTGTAAGAAATCAGAAAAACCTTATAATAATTAATGATATTTCACCGTTACTCTCGAAGAAACTAAATAAAAAAGCAAAACGGAGAGGAATGGACAGACTGTGTTTACAGAGCAGATAAGTGAAGAATCACAACCGATTTTGACCAGCTGGCTTTTATGTCACTTCAAAACTCTGAGAAACCCTTGAAGGTTCGTCGTCCTTCTGGGAGTTCTTCGGCCCCTATGACCCCTCAGCAAGCTACTAAAACTGTTTGGTCCAAAAACACCTTTTTGGTACTAATCCTGAATCAGATTTGAGCATTACAGCTGGTGGTGTTCTACTCGTTTCATGGCATTAACAGCTCTGAGAAGCCAAACTGCCGGCTGTGAAAAAAGGTTTCAATCTGTGCCTTCTCAATCCCAACACATCCATACCACAGGGTAGCCCCTAAAGCATCATCTTTGGACATGCAGGGTCTCTGCAGAATCTGAATATGTTGCCATGGCAATAGCTTTCCTCGTGTCAAATCATGTCTAATTGACCAACTTAGCTACTTTTAATGATAAACAAAGAACGAGTAGAGAAATGTTAAGGATAAAAAGAAGGAAGATGACAAATGTTGGTCTCTAACACGAGTCCAATGGTTGGGAGTCAGGATGCTGTCCCCTGCTTCCCCTCCGACTCCTTACATGGTCTCAGTTAGTCATTGAAACATGACCACTTTATACGATGACATTTTGTGATTAATGGCATAGCTGGTGTGTCCGTTACCACTGCAGAAGGATGACTTGCAATATGCAGGAGTGACAGTAAAGGGTACCCCATGTGTTGAATAAAGACGTTAAGGGCTCTCAACCAAGAATGATGATGGGATCGTCAAAACCTATTTCTACCATGTATTCTGACATTGGAGGTACAACAGGCCCACACGATTTTAAATTGATCAACGATCAATGAAACTGCCCTCTCTTAACCTAATCAGCCACAGAAAGCATTCTCAAATACTTTCTGACATGGAATTTAAGTAGTAAATTCCTGTGGCAGCGTCATTAAAAACACATTAGATGGCCCATCTTTTAAGGATTACAACACTGGCTCAAGTATAAATAACAGTTTCCATGAAACAGAAAGAAGAAAAGCACACATCTTAAAGCTGGCAGGTGAGGATATTCTGAGGTTGGAAAAAATTTCATCGAAACCAGATGAACTTTTGAAGGTCTTATGCAATGAGACTGACTGCTGTTTACTGCATGTGGGAGTGAAGGAACCACAATTTCTTCCTCAAGTTCGCAGAATAATGTTGAGCGGCGCACACACAGTAAAACACATGTGCATGACCCAATGAACCAGCAAGTAACGAGTGCGTACAAGCTCGTCAAAGTGTGCGGTTTTCACTGCGGTTCATTCTCCCCTGGAAAAGCCCCCGGAGCATTTTAACAGTGGACATATAACGGCGCGTCTGATTTGGTCAGTTTACGTACGTAGAGAAACCTCATTGTTTCTCTAAGGATGTGCCACAGCCGAGGTAAGGTGAGCTTTCCGAAAGTTCATGGCTCCGCGAAAAGAGAAATCCTTCTTTTAACGGAGCAGAAAGCATGTCTTTGTGTGAGAATAAAATACTTGCTCAAAGCTCAAAATTTCACTGTGCATGCCAAAAGTTATTAAAGATCAAATTGATGTATTTTTCCTTAGAAAAAGGCCACTTTCCATTTGATTTACAATTTGCCGCCACAAGCACAGCATTTCTGCAGATCAAGAGGACTAGAAATGGCAAAAAAATATTATTAAATGTTAGTGTAGTTCTTTATAATAGGCAGAAAATTCATTGAAGCTCTGTTGATTTCTCCTGCTCAGACTTCTATAAACTTCAACATAAAATCACGAGGTAAAAACAAGAAAAAAGGAACTTAATAATACAAAACATGATTGAATACATAGTTAAAATACACAATGTAACCTTCATTATCTTTTTTTAATGTGGCCAAACAACTTTTAAAAAATACAGCCCTAGAAATAATTGGAAAGTGACAAATAGCAGTTTGAAGTTTTGAATTCAGCATGATTACAGATACCAAACAACCAGCTAATCACACACCGGGGAAGGCAGAGTTCACCGCATCTTAACAGATACAAAAACACATCGTTTCTGTTTCGTTAAGAGAAAACTGCTGAATGAGAATGTGTAAAAGCGCTCATGTGTGAATTCATCGTTCCTAACCTACGGCAAACGGAATGCAACTCCAATAAAATGACCCTGAAGCTGCTCCACGTTTTCTACATGCAGTTTCTTTGCAGATTGTTGAGCCTGTGCTGAGCTTTACTTCTGAGAGACTCTGCCTCTCTCAGGTGGTCTGTTTTAAACCCAATCATGTAACTGACCTCCAGCTGTTTTCTCTTCAGTACCACTTACTTTTCCATCCTCCATTTGATAAAAAACTGAATTTTCCCTTTAGTTGCCGAAGCTTGACCTTAATGGTTCTGTGGCATTAGCCTTTAAGTTCTACAGATGCAGCTGCTTGATTGTTGTCAATATAAAAGCATTGACTGCAGCCCTTTCAGCTTGAATGTGACTTGTGGCAGTGCCGTTGCAGCAGCTGCACTTGCCACTCCCACTGCACACATTGTTGTCCAGGGTTGAGAGGAGAAAATTGATTTGTACTTTGTAAAGATTTAACTCTATCTGCAGCAAAATCCAAGAACTAAATTGAAATTCAGTTTTCATACAAATGACACAGCTTTCTTTATTGGAGTCCTTAGTAAGATTTAAAGACCTTGACATTTGTGGACTGCTCAGTTTTTGATTGGTAAATTCAGCAAGGAAGGGCTGTCTGCCACCAGCCTTTGCTTTAGATTTTAATCCACAGGCTCCTGGATGGCAAAGTGAAGTGAGCTGTAAAAGTCCACTTTCACTCGCCCTCTACCTACAGTCAGGAGGAAAAAGTGGTCTATGTGCTATATGATATGTCTCCATTGTGCTAAACTTTTCCGATATCAAGAGTATCAATCTGATCAAAATCTGCTGCTTGCAAATGCAAAACTGATCAAATCTAATTTTAGTATGGCTGTAAACAGGTTTGAATCAATAATCTGAATGATTTCAAGAAGATTAAATGAATATTTATACATATGTAAACATGTATAATGACGTGAGATGTCACTGAAGCACACGTAACACGTCCACAACCACTGCCTCGTGCATTTAAAGCTAACACCAAATCACAGCCTGGGCCTTAAAACCGCTGCACGTTTTAGTAGACACACACCCTCTATGGTGTGAAAAAGAAAAAAGTGATCTTTATGAATCATTACAGCCGACAAAAATGAACACCTGGCTAGATGAACCTTTTCCAACAGACACTTCTGACATTTTACAGACAGAATAATAGATCAATTATGAAAACCTGCTGTCCGACTCAGCTGCACGGCTCTACAAGGAGTCAGCTTCGAGGCAGGCCTCCCTCCTCCAAATACCCTACATTTAAGGGCGGCCCAACCGATCCATACACGCAAACACAAACGCACACAAACGCACACAAAGGCGCATGCGCACACCCCTTTTTTGTAATAAAGTATCAGTTAATAAGCAGGGGATTTTTGTTGGCCTAGCCTGTTGGAGACAGAGGAAGACACGCTGGCTGCCAAATCAGTGTTTTCACAGCCTGAATCACAGCTTACCACTGATGCTAGCCCAGGGAGGAGCATGCACACACAAACACACACACACACACACACACACACACACACACACACACACACACACACACAACAAATTATATGGGGTATCGAAGGGTGGATTTATGTATACATAAAATCGGGAATTAAGGATATAAATAGAATAAATTGCCTATCCACACACACATAGACTTGTTGTACTGTCTATATTGATCGACATGCACAAATTATAGCTGACTACACAAACTTAAACACACACGCAGGTTTCCGTATAGTTGTGAGCCCAACCCTTACCGCTGGCTTGAACCTGATCCTAAGCTCAGCCTTCCAACGGAGAATCAAATGTCCTAACGACTACGGCGTACAACAAGAATGTGTCTGCACGAACACAAACAGGACACACACACACACACACACACACAGAAAATCACAGAAATTCAGACAGTCACACACCTGCCTCTGTCTAGTCCCATTCTTTAACACACACACACACACACACACACACCCCAAACTGTTCACACTGAGTGGAGAGGAACAACAGTCGCCATCAGAGGGCCTTCTTTTCGGAGAAAAATCTCCCCCTCTCCGTCTTATTCTATCCCCGTCTACCTCTCTCCACCTCTCTCTCCCCCTCTCAATCACTCCTCCGGTGCAGTTTGGGCTGTTTCCATGGCAACTCGCCGAGTCCCATGGTCGCTTCAGGGAGAGAGTGCTACCCCGCGCGTCCTGCCCAAAATTAAAAAAAAAAAAAAAAAAAAAAAATCTTCACTCAAACTGTGGACTTCAATCTCTGCTTGTGTGTGTGCGATTACCGTGCATGTTATCAGTGCACGTGTGTGTGTGTGTGTGTGTGTGTGTGTGTGTGTGTGTGCTTGTGTGTTATATTCTCCCAAATGATTGGAGTGGCCACCAAAAAACCACCAATTTCAGTCTGTCTGCCTCAGTCTTTGTCTTTGTAAGAGACACAGAAAAAAAAAAAAAAAAAAAAGATTTCTCTGCGCTGCTGCTTTAGATGTTGATGATTATAGAATCACAGATATTTTCAGTCTCACACTGGGTTATTACAGATATAATCACTATCAACACGTGAAACACTCTGTCAAGTCTAATCTAATGCAGTTTGACTGATTATTAGTATTTAGTGGGAAGCTGATCATATCTGCATTCTTAGAGGAGCTACTCCAATCTAATTTCACATGTTTAAATAGGAGTTTATTTGTCATTATTGGTGCATGTTTCTGTTTGGAGCCCCATGGCGGTTTTAACACCTCAGGAACACAAAGATACTGATATCATAATGATTCCTCAGTGTGGTAAATGTCAAATTTTTTAATATAAAGAAAACTAATGAAGAAAATATTGGCAGAAAGTAACGAGATTAAAGAAAATGCCATCATTACAATGATTAAGTGCTCACTTGATTGATAAGATTTTACACCAAATAATATTAAAATGCTAATGAGATATTCATTCCTTCATTTTGTGTCTGGTTCCTTATATCTAAAAAAGAAATGCCGGTGTATTTATGTTCTCTTTATCGGCACACGAGGGAAGGAAAAGAAAATCAAGTGATCATCTGTCATAATCTTTCTTTTCTAATTCATTCGCTCATTCAACAGGCAGCCAGGGAGAAGGAGAGTAACGGGCTGTAGAAAAGACAGTGGGAGAAAGAGGATGGAGGGGAGAGATAAAAGAAGAAGAGTGGAGCGACATGGATGAGGGGGATAAAGCTGCAGATTTGTAGAGAGATGGGAGGAGAGATGGGAGGGGAGAAGGAAGGGGGAACGAAGTAGCATGAAGCAGGAAGAAGAGAAAGAAGAGGGCTGAGACTGGATGAATGAATGGAAGATAAAGAGAGTAGTATGGGGTAAAAATAAAGGTGGAGAGAGTAGAGGAGAGGAGAATGACGGAGGAGGCGGAGAGGGGAAGGTGAACAGAGAGAGAGAGAGAAATGTAAGGAGGACAAGGGAAACATGGGGAGGTGGAGGTGAAAAAGAAAGAAGGGATGGAAGCATGAAACAGAAAGGATGGAGTGATGAGGGAGAAGTTAAGTGAGACAGAAGCATCTTTCATATCTGCCTTTTCAAGTCGCGCCTTTATTGCTCGTTGTGTCATGTGTAAAAGTAGAGAGGAAGAACGGGGGGCTAAAGTTGGCCCGCCGCCGACACGCCTCTGAGCTGGCGAGAGAGGTGGCAACGGAGGTGAAGCGGCCCCGCCTCGTGTGCGCACACACACACACACACACACACACACACACACACACACACACACACACACTAAGCAACGGTAATTACACTCAGCTGATTCTGCGATGTGGGCCTGATGTGCGTACAGACACGGTGATGCAGGGCTGAACCGCCTCTGTTGAGCATGTGCGAATTTACCAGGAGGAAAAGGGAGGGGTGAACAAGGACACCTTTTTTAAGCGATGAAGGCACGGCCGATATGTGAAAGAGAAAAGAGGAGAAAGAAGAGGAGGACAGGACCAGGGAGAGGTCGAAGGGTGGAAAAGTGAAGAAAGGGCCGAGTAAACAGTGAGACCAAAGACAGAGCAGGATAAATAAGTAGATGAACTAAAAGAGGAAAGTGAGAGAAACTAAGACAATAAAAAGAAAGAAAAAAGAAGCAAGACGGAAAGCAAACAGATGGCAGACAGACAAAAAAAGAAAAGAAGATAGAGGGGAGGAAGGTGAGGATGACATCGGAATCGGCAGGCCGTACAAGAAAAGTGATGACAGGAGAATAACGGAGGAGATGGAATGGGAGAAGAATGAATAAGGAGAAAAACTTCTCCTTTTGTCCAAACCATCATTTTTATCCTTCTCGTGTTTCTACCTGCGCTTCTACCCACTTCTCTTCATCTTTATTGTCATCTCATCCTCCTGTTCCCTCCAACATCCTCCCAATTCATCTTTCACCCACCTTTGTCTCATAATTTCTACCCATTTATTTTCCTCCCCCTCCTTCCTTCCTTCCCTCCCTCCCTCCCTCCCTCCCTTCCCTTTGATTCGTTTTTCAAAAGCTGCCCAAACTCCTGCGTCCTCCCGCAGCGTCTATTTGTTTGTACATCAATAATATCTGGTGACAAACGGCGGCCTTTTCATCGCTTACATGCCAACCTGAAGCCTGACACACTCCCTTTAAATTAATTATTTCTTTCTTTTCATTTCCGCCCACCCTCCCCCCATCTGTTTTTTTCTTTTTCTCCCAGAGTGAACTGTCGCTTCGACAGGTAGATGTCAAGTTCCCTTTTCTGTTCTCTGCTGAGATAAATAGACCTCCCTCTCCAAGAAAAATCACATAAGACAAAGAATTACAACAAAAGAAATAGCTGGACTGCTTCACAGAAAGCGAGAGCTTAGAAATGATGAACAAATGAAATAATGTCGTCATAAATGTGAGTAAAGTTGAGGTGTGAGAGCAAACCTGTGTCCGTGTTTGTGTCTGGTTCCTGAAACCCTGGCACTGTCGTCATGACGTTAATGTAATTGCTGAGATGAAAGTTAGTTTATTGTTTCCCGTGTGAGAAACACATGATCATCGTCACATAAGGAAACTGCATGACTCGAACCAAACGATGTCAGGCGCTCCAATAAAACCCTCAGGCCTTGACTTCGATCCTTTGTGCGTACAAAACAAACCTACATCCAGAATCACATCACATTAAAATGGCTGTAATGTCCGGATGAAGGGATTTTTTTTTCATGACTTAAAGCAAATGTGACCAAACATGCGACGTCTCTAAATTGTGACAAAAAGTACGAGCTTCTATGAGGCCAGTTTGTGAAGAAATATGTGATACTGTTGAACTTACATGTGAGGGGAATCAGCTACTCTGGCTTACAGAGATCAGGTTGGTACGCACTTAAAGCGACTGTAAAACTTATTCGTTAGCATGATGTTGAGCATGCTGATTTTCTCTTTTTGCTTTATCTGATCATCAACCTTAATCTAAAGCAAGACAATATTGTCTTACTTTTAAATGAGTTGCAGATAGCATATTCCTGTTTACTTGTTATTTTGAATAGTCTGCTAACAACCACAACAATCCACCTTTACACACTTCCAAAGACTTAATCTCATCCACACCCTTTAAAAATACTGAGCATCGTCCTACCTGGGTTTGTCGACTCTCCCTAAAAGTGTGTCTTCTCGTTCTGCAGTGAACTCTGGAAAGAAACAACATTGCACTGTATTAAAAAAAAAGCCTCTTTTACTATTCAGGTCTTTCCTGTAAAATTCAAATGCAAGAAAACATCACTAAAAAGACAGAATTAGGCTGTGAGTTGACATGTCTAATGTTAAATAAATTGAACAATCTGTAACATGTGAATAACCCAACTGTTTGCCGTGCTCATTTTAAGAGAAGTTGAGTTTCATTTTACCCAAAAAGACGGTTAAACTACATTAGAGTGTTAAATTCAAGTCCAAATAGTTTATTTGTGACATAGTTGTGGTTCAGTTTTGCGGGTTTGAACTTTTGTCGTAGTTTTGAAGGTTCGGATGGCCGGCAACACTGTTGCTTTAATAAACAATTGCCAAATGCAAGCGCGGGTTGTTTGAAGAAGCAGAAACACTCAGTGTGTGTGGGTGCGGGCAGACGTGTGGCTAACTCTGTGCTTTACTGAGCATCGTATCAATCTGACTGAGAGCTGCTGTCTGCAAAGCCTTCATTGAACGAGATCTCACTTCAACTTAAAGTTGAAAACTGGATTGAAATAATGGAAAATGACTGTATTTCTGTACAGTACTGTATTCATCATTTTAGAGAAATTTCCTTAATGTGAGTGGGTACTCTAAATAAATACATTTGTTTAAGAGTATGGACCTTTCAGGTTTAGCTCATCAGAAAACATGGTTCACATTCTTTATTAGGTTCTAATTGGATTAATATCAGAATACGGCTGTGCATGTCAATTTAGCCAATGTTACCAAACTGGATAACATTAAAATAACAGATAGAATAAACAGATAGAATAACTGAATTATAATCAACATTTCTTGGGATTTCTTCTTGAGAGAAGAGGACCACAGTAGCCTTTCAGACCAACTCGTTTCGCTTCATGGTCACGCTGCATCTTCTTCGTTTGTTTGTTTCCGTCTTGTTTTCGCCCTAATTTTCCTAGAACTTGGTCCAACCTTAGTTGTCATGGTTGGAGGATCATCAGAACCCTAATACAGACACTAAAACCTGTGATCACAGTCTGGTTGACAGACTGGATGCAAAGTGATGGCTAACAAAGGAAATACTGTTTTCATTAAGCAGTGCTGAATGAAGACATCACAATTTCCCAATCTGGAAACTGCACGGGACTTTCCACTTGCCCAAATATAGATTTTTGTTCCCCCAGGCTAGTGGGCAAGCATTAATATCAATCTCTGGCAATTAAGAATGGAATTAAATAGTCACCCATTTGCAAACCTGATAGAGGATATTAGTCACCAGACATTCCAAGTGTCCAAACTTACATATTTATTACTTATCTGCGAAGGCATGGATCACTGAGCATGTACATCTTCATCCATGTCAAGCTAAGACACATCCTCCACTGCACAGATAGCATCACCAGCTACTGGTAAGAGCTGCAGTTATCTAAAAGCCATCTGCTGTTCTGCCTTCCTTCAGGAGCTGCCAGTAAATAACTTAAACGGACAGAGACAAATGAATACACTGTCGCAGCATTATTTTGGTTTCACAAATCTATGATAAGCTAAAGGTGGCTTAATGACGCAAAGAGATGAGCAGCACTGCAAAACTAGCACATCAGCTACATAAAAAAAGAGACACTTAGTGAACTGTTGTGATAAAAAGATGAGTTTGTGGGATCCCGCAGAATGGATTTTTAGCTCCGTTTTTTTCGTGAAATACCAGGAAACGTGGTGCAGGCATCTTATTTACCGGTAAGAGTCACTGGTAACCAGCCAAGACTAAATACCTCACCGGCCTCCCTTCTTTGAATGTAGCTAGATGTGTTTGTTGGAGAGTATGTTGAAGCTGAAAGTGCTGCTTTTTGCTTCAGATACAAAGTAGATCAAAAGGGTACAGAAAAAACCCTTTGTGAAAAAGTTCCTCCTCTAGGGGTTACACACACACACACACACACACACACATACACACACACACACACACAGAGGGACTAAATAAATGCTGTGTTTGAAACACAGGTGAGGTTGAAAGCTGTGTCAGTGTGGACCGACCTTCAGGCTGTTTGCTATGAGAATGTTGTGGCATCAAGTGGAAGTTTGTGTGCATTTATGTGCATGTGTCCCTCTCAAGTGTACGATGAAGAGAACGAGTAAAACTCATTCAGGCTCCTATATCTACACACACATACCCACAGACGCACACAGATACACACACACAAAGAATCGGCAGCCAAGCAGAGAAAATAGTTTGGCTGCACATCCTGTACTACTCGTTTAAGCTCCACACTGAGAAACACCAAACTCACTCTGCTCTCTGTTTCTTTGTCTCTTTTTCACTGTTTTGTTCCCTTTGTCCTTCTTTCTTTCACACACTTTACTTTCTCACACGCACACTCTCCTCTTCCATGTGGACAAAGCCTTCATTCAGAGGGGCTTTTGGTGAGGCGGTTCGGCCTGCTGGTGAAACCCAGGAGCCGATCCAGATCACACCGATGGGTTTTCATATCTTATCTGCCGGTTTGAGGCGGTTTGGTGGACCTGTTCTAGAACCGGCTTGGCCGGTTTTCAGGTTGGGGTGGCTTGGTGGTTTTTAGATGACGCAGTGAGATTTGAGTTTGGCACACCTGGTTTACCATATGGGTGGGTGTGGTGAGGGACTTCAATTCGTCAGTTTTCCTGACTTTTATCGTGCGTGATTGGCTGAAAAGCACCAACTATTTTATATTTGGTAAGATGATACTTTGTTTCACGGGTAAGTCTGTCGATAGTTTGTGTAATAATATATTTAGTGGTTTCCTGGTGACACCTCTTCACTTGACATGCTTAATTAACTTTTATAGGGTGTGTCACTCATATTCAGAGTCCGCCAGCTACATTTCAGAAGTCAAGACATTCTTGGCTGCCGTGAACCTGTTGTTCAAGTACAGGTGCTTCATCCATCTCTCCTATTGCTGTGATAGCTAAATCTTCTCAGCATGTTGGGGGAAATTCTTCACAATGGGTATAAACATTTACTGGATTTAAGGATTAAAGGATTAAAATTTGGTGGTCAAAGGTCAAAGTGACTTTAATTCAACAAAACTGGTCGTGAACAGTAACTCCTTCGATCATAAAGAAAGCTCCTTTGAAACGTCTAATGAGATCAAATTAGTAAAGTCAAAAACATGTTTGGTCCATTACTGGAAACCATACCTCAGAGGCAGAAGGAAACAGATCATATTTCATGTTGAGTCAGACTGGTGTTGGTGGCTGTGATAGCTGCATGGTTGATGTCTTTCATTTCTCGCCTTCTATTTTTTTTTTGTTAAGGAATAAAAAAAAAAGAAATCCAACCACAGACCGAACCAGTAATGTGGTGAGATTACCAGTTCAAAGGTTTAAAGTAGTCTTTCTGTTTGCTTTTTTCTTCATCGAGCGTAGTCTGATTGACTTCTCCTTAGTTTGAAAAGTTTCTTGGTCTTTTTAGTTGGTTTCAGATGTTTCGATGTTTTCAGATACGGATTTTCTACAGTTTTTCGACAGATTACTAACACAAAAATGTAGGTTTAATTGGGTTTTAATTTTGACAAGCATGTGGGTAAATTGACAAAGTGATTATCCAACTTAAAATATCAACAACTAACCAAATTTGACAGATTTCTTTTGGAACAAAGTTTAATCTATGCAGTCTGCAGTCTCAGGTTCGTCTAAACTGAATTGGATTTATTCAGAGCCCTGACTTTCCGTTTCACTGCCTGACAGATGCAGATTGTTTTTTGTTTTTTTTCCATGAGCAGCGCTCAAGTTTAACAAACTTTTGCAGCTAATAAAAGTGAGCGATGCCAAATTCTGCAGCGCACAGGTCAGACACGAGGAGAAAAGGATCAGACCAGCTACTGTTTCTAATCTATTACCGGCTGGTTGGCCACGACAGACTGCTTTGCAGTTTTTCTGAGTGGCTGGCTGCATTTGCCGCCTGTTTGTGTCTCTGTGATAAAAGTTGTGAGAACAATACGCAACGTTTACTGCCAGATTGTGACGCAATCTGTGAGTAAGTATGTGCATGGGCTTACATGCAGCTTTTCAGCGTGATGCAATTATGAAAAGAATATGTGTGAGTACGACCGTCTATAGATTGTGTTTACGTGCGAAAGTGTGCGTGCGGCATGATGCAACGAGGATGCAGAGCAGCCAGCAGAAAGCAGCTATGTGCGCCAATAAACCCTGGCATGGGGGATGTGTGTGTGTGTGTGTGTGTGTGTGTGTGTGTGTGTGTGGGAGAGGGAGTGCTGTATCATCGCAGATGTGTGTACTGTTGGTGCGTGAGCAAGTGTTTAAACAAGTGTGAAAGACAAAGACAATGTGACTGAGTACTATTACACATGCAGAAAGGAAAAGATTCTTCGCAGGAAGCTCGTTACAGCAGCAGGGGAGACGAATGCATGCAGGTGTGCGCGTGAGTGTGTTGACCAGCTGGCGTTCCACATGTGGACGTGTCCTACAGAGACCCACTCCTACAGTGGATCTACGCCCTGTGCGTGTCTGCTGGCAGTGTGTGGAAGTGTGTGTGAGAGTTTATAAAGGACTTGTCATTTGGTGGGAGTGTGATGAATGTGTTAAGTATGTATGAGTCAGTATTTTTTTTGTATACATGTTTATCTAATCGCGCAGTATCAGTGCAGTGACTCCCACCGCACCTTCCCATGCAGAGTCGGAGCAGAACTGGGGGTAAATACAGTGAGTTGGAATATGTTCTATTGGAGTTCAATGAAAAGAGTCACATCGTCGAGCTGTCTCAAGCCACTGTACCAGAATTTGATTTGGCATCACAACAATGAGTACGTCATGATCCTGCAACACTACATTCTCTTTTGAAAAATGGGCCAAGATGCCATTTACTATCAACACCAATATCACCATCCAAAGACAAAGCTCTAGTCAGGATTAATCCGGGAAGTCAAACTGACTTAAAGCTGTGATTATAACCGGGGATACCTGCCCTTCAGGCGCGCTGGACTGGCAGTTTTCTTCTGAAGCGGCAAGCGCTGCTTCTGAGAAAAATGGTTGCTCAACACCAGAGGAATAGTTTCAGTAATCCTTCATGAAGTATAATACACAAGCAAGCAAACGTTACGTCACAGTTCCAACTTCTCTGTTTTACTTTTAAGCTGTTTTGATGTATTTATTTACAAAAGTTGTACTCTCTTGCATTTTGATGCGTCTGGAGGCCACCTGCTCACACACTCTTCCTTGAAGCTCTTCCTGTTTTTCAAACCTGCACTTTACGCAGTGCGCGCCAGGTTTAGAAAACCAATAGGTGCACGGCGGGCCGAAACGGGTCATGGCATGGCTCGTTGTCAATGCAGTCAATAAGAGTTACAGCTTTCTGGACTAGACTTGTATCATTTGACCAGGTACACATATGCAAGGGGAAGCACCGATTTGTTGACCAAAGTTTGTCCAAAGTCACAACACTGAGGAGAAAATGTTCAAGACATTCTGCCGCCTGGAACATCCTCCCTGGGAGATCACTGCACATTTAAATAGCGCTAAACTCACCGCACAGACGCTGTGTTTAGGTTCTCATTCTCCCGTCTGCTGGACGTGAGCCGTGGAGCAAGTGCACAGCACTGAGGTCAGTTGGGGTCGAGTTGAGCACATAGATGCAGGAGTGATTCAACTCCCAACCACATTAATGATAGTATGTTTTATTCTAGTGCTGATTGTCTACACATTTCCTAAAAAAAATCTTTTTTAAGTGGGGTTCTGAGAAGTACTTATGAGTCGTCAGTGTCTCAGACTGAAAGAAGCATGTTCTCAGTTTGGAGAATCAGAAGTAAATCAGACAGTTGTTTACTTTGGCCCAAACTGCAGAGCATCCGTCTTTAACTTGTCATTGTATACCAGAGATAATTTACATTTGAAAATGTATTTGAGTGAAAGAGCAGTTTATAAATCAGCATGAAAACAGGATCTTACAGTGTAAATATCTATCAAGATAATGTGCCAAAATATGAGTCAGTATTACTATAGCAAGTTGAAATTAGACTTTAGATCAATAAAGTGAGTCACGGTATGACCTGGTGTCAACAACCATGGCATGATTATGCATAAGATATTGACTATGAGTCATACTGTCTATACAGGATTTCAGTTCAGTACCAACAGTGGTGTTAAATATCAAGCACTTGTATGATTTCCATATTGATTTCCATATAATTTATTAACACAGCGACAAAGCTTCGGTGTTGGTGAGTCACTACAATTATTTTGTATAATTCAGTATCAGCGACTCAGAACGTGATGGGTATTAACAGCTAACACTCACTGGGACACATTTTCTCCGCGTGAACGCCGTTATCTTTCTAGTCTGTGATAGAGTCGCCCGTAGGGCGTACCTCTGCAGTATAAGTGCTTGATGTATGCAGCAGGAGTACTCATGTAGTATCTGTTATCACAGTATTGTAGTACCAGCCAATACACTTCTTAACATTGGCTGTTTCCAAGGTCGGATATTTAACAAGTGTAACTGTGTGTGTGTGTGTGTGTGTGTGTGTGTGTGTGTGTGTGTGTGCGTGTGTGTGTGTGTGTGTGTGTGTGTGTGTGTGTGACCAGAGGCAGTGCAGTGGAGGGGAGCTAATCCACTAAAGTAACAGAGAACTGACAGAGTCAGAGGTCATTATCATTCACACACTGCTGAACACAACACTCACACTATTCACAATACTGGGTCTTCAGCACATCCCTAACACACACACACACACACACACACACACACGCACACACACAAACAGGCAGCAGATTCTGTTACAATGGCACACAAAGTGTGTTCAGATACTCATCTGGCCGTTTCCTTTTTGCAGCTTCTTTCTCTCTTGTTTACACACATGAAGCTGGAAAAACACAATCCAGCTCTTGTTCTGTCTGCACTTCCTCTCAACCAAACTAAACCTGAAACAACCCAGCCACCCACCCACCGACACTCAAACACACACAGAACAGATGAGTCTTAATCTCCTGGTGCCATAAAAAAAAAAAAAAAGAAAAAACAGGCCATTTTGAGATGGTGTAACTTCTTGTCATCGAACATCCTGTTAATTCCTCCGACAGCGTCAAACAAAGCTCCTCTGAGTCCCACACATATCAACACAAACAGGCACTGGTCTCAGACGAAGACAAGCAGAAAACAAGCTAACGCAGCTCAGCTGGTATTGTATTTGGGTCTGTGCTAAATATCAGATATCAGTTAGTATGATCAATTTCAATGCAACCAGCAAGGCGGGCCAGAAATGATGCCATCGTGTTCCGCAGACTGTACTGGTTTGATTTTTAAAGTCGTGCTTCCTGGAAACCACATGCTGCCCTGTTAGCTGCAACAGTTTGGTCTCCATTAAAAGCTTTAATTAAAACTTTAGACTGTTAATCAAAATTAGCCCTAACCACCAAGTTAGCATCTGTTCCACTAACTTTCACCAGTCTTTGCGCTTTAACCGATCTCAAAGAGCCATGAGCATAAGTTTCAAAAGAAAACTCAAAATCAATTGCTATTTTTTCCCCATCAGGCTTTTACAGAAGCTATTGCTAAAAGTATCCCCTGCTGAGTTTGTGAACAGGTAATGCTTTACATAGTTGCAAACTTTGTACTGTTAAACATAAATCACAAATTAAAGGTTCTACGTACATGATGTTTCTAAAGCAATTCGCTATGTTCAGATATTTTGCATTAATGCTCTTAGCGGAGAATAAAGTGTGTTGTAATCCAAGCATCTTTGTTCTGACTAAAAAAAAGTGACACGTAAGCTTGTTCTGACCAACTGCCGAGTTAATTTGAAGCAAATTTTTCAAATGTCACTAAGTGCAAAAAAGTTGCAGTGTGTCAACTAAAGAGTGGCTGTACAGGCGATGCTATGCTAGGCTAAAAGGAAGAAACGAAACAAGTCGCTTTGGCAGTGTTCAAAAGAAAAGGTATTCAAGAAGCTTTAAATAAATAAAGCTGTTATATTCTGGTAACAGTAGCAACTGGAAAACTACGTATGGCTCCTTTTCCATTAGATGTACGTTGCTATTAAAGGCTCGGGAACACCTACTCTATTCATAATGAATGGGTAGATGCCTCCAAACTTTTTACAGGTACCAACCATGAGGACTTTGGTGGCACTGGTTTGAACTTACAGTTGCTCTTTCACCCCCTTCGCTGTCCAGAATTGTCTTCCACAAAGTAAGCGTGCAGCTATGAAGCTGCTATGAGCACCTTTTGACTTCCTGCTGATAAAAACCACAACACACATATCCATCCAGTCTTGATTCTCAAATCTTGAATTTTACCATTAAAAATACCACTTCAGATATTGCTGCTAAAATGATTTTGCTTTATTGGACCTCTTCTTCTTTTCTGTTTAAAAACACTCGACTGGAGAAGCGCCATCTATTCATTTGAGCATTTTAGCAGTGGATGAAAACACACGTCTTTTGCAGCTTTTTGGAAAAAAAAAGTGCCCAAAATCTGCATGGGATTTAGAAAAAAAATCCAGCATGACAAGTAACCTTGACAACTTTTTAGATTATTGTTTCGTCATAATCTAAAAACAAAAAAGTTTAAAAAAAAGTGTCCTCTTCAAGGGCATTTCCGCAACATCCATGTTGCCAAACTGACCAACGCGATGGCCTACTTTCCGGTGAAATGCTGATCTGTTAAATCATTACCCAAACCTGTCTGTCCACTGTAACGAAAGCATCAAGCTGAGAGGAAGTGCTCTGGAAGATATCAAAGTTTCTGAACAGTGCAGTGCTGCTCCGCTGGAACTCCTCACACACCCCCAGGGAAGAATTACTTGGAGAGAATCAAGATGTTGTTACAGAGAAAACAAGCTCTCGGCCTCTCAGAGAACATCGACCACTGTTAATGCTGCACAGATGTAGGCTCAGTGCAACTCTCACTCTGCTCGCTGCTCTGCTTTCAAGCAGATGAAGCTGCTCCGAGAACGGAGCAGCTTGAATGGAACATTTCCACAAACACTGACCAATTCGCCAGCTTACACAGTCGGACTGTATCGCTGCTTTTCAGAGCATGTCACAGAGTTGGGTTAAAGCGCATCCCTCTCTCTGTGCCAATTCTACTCATCTCCCAGATTTCCCAGGATTTGATCAGATGCAGAGAAACGTGCGTCAGTCTTACTAAAGACTGAAGACATAAGCCTCGGAGGCCGCTGAAATGAAGCCAACTTCACATGTGACTTCTAATATTTGGCTGCTGTAGCAAAAAAACAAACTGATAAGCCACTCAATCTGCGGGTGATCGGAACCGCACGGTTTCAGTTTTATGGTTCAGAATTCTGTACAAGTCTCAGAGAGATGTAAACTTCACTAGAGGCCAAAGTTCTGCTGTGTAAGCCCATAAAGACCTGAGGGCCCCTCCAAGCATGGGCATCCTCACGTGCTGCATCCGGGATGGGAATTATCTAAAACCTTAACCCGAATGAAACCAAACACCAAATTATCCACAGCAAGAATACTGCACATGTTAAATTGTTCAAACAACCCGAACAGACGAAGCACGCTGCCGATACTTTGGTAAAAAGCGTTCAGGTCGGATCGTGCCTTCAGGCACACAACATGAATACTTGGTTCAGGTCTGGCTGCTTCTGTTGTTTCATCCCTTAAGGAGTTTTTCTTTTGTTGTTGTTGTCGTTTTTGAGGAAAATTCATGCAGCATTAATGTAAATTAGATTCTCGGAAATCCAGCTTACAAGGCGGGAATGAGCAGGGGTAATATTGTACAGATGGAGCCTCAGTACAAGTCCCATTTCTCTGCGTTCCCTACACTGATACCGTTTCATGCTCTGACAGAAAATGATTGATCAGGAGGGAGCTGAATTCATTGTAAAGCCCAAAAAACTACTTTCAATCTTCATATGATCATATCGCAAAAATAAAAGAAAACAACATATTAAATCTGCTTTGAAACCATGCTCAACAGCAACAGACAAACAATTCTTACAAGAGACATCCACAAATGCAGTGCTGCTCTGATAAAAGAATAATTTCATGGGTTACACTGCCATTTCTGTCTCTTTCTACTCTGTTACACCACCTCTACCGTCAGGGAATTGTTCAGAAAATCCTGCAGTACAAATGGAGCTAAGGAGGAGCTCCTAGCCTTTTTAACACGTCTCCACTCTAAACCTCCATCTCCAGTCCTTCAGAGGGACTTTTAAGGATTTAAAAAGCCAAAAATGACTTTTTTTTCGGTAAAAACGCAGTTAACACGGACAGAATTCTGCACAATGTGTCAAGACACGACAGCATCGACTGTACAGAAGTACTGTGATTTCTCACATTTGTCATGTTGCGTCTCTGCTCCCAAAAGTGCCGATAATTACACACCGCATACAATCTGTACAGATGATGTTGACTGTTGCATCTTCTATGAGCTGTGATCCTGCAAACAGTTGATGTGCAGAGAAAAGATCAACATCCAGAGATGCAACATGAAGTCTAACAACACCAACCCACAGGGCATCTTCTCTGCTCCAGCCGTAAGCGTACAGTGTAACACGGTGTACCGTTTCAGAAATAGGATTTCTATATTTAAACTCTGTGCAAAGCGAAGTCAGTCGGATATTTGCCCGGAAAACAATTGTAGTTAAAACGTGAGAACGACGCTGTGTTGAATTGTGGAGTTTGAACATCAAATTAATAGAATTGATTCATCTTCTAGTATTAGCTGTCAGCGAGTGGCTGCTATTCGTCACCCGTTGCGTGGGTATCACTGCATTAGAGCCCGAAAAATGAACATTGAAGGACAATTCATTCATTATCTGAATGACAATTAATCATCAACCATAATTTTCAGATTTGTGACATTTCCTCTCTGATTGGAGCACTAAAGCAACATGCTCGTCTGTTACCGTCACCACTGCTGGGATTGTTGGTGCTTTTCAAGTCTTTCATTCCCAAAACTGCTAAACCGATCGGATTTTCCTTTTGCTTCAACGGAAGACATACATTAATAATGACTGAAAACAAGTTTATGGTCTCCAGATGTCATTACTGCAGCAACGGAGCCGGAAAAGTTCTGTCAAGCAGCTGAGAATAATGTTATGGGTGACGATAATGAGAAGAGACGGTGCAAAGACAACGTTTCCTATCCTGTAAAAGTCTTCCAATCAGACCCATCTTATACAGCATGTGGGATAACTTTCATACGGAAGGTGTTGACTTTCAAAGTGCTCCTTATGATGAGGGAAGACGGGCTTTCTTACAGAAGGTTTTCCCTAATGTAGCACTATCCGAGATGATTTTGGATGGAGCTGAACGCTGTTCACTTCAGATGAGACGTGACGACTGTGAAAACACATTTTCATACTCAAACCATTCAAAGAGCCTTTGCGCCTTGTATTTATATAGGCTTTATATAGCCTAGATATTTCTATTATCTCCAGCAGTTATTGCACCATAAATGGGGGATGAAAAAAACCAAGGCATCCAGGAAATGAAATATTTGGGGACAAAGAGCCCATCTGCGTGTGCAGCAGCAGGCAGTTAGCAGACTGTGTTTCTGGATTACTCACTGGACATAAAGAGAGGGGGAAAAAATCAATTGCGTGATGAAAATAAAATCACTGTATGAACCTTAAATCCTTAAAAATACATGTTAAGGACCTCTGCATATATTAAAAGCATTTGCGGGTATTCTAAAAAGGCCGCCGTGCTGCCTCAGCAGCCACTCTTACACTGAGAAAGCCTCAGTGTGAATGCAGGTTGGGGAATCCTTCATAATATTTACTGAGTTTACTGACTTGGCTGATGGCTGTGTTTTCTTATCCTCGAACAGAGAGGGTGATTTGACTGATGCTCGTAACAGATTGCATCACAGCAGGGGACGAACTGAAAGGGTTTACGCACCGCAGCTTTCCCTAAACTGTCTAACAGTGGCAGCGCTCCACCTTGTAAATTTGGAATAGCAATTTTAGAAATTTCCCAGCAGTCCATCTCCAATTGGCGTGAACTGGGAGTAGTGGTTGATATCAGTGTTGTATCGCTGCTTTGGCTGAAGACCACCTCCAAAGGGCAGAAAACCGATTCTAGCTTTGTGAAAGCAAACACTCACCGCAGTCTCCGGGAAAACACCTGAGCACCTGACGCAGTTCCTAGACCAAAGGTCATTTTTCCTCTTACAGTCAGAGCTCTTAAAGCCTTAACGTGATTTCATACATGCCAAAGAAATCCGTATACTGCTTTGACGTGTGAGCTAAACCGACTCCACCTACATTTAGGTCTTTCTGCATCCACAAAAATAAAAAAAATCCGCAAGAACATTATAAAATGTCCCATCACAAAGTAGTCCTGCTCCTTTGGAGAGACATCTAAGGTCTAAACAACAACAAATTATTACAGCTAAGCAAAAAAGGGCTAAGAAAAAGCTCTAAATCTCTAATGTTTCGGTTTGATTTTCTCACCAAACAACAAAATACAAAAAGAATACATATTCGGGTCCAATCGGGATGTTTTATGCCTTTTACTAGCAAATGAAATTTTGACATAAAATCTACTAATAAAGTCTATAAAATAACAATAATGTCCATTTGTCGATCACATTATGCAAAATGTCCAATAAAGCTAAGGCTATGTGTGGAGGGGGCGTGGTGCCTCAGCTGCAGGAGAGAGGAGTGGAGAGCGCTCAGGGGAGCAGCACCAGGTGAGTGATTAGCACACCGGCATCCACTTGTCTTATCACTCTTCCCTTTTAACACAGTAGCGTGCTGGACCTGGGGAGGGTGGAGCAGAGACAGACACATGTGGAGTCGGCAGCACGAACCCAGAGAGGAAAAGGCCTGCGAACGACTCCACTCGGCGCGTATTGTCTGTCTGAAAAAAAAATAATGGACAAACCGTCCTAAATCTCCGAGTTTACTTGCTGAAAGAACACGCAGTGGCATACCACACAATTCAAATTAGCAGTAACCAGATTTATGCATCTGTATTTTGGATGATGCATTTGTACAAATCGCATATTCTTTAAGTAATTCAGTCTGGCTTGTTTGACGCCATCATTTAATTTATTTCATAGCTGATTAAATTGAAAGGCCGTGACAACAATCTAAATGACTGAAACTTCATCACTCAGATGAAATATGATGGATGTAAGTGCTAAAAATGAAAATAAAACAGTGCTGCGTTTTAGTGCAGCACCAGTTTTTAAAAGCTGAGTTAAAGGGTTGTAATGAAACATGCCAACACAGCGCTTAACGTTTGCTGTGCTTCATCTGTGTCGAGTCCGATTCCGTCGAGTTGCAACCGAGACATTTTTCAAAACAGGTTCAACAAATACTCATTATCACAACAGTGTCTGTAAGAGTGTCTGAGAAAACAGAGTTTTGCTCGGGTGGAAGTAACATGGCCGACTGTTGCAGTTTCTCTTTTTAAAATCCACCAAAATCTAAACCCGCGGATCGCTTGTGCTCGAAGATGCTGCACAACATACTTACCTGCCAAGAATGAGGACACGGTCGCCTGATTTCATGGAGGGCAGTGGCTGTTGCTTCATGGAGCTTGAGAGAAATCCCCCCCTTAAATCCCCATTTGGGACCAGCTGAGGACCTTAGTTACATCTAATTTACAATCCAAATCTTTGTTGTCGTTCTCTATTGCCAGCTCTGAAAATAAGAATTGGATTGGGGCTCCGTGGATGAAAAATGTTTCATCCATCCAGTGAGTCACACATCGTTTTAATTACAAGAAAGACGACATCTCCAAACAGCATCATGAAAGGAGAAAATGCTACCACAGTTCTATCTTCATTTCCAAAAGTCTGGTCTTTATGAAGAGAAACATTTTAAGATGAATGAGCACTCTTTTTTTTTTTATAAAAGGTGAGATTTAAAACCGAAGGAGGCAGTACGGAGACATTCTGATCTGTATTCCCTTGATTCTCCATCACATCTTTTGCTCGACTCTTCCAGCTTGTTGAATATCTTTCAAACGCGGACTCAAACTTGCTGAAGTTTTGGTATTTGTGCTACAGAACACTAAGTGTTGTGCCCCCCCCCATGGAAAAAAATTAATTTTTCCATTATCCTTCCAGACAATAGCCAACTCTATTCATAATAATGCATAAAATAGCATTCTTTGATTTTTGGGTTTTGTTTTTGCTTTATATTCTCCTCACCATTAAAAACCAAACCAGAGTCCTTGACATCTTCACTCCCTCCCACTACCAACATTTTTTCTCATTTCTGAAATGATTTGCCAATTATAAAGAGAATTTCATTCAGTGCTTTGTTGATGATAAGTAAAGAGGGCAAATGTGTTTTTTTTGTTAGTGCTTTTTCCTTCTGCAATTAACTTGTTTCTTTTCTTCAGCCTGAGAACAGCAAGCGCATTTTCTTCAACTGTAATAGGATGAGTTACCTTTAAAATGTCCATTTCTGCTCACTCTCACTTAAAATGTGTACAATGTGCCCCTTTCTGACACCTCCCTCCCTAAGAAAGAAAGAAAATCTGTCGGGAGATTTGTTTTTATCTTTATTTCTAAGAAACACCTCCAGAGTGACACTTAACAAAATTGAACAAATGTGTTGTGGACGGATGGGTGTGTGTATGGATGGATGATTTGGGGGAAGCTGTGAGGCAGACCTACCTTCCAGTCTAACACTCATTACTCAGAAAAACACTTGACTTCATCGTGGCCTCAATTATACAGTGCTGGATAAACTCCAGGGTTACTGCTGCTGGCGGACGGAGGGGGGCGTCTGGCGACAGCAGCGCAGCACTTTGGATGGAGAGTACACGATCCTGCTGCTTAAACCTTGACCTCCTCATCTTTATGGTGGGGAATCCTGAGTGGCGTTGAGCCAAAAGAGACGCCAGAGGCATAAACTGAGGAGTAACCTGAAGCTGATTCCAGCTGAACATTACAAATCTGCTTTCTGAATTGTTCTATAACTTAAAGTGTAACTTCTGTTTTTGCATAAAGTACCACAAGAAAGATGCACGGCAGCTCTCAAAAGTCGCTCTGCAGCCGAACAATGAAGCCAAACATCCAGCGAGAATCAAAAGCACTATCTTTCAACCCCAAGATGACCAAGGAGTGCAGCAACAGATGGTCTGACCCCCACAGAGCCCTGATCTCAACATTGTGGAGTCAGTCTGGGATCACATGAACACGGAGGATACCAACACAGCCTAAATCCACAGATGGCCAATCCTCCAAGATGCTAAATGGCCAGCTTACTTTGAAATGTGCGAAAATAGACTGAAGAGAAAAATAAGACAAATTTTAAGCTAATCTTTGACCCGGGTGTGAAAATGGTTTCGATAAATCAAAATTTCACCATTTTCCCCCTAACTAACTATCTTAATTCAACTAAATACTCTTTTCAACACTTAAAGCTTTCCGTACAGTCTGGCAGGCGATTTATTCTCCTTTACAGGGAGCACATCTTTTACTGGTTTTTATCTGTGTGAGCCATGAGTTTTTGTAGATTGTGCTCCACAAGTTGCCAGAAATTTGTGTCCAGAGTTTGTCCTTTTGGCCGACGCGGTGCAGTTTCACAAAGGTACTTATGTGGCCTGGGAGGAGGCATTGCTTTAAAGGCTAAAGTCAGGGAGAAAAACATCTCCTGCAGTCGCATCTGTGGCTGTTTTTAGTGAAGATTAAAGTAAATCCTCCTGCAGGGAGGCATACATACATCCCCTCATATATAACCACTGAACTTAGGTTTAGATGTAAACATGAATGATTTTATTAACACCCTGTCCGCAGTATGCAGTTAAAGTAAGTACTCTTTTAGACACACATTCCTCTGAACACTAGCAGGTGATGAGGACTGTTACATAATTCACAAAACAAAGTAGTAATCATTGTATCACAATGTCTAAAATCACCTGCAAAGTTTCGAAATGAACTCTTTCATTTGCTCATTTTTCTGTGAGAATCTCTAAATGTCAGGATCGAGACACCAATGAGCAGAAGAAGAACAACGGGGAGGGGGGGGGGTGTGTGGAATCTGCACACAGAGTTTGGATGACACATTCTTAACTCAGAACACCCACAACCACACAGCGTTTCACAGAGGAGGGAGAAAGAAGAGGAGAAAAAACAAAAAAAAGCACAACCGTAAAGTTAAAAACTTAACACCCCAAGACCTCAGAGGAAGAGCTGTAATCACACAACCACCAAGCAAAACAAGAGAATCATCAACAAGTGAAGTGTCTCCTGAAACTGAGGAGTGCTGCGATGGTCAACTTTAGCAGCAGCAGCAGCGGCAGCATACAACAGCACTTTCATACAACAGCTCGGTGAAAAAGACCGCCCGACCACACTGACTGCCCACTCACACCTCCTCCACAGGTGTGTGTATCTGTGTGTGTTTTTTTTTTTTTTTTTTGGGGGGGGGGGTGAGTCATCCTCTCCCACGTAGCTAATACCTCCAGCAGTGTTTGTGGAGATCCCATCAGCCCTCACACAGTACCTGCACCGGACCTCCCACTCCCACCACCGGCTCACATTCTTTTCTGCTTCCCGCAGCAATGCTGCCGCTCAAGATTTTCAAACAGGCGTCCAGCATTTGGAGGCAACAGATGGCGATTTTATGAACAACATTCTGATCATAGAGTGACACAACGTCGGGGCATAGCATGCATCGTGCAGCCTTTGTTTTCTGCCGTTGATAAAAGACACAAACAGGAGCATTCAGACGTTTAGATCTGCTCCGGCTGAACCGATGATGCGATGCGCTGTCAAGTCTTTTGATCCGCTGCATAATTAAGACTAATGATCTAATTCTGCAGACGACAGGCATCAAAAGCACAAACTGCGCAGCCACACATTATAAACACGATATTTCTCCGTGGTAACTAATCTCTTTTAATTTCGTTAAATGATGCAGAAGGTTCTTAAATCAGGTTTCAAAAACCTGAAGGTCACGAAACTCATTCAGCATGAAAGCAACACAGCAGAGTCACAATGCAAATAAGAGGAGGAGAAATTCACAATGTTATCAAGCACAGAGCTGTTTCTGCAACCCCAGCATTGTGCCATTTGGTGGATACTCTCAGTCCAGGTGCTTCATAGCACCTTAGATGCAAATATTTTTAGCTGGGATGACCCATGTGCAAACTGCACCCATCACCCCGGCAGTGTCGGAGCCGTGCTCCACCCCCTGAGCCTCACACAGCCAATTCAACAAAGCAGAAAAGCTATGAAAACAAGCTTTCCTGGATATCCAGTAGGGCTGGCATTGGCCTGCAGGCTGGCTGCAGTCCAGCAAAATGCTGGGGAAAAAAAAACACACAAAAAAACAAAACAGACTGGACGGCAGCCAAATGGTGGTAAATTTTTGGCCGCAGCTGGTCAGGTTTTCTGCACTGGTAAACCTTTTACACTGCTGACTACAAGTAGCTGTTGGTGGTCAACTTGAAATATTCCACCTCCTCATAGGAACACTAAGAGTTTTAAGGCCTAAGAAAGACACACGTTAAATTTGAATGGAAGATTTTGAGCGCTCACCGATATTTTTAGTAGTCAGATCAGACGTCTTGGTTGAAAACCAGCAGGCACTTTTTTTTCCCGCCCTCGGTAAATGTTTCACCATGTGATGAAAACAAGTGACTTTAGTGGCTCTGAATGTGACACGATAATAGATGGGCAATCCCGTCATTTCATCATCCTGTGGTTTTTTGTCATGGTAGAAGCTTGTTTGCGGGGATGGCGATACTCTGACTGTCAGTTCGTCCACAGAAGAGCAAATACCAGCAAAAACATTGCCACCAACCTCAGATGGACTTATAATGATGCCAAACAGCGATGCATGCATGTGCAAACAAAGATGAGTCACATTATATCAGTCCAACGTCAACGTGCTCAGTTCTTCACTCTGACTCGGTGTTAAGTTCCACAGATTTCTGTTTGAGAAAGACCTTTTTTTTTTTACCCGCAACCAATCTGCAGAGAGCGATGTCCTCGTCCTTTTCAGCCAACACAGGAGCTGTCTTAGCAGTTTATACTACATAGTTAATTACATAGTTGTGACTGTTAAATACCTCACGGCTCCAACAATAACGTCCAAAAAATTACAATGAAATTACAATAATGTAAAAATAATCACAGCTTCAAAGTTACATCAGCAGCAGCAAGCTTTCTTCCAGATTTAAATATTAAAGCAAATGGATCCCTGTTTTATACATGAGCAGCTTAGAGTATGTTAAGCTACAAAGTTGACCCGAGCTAACAGCACTCACTTGCCAACCCGGTGGAAGATGTTGTTAAGTTTGCATGTTTATTTGCTGAGTGCTGTGACATCAACTTTCATCTGAAAACACATCGACTGCATCAGGCTTTACATACGAGCCCTCGTCTCACCTGCATCTCAAGCTGAGTGTGGAGAGCCCCCAAAACACCGTTCTACCGCCAACAAATGGAAATATATTCAGACGGTATAATTCCACCGTTTCATTTACTTATCTTTGTGGCCTTGACGAATAAAGAACCAAAACAGTCTTTGAAAATCATTGTGTCTCACCTAATGTTCATAAACTTTGAATAAAAATGCACCACGTGTCTGAAAACAATGAAATACCATAAAAACATCCTCCCATCAGATCAGGCTTGAGAGGGAGAAGCACACAGAAGTTGCATCTTAATGGGTAAAACAGGTACAATTTTTTATGTCTGTGAGGCAAGTGTGGATTCCTGATTTAAAGCTTAGAAAGTGAAAATCATTTCCACTGGAAACCCAAACCGATTTCATCAATTCATGATGTACTGAGAATAAATTAAACTATTGTTTCTGAAGAGCACAGCTTACCTTTTGTTACCTTACAATGAATCAAACATTATCCTGCATGTTAACTACACTGATTTTTTGCCAGTTGTCTTTTTTCAGTCTTTGTTTTATAGTATGTTTGATAAAAAAAAAAAAAAACGTTTTTTACGCTTTTGACAAACACTGTCCAGAAATCTAAGACCCACGAGACCTCCGTGACGGCTCCAAATGCGATGACCAAACTCAACAAAAACTTAAGAGCCTCCAGTGAAACAAGCTCTGTTGAAAAGTTTCCCAAATGTGTGCATTGCACAACCACGTAAAGCAGCAGCGGTGTCAGCGGTGTCAGCGGTGTCAGCGGTGTCAGCGGTGTCAGCGGTGTCAGCGGTGGCGGCGGCGGCAGCGGTGGCAGCGGCAGCAGCGGTGGCAGCGGCAGCAGCGGTGGCGGCGGCAGCAGCGGTGGCAGCGGCAGCAGCGGTGGCAGCGCCTCTGTGGCAGCACTGGCTGCAGAGTTGAGTTTGGTGCCGCTGGGGCACCAGAGGCTGCGGACGCTGCCATGTTTAAACTGTTACAGCACGAACCTGCTGAACTGAGCATGCTGCTTCCAGCTGAGGAGGAATCTCCACCCCCGCACACATAAAAATACACTCCTACCTGATTGAAAAACCATCTCAGATCCTCCTGTTCCCCTCAACCATCCAGTGTCTGACTTCACTTACATTATGAAGTATTTGTCTTTTCCTCAAGTCTCATATCTCCTCTCTTATAGTTCTCATTTTTTCTCTCAAATGTGATTTCCCCTCTTCCTCTCGTTTCCCTCCTCTCCTAAAACCCGGCTCTTCCAGCTCTTTTTAACACTAGAAGGCCAGTCTGCGGAATAGAGGAGCTGTGTTTTGAATTTTAGAAATGTCACATCTTTCAAAGTTCCCCTCTGACTTTTTCCCCGAGCTACTTTCAGAGGGAAAAGGTGTCCTGGCCCACTCATCCAAAAATTCTATCTGTCATCCAGGTGTTACTCTCCCCTCCACATCATCACTCACCCTTCCCCTTTTCACTTTTCTTCTTTGTGCTCCACATTATCACCTGCCTTTAGGGGGGCATTTCTCCTTGCCCTTACAAGTCCACACAGCCATTAAACATGAGCAGAAAAAGAAAGGAGGTAACTAAGTGATCGGGGGCGAATTAAAAGGGATGGCTAAACAGGTCTTACACCAAAACTCTGAGACTGGACCGATAACAAGTGAACGTCTTCCGTAGCTTTAAACGATTCTTAAGGATTGTAATAAACTGGGGTTCTGGTTTATAGTTTCAACCCTGCAGATTCGTCTTCTTGATGGAAGTGAAGAGACTGTGTGTGACACCAGATTTCAGATTTCCGGTTAGTCTCTAACTTCTTTAAAGCAGAAACCCCTTTTCTGATGATGCTAATTCATACATTCTGTGCACAGATTTGTATGGCTCTTTGTAGCCTCTTTAGTTTAGTTTCTGAAGTGTAATTGAAAAAGAATGTGTCCTTGAGGAAATTCGATGTAAACAGTTGCTCTTCTCTCCCTCCGCTGGCTTTGATCTCCTCCCCCAGTCTGACATCCATCCAGGACCTGGATCTGTTTCTCCTCCTGGACCTTTCTCTCTTCCTGAAACGTCTTATCAGAACCGTCTGACTGACTCACTGCTACAGACTGGAGCTCCGAGCACATTTCAGGGATTTACACGAGGTCTCTTTATCACTCTTCACCAAAAGAAATGACTCTGACCGTTTCCATTTTCCTCCCTTCCTTTTTCTCCACAGCTGCCTGACAGTGTGTTATAAATACCGTCCTGAGGTGATTGGACTTTTTTTTTGCTCCGTTTTACTTTGTGCCCTGTCCTTGTTTGATCCTGGGATGTGCTCTGATGAAAGCCAATATCTGCACTGCTGTGCATAATTATTGAGCCACTCCTCTTTCTTTATACATTGCCAGGAAAACAGGAAACAGGTGCAGGAATTTACTTAAACATGTTCAAACATAAATGGAGTAGAAAAATGCTAAAAGAGAGGTTGTATAGCCTAATTCTAACGAGCATGAGAGTCAATATTTGGTCTGAGCACCTTTATTCTCCAACTCACTCTTAGACGAGCTTTCTGTCATTTCTTTTAGGAGTCTTCAGGAATAGTTCTACAGGCTTCTTGAAGGACATCCCAAAGCTCTTCTTTGGATGTCGGCTGCCTTTTGTTCCATTCTCTGTCAACATGAACCCACACTGCTTCAGAAATGTCGAGGTCCGGGGAGAATTCATCCTTCCATAAGACCTGTTGCCACTGATTTTGCTGAGATATGTCAAGTTTTCAACTAATAGCTCTGTGGGAGTCACCTTGTTGGTACTTAAATCCTGTTTTCAACTTCATGTCTGGCAGATCTGTTAAAGATGCACCGAATCTAAGCTTCATTTTACACAATTTTAACAGTTAGGTGTGAGCTCAAGACTAAATCCTGGCTGACTTTTAGTTAAGTGGTCAAGAGCTGCCAACTATTCCCCATCCAGTTTGTTTACAAGATGTTAGAAAACAGTATGAAAGCAGAACTCTTGGTCTCCTGCTTGTTTTCGCCTGACAAATGCTCCAAAGGATAACAGATACACAACTTTTTATGATGTTTAAAACGCAAAAGAGCAAATCCTTAAGCTTGAGAAGATTCAATATTTGGACATGACTCAAAAGATTCCCAGAGATTACCTGAGAGAGACGCGGTCAATGAAAGCAAACACGTGATCCCGTTTCAGGTGCTGTCGACAGCATGACACACGAACACACATATTTCTGTCATTGTCAGGGTTTGAATACAGTCACATGGAAAATGTAAGTACATTCACACTCTCAGATCCATAATATCAGATCTGATAGAGGTGAGAGCCTTTCTCATTTAATCCTCTGACTTTTTTGGTATGCCGTCTGCTTTGCTATGTGATGCCAAGTTCTAAAGAGATCTTAAGGCCTTTAGAAAAGAAGGCTGTGATTTCAAAGTCTGCAAATGGAATGAAAAGTATCTCCAAACGTTCTGAATGAGAATTTTCTACCGTAAAAGTAAATCATGTGCAAGACTCTTAGATTTCAAATGACTTTCAGTTCGTCCGAGAAAAAGAGCACTTCAATATTTCATCACAGGATCTGCCGCAACCGCTGGTGTCAAAGTGCTGCATCTACAGTTGGAAAGAGATTGCACAAATTTGACCTGCCAGGAAAACAGCTTTCCCTGTCCAAATAGAGAGAGCTTAACCACACCTCGCCATGGATGTAGGTAAAAATCAGCAATACATTCAAGAGGACAAAGCACATCTTCAACAGAGGCAATTTGGCAAGAAGCAGGTGGAACCGGCCAATGGACAAATTTTACTTCAGGGAAATATTCAAATCTTGGATGCATCGAGATGAAAGATTCTGAATCGATTCACAAATGTCAGAACTCAATGATTTGCGTCCATATTCAGTCCAGGGCCAAGATGCAGCGTCCCAGCTTAAGGATAACACAGCGATCTCCCACGTTCTACAATGACAACAAAAACCAGAGGCCGTGGAATTATTTAAGAAAGCAGGCAGGACGCCTCCAGCATGTGACGTCTGGATATTATGTGACCGTAACCGTATTATGTGTGCACTTTAACACAGAAGACCGGCAGATGTAGCCTGGAAAACCAGCGCCAACTGCTGGACGGCAAAATGTTTTGCCTGCGGTTGGGTCTGGCCTCGAACCACTTTTCATTTTGAAAATACTGCCCTGAATCTGGCAGATGGCAACTAAACCAATCACAACGCAGAGATGTGTTTTGAATCAACGCGGGCGGGGCAGAGGGTTCTGGTGCGGGGTTTTGAGGGAGTGACGACAGAGCAGTGCGACGTTGGGCAGTGGAAGCGAACATAGACAGCGAAAGCACAACAAGAAAGATGGCGGCGGCAATGGAACAGCGCTCGTTTGATTCAGCCACAGATTCTATAATAGTACAGATACGCCACTCACGGTGCATTTCCGGTTTCCAACGAGGCGATTTTGGTTGCAGTTCCACCCTTTTTCCACGTGGGGCGCTCAATTTTGGAGACCAGAATGAATGGAGTCCTATGGAGCTATACGCCCTTTCGTGCCCTTATCTCAAGATATAATTTTTTCTCTAGTAATTCGAATGTTGTTTTCGAAAGAGGATGTTTAGAAAATACCCATGGCTGAGTTTTAGATTTTTAGAGCCACTCATTTGCTTAAAAAAAGGATTTGAAGTGTATATGACGTCATACATAGCTTACGACCGGAGATGCCGCTTTACGGCAACAATCCTGCTTGTTGTTGGTCTCAAAGGCAGCAGCGTTTTCAAGGAAGAGCTGTAGTAAGAGAGAATGTGTGGTAACATCACAGATTCTTAGGCTGTGGTAACATAAGCGGAAAAAGTCCATCTTAATTCTGTTGTCGCTTGGTATGGAGCCAGCCGTCAAGCGGTGCCTCTGGTCGTAATTCTGGTCGAGCGCTGTCATTAGCACAATGCTAGCGCGTGGTGGACAACAAGAAGCCAACCTGTAAGAAATCAAAGGGATATATGTACTCGTTCAGTAGATTTTTGACTTGAAACCCATGTTGAGCTCTCAGAAACTACATTCAAATCTGAGCGCTCTTGAGGAGACTTAGGTGAAACTGACCATTTGTAGCATCTAGCTCCATTGGGCCCCATTCATTCTGGTCTCCACCGACGCCCCCAGTGGAATTCTGGTGGAACTGCAGCCAAAAAGCCGGTACAATGGGGCTTAATAGAGAGTGGCAAGGCTGGTCGTTATAATGGCTGTGATTCAGCCTTGGCATCAGTTTTGGAAGAGTCCCCTCCCACCAAAGCTTTCTGTCGCGCTTACTACGTCACAGTCAGTTGCGCTGATTGGTCAGAGTGTTGGCCTATAGGCACAGACACGGTTTGAAAGACAACGGGTTGTGCTCATCAACAATGTTCCGTTGTATCCATTGATCGGAGCCAGACTAAATTAGACATCCAATCCATTTAGGCTGGTTTATCAGGCTACGGCAGATGTGCTCTAAACAAGAGCCATAGATTAGTGATTATATTGCAGATAACAGGAGGATGCACCTATAATCATTTTATTAAAAAAAAAAAAAAAAAAAAAAAAAAAAAAAAAAAATCAATTAATTTTAATCACGCTATTTTAATCCAGATTATGCCATACAGAGACCATACACCCTGCCTCTTCTGTTCACTTCCTGTTTTGGACCGTATTGTATTGGTAGAATAAATATAAAGTATAATACAGTTTATCCTGAAATCAATCCAAACTATATTTTAAAGTTTAGATGTTACCTTTAGTTAGAACTTTAGTTTTTGCAGTGTACAGCCTGCTTAAAGGGAGCATGACAAGCCTCTGAGGCAGCTTACTTTGTCTGTCAGCAAATATTACACCACCTTTATCATGCGACACCATCAGCAATCAGAGAAATCTAAATGTTTGCTTTTACTTCATGTCTTCACTAAATATCGTGCTACTTGACAACTGGTTAATATCTTTGCAGTGACATTATTATAAGATTAGGCTACTTTCTACCATAATCACTTCATATAAAGTTGAGATTGAGGCCCTGATGGTGCAGGTGCTTCGCCCAAACTCATGCCTGTCATTGTTACTTACTCTCTCTCTCTGTTTACTTGTGCTTTTGGGGAACTCAAAGCCTCTTCTGAATCACAAGTGTAACATATTCATCAGTCGGAGAATGCGCTTTTACACTACAGCGATGCAATCATCTCCCCAGAGACTTCCATCAAAGGCAGCTGTGGATTTCAACACTGTCATTATACTCCACGTAAAAATGAATCTCGAGTTGATCACAATGATGAAATGGCAGGTTTGTAACAAACATTAAATGCCAATGCGGCGACATAAAGAGGCTCAGCTGCCAAAACTTCACATAGCTGCAACATCAACAGCTCAACAATGACGATCGCTTGTTTGTTGTTATCTTAAAAACACAGGAGACGCATCTCTTTATGCTCCCTCCTGTGGGGCCGCCATTAAACAAACCCAACGAGCCAACAACCTGCTGGCAAATGCCGAGGGCTAAAATGCCATTTACTCGCTTCTAAACCAAAGTTCATCAACCTCTAAAAGTAGCAGGTGCCAGCCTTTACACATTTTTCTCCCGGTGGTTAAAACGGAATGGGTTAAAGTTCTGAGGTCTTTTTTTTTTTTTAAGGGAAGATTAAAGAGGGAAAAACAAACAAAAAGGTGTTATTATGTCATTCTGTGATGCTATAGCTATAAAACTGCTTTAAAAAATAATCTAAACCTGTGAGAATTAACACAAACAGATTTTTGAAGCAAACAGAATTCTGCTTCAAAATAACCAACAATTAAACAGTCTGCAATTAAATGCACGTGTGTTTGAAGTGAAAATGTATGTTCACTCCGCTTGGACTACCCCACTTCACTTACAAAATGTTTTCTGGCCTTTACAAGCAACAAGTCCACTGACTGAACTCGCCATTTAAGTCATGTGTTTATGTCCCTCAACACGGCTCACAGTGGCACCGTGTAAAGCGCCGCCCAAACAAGCAGCTGAAGGGAAATAAGACTCGCACGAGCGTTTCCACATCCAAGGAGACATCATTCTTAAAGTGTTTCGTTCAAGAAACCACTAAAGCCTGGTTTATAGTCGGTAACGCAAGACGCAACGCAAGACGCAAGCAGCAACGCAAGCCCTTGCGCGGTTGCAAGCCCCCCCTTGCGTGCTTGCGTGTGTCACCTCAATTTTCTAAACTTCACGCAAGACGCAAGCGCAAGCCACTGGCTGTGGTCGAAACCGCCTACTACTTGATCGATCTGACAGTATGCAGAGCGTTTACACACAGTGCACTTCGCTCCTGCCCGAGCCGAAATCAGCCGGCCTGAAAAGCTGATTTCCCTTAAGCTATAGGCTAAACTCTGTAAATATATAACTTTAGCAACATTTGAAACATTTTCAGGCGAGAAAGTAGTCGTTTAGACCCCCAAGGTGTTGAAAATCTGACAAAATACCGGCTATTTACAAGAAGAAGAAGAAGCATGAATCTATGGAAGAGAGACTTGCCAAAGAGCTCCTGGCGGTGAATTTCCTTTCATCGTAGTAGGCTTGTCATTGAAAAAACCCGCTACTCCACCTACTGTCCTGGCGGTGAATCGCCACGCAGCACACGCAACCGCCGACAAAGCAAAATGAAGTATAAACGTCTCGAGCCATTAACATACGCGCAAGACGCAAGCGCAAGGGCAGTTAAAAGAAGTATAACTCAGCCTTAAGTCCTCATAATGAGGAAGGAGTGGTCTTTTCAACCATGGGACTAATTGCTTAGGGTGACAAAACAATCACTGTCAGGGCTAAGACATTCTTTTAAAACGCAAACAGTCGTGGATGCCATTTAAACTCTTCATATGCTGTTTCTGTCACGACTGGAGGTCAGATATTATTTGAAGGAAGATTTTGCCAGCATGAACTTACATACACGGGCACGTTTTATACAAGCAGGCGAAGGATGCTCATTCTTAAAGCTGCAGTCTGCAACTCTTTTTCAAGCATAATACCTGGAACTGTCTGGGGATCCTGAAAGTAGTACATTAAATACCCCAATACAAAAAAAAACGAGTTCTCTAGGTCCCCTATATGTCCCGCTAGGTCCCTCCAAAGCCAGCAGGTTTGTTTACAAAATTGCAGACCGGACCGGTAAAAGGTAACCAATCAGGTTACGAGCTGGGCTCTGCTGCCTGTCAATCACCGATTGTGCACGCGCGATACAAGGTAGGCTCGTCCCCACGCTTATTTATCTAGACTATTGAACTTCATTACGGGCTAGTCTACTTACTGTGTCTTCCATGATCGCAAATGACAGGTGAGTTGATGAATGAGGAGTCGTGTACGCGCATCTGGCGTGCACGTAGACGTGCACGAGTTCTCATGTGTTTTGATGGGGCGGGACAGGAAGTTGAATAACTTTTTATTTTTCGGTTAAAAAATAAGCATTTCTTGCATTTTGCGACTACGGAGGTCACCGTTTTCAACTTCAAGCGTTCTGATAGATCATGTAAACTCTTAAAATGCCAAAAATTAGGACTTTACGTATGACAACAACAAATCCTGCAGACTGCAGCTTTAAGTTAATCGATTTATTGGCTATTTCTCTGTAGCATAAGATGAGGTTGATAATTATAACCATCTACTCTGGTAACCACGTCACAATGGTTAAATGACTTGTACTTTTAGTTTGTGTTTATTCAGTTTTTTGGTAATGGAGTAATTATTGTGGATGATGACAGTAATCAAACTAAAAACCTCACTACAGATTGTAGATATTCAATTACATTTGCCAGGGACAATAAAGCTCATGTAAAAACTATGATACCCCCACTGAGCCCCATCTGTAACCATGGTTTCCACAGTAAAGTGGCAGATGGTCCGTATTACCTTTCTCTTCTATTATCATTCAAAATCAGTTTTATTATGACGCTGCAAAATAATCTATCAAATAACAACACTGCCCGGCATCAACCGAAGTTGATCACACCTGCATGTTTGCCTGAGGCTTGTTTGAGGAGCCCATAAAATCTTGACGAAAGGCAGCGACAGCTCTGGAAGTTGTTCAACCTTCCCCGAGAGGACTGGGACTGAACCGTGCTGTATTTCAGTTCTGAGAACTTGATCAAACGCGATGCCTGCAGAACATCCTGGAAGAAGCATGATCCGCTGCCTCAAAGCCAATGCAAAATAAGTATTCTTTAGTGCAATGCGTGATCTGTGAACCTCAGAAAGGTGGAAAACGGATAAGTGTTACTCTGATTTACCAATAGCTTGTCAATAACATGACCTGGAGCTTTCAGTTGTGTGCTTCCCTCTGCTTCTGTATGCGTCGCATGTCCGCACACTCTATTCATCCATTCAACTCAAACACAGGTTACATATTTCAGTCACCCAAGCAGCATATTTTGCAGTTTTAAAATCTTGCAGTTGTTGAATTGGCTGTAAAAGTGTTCCAACAGGAACAGCACAATAGACTCCTGTACGAGATTCCACTGGGTTTATGCCAGTAGTTGGTTTCACTGCAGTTACATCAATGTCCTCTCGACCATCCTTTGTGTCTATGTAAATTAAGTACACAGTCAGTGGATCTACTGAAAAGGCAACAAAAAGGGAAAATAGGAGTAAAGCACCTCTCACTTGGTGTCAGAGTTGGCTGAGGTGCTGGAGCTAAGAACGATGAGGCCGAATCAGCGGATTAAAATCACGGGAATCTGAAATCATCTCGGATATCATAATCATGACATTAAATTCTCGTATTGTTTTGCTTCTATTGTCTGCCATGGCTTTGCAGCCACAGTAAACATAGTTGACAGCGTCCTTTATTCCCAAAACTCACGCCATCTTAAAATGAAAGTTAACAGGATAGTTTGGTTTAGTCAGGAGCCAAACATCCATAAATCAGGATTAGTGAAAAGAGTTTAGAGTTTTTCCAACGCTGCCCTTTTCATTTATTCACATCCATCCGTTTGAACATATAGATCAATAGGTGAGTTGCCAGTGAGGTTCATGTTCAAAATTTGAAGGATGATCTTAAAACCATCACCACCCACAAGAACCTGGACGGCACCGAAGCTCTCGGACAACCTTGGAAACCTTGGATGTTTTGTGTCTAATCTGATAACAAACATTAACTTCCAAAATCATGTCAAATTCTGTTGAGAATATTTTAAAAATCTAAATACTTTCAAGTTGGAAATCTTGAATGTGGGGCTGCCTGATTCTTGAATATGAATCATGATGTTTTACAATAGTTGGGCTGTGACTGATGATTTGACAAACCAAAAAAAAAGAAACGTGATAAAAATGTTTCGTACTCACTACGCTTCCTCTGAGGGGAGGGGCTTCACTGGAGGGGGTGGGGCTCTTCCCGACGTTTCACCTCCGAACGCTGTCAGTCCTTCCCGATCTCTCCCGTCCTCTCAGTCTGCCTCGTCTTTGCTGGAACGATCCTCAGACCAGGGGCACCCTGGGTAATCTGCAGGATCCGAAAGAAGAGAAGGATGCCAGCAAAGGCATCACAGCGTGAGAACAAATTTAAGACAAATCAAAAGACGAATCAGACGTTCGGTACACGTGTCCAGGTGTACTGTGAGTGTATTAAAATGTGATGATAACAGATTACACAGAGATGCTGCTGATAGTGTGTGTGTGTGTGTGTGTGTGTGTGTGTGTGTGTCTGTGTAATAGCAGGTGGTGTGTATGATTGCGTGACAGTATGTGTGAATGAATGAAGGAGTAATTTGAACTCAGTATGGGCCATACAACTTGGCCCAAAAAAAAAAAAGAGGCAATGGTTACCATGGCAACGTGTGCCAAAACAGAGGAGGGAGCAAGCGCTGAAGAGAATTCGGGAGAGAAAGACTGCAAGAGAAAAGCAGAAAATCAGAGGCCAGAGAAAGCCTTCGGCAGCACTACCTCCAGAGATTCAGAAAGGGAGTTCAGTTTCTAACTCGGATCCAGTTCCCAGAATACTTCACTCCAGGAAGCAGATTTGCATAAAACTGAAGCTGCGAGTTCTTCTGCATCCCTTCAACAAAAGTGGACTGTAATCACTTTCACACGTCTAACAGCTCGAATTTCTAACGTGCAAACTTAAAGTAAAAAATAACGATTCAAAGGTCAGTTCTAGGTTTAAAGCAATACTATGTAACATTTCTACCTTAAAATAACAGCTTGAAAAAAATTGTGCGGCTAGAATGAGTTTTAATATTACGATTGGCCTGTCTCTTATACCCTTCGGGGGTCTGAGTCGGAAAAACTGCGCTATGTAACTTTGCTGGACCGGCCCGGGAGCTGAGCGGAAGTACTTCGACTTGCTTTCTGGCACACCTACCGCAAAAACAAATAGACCCCTCTCACGCTCCCAGGTACATTTGATTACTCTTACCTTCTCGGTCGACATAGCTTGCACCTTCTGACTCCTCGCCGGTTCGTCAACAAACGTGAAACGTGAAAGCGAAAGGGTGTTCTATTTACGACAGTGTAACCGTACATTACCTCCAAGCCTGTAGGGGGAGCTCCATAATGGGCTTTTTGAGAAGTTACATTGTATCGCTTTAAAGGGATATGCCACCCCCAGGCCAAATTAAGTGTATCCCCGCATTCCCGAGACATAAATAAGTGTGTGGGAGCGTTTTCCTGGCGACCCAGGCATTGTCCGAATCTCACAGCACTGACCACTGCTTGGTTGCGCGTAATACATACATGCTAGCTAGAAATATTTCGCCCAACGTGAATTAATTTACTTGATTTACCTTCTAATTACTGTGTGAGTGGTGTACTTTGACATCGAGTGCAAATGACTGTGTAAATCTACACGGAAGGCTTGGTTTGCTCATGTCGGTTTGGGAACTAGTTTCCAGTGCGGAAAACACAGCCGAAGCACACTCCCCGCTACGTCACTGGGAATCCCCACCCCCGACTTCCTCAAACAAACCAGCGTGAAGCAGCCAGGTGGGGGGGATTCCCAATGACGTAGCAGGGAGTGTGCTTCGGCTGTGTTTTCTGCACTGGAAACTAGTTCCCAAACTAGTAGTAAATTAATTCACGTTGGGCGAAATATTTCGATTGGCGCCGCTGGCGACGCTAGCATGTATTTATTACGTGCAACCAAGCAGTGGTCAGTGCTGTGAGATTCGGACAATGCCTGGGTCGCCAGGAAAATGCTCCCACACACTTATTTATGTCTCGGGAATGCGGGGATACACTTAATTTGGCCTGGGGGTGGCATATCCCTTTAAATGGGATGTTCACTGATTTCCACCTGAATCAATCTACAGCCACAAAAAAACCTGTGACTGCGCCTCAATTCTTTGGCCTCAACCATTACGCCGTGATGCTCATCGAAAACAGTGAAATGGGATGATTAAATCACAAGATCAAGCATTTGGACCACACAAAACCCGATGGCGACCTGCTGATAGCAGCAAAAAGAGGAGCTCCATTGTTATATGTGGCTGCACAACATGAAAATGCACAACAAAGAACAGGCAATACGATACATGCATGGTGGAGCTGTGACTTTTTATGTCACATGTGGAAAACATTCCAGCTAAAAATGACTCATTTGAATTCATAACTGTGCGGGATGCAAGGTGCTCTAACCAGAAACCAATACCCTGATTCACCAAAATGGCGCAAAGAACCAAACGAAAGGCCTGTGTCTCTTCATGTTAGCTATGTTTGGGCCATAAAATTACACACCACCAAAACCAAGTAACAACCTCGGACGCATAATCTACCATACGGTAATGAGCTGGTCTTTCCTGATTCATGGTTATCAGTTGGTCTCAACTCTACCCAAACACATTCTTTGGAAAAGTGTTAGTTGTTTTGGAGAGATGAAGACAACAAATGATAATATGACAAGTTGATTTATTGCTTTGCTTTCTTTCAACACTGCCGCCTCCCTGTTCAAACATTGCTTCACTACTCTGAACAGGCAAACAGAAACAACTCTCCCACTGACGGATGTAAAAAATAAAAAGCTGGAACTGACAGCGCGTGCTACACCACGGCCGTCAATTTTCCTTCCATGTTCGAATATCCGTTCAAAACTGGGGAAAATTTGAACGCGAACCTTAAAATAAAAGAAAATCCAGCGGAGGGCGCTCCAGTGTCAGCTCGACCTGGTAACCTTTACGTAAATAAACTAAGGTTGTTTGCCACGTTGCAGTGAAACGGAGGCAACTAGGGAGCAAAGCTGTCGTAACAGGACAAACACAACACGAGTTGAATGTAACAAACACAGATAAGGTCGTTTGACTTTGTGCAAGGCAGCCTTATGCAGCCTCACCTGCTAGCTATCCAGCAAAGTGAGGCAGCGTTGGCACCACAAACAAACGAGTCAATGTCGAGTGTTCAAGTCATCTGTCTGCCTGCTGTTCAGCACAGTTAGCTACAACACATCGCCTGCTGGAGGGTTATAAAAATGCCATCTCTGACAAGACAGCAAGATTTATATGCAAAGATTTGCAGCCCATCTGTACTGCTTCCTACGAGGAGTTTCAGGAAGTTGGATGTCAGCTCAGGATGTCCTCTGTACTTAGACCAATCATTTCACATCTCTCAACACGAGAATTCGTGTTGATACGTCAGTGAAATAATCTCCTGTTGTTTGCTAACAACAACAAAAAAAACAGATGACACCGAAGAGTAAAGACAGCCTGAAAGTACAAATACAGAAACTTTGTGTGGAACTATCAGAATTTTTCTTTTCCCCAGTAGATGTAAAAGTATCTTTGTAAAAGGCAGCTATGTTATGCTACACAAAACAGGAGCGAGGGAAAACCGCGGCTGTCAGTTACCTCAACACTGCCACTGCACGGACACATCAGGGATCCAACACAACATTAAACCCGTCTTAGCTTTCTTTCCTTATCATTATTTTATCTGTGGAAGGCGCTGTGTTGGAAGATCAGATGGGATATAATAGGAGAACCAACGCTGTATCGTGGGGAGTTCAGAAAGTTTTATCTTTATGTAAAATTTCCTGGCACAAAGATTGGCAACCAACGGCTTTCCTGAGCCTAATATAACACAAATAATGGCAGGAGCAGACCTGCTGGAGCATGGACACAAGACTGCAGTGCCAATCAGCCCTGCCAGCTTGCACATGATTGCTGTATTCCACACTTTTAAAAAGCCATTCTCCACCAGCAGGAAATTAACCACCTTTTCATTTGTCATCACAGGTCAATCAATTCTAAATCCACAAGTATGTAAATGGTGAAACAGGGAAAGAAATACGGACAGCTGACTACACAAAAGAAAGAGACAGCAGGAGCATGAAAAAAATGAAAGACAAATTGTCCTTTCAACAACTGGAGAATCAGCGTGTCCTTGTGTTTGTCAAACACAGACCCGATGTGTCACATTAAAGCTTTTAATCACTAATAAGGACTTCAAATCCGATTAATTGCTCATCTAAGACTTTGATTGTCTGAATACATGATCTCATAAACTGCTCCTGCATACTTGACTTTGTTGTTCATTGCTGAGTGATTGTAAGTGTTTGTCTAATTGCGCACAGCTGTGTGTAGGTGTTAAAGCATGTGGCATCTTTTTACTTACACACTGTGCATTATATCAGTGCCCCGCTCAGGGTTACACCTTTTTTTTTAATTATTATTATAATTCTCAAAATTTCAATGTCAAACTGTATGGAAAGGCATAGCAGCGAAAGAGCAGTCAACCCTCCCTGCAAGCTGCATTCAGGAGTTTTAATGTGTGGATCAGTGTCCTAATAAGCCATTGCTCTTCTTTACAAAGAAAATCGAAGAAGTTGGGAGGAGAGTTGTTTTTTAGTCGTGAAAGTTTGTAGCATCTGCTTCTGCTTTCATGCTTTTGAGGAGATATCATCAGATTCCTTACTTTATTGGTTCTAATTTAGAAAAGAGACAATCTGAGATCCATTTAGTCCTGAAAGCAGAACTAAATAAACAAAAACAAAAAAAGAACTGTTATGAAAAGAAAACAAAGACGTGAAACTACACGCAGGATTTATTAAGATTCATTAAACACGAGCACCGGCCATCTTCATCCTGGTCAACTTTTAAACATGATGAAGCTCCTTTAAGAGGGAATCACCAACAGTGTTTTCCCCACTACGTGACGAGTACATGTAGTGTGTGTGTGTGTGTGTGGGGGGGGGGGGGGGTGACTGAGGCTCTGTGCGTGAGAGGATTAGATCATCAGAGAACTGCAGCAAAGCAGAGAGAGACACACAGAGAGGGACTGAGTGAGAACAACAGGTCTTTTCCAGAGAGTCTGGATCCCCCTCAGGACTGACCTCATCCCCCATCCTTCACCAACCTGATGCTAACCAGCTCTGCTCTGGGACTGTTGTCTGTGCGCTACTCTCACAGCGGTCCTGAGGCTCAGAGGTGCTCATGGTTACAGGATTAGAGATGAAAAGAAAAGCAGTCATTTCTACTTTACTGTGGGGAAAAAAACAAATGCATTGGTTGTCCACACTGTTGCATGCCTCCCAGAAGCAGATTGGCTGTTATTCATAAAACTACACTCACACGAGAGACGTTTCGGCCATTTATCGTGTTTTTAGGTTCCTTTGAAATCCATTGATTATCATCCAAAGTACAAAAGAATTTGACAGGTAAGTTACAAATATTGATTATGGATGTGGTGGAAGAAAGATAATATAATTCTACTTTATTTAAGATTCAAAATCCGTTCAGAAATGAGAAAAGACGATTTTCTTTTTTCGATGTTGGGGATGAGGCAATGCAACATGAACATACTAAAATTAGACTTCAGCTTCAGATGTGGCAGCAAGAACATCAGAAACGGCGAATAAACACGACAATTTGTGCCTTTACTTGGAGCAGAAGCAGGACATAAGTCATTGAAAATATTTTTCATTTACGGGCACCGAGCGCTCGAGCAAATCCTCAGAGGAAATGGAAGGAATAAGAAAAACATCCGACATTTTTTCAATGCCAGCTGGTCAAAAAAAGCTTTTTAAGGGAACGATTGAAACAAAGCTACAAAGGTAGAGGCTGAGGAAGCCTTGATACCGATGATGAATGATCAATAAACCATCTAAAATCCGATAAATCTTTGCTTTCAAAGGATCTTGGAGACAGCAGTTAGAGTAAACATAAAATGCTGAATATAGGACCCGATCATCAGAGAATGACGGTTCCTCTCGTTCTTCATATTTCAGATTAAGGGAAACAAACCAGCGACCCTCTGGTCCCAAGCATCTCCAGCGTCTTACTCATTTTGACACCAGAATTATACAGAAGAAAAATAGTTTGAGGAATACCAGAGAGTTTCTGCGGTCGAGGGTTAAAGGGACAGTCCAACTAATTTACATAAAGCCCTTCATTTACCGCTTGGCAGTGGTGGAATGAATAGGAAGAGTTTTAAGATGCCTGGAACTGTAGTTAAAGCGGCACAATGCAACTTTTTCATGGTCATAAAATTGCTTGGCAATCATCAGATTGCTTGGCTGACCCGTTCTGATGAAAACGGTGACATTTCCATCTCCATCTGGTGGCCCTAGACCGAAACAGCGCTTGCAACTTTGCCTGTGGCGCCACGTGCTTTGTTTACCTCTGGAAGTCTCGCGACACACGAAAGCCGAGAACTACTGCTTCACGGCAGGTCGTAAAGGGCTCTGAGCCGAGCCAGGTAGCCTGATAAGACACACCCCCTCTCCATTAGCTGTCGACGGCTCTCCAACTCTCTGCCAGTGTCTTGAAAAATAAACCGTAAATTGCCTCTGGTGGGTTTACGACAGTCTGGCTAGACTGTCACCTTATTTTCTACGGAGCTCCCCCTACAGCTTTGGGGTGTGTATTGCATGGTAAACAAACCCTGTATTACTGAAAGTTGCATAGTGCCGCTTTAAGGAGTACACAGCATTGTTTATTGTTGTTTTGCTTTGCTTTATTCTTCGACTACAGTAAATCTTTTCTTCATATAAGAGTACATTACATTGGTATCGTGTCATGTCACATAAATGTCTCTGAATACTGAAGGTGTTTAGGAGACCTGGTGGACACGGGGCCGACGTCATCGTTTTCTTTGTGTTTATTCAAAACTTGCAGAACACGACCGTCACTCACTGGTAAATACTAATTTAAATCTAAAATCAAAAACTAATGAACTGCATCCTTCTGTGCCAAATGCTCCAGTTATTTTGAATAATCTCCAGCGCTTACTGTGTAACTCCTTCTTTGGGGATACTTTTTAACCACATAATTTAGGTTAGAACAAGGCTTAAAGTGAAGGTGCAAGGAACGCATTAATGTCAATGCAGTGTCCCTGAGGAGGTAAAAGCACAAATCGGTGTGTGTGTGTGTGTGTGTGTGTGTGAGAGATTTAAGCGGACTGATGCTCCAGTGTTAGACCAGTTTCTGACCCCTCATGGAACATGTTCTAAAACCTTACAGATTTGTACATGTTTTGTGCTCAAACACATTCTTTTTTTTTTCAGTTCCATGAATCAAAATCTACTGTAAACGAGTCACACTGTATCAGAGAGTGTGTGCCCCCCCCCCGTTTATCTGTACTCTGCTGTGCGCTGTAGGTCTTGCAGTCTGTTTGCATCATATGTGTGGCTCAGCTGTCTCTGCTCTCTGTCACTACATGAGATATATTCATATGTAAGTGTCAAAGTCGCGGAGACAAATTCCTGCACGTGCTGCACTTCCTGCAGCTCTGACGCAGGAAGCCTCAGATTAATGCGACAGTGGAGGACGTGGCCTCGATCTATTTTCCTGCCCATACCTCTGCGCCGACGAGTCGCCTAAAATATATTTAGGCTGCGCCGCTCATCTGGATATTTTGCATATCTTAATTAGTGCTTACAAAAAACATGTAAATGAGCCCAATTGGCCCCAATTAATTAGCTTTGTGGGTTTTCTCCTAAGTGGCAGTGGTGAGGGGGGGGGGGTGTCTGTCTGTCTGCCTGTCTCCTTTTCTCTTGACCTAACCTGAATTTAATCAATCAGGTCTAATACAGAGGGGATTCTTGTTCACAGTAATAGACAGCAGAATGGATCTGAAAGTGCAACGGTGACTCATGTGAATCAACCATCCCCGATTTGTTTCTGTCCGTTCACAGGTTTCCTTTTACGATTACAGATTTTGTAAAAGAGGTCAGTTATTGCAGCTCTGCTGAGATTTTCAGCCCATCTTACTCTTTATTTTTGGTTTCCTCACTAAATAAGTGTCTGAACACTGAATGCCGACGGTGAGCTCAGCAGTCATCATTCTCGGCTGGTTTGTGTAACTACTCTGCTTGTTCGGTTGGTTTGAAGAAGTGTGAATGAAAGGCGAACCTCTAACTATGGACAATGAAGACAGACCTTTTCCAACCTTTATGACTCTTCACCAGCGTTCGCTTTTAACTCAAAAGGGACTCACTTAAACATAAAATCAGCACTGCTGAGTGATAAGCTCTCAAGGAGCTGAGCATAAAAAAAAAAAAAAAACTTCCTGGTTGTTTTTGGCTTAATGACAAGTCATTACAGAATCTGTGGGAATTTCCACACAAAAACAGTGATGCGTGGCCTTCAGGGAGACAAGAAGCTCAGGATTTTCTAAATGCGAGCGTTCGCTGATGCCTCAAAGACAGATCCAGGGATGCAGACCAGCATGGCTTCAGGAAAACAACAAATTGATAGCACAGCAAGTCAATATACATGTTGTTACAATACATTTTTTCTTTGTGTGTTTTTCGGTTCCTGTTCCACATTTTTACCCAAATCAAACCAGTTCAAGTATAATTTTAAAATAATAAAATCACAGATGGTCTCATTTAATGAACTAACAAGGCCACATTTAACAGACTTTATTCATGCAACGGTGGTGATAGTATAATTATAATCTCGATACAAAAACTGAAGAAAATGACTGTGGTTCCATTCTTGATTCCACGCAGGAAAAATGTGCAACTCTTATTCGATAAGCAGGGCTTCAGGCTAGAGAAACGGTCACCACAGAACTTCAATCTATACACCTAGAAACTACCAACCAGGCCAGAAATCTGGGTGTAGTGATGGACTCAGACCTAAATTTGGAAAAACACATTAAGGCAATAACAAAGTCAGCCTACTATCACCTTAAGAATATATCAAGGTTAAAAGATCTGATGTGTCAGCAGGACCTGGAAAAACTAGTCCATGCATTCATCTTTAGTAGGCTTGATTACTGTAACAGCATCTTTACAGGTCTACCTAAAAAGTCAGTTAGACAACTGCAGCTTATTCAGAACTCTGCAGCTCGAGTCCTCACTAAGACCAAAAAAGTGGACCACATCAGTCCAGCTGAGGTCTTTACACTGGCTGCCTGTCCATCAGAAGATAGACTTTAAAGTTCTGATGCTGGTCTATAAAGCTCTGAATGGTCTAGGACCAGAATACATCAGTGACCTCCTGATCCAGTATGAACCTTCCAGAGCCCTCAGGTCATCTGGATCCGGTCTTTTATCAGTTCTCAGAGTCAGAACCAGACATGGAGAAGCTGCATTCAGCTTCTATGCTCCACATGTCTGGAACAAACTCCCAGAAATCCTCAGATCAGCTGAAACACTCAGTGTATTTAAGTCCAGGTTGAAGACACACCTATTTTCAGCTGCATTTGAACGAAGCTCCAAATCTGAAGTTTGAGTTTTAAAACTGAATCACATTTTAACTACTGATTTTATCTATTGTTCTTTTCTGTCTTTGGAAAAGAGAAGCACCAGCACAGAAGAAGCTGATCCGCATGTTGACTTAAGTTACCTGGTTGACACATCAGTCACGTCCAATCAACTGTACACATGTCATTTCGGAGAGTCAGACATTCACCGAAGCTCCACTTTTTCCCCCTAATAATTAACTGTGACTCACACATGGTGAATGGCAGCTCGTCTTTTACAATGTGGTTGGATGCATTGAATTTCATTCATTTCGTCTCAGTTTCATCTGCAAAGTAATTGTCTGTTTTCTGCCTTTCCACATTCGTGACAGCTGTCTGTAGTTGAATGCACAGCGTTCCTGTGTTTTATGTTGCAAAGAGGAGGCGATTCCACATCATATCCTCATTGTTGATTTGTAACTGTCATGGCACAGGTCTGAATGCTCATTTCTTTAGAAAAACACTCCGTACAGCCGAGGGCCGACATTCATCCGCTTACTTCCACAGCACAGTTTTACAGTAACAATGCCAATAACTGTCCCATATTAATTCCTGAGTAAAGCCTGATTTATAGTCGTCCGGGGAAGGCCACGGAGAGCCCTCTCTGTTGTCGGAAACCCTCCGGGAGACGCTCGCCAAAATTCCCATCCATCTGTCGAGGCGATGGAGACTCGCAGAGACCGCAAGGGTTGTGATTGGTCGGCTAACAACATCATTTCCGGAATCACTTTTCCGGTTTAGCTCCTTCCTCTCAGAACAACAACACCGCCATTTTTGAAAGAGTTTACTGTGTGCCGGTCAATATTTGGTCAAAATTATTTGAATTTCAAAATCAATAAGCTCCAACTCCAACTAAAGTCTTTCTCTCTCGGTCGCCATCGCTCACTGTGAGGAGTGGAACGAAGCCGGACGGTAAACAATTAATCAACCACTTTCACGATAGAAGTCGTGAGATTGGGTCGTCTAGCGTAGCGACGCCTACTGATCAGGAGGTGAATTTCCTTGCGTATCCGACACCCCGACGTAGAACTTCGAAAGGTTTAATAGCCTCTGCGTGACCACGGAGTCGGATTGGCGGATAGCGACAGAGAAGCATACCGAGGCCTTAACAACCATGCGGTCAGCAGTCCTGTCAGTATACCTTCTGTTCAACCCTTCACTGTTGGTCACCATAATGACCAAAAGAACAGGGTGATCCTTCTGAAGATTAAAGTGCAAATGTCCTCTAATGCAGCTTAAAATGACAGCTTTAAAGCTGTGACCCGGTTGCAAACTGTGTTTTTGGTAGGTGACAGGATGATTATCAGCACAGTTTTAATCGTGTGATGGCAGTGAGAAAGCCCATCACTCACACAAGACGAATGCGCTCCCTCCTGGTGTTTCATAAGATACATAGTGATGGGAAAATACAAATAAAAGCCGTATAACAGCACACTGTAATTTCCATGTCGCAAAAATGGTTGCAAAATGCATCTAAAGGATTTGCTGTCTGCAACTCGAAGACCAATAAAACAATATTAAGTTACTTTTATGCTGCAGCAGCATTCCGCTCTAAGCTGTGAACTGAGCAGCTGTTAATGAGGGGAGGGGCTGTGAAGTTGCTGCTGAGGTCGTCTGTCGACTGCAGGAGATGAAAACGGCTCAGCATCTGTAAAGCTGCAAACACGTATCTAATTAGATATCTTATAGATATCTTAATATCGATGAGTATCGATTTCTGGACAACCCTACACAGTGCACCCTCCTGCAGCTGGGAGGCAAAAAAGTTTTCGGTCGTCCTGAAAAGCTCAACCTCCAACCATCCTGTATTTCTGGATGGATGGGTCCATCACCTCCAACTAAACCTCTCTAAAACTGAACTGCTTGTCTTCCCAGCCAAACCAACCACACACCACAGCATCTGCATCCAAACTGAATCCCTATCTCTTGCTCCATCAAAGGTAGCTAGAAATTGATTGATGACCCACCGTTGCTCGATCAATCATGCCGCTTCACATTGCTGAACAGGAAAAAAAAAATAAATAAATAAATAAATAAAAAAAAATCAACCAATGTACATGCTTTCATTAAAATTGATTACATCCTTTAGCTACAAACGTATTGTGACAAATAGCTGTGACAGAGTTCAGTCCGCTCTGTCTGACATCAAATCACAGCACCGACCGGGGCTGAATAACAAAAATATTTCATTACTGACATTCCAAGACAGTTATTGGTGAAGAATAGCAGAAGTCTTGCGTTTGTGAGGACGCAATATGTTGGGATGACCGGTGCTCGACTCAGCTAATAACAGGACCGGTCAAAGAGGCAACGAGCTGAATAAAGACTGGAAAAAAAAGACTGAGCCTTCCCCACAAGCTGACAAAAGTAATAAAAACAGACACAACAGCTGTGACTGACCTGGAAACATAAGGTTTCCAACGTGCACACACACACACACACACAAAGTTAAAAACATCTAATAAGATCTCATTGATTGTACTGTGTCTGCATGTGTGCTGAAGGTTTCCTTCCACAGCACAGTATTACAGTAACAATGCCAATAACTGTCCGATATTAATTCCTGAGTAAAAACCAAGCGTTCAGCAGTCCTGTCAGTATACCTTCTGTTCAACACTTCACTGTTGGTCACCATAATGACCAAAAGAACAGGGTGATCGTTATAAAGATTAAAGTATAAATGTCCTCTAATGCAGCTTAAAATGTCAGCTTTAAAGCTTGGACTCTAAGTGACCCGGTTGCAAACTGTGCTTTTGGCAAACTGCCTCCATCGAAAATATGCTGAATTTACAGTAGCATTTCCTCTCAACAATGAACCCACGTGCACAACAAACACTAAATCCCTCTCAAATTGAAGAAAAATCAACGATCCAGTCACTCTCAGGCAAGTTCTTAATCTGTAAAGAATGTTTTTTTTTATTTCCGTGTTTCCTAAATGGATTTGTTGCGCTTTATTTGACATCACAGACATTGACACTGCATTTTAAAATATGCACATAAATGACTGCGAGTTCGGGTTTGACTGAGTTATGACTAAGATGAGCAGGATTGCAGCAATCAGAAGCTAAAAGCTTTTGAAGCTAAAAGCAGGAGAGTTGCATTATTTTCATATCTGCACCCAATTTAAATACATAAAAAAAGCGAATACAAAAGTTTAAGTGAGACTGTTTATTTTATTTAACATGCTAAACCAATAGCCAAGTACATTTTATACATTTTTTTTGGCTTTTTGTTTAAAAAGAATTCGAGGCACGCTCATACATAACATAAGTAGCTAAATTAGGAGAGTCTGGTGTGTTATGTTGGAACTGGTTAACGGACTCCAACAGAGATGAGAGGCAGCAACACGAGTACAGATAATTCAGTTACATTCTAACTCAATGCCCTCGTATTTCTGTTGGGATATCACTCAAAAAGATGTATTTATTTCTGCACTTTGGCAGATTAAAATCTCCAAATGGCTCTTTAATAAATCTAGAAGCACTCAACAGACTCCGATGTGTAAAGTCGCATTCTGCTGTTTTTAAATACATTCTGTCAGATTTGAAAGACTTAGAAGGAAGGAATCGCCTTTACACAGAAGAAGACGGGAAGTTTAGAGTTTGGAATATACAATAATGTCAGATTTTTGAAGATTAAACTGGAGAATGTTTTTAATCTGAAGCTAATAAAAGACACAAATTAGATGGTAAATGACAGCACCCAGAAAAAGTGTATGGACCTATTTCAACGACTTCCCCAATAGCTCGTTGCGGTCAGGTGTTCCAAGGACACAAAGTCGAAAGTTCGGGTCATCATGCCCCCCATTGAAAATCAAGGCATACAAAGACGGTAGCAATCTAGTGTCTGCTTCTTCTTAAAGGGATAGTTCGCCTCTTTTGACATGAAACTGTATGACATCCCATATAGCAATATCATTTATGAACATTGACTTACCCCCCGCTGCGTCCTGTGAGCCGAATCCCAGCTGAGTTTTGCGTTCCACGAAAGTAGTCCGGCTAGTTGGCTGGGGTCAAAAAAATAAAGCGTTTTGCTTCTCAAAAAAATATCCGTTCAAAAGAGTAATACATTTGCATCACAAAATGTTGTCCAGGAAAAAGTCAGACCTCGCTTCGCTTGGCGCTATTTTTGCCTCCCTTGATATCAATGCGTCCAATGTAAAACTGTGCAGACCGAAGAGCAGACCCAGCAGTCCCCTGCTTCCGAGCAGTAAACACCGTAACAGGTGCGGCTATCGCTAGGTGGCTAGGGAGTGCTCGGTTTGCTCTTCGGTCTGCACTGTTTTACATTGGACGCATTGATATCAAGGGAGGCAAAAATAGCGCCAAGCGAAGTGAGGTCTGACTTTTTCCTGGACAACATTTTGTGATGCAAATGTATTACTCTTTTGAACGGATATTTTTTTGAGAAGCAAAACGCTTTATTTTTTTGACCCTAGCCAACTAGCCGGACTACCTTCGTGGAACGCAAAACTCAGCTGGGATTCGGCTCACAGGACGCAGCGGGGGGTAAGTCAATGTTCATAAATGATATTGCTATATGGGATGTCATACAGCTTCATGTCAAAAGAGGCGAACTATCCCTTTAAGAGAAACAGGTCTGAACTAGGTGAACTACGCCTCAATCACAGCAATGTTCACGGGACAGACAGGACTTTCCCTACCCTGTTACACCTTGAACAGAAAGCACAATCCCAAAGAAGGTAAAGAAGAAGCAGAGGATGACATCTTTGTTCATGAGTTCATCATAACGAGTCTCAAGCCACTGGGATTTTCATCAAACTTAAATGATAAGACTCTGAAAAGAACACAAATAACTGTGTTTGAAGGGAAAAGACGGTGCTTGTTGAAATTAAAACTTCCTCCCAATTGTAAAGCACGGAAGAGGGGCCATCATGGTTTGAATCATCATTCAGGTATAAACCCCTTCCTATCGTTGAAGGTGCAATGAATTCAAAATTAGCGGAAGCTGAGGGAAAGTTTGGCTGATGCAACAAGACAACGACTCAAAGCACGCAAAGAAATGAACAACAAATGGTTGAAAAATAATATGTTGAAATGACCCAGCTAGGGCTGAAACGATTCCTCGAGTAACTCAATTACAAGAAAACCTCGAGGCAAAAACTCTTCCTCAAAGCTTCATTAAATTCCATTATGCTCCCTGCTCAGCGCAGGGATCATTGTTCCACACGGACCGTTTTTGAGGAAGCACACCACTAGAGCGTGTTACACAGACATATAAAGAAAAAAAGAAAAAGAAATATCTTTATATGTCTATGGTGTTACACATAGACATAATATACGTAGACGCCTCATAGACTGACGCTGCCTATTGGAGCTGATGTATCAGCGCGCCCGCCATCTTGGATGGGTCCCCAATACCCCCACATTGCATTTATTTCGACTGAGGAAGATGTATATCCCCAACTACAATAATCATAACTCCCCAAATTTTTACAAACGGCAGCGATTTAGTTATGACACAAGTCGCTGTCGAACATTAAAAATACGTGCTTTCATACTGAAAGACTTTGTAATGTGCTCTTTAACAAAGACATATGGTAGGTTATGGCATATTGATAAATGTATAAATTAATTAATTTGATATTTTAATAAAGAAGCGAGTTTAATTGTTAATTTGAATTTATTTCTCTCTCACACAAACACTCCCACCCCCATCTTCAGGCTTGAAGTGCTCACTTCAGACCTTTGACGATCAGTCGCAACAAAACCCTCCCGTCTTATAGCAACTTCCCATTGCCTCCTCAAGCCTGTATCACTGGGAAACCTTCAAAATATGAAGAAGAAACAAAAAAACAGCGAGACAATGAGAGAGTACCAGTTCCCGCTGTAATAACGTTACACGGATGTAATGTTAGTTACGATGACATAATATTATATATGATAAAATAACCAAAATTATGGTTCGATCTTACTTGTGAAAGATAATCCCACATGATCTGGTATCAATACTGCGCCGGTTATTGCAACCATAACCTGCACAAAATGCGGGCATAGTTGCTCACTCTCCGTCGACTCTGTCAATTGATTCTGGTGCTCGCCTAGAGTGAGGAGACCCAACCAATATGGCAGCGACGCTGGATTACGTTCCAGCATGCCATGAGGCGTCTATGTATATTATGTCTATGGTGTTACATTCAGAATTCAGTTGCCGCGATGGCGGCAAATCAAGGGGCACCGGCACTAAATGGGTAAGTTGCAATTAATGGGCTCAGTTTTGGAGCCAAGTGCTGGAGTTGGAATAAATACCTGTATGTTTTTTTGAGAAAAAAAAGCCAATCGCTTGATCATTTTACAGCCACATCATTTCCGTTAAGCACTACTTGAATTGGTTGTTTAATGACGCAAAATTATTTTTATACGATTACTCGATTAATTGATGGAATAATTGGTAGATTAGTCGATTAAAAAAAGATTCGATAGCTACAGCCCTAGACCTAGCTTTGTAGGAGGCTCCTATTACTGCAGGGTTTCTATAATTACTCTGGATTATTACGTTATCTTTAACAACATTCCTGAGTAAATTGAATTTTGTTCAGTTATTTCTTCTAAAATGGTGAAGCCTGAACAATAGCCCTGACAAAGCCACTTATAATGAAGAGCAGAATAAAAATGAGAATATAAACCAAATAGTTCTCTCTCTAAAGGAGCAGATAATAACATAAAATCATTGTGACTAAACACCAACAGGGACACACACACACACACACACACACAGAGACAGCTTTGACAGATGAACAACGGACAGTGATGGTATAAGTGTTATCAATATCGTTCATTTCACTGAATTTCAACCATATTTGACAGGATTAAATATCCTCCCCTTTATCTGAAATTTAAATAACTCATTAAATAAGTGACACTGTGATATGACAGAGAACCACCCATAACGTCCGTCCCAACAATCACAACCACAACATCTACACATTTTCAATAATATAAGATTAGAAGTTTTTTTATTATTATTATTTAATAACCACCAAGTCCATGAAAATATGATTATCAGACATTTAAGAGATGAGCCCACCTTGCTGCATCACACAGATTGCAGGGGTCCTTTTGATGATGTCACAGACGTCGCAACATGACTGAGTCATGACAATCAGTTTTTGATATTACATTTAAAGCCTTTTGTAGAAATGTGCGTTGCCACACTCACATTGGGAAAATAACCCTGAAGAATGTTCCGCCAACACCCTGAGCATCCCAAGAGTTTACTTTTAATGAATCATCTTTATGTGGTCCTGAAGCACCATTTAATCTAGGTTTTCACACAGCAGAGCGCTGAAAATGTAACTGCTTTATTGGCATTTTAAACTTTAGATATCAGTAGTATTCTCTGAATAATAATCAGAAAATCCACTGCTCAAGTTGCACAGGATGTAAACACCAACCCTGACCCACATCACAAAGAAAAAGCACATTTAACAAATGAATAAGTCTATTTAATGCTCTGGTTTAATACTTAAATAGGCCATTCACTGAAAGCTTTTAAGCCCCCCTTTAGATTTGTTTAAATACAGCACCTAAATACTCGGGAGCTCAGGACACACTGCACCATTGGTCTGAGTTAATCAGGGAAACTGTTAATGGAGCCAGCGTCACTGCCGCAGCTTCTCGCGCATTCTGCGTTCTTTTGGTGATTAAACCGGCTGTGGCAAGGTTCAAACTCCAGCTCAGGTTTGCTAATGAGCGAACAAACTGCCTCTAATAGGGCTGTGAATGCATAAACAGGCTAATGTGGCGGGTTGAAGTCCAACTGGTGCAACGTGCTGGTGCTGCCCAAGCCTGTTACTAACCAATTACAGGACCAGCGTGGCAGAGCTGAGGACTGGGTGAGGAGGAGGGGGAAAAGAGAGGCTCATCACTATCACTGCACATGCTCAGTGTGGCTCTGTGGAAGGGGGTGTGGCGCTTGTTGTGTGTGTGCGTGTCTGTGCGAAAGAGGAGAATGGGGAAAAGAAGCATGGGGTGGGTGGGTGGGTGGGTGTTTGACTCCAATCCCTCCTCGTCCATCCTCAGGGGATCACACATTGTTTGTACTGTATTTCTGCACCACATGACTTGCAGATTTTTTTTCCCTTTTTTAAACATTTTTTTTTCTCCCCCGTCCTCTCTCCCTCCTCCCCCCTGTGTGAGCACCGTTCTTGCCAGGCAGGAAAGGCAAAACAGCTGTGGCAGTGCCGAGCAGTTCCCCATTAACCAAGGAATTATGCAAGCAGGAAATTTAAATAAGATGCAGATGAATGGAGGAGCCAGGCTCCAACCAAATACCTACTCCTTCAACAGAAAGAAGGAAACCTGACAGGAACCCTGCAGTCTGGTTCCACGTCCAGCGGCCTATTTCAACATTTCAACAGTTAGTTTCCCCTCATATAAATGCCATACATTAGCAAAATAAATATGATTAATGAATGCCTCCTTTGACAAGATGCCTCTTGGCGCCAAAGGTAGGCAAAGAGTGTGGCTGTTAAAATACAGAATGTGTAATGTTTTCACACCGTTTAATCATCAACACATTAATCTTGAGACATTAATTATCTAAAACACACGAAACCGTCAGCAGCCACACAGTCAGGATCCATCAGTGTGTATTGAAATTTTAATATGACGATCCATCTGGACGGTTTTAACAGGAAATCTGCCGAATAATAGGGAGGGCAAGTTTTTTTTAAAGGGGAAACTGAAAGACAGAAATGAAGGAAAGAAGCGACGTGTCACTTTTACATAGAGGTAATATAAAAAAAAAAAAAAAAAAAAAACAAGAAGCCAAAATAAAAGAGGTGTGTTCTCATGAGTCAACAAGCTGGTATGCTACCAAAACAGTGCGAAGTACTGCGTCTCCACACTTCCTGCTCAGCTGGGGCCTGTGCTCTTTGGTTAATGAAAATATTTTTCAATATTGCTACATGGAAAACTGATAAGAGCGATTTTTTTTTTTTTTTTTGGTCAGTTGTTCTCAGATTTTCTTCTAACTTTTACCTACCTCATTCCTCGAGTTACAAAGTAAAAAAAGAAAAGGAAAATGGATTATTTCCACGAAAGGAAACATGCGGTCAGCATTGGGTCAAAACGATCCCATCGTGACCTTTTATCATCGTTGTTAGTGGTCTGCCACAGCTGCATCCCCTGGAGCATCGCTTCACACACACAGCCATAGAAACGTTTAAAACCTTGTTTAAGCCATGTTTCACAGCGATGCCTTAGATCTTAACTGGGTGCTGTTTGAATGAGTCATTTTTGTTTTATGTGTGAAGTTAAAACTGTTTTTTAGTAGGAGATTAAACTGCATAGATCTATTTTCGAATTGATGTTATTCATTTTGCTCTGAGAAACGTGGGTTTTTAAAGTTATTGCTGCTTATTGTGACACATGAATGTTGCTGAAGCTCTGCATGGACATCCAACCTTTTTCTAACTATTGCAGATGCCGCCAATCACTGTTGGTCACCACTGAAAATCACTGTTGGTTCACTTTAACTGAAAAAAATAGATTGCAATAACTTTACTATGCTCCAGGTTGGCAGAAATATATTACAAAAAACACCATAAAATCCATTAAAAATCCACGAATGGTCAAGGTAACACGAGGTAGGAGGGTGGAAGACCTCAGTTCTTACCTTAAGGGGATGGGCTCTGATCAGCCTCTTAACATGAGCTTAGAAAAAGTCCCAGTTTGACCCACAGCTGCCAGTAAATCTGTAAAACAAAAGCAACTAAAGAGGAGGACGAACTGTTCTGATCAGATAATGAACAATAAAAAGTTCCAGTGAGGGGATGTACTTTGGGATTTTTGTTGTGTTTGTAAAAAAAAAAAATGACTGACAAAGATGATCACCAAAGAAAAGGAGTTGCATCTGCTTCAACCTCGCCCGGCTTCCTAATTTTCCCCAACGTCACACTCGGCAGAAGCCTGTAAGCAGGGCAACCTTTATTTCTATTCATATATGGAAATGCATATCCTTGCACTGATTTGACAGCTGCCTTTCAGAATGTAATGACAGAGCTGCAACCACATTACAAAATTCCAAGAAAATGTTCAAAACTAAAGTGGAGGGAAAGATATTGTCTCTGGCCACAGACATAGCTGGAGGTTGGACGTGGAGTGTGGGTATACTTCGCTAAATGGACTGCATTTGAATGAATGCATGTAAATTACACGTTGGCTCGAAAGACAGCGGTGCATCATCCAACTCTCTGTAAACTCTTCAATAGTGAACTCTCTGTACATGTAAAATAAAACCCTGTCCAATGCGATTCAAACCATTTGCGATGATCTATGATCTGGAACAGAATATTTTTTGAAAAATTGAATTAAATTTAACCATGCTTTGGAAAGTATCTTTTTTCCTATAATTCACCAAGTTTAAACATGACAGCGTCCCAGATGGATGTTATTTTGAAGGGTATGAAACATCTGATTCCCATCTTTAGATTCTCAGTAATACTTTTTGGATTCTGTTGATGAACAAATGTGTTCATGCAATGAATGCATTTAAATATGGATCTATTCATCCAATCCCTCAGCAGCTCTGCCAACACAAAATGTATGGAAGCAAGGATTAAATGAAGCTCTTTTTGGGACTCTGTTTCAGACATCCTCTCTCTGACCTCTGACTTACTCTCACTGTGCTTATTTCACATGGTAAACTTTAGCTTCTCTGCTTCTCTTCATGCTTCAAACCTTGTAAGAAACTAATGCATTGTGACAGTAAAAACCAGCCAACGTCCCAGATGACACAGCCGACTGACCTGACTTATCTTTATCATTTTCCCCTGTAGGATGAAGTGCACTCTATTAATAGCAGTGTAGAAACTTGGCCTATAGCCGTAGATTTGGCCTGGTTTTCGGTGCTGCACTGCACAGTACAGTGCAAAAGAAAGCCTTACAAAAAAAATATTGCCTCCTTCATATACTTTAACGTTGCTTTTTTTATTACGGCGATGAAGCAGTGACACTACTTTGCACATGGCAGCTTTAATATGGCTTTATAGAAGCTAACATCAGCCGACATGGAACAATGTCCTGCACCATAGAATAATTATCCTTCAGTGTTGTTGCTGAAACCAGGCAAGACTCAAGACGGTGCTGTCGGGAGGGATCAGAGTGATGACACACACATACACACACATACTTTAAACAGCGTGAGAGCGCTCTGATAGGCCTGCGAGCAGCAGGGAGTGAAAATGGAAAGGCAACCAATGAGGACAGAGAATAGGTGGTCAGCCTACAGCAGTCAGCCAGTAAGAAAGGCGGCTCCGAGTCCCGGGAGGTGGAGCGTTTGAGTTCTGCTTTCCTTTTTTTTGTGTTTTTGGCTCGAACTGGGAGCCACATTCCTGCCGTTCCCCCTTTTCCATTCCTGGGCTGGTGGCTGGGTTCAATAAGTGAAGCAGGGAACTGTGGGAAACTAGAAGGATGGGTGAAGCGAAAGGGGGGGGCAGTGGCACGAACATGCATGTCTGAAAACCTCGGCAAAAGGCAGTCGAGAAGAAATTAATACCATGGAAGAAAACACTAATCAGAAAGCAGATGGACTTCCAACAGGAACGCAGTTCAGTATTTCAGGGATGACCATCAAAATAACCTTGACAAACGCTGTTAAAAGGGACACTGTCAGCGGCACTCGGTCTGAAGATATCCTGTTAAAATCCTCAGACCTCAAGCACACATAACTGAGACTGATTCTTTGGTAAAAATCAACCACTTTCTGTTTTTACTACTCTCAAATTTCCAAACACGGACCGAGAAAAACACTTTGGTTATGAGCTGCAGGATACCAAGAGTGAAATCTTACAAACAAATCAGAGTTGAGGTTGGAGTTAGGTCCAATCAGAGATGCACGTTAAAAGCTGGAAATGCATTTTGACCCAGCATTGGTTCACCCACATCTGTCAGATCCCAGAACTGTGTGTGCATCATACACCTGATCCAGCTGCAGGTCACCAGTGTGGTTCAAAATAATCGAAAGGTTTTACATCACAGCTTTTACAGCAATATAAGGACTTACACACAAGATACTGTAGCCTATTGCAAGTAGAAATCTCTGGAAATGTTTGGAGGTGATGTGGCTGTTGCGTGTTTCCATGTAGGATCCACGCCTTCGATCCTATTCAATCCAGCACTTTTTCTGGAAAAACGTTTAAAAATGATGCTGGGTCATCCTGAACTGAACTCCAAATTTCTTCTTTTTTTTTTCCAACAAAGCTGATGCAGAATGGTGGGTGGTGTCTGATCAGGCCAATAAAGCTAACCAATCACAGCTTTTTGGGGAGCAAAGCCGGGTTCCCAATTTGTTTTTAAGGAAAATATCTAGAGGCGAATAGAACTGTTCCACCCATTTCCTGAGGACTTCTGGACTCTGGACCTCTGGATCCTTGGTTCTGTGTCTTTAAGAGTACTACAGCAGTACTCTGTTTATTCTTTCACAGCATTCCACCCACAAGCTTAATATCTTTAAGCACAAGCAGCAAAATATGTTTAACGTATGAAGTGTCCTTACAAGAAAATCAAGAAATTGAAAAATGTAGCATTTGACACTACAATGTGGGGGTCCCTGCTTTTCTAACTGTCAATCCTGGAAAACAGAAGAAAAAAATCCTGCATGCTGTCCACAGCAAATCCTAATGAAGCTTTGTGAGCGCAGAGGTGAAGGGTCAAAGTCGATATTTTCGAACGATCTTATGAGAGTGAGAGAAATGTTATAAAAGGGAAAGAAGGTTTTGGTTTTTACCCCAGGACGGAGGAGAGGAGGAAACGTGAGAAGGGAGGATGATTGAGGAGGAAGAAGAGGGGGATGTGAGGTAGTTCTTGAAGAGATTAGTTTTCAACCTCCGACAGGAGGACAGAGGAGAGGCTGCGCCGTTCTGACTGGAGTGGGAAGGTCATATCAGTACAGAGTACTGATGAAGACAAGTCAGCTTTAACAGGCTGTTCACAGACGGTTGATGCCCGGCTTTCGCCAGTCTGCTCTGCCTCTGCTCAATTCTCATTTTCTACACCAATCTAAGATTGTGTTTTCACGATTCGAGCAAAGACTCTCTGCTAACTGCGGGTCCAAAAATGAATCCTTCCTGACTGAACTTATGATTGTTTAAACCAAGTTTACGTTAATCTACACAATGTCAAAAGCAAAACTATTAGTGTTATTATCCATCCATTTTCCATACCCGCTTAATCCAATTTAGGGTTGCCGGGGACAACGTTATTAGCCTTTTTAAATTGGCCGGGCTGAAACACGTGGAATTCATTCTCCGTCAAGAAAGATTTGATGTTGTTCTTTCCTTGTTGACCTCCTGTCATGGTGTTGGATGGAATCTGTAACTTCTTTTGAATCAACTTTATTATTTTGTTGCATTCGTGCCAAAAAAAATAAAGCACAAACCCCAAAGATATTTAGTTTAGCATAAAGAGGCAAGGAGAAGCTGAAACAGTTGATTTTGTGCATAATAAGCACAAATGTGTTTTTTCCCAGTAATGTTAGCCTGCGTTTTGTTTCACCTTTAGTTGTCGACATCATCTTCAACAATCCAGCATCCATCAAATTATTCCGACATGATTCAGAGCATCTCTATGGCTGCTCATAGACAACCATTCGATAGCGAATTCAGGTTTCATTCAAGATGTATGTGATCATTTGGTTGGTGATGCAAATAAAAACAAAACAACCTTCATTTCACCAGGAAGTGAGATTACAGCCAAAGCAGCTCCGTTGAAACTGGTCTGAAGGATCTATGCTCCACTGTTGATTCTGCCATTTTGGCTCAAAACCAACAAAGAGGCCTGGATGTTCATGGGGAAAAAAAGAAAAAAAAAGAAGAAGATTTATATCCAACTAATTTGGCTAGTAAAAGAGCAAGGCGTGGCTGATGAATTTGGAAAACCCATCTGCTGGTGAGGAAAGACAGAAGTTCATTTCCTGTCGTGGTGATGAGTCAGGCAGAGAAATGGCAGAATGGCGTAAGCTCCGAGCCGCCTAAGCCTATAAATAGCCCCGGCGGTTCACGCCTTGTCTACACTTCACCAAAATTTGGAATTTTCAACCACATTAAAAATAAAGGAGGGAAACTGATGAGCCTAAGTTTGCATGCCCTTTGCAGAAGTTTATACTTCGCTGCTGTGCCTGTGAACGCTGTGACACCAGCAGACATACCGCAGGGAGGAATGGAACAAAAGACAGTTAAGCTCGAAAAATACCATCATGATTATGATTCATCTTCCCAAGTTTACATTTTGCTTCCTCCATCTTTCCTCTAAGTGTTCCACAATATACATACTGTCTTCTGATGCATAAATGCAGTCAAAATAACCAAAAAAAAGCCGCTTTTAAGGCAAAACTTGGAAAAAATACCATTGTATAAAAGCAGCTGTTGAAAATATTTAAGGCATATTTCTTAAGCTGACACACAAGCCAGTAGAAATGACAGGATTTCAAGGCATCTTTTCTACTGGTAGCTCTGGTATTAAAGTCTTCCTTAGTTTTTCACACCCCATGATTAGTTTGCACCCTGCTCACTTATTTTCCTTCTTAGTTGCACTATTAACTCCTGACTAGGGCTGTAGCGATACACGAATCTCACGATACGATACACGATATACAGCCAACGATTCGATACACTTACATCATTTTCTGAAAAAAAAGGGACAGTGTGATTTGACATGAATCGTCGCTGATTGGACTGGTGGTCCATCCTTTGAAGCGGAAGGACAACACCGCCAGACAAACAGAAACAAACGTGAGAGCTATGCACTTTATACAACATTTTTATGAACTTATTTATCACTGTTTTATAGAAAGTGACCCCCTGGCATTGTATTGTATTATAATAATGCTCTGTGTTTTCACTAATTGGAACGTCTGACTTTTCAATAAAGTTTGCTTTAAAATAAATAAATTAAAAAATTAATTAAAATAAATAAATTAAAAAATTTAAAAAAAAAAAAACAAAAAAAAAGATATTCGTGGCCGAAAAATCAATACATTATCAGGAAACAAAATATCGATATATATCGCAGTATCGATAAAATTGCTCAGCCCTACTACTGACATGTAGCAAACACGCAAGAAACAGTTTGTAAATATGACCATATTTTATCATTTCATCACATTTGTTATCATTAACTCTTGCATATGGTAAACATTTAGCCACACCACCATAAAGGGAGCCCACCCCCAACACCGGACCTTTTTAAACAGGCCTACTACTAGCTGGCTACCTTTTCTGCCTTCATCGAGAGTTAAACTGCAGAGGAATAAAGAGAGGAAGCCTAACTGGATTAGTTTTGTGAGGAGTGATGCTAAAACGCAAGGCATTGTGGAGGTTTGAGGGCAACTTTCAGGAGTAATTAAGGGTCAGTGGTTTGATTTTAATGTAGAACCAGAACCAGAAGCAGGAATTAGTGGCAGCACCAGTGGAAATTCCCATCTGGTAGTTTTGACAACTTAGCAGGAACAGCTGGGATCACTGCTGTGGCAAACAGCCAGAATCTTTCCACGCCACACCGTTATATTTCCACGGACGAACCCTCGCAGCCGCCACAAACTGGTGTACAACTTAATAAAATTGGTAGCTTGGTTCACAGTTGGAAGGTGTCATATCTCCAATGTACATTTGTGATAGTTAAACGAGCCCCGTTTCACCCTTAAATGGCTCATTTAAACATATTTTTATGTCAATTTGAACCCTTATTTCACTTACTTGATAATTGTTTTCATCATTAATGTTCATCTGAGTGGTTAAACACTGTAATGTGACAAATTTCTTTCTGCTTTACTCAGACAGAGAAAATAATTGACGTCCTCTTCAGTGGATGCAAACTGTCGATAGATAAGCAGACACCAAAAAAAGAAGTGAAGAAGAAAAAGACAAGTGCTATGCCAGCCGCTCATACTAGAAGGATACCTAAACAGCCTAATAATACTTCTACTCTGTGCTTCCAGGAGTTCAACTGAATGCTTTACAAAATGGTCACAGCCTGTAGCCTTGTTGGAGTATATTTCTTTTTTAAAGGGACTTTTATTTCATTTACTCCTTCTAACAAAGAAGAAAGCCTGAGAGGACTTTAAAACATATTCTTCATTGAAAAGATTCGCCCGTTTGCTGTAATTCTTTTGGAGCATTCAACTTCGACTGATGTAAGTGACACTGCTCAGCGCTGAAAATCAGGAAACCTGTTTTTTTAATGGCTCCTAATGAGAGTTATACACACACCTAATGTGCACGAACCCGGTGTGAAAGACGAACGTGACCGTTAGGCAGCACCCAGCAGGAGTTCGACTCTCTACTAAAACTCAACGGTCTGTCTGTTCCGATTTCTGTAATAGTGGTTCTGCAGACGGAGAAAGAGGTCACTATGACAAATAGCTGCAGTACACTGACCTGCATACAGCGCATCTTCGCAGGGAGGGAACTGGAAAAAAAAAAAGGTCCTGCTGATTTCAAACATGGCTCCTCACAGGGGCCGTGTTCAACAACTAAGCTCCAGTTCATGTAAAATTCACTTTGCACTTGAGAATTGTGGTCTGACGACTACATTTAAAAGTAGACTTGACATGCAGCCGAGTACAGGATCTGGTAAAGATGAGAAAAATAATACTCTTTTGGTTATAAGAGAGATTCAAGTAGGAATGATTTCATTTAGGCAAGACGTGTGATTGTGTTAGTTCGTCTAGTCATCTCACTTAAAATGTCATGAAACTTGCTGGAGTTTTAGTCGGGGAAGAACCCACTCAATTTCAGCATCTCTTTAGTTAAAAATAGTGAAATGCAGCATTGGCCTCGGTGGAAGAAGCGAGCTTGTTTACAATTTTAATTCTGCAACACGCACAGAAACCCACGTCTTTCAGATGTCAGAGAGCGATGGAAATAAAGGTGGGGTGGGGTGAGGAAGCTGGCAGGCTGCACTGACAGCATGACTCATGTTTGACAGGTGTTTTGGTTAACTTTGTGTCAACATCTTTTTGTTGAAGTGAAGCGAGAAGAAACACTGGTCTGAGAGATTTGGTGAGACTGACGCTTTGAATACTCAGAGGAAAAAAGGGGGACGAGTTAGTCAACACGAAACAGCTTTAAACCATTCAGTGACATATCACATGGTTTCTGGCCATTTCCATCTTCAAGGCTTACGCCGATTTGAAAACACAAACGCCAGCGGTTTTATCAGGGTCACCTGTTCCTTCTGATTATTTTGTCAGCATCGACTCTCCTCACAGACACAGAACATACACAGAGGGTCCACCCACCTGCTTGTGTCTCTGCGGCTTCCATAGGAACGAGACCAGATACAATAAACGGCCATGTCAGACTTTATGGATGCTTTTGGATATTCAAATGAAAAATGATGCCAAAAATAAACAGACAATACCACGTCGCAGGTGAGAAATCATAACATTTCACTCTTCCAAACATGTTCAAGTCGATATAATCCTTCTCTTCTCATACTCACAAAGGCGTCCAAGCAGAGCCACACAACGCACTGACACGAGAGGAGTTTCCATCGTTTGTCACACTACAACTCTTTTACTGCGTGATCAAAACTAAAGGCTAAAATTTCTCCGTATCCATCATTTATCTGCAAGACAAAGTGGTTTTTTTAACTCAGATTTCACGGCTATCAAATGACATGCAGCCTGTGCGTGCACAGCAAGTAAAGGGCCAACGAGGCAAGCAGTTTTCAACCTTGAGAACGGAGGCGCAGGCCAAAGTCATGATACTTGACGGTGATATGATATGATATAAGGCTCTTTACTAGCATTTCAGTCAGTCGTGAACCTCCTGAAAAACAGGAAGAGCTGCAGAAAAAAGATGGGTGCCAGCATCTTCGTCTCCACAGTCATCCGTACGACCGATCAAAACACAGGAAGGTTCAACTATTGTGAACGTTGCGCTACTTAAAAGTAGTTGAAACTGTGTAATTATGTTTGTGCAGACAAATAAGCCCCCTTACGGTTCCTTCTAATGCATTTCTAGCTGTGTAAGGGAATCATTTTCTCAATAGTAATACCTACTGATTCGGATGAAGACTGCAGAGGGTCCAGCGCGCCTAAAGCACCAGTAGAAATAGTAATTACTGGACTGTGTTGGTGCCAGAATTCACTAATGCAGCAAACGTAACTGCAGGATAAGAGGCCAAAGATACGGAGAAACAAAATCTGCTCTGTAAAGGATTAATTTATTCATACGAGCGACGCTGGCTCTTCCCAGGACTAACGAATTCCTCTCAGAGTGAAGCAAAGTGGCTGCCAGGCATCTTGCGCAGAGTTCCCACAGCCCTTCTGCTGGACCCAACACCTGTGGCTCCATCCCCACGGCAACACTGATTGCTTGGTTGGGCTCTTCCCTTCACCGTGCGCCTTTCCTAACACTCAGTTATTGAAGGCTACACAGAGTTTGCAGGCCTCTGCAGCTTTCTTTTCCCGCTGTTGTACAGAAAGCGCTACAGTTTTTCGGTGAGTCTCCACCTTTCAAACAGCTTTCTGTGCGCCGCTTTCTCCAACACTGCTGAGAGAGCAGCGCAGGAAGATGAAACGGCCCCGCTCCTGAGGAGGCCAGCTGTGATGACAGCCCTGTAGTTGGAGGCACACTGGAGCTTCTTTTTAACACGCACAACTATTCCAGTAATCTTGTACAACTTAATGTGTTTTTGAAACATCATAATTACAGTGGAGATGATGCAGTGTACAAGTTGTACAAACTAAGCAGCAAACAAACTACAACTGCTAAAGCACGGAGTGACGATGCTGGACAGAACGGGGAATTTTGAAGTAAGGCTGTTTGTTATATACTGGTGTTCACATCTGGAGCTCCCTGACAAGCGATTTCAGTGGCTGACAGAGAGGCAGCACCGCTCTAAAGTCTCATGCACAAAACACCAATTTAAACTCATAAATGAAAATGTCAGTAACACTGTACGGAGCACGTTAAGGCCCCAGTAATCTGGTGTCGGCAGCTCCAGTCGATCATTTGGAAGCTTTCCTCAAAGGAACACCAGGGATGAAAACCAGCAGTTAATAGTGATCTGAATTGGTTCTAATTTGTGACTCATTTCAGCTTCACTTCTTGGCCTCTGAAAGAAAACCTCACCCTCATTCACACGCTGTTCTTTCTCTCATAAGTTCTTTCAATGCAGGGAGAATAGATGGTTCCTCACATGTACGGCATACCAGGGCATGCCAGCTTTATTTGCTGAACACTACAAGTAGCTTCAGTTTCATTCACTGTTTCTATAGATCTTTCTGCTGTCTCATTTATTCAAACCAGCAGCTCCCTGATAACAGACTCACATTTAATCCATTTCTGTTGATGGACGGTCGTAATCAGAGATGCTGCAGTTTAGGCGTGCTCTGATCGGGTTATGGGATCGATTGGAGCATCAGTTTTCCTCCCAACTTTGATTCCCCTGATGTTATTTTAGTCTTCCCCACAGCTTCCCTTCTAAAAATGTGAAAGGGACAGTTTGTGAAGCAGAATAACGTTTTCAGCGCTTCCATTTGAAGCAGATTCTTTCATTTGAGATGAATAAGCCTCCATCTGGGGGTATCACATTCAGCATGTTTGGTATGACGGTGGCCTCAGCAGCAGCAGGGTTTTGTGGAGAGTTAAGCAGCTGTGTGAGTAATATCTATTCAACAGACGCCTCTGAACCTGAGGGCAAAAGGTACCTCTACCCATCAGATTTTTAAAAACAGTAAAGAACTGATATATGCAATTTTGCCACTGCTATCCAACCACCACTCCCCCTCCAGAAAACCAGTGTGCAAGTGTCATTTCATCTCCGTAAAGAAGCAATCATGTGATTTTTTTTTTTCTTAGTCAACCCACTGTGATGGAGGTTGATGGAAGCAGTTAATCCCTTCACGCTCACTAGCTCAAATATAGGCTGAATGAAAATGATGCTGCTGTACTTAGGATGGCATGGGTCCATTCAGGATCACGCCTCGCAACTCAAACAGCAAATTATTTTAAGAGACAATTCCACAATAACTGCAGCTCCAAAGGGTGTACACCAAACAGCAGCTTCTTACCTTTCTGCCCTGTGGTGAGGCAAATAGGTGTTTAACCTCTATGTGTGGCAGCCCAGTTCCGCTTGAAGAATCCGATGGCCAAAGTGCCTCAACGTGTGGAGGTTAACCCCAGTGTTTAGTTTGTTGCTGCAAGTGATGTGGCCTCTCTGTCCATTCCATCTAACATCTTTTTGGCATTTTTTCCAGTCTCTGTTTTCTGGCTCCAGCAGTGGAAGTTGACATAAGCATTTTTAATCCCACCTACAATGCTCTGATTGGTCAGCCATGCTTCCTGCTGGGGTGAGGGCGGCAGTTCAGGTGGGACATCCTCTCAAATCTTAACTCACAGCTGTGGGTTCCCTCTGCAGTGAATTAAAGCCTGCAATTGAGGCTCCTCTTATGTTGTTGCTATGCACTGTGGGATTTTCTGCTCCTCCAGTAAAACCACTGCATGCTTCGCTCCTCCGCCAGTCCCACCTGAATCCGACAACATCTACATTTTGATTGAGAGAAACGCAGCTTGAACAGAAACCTTCCCCGGGTTTGAAACTGAGCTGGTTTGTGTTACAGAGGGATGCAGCCAAGAAACAATTTCCTATTTACACCGAGCCTCTGTGAGAGAGAGAGATGAAGACTGAAAGGACCCAGATTCCTGTGATTCCTAAATTTGGAGAGCAGCAGGTTGGCATGATGTGGCTAATTCAGTCAGTCCAAAATGAAAATAGAAGCGGACCAGAATTACCTCCTCGCGGTTGTATGTTTCTGCCAACGAGGCAGAGCTGCTGTTTACATTCATCCCACTTCTGCGACTGAGTTTGGGTTTTGAATAACGGTCAGAGAAGTGTTTGACCCTTGAATTACATGACATTTTAACTCTTCGGAACTTTTTCTTGTTGGACATTTGTGTAAAACGTAGTGTGTAAATTCTTGCTGGGATCTTGACCTTTAACCAGCTCATTCTTATCCTCGTGTCCAAGTCGACGCTTGTGCCAAAACTGAAGAAATTCCCTCAAGATGCTCTTGACATATCGTGTTCGTGAATAAGAATTCAAGTGGGCAGCCAGTAAATTACCATGAAAAATAAATATATAATTAAACCATGCAAACACTAATCATGCATCATTCCATTTTCCTCTGGTTTTTTTGGTTTGTTTTTCCAACAGCATCAAATCCGTGACATCGATAATATGGAATTCTAAAGAAGGAAGCCGACTGTGCTCCATTGTTTCCCTTTAACTAAAAGAAAGGAACTGGGGACAAGGGTCATGCCACTGTCATGGAAGTCCACACACACAGACTTTCTGGGTAGGTTACATCTATATTTACATACCACAATACCATAAGCAGCAGAAAGGCAGCAATTTCCTCTCTCAAACTCACATTTCTGTACTTGTCGCTTCTTATCTTCCACCACTAACAGAACAGAGTCCACACACACACACATTGGAAAAGAAGCAGCTGTAATGCAATGAATTCAAGCGTCTGTACATCACAGATGCTGCAGAAGTTGATTTTTGTCTCTGCTTTTTTATATTCATCCCACTGACTGTGCAATAAACCTTCTGGAAGTCTTGGTTTCGCAGCTCTCAACAGATTCTCCTCAGAAAGTGCTAATGAGCCTGGTCTGTGGCTCCAAAATTTCAAGAGTGTGTGATGTTCAGGAACTTTAAGAGGGAAACTTGGAAATTGTAGTCTGATCTATGTGCCACTGCGCGGCTTTTGACTGAAGTGGTGTCATCTTGTTCCCTTTTATACATCCATTCCCAAAGACCCTATAACAGCATTAGACAGACAGTGCGGTTACTTGTTTCAAGTTTGCTGTCTGTGGAACAGTTGTTTCCTGTTCCAGACACTTAAAGGTTACACCTTCTTAACTACCAAATTATGATCAATTCTGTTCAATAAGAAGTTCAGGAGGAGCTGTGTTTATCTCTGTGCTCGTGTGCCAACAGGAATACACCAAGCTCAGCCAGTTCTGGAGCTACGAAGACAAAAAACAAGAAGATTCTTAAAAGAACGTCCCTTCTCTCAGATAAACCAAACAATCTTAAGTACAAAACGTAGTCTATGGGGATGTGGGACATGACATCCGTTTGACTGGGAGGTGAAGTTGAAAATGCGGCTACAGGCTCTGACTTCCAGGGAGCAGAAACACATTCGTGTGCAGTTTTCACATCATTCCAGCATATAAATGGCATGAAATAACAAAAAAAAGTTCCCTTCAAGTAAAAGTAAGTGAAAGAAGCAAGTGTAGCAAGAACTCTGACAGTGAGAATTATATGGTCTCCCAGTAGCCCATCAGAGAATGTGGGGAAACTCATTTGATTTTCCTGCCACACTGCTAGCCTGTTCATTAGAGGCTGCAGCTGAGGTTTTCAATTCATTTCAGCAGTTTGAGGAAGCTCAGCAGTGGATCTGCTGTCAAACAGCAACAGAGACAAAGAGTAGATAACGGGCCGATGCAGATTCTGAGAGACAGCCTCTCGCCTGCAAAGTTGCTGGCTACGAGAGCGAACCAGCTGGGAAGATCTGGAAAGACTGGAAAGCGCCTTCGCTGCATTAAAAATGTAGAGCTCAAGTTAGACAGCTTCTTCTCCCGCTGGAGCTCTTCGTGAGGCGGCCCTGTGGTGTTTGCGGGCGGCCCCCAGGTGTGAACACGAGGAAACATATGCATATCAATGAGAACGCTGATGAAAAGCAGGAAACTGTGCTCAGTGAGCTTTTTCTGGATAAATGAGGGTTTAAAACAAGGTTTAAATTAACAATCCAGACAAGAAGAGGAGGGGGTTCTTCAACAATTCACAGTTCAGAGGGGGGGGAGCTGATCTAAGGTGTTTTTTTTCCCCTTGTCTGACGAGCCCATCAGTGCTGCTGGTCACTCATGTGTTTAGTAATTGAGAGACACACACACACTGCATGCTTTAATGAGAAAATAAGCAGTCTTTTGGATCTTCATGAATAAAAATGACTTCTTGGAGATCTAAGAAAAAAGGCATTTAAATAATATAAGGAGTGGTAGCAAACGCAGCATCTGTTTTTGAAGTGTTTCGCTCTAAAAATGAAGAAATAAAAAAAAGTGACACCTACTTTTACCGGATGGTTGATGGCATAAAGCAGAAAACACATTTTTTTAAAGGGTGTTTAAATCATTGCGTAGATTATTTTAAAATGAGACACTTTCCGCGTGCATATTTTTAAGATAAATTTCCCTCCTTCAAAAGCAAACCTGGTAAGATCTGCTCTTCTATCTGTAGCAGAAACCTCACAAGTTTGATCAAGGATGCGCCATCACAACAGTGACCCCCTTTAAAGCATAAAGTGCGCCTTCAATGCAGCCTTCCAGTCCCTCGTTAAACTTAAAGACTGGGTAATGATTTTGGCACACTGCCCATTCTTAGTTTCTATCAGCTTTAGTTAATATTCAATTTGTAAGTTAACGGCAGGCAAAGTACAAATCAATAATTTGTTGCATGTGGGTGTCTGTGTCAGCCACACTGAGACAACGCCCAGTAGTGAGCGATTTATGCCTTTTTTGCCATCAAAACGGGTGATAAGTATGGAAAGCCAATGTGTCATTTTTTTTTTACCTTGAATGGATTTACCATATAATTCAAACCTACTTCAAATGGATTAATGACCCAACAGAAACATAAATAGCTAACCCGTTATTAGATAAGTCTGACTCAAACTCCTTTTTCATATTACATTTGACTCCGGCCTCATGTGTTGTCCCTCTGTGCTGTTTCAGTTGCTGCCGATGAAGCCGTGGGCGCCACTGAACTACAGATCGATGTTAAACTGATTGGCCCAAAGGGGAAACTGCCGTCACGGCTCAAAAACAAGGCGACGGATTTGTCAGTGATTGGCCCGGACAGACACTTCATCATGTGGAGGACGACATGTTTACTGTTGGTTTGTTTTCCAGTCGCACAGCTCCCCGCAGGGCTGGAAACATAGCAGCTTTCTTCAACGCTCTTCCTGCGGACCAGAAAGAAGTAAAGGCCTATTTTATGTTCCCGTCTCATTAATATTAATTGCTTTACAGAGCTCACAGCTGACAAGCACACACCCACCACTGAGCTCGTCTTAAATAAATTTGCATTTCTCTTTCGATCATTATGATGGAATTTGCTTTTATCCCTGCTTAGGCTATTTTCTCCATGTTTGGGACATTAGAATAGAATGGAACATGTGATAAATCCTCTGCCCTGCTTTCTGATTTGACACAAATGCAAGTTTTGAAATTCTGATATTTTTGGACAGAATCCGCTTTCTTGTTGCAGTATTCGATGTCCTAAAGTCGGAGCTCCTCCCACCCAAACAAATGTGCAAAAATGACAAGCATTCAGTGATTCCTGCAGTTATTTTTGGCAGCCTGGACCATCCTCTCAAGCACCATGCGTACCACAGGGCTCTCACACTGTTTTACTGTTACATATTAATGTCCTCGTATCCCTTTCTTCAACACGAATATGATCGTTATCTTATAGGTCAATGTTTTCATCAGGTAACAAACACATAAAACAATGACAGACTAAGAGCAATTAAGTGTTATCGCGCACTACAGCGAGCCATATCAGATGTGGAGGATCCTTAATGAAATGTTTCTCCATTGATCCTAATCAGCTGATATGACTCTGGGGTCCTCAGATTTTCTTTTACAGGAAATCTCATTCGAAATGAAGCAGAGTAATACATTTTCAGTCGTTTAACATAGCGTCCAGTCTCTTCCACTCAGAGGTCTGAGACGTCTCTGCCCAGCTCCAAAGCTCCTCTAAACAAAGTACCTTTGAGCTGCTTGTGCAGGCTGCTAAACACGAAGGATCCCTTCAAAGTTGTCTCATAAATGAGAACGGGCTTCCAGAGGATTATTAAAGACGTTAATCAAACTGCTGAGTGAAGTAAGTAATGAAATAATTGTCTTTCGGCTAAATCATTCAGAATACTTCCGTCTGAGTTTTGTGAATCACTGACCACAACTCTCTCGTACTGAGTCACTCAAATATGCAGACCGAGGGTTCAGCTCATTGACTCATTCCCCATTCGAAAGAAAAACAACCGAGCAGTCGGAGATTTTAAGCGATCAACGTCGTCTTCTCGTTCCAGATACAGAAAAGTAAAGAAAGGAAAACTGCAGGGAAGGAGCAAAAAGGAAGGGACGACACAGCCAAACACTTGCACATAAAACTGAAACTTTCAGAAAATAAAAGACACTTTCAGCCTCTGAAAGTCAACTTTGCGACAACAGTGACTGTGTTTTAATTTCAGGTGTCCAGATTTGAGCCCAAATAAACCTTCACTTCTCATGGAAAGCTGTAGAGTTAAATCTAACTTTTCACACAAACAGCTACAAAGGGTGGATAGTGGCTGGGCAGATACATCGCTCACAGCTGACCGGTTGGGGCAAACGGACCACAGTGGGAGTCAACACATGTCTGTTGTTAAAAACCAAGATTATGGACTGTAAACACAGATGGACAATGGGTCACCACTTCCTCCTGTGGAACAAAAGTGACGCCAAGATGCCATCTTGCCCTGACAAGATCCTTTTCTGGCACAGTGTGCTCAGTGGTGACCGTTGGATGGAGCTGAGATACTGAGCTCCAGCCCCCTGCCCGGCCTTAAAGTGAGCACACAGACCTTTAACTTCAACAAACCCAGACGCCCAGTCTGGACTGTCTTGAACTGTTTTTGACCACAAAGGAAAAATTACCCCTAAAGACGTGATGGATGTAGGGAAAATGAGTTGGCGTAAGACTCTATGGTGTGCATTGCCAGGTTGTGTGGGTCACTCACAAAGGAGGAAATGACAACAGGATGATTTATGAGAGGAAGAACAAGCTGATGGAGGGGATACTCCTTAAGTCTTGCCAGTGCCATTCACAGAACACCTTCTACGTGCACCCCATCACATCAGCAGTATTCCCTCATGGCAGGGGCTTCTTTTAGCAGGATAATGTGGTCTGCCCCACTGCTAAGACCGCTCAGGAATGTTCAAAGTAATGTCATAAAGAGATCAGAGCGTTTTCTTGGCCTCCAAAATCCACAGCTCACCAGCATCTGTGGGATGTGCTGCGAAAATAAGTAACATTTGTGGATTTGAGGGCCTAAAAGATCTGCCTCTTTGGTATCACGGGACACCTTCGGGTCTTACACAGACCGTGCCTCAAAGGCTAAGAGCTGCCTTGGTGAGACCCGCTGAAAATCACACCACTGGTTTTAATGTTGTGGCTGAACTTACAAGCGGATTGTGTGCAGACGTTTGCTTGGAAAAAGGAAATGGTGGGAAATTTCATCTCTATTTATTCAAAAATGAGCAACCACCAGCATAAAGCAAGATATTAGTGTTTTGGAGCAGGAGGTCCACGTTGAGAAAGAAGGACTGAATCCTGCCAAAAGCCTTTTCGCAGCAGGAGTAAACAGTGTTGCAAAGTCTTTACAAGAAACTTTAAACAAAAAGGATTTCACAGTGTGCAGCGAAAGAGTTTGCACTAATGTGGGATATTTGCCGAGCAGAAAATCTGGAAAAAAAAGAAAAGACACTTACAAATTAACTTTAGGAAATCGAAGATAAATTTCACTTATGGCTGACTGAACACCACAAAACAAGCCAAATTACTTGTGTGAAATTAAATCAGGTGAAATGGGGCTCCCTGTTATTCATGTTCACACAAACACCCCCTCCCCAAAAAAAAAAAAACCCTCCCAGTCGACGTGGAAGGTGGGTTTGGTCCAGCAGCAGCAGCGCAGATCCAATACAGCCAGCGAGTGTGTCGAGTTTCCCCATGAAGGGCTCCAGCAGTGAGGCAGCGCGGACGCTATGACATACACACTCACACACTGTGTTTCTGGCCAGCCCATGCTCTCCAGTGACTCACCACACGCACACAAAATCACCACCACTTCACTCACAAACAACCCGGCACGCTCATACTCTCAAACACACACCTACTCACACAGCCTCTCACTGTTTCATAAAGCTCCACCAGCACCGGAAATACAAGTGTGTTTGAGTGAAATAAAAGGAAGGAGCCAGTATATATGTGTATGTGTATGTGTGTGTGTGTGTGTGTGTGTGTGTGTGTGTGTGTGTGTGTGTGTGTGTGCATGATGCAGCTGCCATGCGTGCTTTCTGCATGTGTGTGTGCGCGCGCGTATGTCGGAAATAAATAGCAATTTGACAGCGCAATAAAGGGTGTGTGTGATGTTGGTTGTCGAATAGTTTAAGTGTGAGTGTGTGTGTGTGTGTGTGTGTGTGTGTGTGTGTGTGTGGGTGTGTGAGGCTCTTATGGCTGTCATGAGCCCTCGTGACTGAATATCTTTGAGGGCAACAACAACCCAGAATGGGGTCCCTTTTCAATCGCCAAAAAAAATATTTTAAAAAAGTATAAGTCCAGCAGCAATTTTCTGCAATAAAAAAAAAAACAATGATGTGAACAGTCTAAATTGTTAAACAAAAACTCTCAACGTTCCAAGTGTGCGTAAGCATATGCATGGGTAGGTGATAGGTCAGGTAGCAACGGCATATCACAGGGGCAATAGCTAGAGACCGGCTAAATGCGTGTGTGTGTGTGTGTGTGTGTGTGTGAGTGTGTAAACGAAACGGCTGCATGTCAGAGCAGTAAGAGGAAAAGAGTGTGTGTGATGTGAGAGTAGTAGTGAGGAAGGGAAAGGGCACGAGAGCTGCATGCTGTGTGTGTGTGTGTGTGTGTGTGTGTGTGTGTCTTGGCAATTGTGACAAATAAATAGCTGCCAGAGAGCAAGTGAGCGCGCTCTGATTCGGAGACTGGCAGCATGACTGACTGATCCCTGCATCCATATCATAGGATTAAAAAGCTTGACACGGCACGGGTACAATAGCAGCAAAATATGAGACAAAAAGTCGGTCAATGAAAAAGGAAACGTGATTATGAACCAGAACAGGCGAGAGGAAGAAAATATATAAAAAAAAAAAAATCTAAATCTGACACACATTGCACGAGCCATACAGTGGAGCGGCTGTTGGTAGGTGAATGCTAACGCTGTCACCGGGCAGTACAGAGGGAGGAGGAGGAGCTGCTGCCAAATATGAGCCTCTCCAATGGTTTCCTAGAGCCAAGACACACTTCAGTCACACTGTCAGGGATGTGGCGGAGGGTAAAACCTGCCCAAATTCAGTTTGCACACCTGTTTGTCTAAGCCTAACAGAAATCCTCCTCCTGTATGCCCTTCAAACTCGAAGCAAACTGCAGCAAGTCGCACGAGGACGGCAATAAACAATAACTATGGAATTTTACTGATAATAGTCATCGGAGGGAAGATCATCGGTCACGATGGCATTTTCATTCGCAACCACATCACTGCATATGACCTAAACCAATCTGCGAGCTAGCTGCACCTAATTATTCATGATTTTATGTAACAAGATTTTGGGTAGGAAATTGGGTCAGAGAACATACAGCGCACAGAGGGGGTGAACTTGGAAAAAAAGGAAAAGTTTGACTATAGGCAGAATCAGGAGAATAGAGCTGCCATAAGCACGCAGCTCCACACGCACTTTCTAGGTCAACTAACATGCTATAAACAAGTTTGCACAACATTTTGATACCTTTATAAAAACATACGGAAACAAGGCTACAGCCCTGGGTTCAGTCTAACCGCGCTATACTTTTGATTAAAACGAGGGGGAAAAAATGCCACAAAAAGTGCACCTCCAGATAAATCAGCTACAGATGTGCTTGCTATAAAACTGGTTTCCCCCAAAATGAGTTAGAAAGCACACTGCCTTCAACACTGTCGTTAAAATATTGACTGCTGTACGCACGGGCAGCCTGCTTCAATGTAAACCGGTGGGAAAGCCACTCTGCCATTAACTGGCACGAAGTCAGCGTCTGCTCAACAAACAGCCTCCCGAACCAAAGCGAAAACCCGCTCGTATATAACACTGAATCTGTTACAAAAACATCACCCAACCAACTTCGTCGCCTTTATTAGTCTTCACAAACTCCAGTCATGGACTTAAATGTCACAAGTGAACCGTTCGTCGCAATGTAAAAGGAGTTTAATATCAAACTACGTCCGACCGTACAGTTTGTATACCAACGCTCCGCTTTTATATATATATATTTAAAAAAATCCAGGAAAGCAGCTCTAAATTCTAAGACTGTTTGTTTATATACAAGTTCAAACCGAGTGAGTATCGTAAGTAACTGTTAAAGTTAAATAAAAAACTGTTTTAAGGCAGTCCCAGCGTCAGCAGCGAGTTTGTTTCTATGCTACAGCCCGCTGACGGCGGCTTCACCTCAGATGACCCAACCAGCCAGACTGGCTGTCTGCTAAGCTAGCCCCGTTTGAACCGACGTACAGCGGCAACAACAACACTTGAACCGACAACCGCAACCTTAACTGCCACTGGCTCCGCCGTTACCGTGGCACCGGGAAAAAAAAAAAAAAATTGGGATTTTTTTTTCTACTTCACTTGGCTGACTACGCTAACTCGGAGTGGAAGAAGTGAAGAAGGGAGCCAGCCTAAACAAATGCATTTCCACGACATGAAAGGATAACATCCAGAAAGGGGCAGCCACGTTTTTTTTTTTTTTGTGCTGTGGTGTGCAGGGGGAAAAGGCTAAAGCTAAAGCACTTAGCTTCACGGGGTTGCCCGTCATTAGCGGGGGGCTAACTGGCTAACGGTTAGCTCCGCTGGCTAATAAATTTATTATGGGCACTTTCACCGGGGGTGGAGGGGGGGACGGCAAAAGTTGGCTTCCAAAAAACATCGCGAACCGGATGACATTCACTTGTCTGACAACTATTCTAAAACATAAACCGAAGAGTAAGCAGTCACACACAGCAACTAAAGTTACCTGACAGCCAGGTATCTAACTTGTTTTAATTCCAGTTTGGCTGCCGTGGATGTCTGCCGGGTGATAGCAAGGTGATTCCCACTCTGAGCGGCTGTGATGGAGGGGACGGTCCGCTAGCAGCAGCAGCAGCCTGGGCAGAGGGAGCCAGCCAGCCAGGCGGCTAAGTCTGGCTGCAAACAAGCCGCTTTAATAACTTCACTTTTGCGGTCACTTTGGTTACATTTTCTTTCCACGAGTTGATAAAATAAGAAGTTTTTCTTGTGTCCTACCTGCGTGTAGTCTGTGGTTGCGAGGTGCGACAGGCTGGAAGTTGATTATTCCCAGATATCCAGAGTGGTGCGGTGCGGGGCGCATATAGCTAGCGCTGGGTACAGTAAAGATTGTAGCATAGCTAACCTAAAGACAACAGTAGAGAGGAGAAAAAAAAGCCTCCTCGTTGCTCATAGGGGGGATCGACGACAAAAACCACATGATCTTTTACGTCAGCATATATTTGCATAGGATGCCAAATTTATGTTTCGCGTCCAGGTGACGTGAAAATGTACAGAAAAGTTTGATTCTGGCTCTGCCGGACGCTGGCACGGCTGGTCGGGTTGCGGTGGAGAGACGCAGGCATGAGGAAGCCATGCACCTCTGTTCCCCTCCAGCAGCTCCGATCTGCACCACTTTGCTGTTTCATGACTTACAGCATGGATGGCTGTGATTAAACACCACTGGAAGCTTCATATATCCTAACGCTCATTGGAGCGCTCTGTGCACACTTTAGAATGAATTTATTCACTGAAAAGCCACTTTTATCCACTGTGATAAAGCTCCATCTAAAACACCCGTGAATTGTGTTACTGCTCATCTCTGATGTATAGCAACCACTTATTTATTTATTTATTTTTACAACACATAGCGGGGACCCTTTCCCCGAAAGCCCGTTACACCGTAAGGCAAATGTTCACAAAAGTTCACCCTCCTGGAGATGTCAAGAAAATGCATGTGATGCAAAACGCTGCGAAATGCCAGCGCTTAAATGTTCTTCTAACACCTGTTTGATCCTGAGGCTGACCTCGCAAACAGCATCCTGCTCTGGTGCAGCAGCATCTTCAGCCCGTTATGCATCCCGTATTTAAAAGAGCATCTACAGAAATATCGACTAATTTGGACGAGGCGTGATGTGGGAGTGGAAGCAAAGTTTGCCCGCACGTCAGACTACTGTTTGCATTTCATCAGCCTCATGCATTTTTGATAAATGGGCTTGTTGTTGCAGATCAGATGCAATGAATGTAGAAACATCCCCTTACGCGTCTTTGAAAAGGTGGCGGAGAGCGACACCAACAGGTTTATTTGGGAACTACATCCAGTGTTGTCGGGGTTTTTATAATGTCAATGTTTGTTTAGTTTTTATAACATAAGTCAAGAACAGGGGGGGGGGGGTTTATTTGTTTCTTTTTTCTTGATTAATTTTGTATGTTTAAAGAAAACTTATTGAGATATGGAACCGTTGAATTAGATTAGAATCTAATTTCCAAAAAGCAAGGTGACTCCTTGTCAATCACTCTATGTAAATAGTTAATAATTCAACAGCTGCTTAATTCAGTGGCAGCCATGAATGCCCTCTGCTGATTTCCTAGTTTCACTCCATTTCATCAGTTGGAGTTTATTGTCTTTTATTTACCAATTTTCATCTATTTTAAAAGATTGCATACATATCATTTTAGTTTCTCATGTGAATCTGCTTCTACAATTTTTTTATTGTTTGCATTTGTACTCCACAGAGAATGCTGAGGTGCACGGACAGGTACAACACAATTAAAGTTTGATTTAATTTAGTGTGCTGCCTAAATGCATAGTTAAGAGTTTAGTCAAAGTAAGAGTCACCAATGAACTGCTTCTACACACTGCTTGTTTTGAAACATCAAAGAATGTGCGGTGCTTTTGTTCACACAGATTTAGGGAAAAGCCAGTGGAAATACTGAAGGGCCTTCAGAACAGGATCGATGCGACAGTCTGAGCCATTTCTGCAGAAGAGTTTTCTACAACTGGAAGCTCTTGCCAGTGTCTCCAGAATACACAATCAGTAATGTTGCCAGGCAAAAGTGCCAGCTCTAACCAATAAGCACAGTTTTGGCCAACATTGCTTAGCAACAAAAGTTAAAAACTGAACCACTCAAGGCTTAAAATAGTCTTTAAAATAGTAACCAAGAGCCGTCTGTGTCACAAATTTCAGCAGATAAAAAGCTCTGGGGGGGAAGTATAGCCCTGCTGGACGACCAAGACAAGAAAAAGAAAAGTTTGCCTCCCTTTGTGATTAAAAGGATTCTTGCTTTAGAAGTTGATTTTACATCATTTTATGACAACTGAAGTTCTTCTCTTCACCTCTAAGAACACCAATAGGCCCTGAAGGCAAACATGAACAAGCAAGACACACAGAGTCAAAATATTTACATTCTGTTTGTTTCTTTATAGATTTTTTATTCTTTCTTTGCGATTGTCAAATTGGCCTTTACACAAATATTTGAATTAATCTCCAGACTAAGGCCCCAATCCGTTGGCCTTCTTGGGCCCCCGTAGCTCAGTTTAGTAATACTTTGCATGTAGAAAAGAGACCACACACACAGACAACTGAGAGAAGTCTGCTTTGGTTACCCACAACATCCAATTCAAAAGAGGAAACTCTGCTGAATGAAACCACATGAAACGCTCATGTTTATTTCAGTTCATATCCGCTCATTAACCAGGTGGTCATTTGAATTTTTCACAGCGTGGCAAAAACAGGAAAATGTGTGTCACGCCCTGAGAGAGGATTTGCATATCATTGTGGTTAGACTCAAAATCATGTATTGCTAAAAAGGCACTTTAAAATGGGCATCTAAGGTAGAATGCAGAGTTTTTAGCAGCCGTCCACTTACCAGCAGCCACATTAGTCAAACTATAACCTTGAAATCCCGCATGAAAAAGTTAGCTGTATGGTGTTCTCAGACTGCGAGCTTTCTTTCCTGTCTTGTGACAGAGACACTTGCAGCCTCTGGCCTCCATGCTTCAATTAATCGAATGAAGCGGCCTGAAAACGGGAAAGGAAAAGTTATTATTGGATGTCACAGCTCAGCACACAGTGCCGGGGTGTTTGTACTGATGTACTGAGGCCTTTTTCTTTTTTTTTTCAGGTTTGAGACCAAAATATTTTGAAAAGCTGCATCTGTGGTATAATGGGAATTCCTCATTCTAATGTGATAAAAAGATAATTCTTATTTTAGCACAGTCTTGTACTAAAGAAAACATTGTTATGGTTATTGCATTCCTGCAAGTTGTTTGCACTAAACTTTACACACTGGAACTAAGGGGATTTAAAATGACCAAAGTTTATGTAAAGAAGCACCTACAAAATGTCTAAAAGGCCCGCTGTCATCAGGGCCAGTTATTAAGAAAATAGAGGAGAAACGTTTCCAAGTAGTTTAGTTACATAAACCTCGATCAAATGACAAATTTAAGTAAATGAAATGAAACATGCAAACAGAGAAAAATAAAGGTTTCTTGGCACACACGGGCTTCTGTCTCCCGGGTGAACGTGAACCTCCACCATGCTCTCCTCCTCCACATGCAGACTCTGCTGCTGCGAACAACTATGCTTGTCATTTTACGAGTCATTAGCAATCCCACTATTCTGCGCTAAAGGTTTCATGTGATTTATTGCAAATTAATGTGAGTGAACACTTTTTATCAAATCTTTTGAGATTTGACTGTTTTAATGTTTTGGGTCATTTAAAACCGGAAAATACTTTATGTGTAAGTGTTTTCTTTCACACCCCTAATTTACTTCTGAACAGCACCACTGTAAATCATAATCTGCTGTAAGGACTTTTTCGTGTCTGGCTGCTGCAGCATCCTCAGCTCAGAGTATTGTACATGTGCAACACATGGAGGTTATAAGCTCTGGCTCAGGGTTTTGGAGCAGCGCTGCACTGTTCACGCTGACTTTGCAGGGTTTGCGTCTCAGCTAAGAAGTCAAAACCTTTTCAGAGGGATCAGAGCCAAACCGGCTGAAAGTCTTTGTTTTACTAAAGAAAACGTGAACAGCGATCCCAGCAGCTCCACACTGAGACATTCAATGTCACCTGCACTCTGAAAAGAACACATTGTTGGCAGCTCATGTAAATGTGTTTTTTTTTTATCAAAGTGTGATACAAAAGGTGTGCTGAACAAAACCATGGCAATCCTGACTCGTGACCAAAATGGGGTCAGCTTTAAAAGATATTTAGCCTTATCAAGTCTAAGGTCTTTGTATCAATAGCTCTTTGGCTATATGAATCCAAGCAGAATTGCGCCATTTAATTTCACAATGACTTAAGGGAATTAGCGCCGAGGCACTTTATTGCACCTCCATAGGTCATAAAAGTCTGGCAAGACCTCCCTGACAAAAGCAAAATGTGCCAGAGTCCAGTGGAAACAGATTTAGCAAATAAATTATGACAAATGAGGCATGTAACTTTCAGACAACTTGATATTTTTGTCTGATAACATGGTTACTGTGTCAGGCAACATAATTAAGATTAAGATCAGATTTGTTGTCATGAACACACACGCTTTTAACCCATCCAGGTTGGCACCTGTTGACACACTCATGCTCTGGAGCGGTGGGCAGCTATTCACAGCGCCCGGGGAGCATGGGGGTACGGTGCCTTGCTCAAGGGCACCTCGGCTGTGACAAGGAGGTGGACTGACACCCCTCCAGCTGTCAGTTTCACCAATCTTTTTGAGTGGCGAGAGTAGGAATAGAACCGCCAACCTTAAAGAGTTTTACATTTTTTTACATAACCATAGACTGTATCTAAAAGATAGACGTTGCCACTATGAGGTCACCCATTGGTTTTTTGTGGACTTTCAGTGAAAGACTTTGAAAGACTCGATTCCTTCTGATACCCTGTAATGTTGCTAACCGGACCCAAGATTATGGACAACAGCATTACGGTTATAAAAGGCCTTTAAAGATTTTCAGAGAGAGGAGTGTTACTAAGGTAATTATATTTTGACTCTCATTTATGGCCCATTGAGCATAAAAAGAGAACTCTGAGGACTTTTAATAGAATCTGAGTAGGAGATGCAGGAGCTGTTGCTGTGATAAAAGGCTGCAGACATTAGCATGTAGTTTGCCTCACAATGTCCGTACAAAAAAAAAAAAGCCTTTTGTCTGTTTTCCCCCCTTTCATATAGTGAGGATCATCCTAAAGTCTGCCAATTAGAATTTACCACAAATTTTAGAACGGATTTCTTTTTTAAGTAAGCGTGAAGTTGCATGCGTGTAAATCAAATCACCGTCTGTCATACATCTTTTTTTACGACTGTTATTTGGTAGATTGTCGGTACATTTTCCACAGCCGGTCATAATGTGTTTGCTGGCTTGTTCTTATTAGTTTTTTATATTACGTAGAACATGTAGAATGTCCTTTTAAAATTTGATTTAAACAAAGAAAAGGAGGCGCTTTTAATTTCAGTAAATGTCAATGACGTAAATTCTTGATAAAAGTTACTAGTTAGAGCCAGAATTAGCTCCTAACCTTTCATTGAAATATTGTCATCTCTGGCTTCAGCTAAACAGGATAGAGATGGCCAAATGCCAAATTTGAGAATTCAAAATATAGAATGCCATCCATATGAAATGAATAGATATTGAGCTAAATCTTGAAATGAATAAGTCAGGTAAAGGATGAGTTCAGCATGGGGTTCAGTATCTTACCTGAGGTCACTTCACATGCAGCTGCAAACGGCGGTGCCTGCTGGAGGTCTCCTCTCGATGAGGCCAACAGCTCTGTCATCCATCCTCGATGATAGTTGGACAGAGGTTTTTTATTTAACAATGGCACTTTTTTTTTTTTAAGCACTTCTATAATATGCCCGATTTATTTTCCAGCTCCTTTCATCTTAATATTTCATGAAGGAGTGTTTTTATGTTGATGAGTCACTCAGACAAAGCAGCACCAACAGAGAAAGGTTGGGTCAGACAGCTGATCCAATTCAGCACCAAATGATAAATGGATTTCATTTACACTTTCTTTGTCTTATTTACCATTCAAAGTGCTTTCAGCTATACCAGCCACATTCACCCATTTGCAGATCAGTCTATTTATTCTACATGATAAATGCATTATCTTTTATATACTAAAACACCTTTGGAGCTCAGTGTCTCGCACAAGGGCACTTTTACCTGGTGCTGCCTCTTTGTTTGACTCAGTCGTATAACCATGCCCCTTCATTTGAATGCAAAATATGGCAAAAAAGTAGCTGTGAAATAAACGTGACATTTGAAGAAAAAGTCTCCTGAAGTAAATTTAGCACAAAGTTGTGAAACGAAAGTCTCTTATTTGTCATTTGGTAAATGTCATTTTTATTTTCAAACTTGTTCGTGCACTTGATTTATGTAAGGATGTATTTCATCTGCAAATTTATTTTTGTTTAATGTTGACTAACCTTTGCAAATAAAAAAAGTAAACATTGTAAAAAAAAAATCCCCATATTGGCACTTCACCACCGTCGTGCCTTCATTAGCCTACGCCTTCTGTCTGTTCAATGCAGCAGGTGTGTGCCATGGGTGTCAAAGACGGTTTGACACCACAGATGAGTGTTGCACTTAATTAATTAGAGCAGAGCAAGCTGAGAAAATAGCATGATGAGAAAAAAAAAAATCCAGGGTAAACACTGAATGAGTTGTGACTGAATGAAAGTATTCGAACATATTTACTTAAAGGGTATCCTCTACCTGGCTTAGAGGTTTTTAATCCGATGTAGGAATCTGTGAACAAATCAAAACGTGCTGCAAGTCATGTGAGGCCTCAACTCTCGCTGTGGAGTGGACAAACACAAACCCACAAAATGAATAAAAGAACGTTATTTAAGGTGTGTGTTAAACAACATACAGTGTCCAGCATAGCGATGCAACAACAACCAACAGGTGGTCTGTTTTTCCTCCTCAGAAGCTGCTTCTTCACCTCCTGCCGGTCATTTTGAGGCACCAGCTTGGCTCATCTTTTCTTTTGATGCTGATTAGTAAGTCACCTGCCTCACTTTGGTGCTCTGCGGTCCTCCTTGATGCTTTATTCATCACAAGGAGGAGGACAAAAGCAGTGTGCTGTCTGGACACATTTACATACAAATGAACTGAGGATTCATTATTAATGCACACACACTCGCTGGCACACACACACGTGACCGTCCTCTGCTGCAGTGAGTGTCAATAATTACAAACATCAGTGACTCGGCACAGTATCACTGTTAAGTCAGTGTGTGTGTGTGGGGGGGTGTGAGTGGGCAGGAATTTATCAGATTTTGCACGGTTGATCATCCGGACTTGTTTACACGCGACCCATCTTGTGAGCTTACAGCAGGCAGGAGTTTTCTGCTTGGCTGCCTTGTTTCTGTTTCTTTGTTTTTGTGTTTATTCTGAGTCAGAGGAGAAGCCAAGCGGCTTCACCTGCTTAATAACACCAAATTCAAACTTTTGGGCTCAATCATGCTCATGAGGGTTTTCAAAGCTACAGTATCAGTACTCTCTGTTCTGATCTTCTATTAAAAGTTCAGTTAAACATGTTAAAGCCCGACTTTGAAAATAACCTCAAATTACGGGGATCTTACAGTATTACGAAAGGTTTGAGAAGCATCTATAAACAGAGCCAGAGCCTTTCAGATATTGCTTGCGGTTTTTGTCAAGTCATCTTGCAAAAGGCTTGTACTTCTGGAAGATTACTGATCATCTAATATTCACTGCACTTTTTTTACCGATAATGTTTAAGTCGGAGGCCTGTCGGAACTTTAAGGTAAAACTTTCAGCCATCTTCTGTTTATTCTCAGCATTTTTATAGTACGAGCAACATTTGCCTCCAGTTTTTTTCTGTTGTGCTGAATTGAATTCAGTGTGGTCTCTACACCACTGGTTGATCCACTCCAGTGCTTCACAGTTGAAGCTCTTTTCAAATATGCTCCATGTTTTCTTCCATCCTCTGCTTAATATGGCCGAACCATTCTATGGTATTTTGATTTAATCTGTTCTCATCAGGCTGAGTTTTTTTTTTTTTCTTTCGAACAGTTTAAAAATGTATTTATCTGTTGTTAATGTGACTTTTTAATCAGTGATACAAGCAGCTCTCTGAAGTTCTCTTGGCTTTCTGTGGGCCTGCAGTGTGAAGCTAGTTTAACGTACACGCAGTGTCTCTTGGTGATGGGACTTTAACAGAAAAGACACACTAAGTTAGGTGATGATACTTATATTGTCAGCTTGGTAAACTTGGCTTTTCGGACACTAAGTATTTAATTAAAAGAGGTGTTTCGGTACCACATGACAACTACAAACATGGATGAAAGGTAATAAGATGCTAGGTATGATTGTGACAACACTGATTAGAGTTACTCTACAGTTGTTTACTGTATTAAATTAAAATGTTGTAGTTAATGTGGCATGTGGCCTGATTATTTCAGCTGAAACTCTGGATGTATTAAACACTTTGGGAACAAGAACTACCATTAATAATGAAAAATGGTAAGTAAGCTTATTTGCAAATGTTTGAGTTGAATTTCACAATCTAAATTCTAATAAAGTTGGGATGCTATGTGACATGTGAATGGAAACAAAATGCAGGGATCTGCAGATCTCATAAATCAATATCTTATTCACAATGAAATATAGAAAACATATCAAATGTTGACAGTTAGACATTTTTTCCTCAATGACAAATATTAGCTCATCAGAAAACCTCAGACAAAGTGGGACAGGGGCTAGAAAAGTAAGTGGTACGAAAAAGAGACAGCTGGAGGAACATGTTACAACTAGTTAGGTTAACTGCAACGGGTTAGTTATATCATTGGGTATAAAAAGAATACTTTAGTGACACAGAGTCTCTCAGACGTAAAGATGGGCAGAGGATCGGAAAAAAGCTGCATCTACAATTGTGGAGCAATTACAAAATAATATTAGTCAATATAACAGTCATAGATTGTGAAGACTTTAAATATTCCATCATCTACAGTACATTATATCATCAAAAGATTGAGAATCTGGCGACATCCCCACGTGCAAGGGACACCACTGAAAATCAACAATGGATGCCCATGATCTTCGGTCCCTCAGGCAGCTGTGAGATAAAAACTGTAACTACTGTTGTGTCATGGAAATCACTGCATGGGCTCCGGAAAACTTCCAGAAATCACTGTCTCTGAACACAGTTCACCATGTTCACCATGCCACCCACAAATGCAGGTTGAAGCTTTGTCATGCAAAGAAAAAGCCACATGTGAACAAGATCCATGAATATTGCTGCCATTTCTTCTCCAAAGCTCAAACAAAGTGGAAAACTGTTATGTGGTCAGACATATCGACATATTGCGATTCTAGTGGGAAATCATGGATGCCACATCCTCCAGACTACAGAGGAGAGGGACCATCCAGCATGTTATTAGCTCTCAGATCAAGGGAAGCCCTCGCGTATTTCAGCAAGACAATACTAAACTGATTAGTGCATCTATTACAACAGCATGGCTTGTAGCAGAAGAGACTGACTGCTAAACATTCAGTGCACCGTGAATCACTAATTCAACAAATGAAGTCCGTGGAGCAGCTAGATTCCCAGATCAGAACAGAAAAATATTCCTCTCCCAAAGGTCAGGCAAATCGGTCTCCTCACCTCCCAGATGTTTTCAGACTGTTGTTTAAAGAAGAGGGGATGCTACACAGTGGTAAACATGGCCTCGGCCCAACTTTTCTGAGGTGTGTTGCTGCCATCCATTTCCCTTTAATTGAATGGAAAAGCGTGTCACTTTTCAACATTTGATATATTTTCAATGTTCTTTTGTGAATAAATGTGTGCTGAAAATCATCGCGTTCTTTTTTATTTACATTTTAAACACCTTCTTTGCTTTTTTGGGGATTGGGATTGTATGGAATATCAGCAGTCTCCACTGAGACATCTCATTTAGAGGCTCATCAGGGAAAGCCAAGGAGTAAAGATAGTCTAACTCTTGAGAGAGACAAGAAAAAAACAACTCTGAATTCTTAAAAATGCTTTGGATGGAAGGTAAACAGCCATTGAGCTCACATGTCATGAAATGCATCTCAGCTGGTGCTTAAGATCCTGTGACCTTTCCTTACCTTGATCCAAACTTAACCCTAATTTCATATAAAATCTTGATAACAAAATTAGATTATTTATATTAAAAAGACTTGCTGTCTCGCTCAAAAAGGGAGGTGGGTCCTCACAACATGACCGTGTGAATAGGATAACAGTCACCAAGCACTTTATTCAGAACACACCTGCTTGTTCATTAGTTTATGCAATTAGGCAATCATGTAGCAAAATGGCAGTGAAACAAATCATGCAGAACTGGCAAGAATCTGAATTTGGGAAAAGTTCAGCAGACAGAGCAAGCCTTGTAGATGATAGATGTCAAAGTGAAAAGACTTTTAAGAAATGACACAAACGCTGCAGGAACTCTGCTAAACACGTTTTCTAACTGAGCCGAACAGAAAAGCAGCTTAAAGTCCCAACACATCTTATGTCCCTGAGCCCAAACAAGTTTCACTCTGGTTCCCATTGTTGTTTTTGATTTACATGTAGAAGATGTGAATGAGAAAAGGTGAATGGGTTTTAGGTAGGTTTTACCTGTTTGGAAGAAGACTTCGTATCAAAGACTTCGGTCAAAGATTAACCTGACGAGGCTCACCAGTTGTTTTCAATCTGAGCCAGCAAACAATAAACTCACCTGACTGACCAACAGCTTCCCTTTGGTGATATCCCAGATATTCTCAGAGATGAAAGTACGTCCTGAAGAATAAATCTCACCATTTTTCTCTTGTGGATATCCACCGTGGTAGTTGTTTTCTCCTCCTCAAGGTTTGTTTCCAGTCAGGGCAGCTACTATTTCTACTAACTTACAACCGATAGAAAGGCAGTCTTACCTCCCTCTGGTGATACTAAACTATCCAGTTCATTCACTTTAGACCATCCATCCATCCATTTATTTTCTAAACCTGCTTAATCCAATTCAGAGTCCCAGTGTGCTGGATCCCAGCTGCCATCGGGCAAGAGGCAGGTCGTCAGTCCATTGCAGCCTTCAAACCAGTCAATGGAAACATCCATCCATCCATCCATCCATTTTCTATACCGCTGAATCCGTCGGTCAGGTCGCAGGGGGGCTGGAGCCTATCCCAGCGGTCATCGGCGAGAGGCGGGGTACACCCTGGACAGGCCGCCAGTCCATCACAGGGCCACAAGGAGACAAACGAGACAAACTATATGAACAACCACATACACACTGACACTCACTCCTAGGGACAATTTAGAGACACGAATTAACTTAACATGCATGTTTTTGGATGGTAGGAGGAAGCCGGAGTACCTGGAGAGAACCCAAGCATTCACGGGGAGAACATGCAAACTCCACACAGAAAGGTCCCAGCCGGGAGTTGAACCTGGAACCTCAATGGAAACATGCCTTATTCAAATAATACATTTTTTTTGTGGCTTTTAAAAAGATTGCTTCAGGCTTGCCTTGCAAGCGAATGGACACCCAACTAATGAGCGCAGGCTAAATACTACTGAAGAGCCTTAGATTGGAAAACAAGGGCCTGGCAAGATGAATCTCTACCTTTCCTGAGGGTGCAGATTGTAGGCTCACAATCTGGAGTCAAAAATAATTCCTGGAGCCAAGATGTTTTTGTCAACAGTCCAGGGTGATGCTGGCGGTGTAATGGAGTGGAGAATGATTTCTTGGCTTAGTTTCCACTGCCTTGATACAAATCACTCATAGTCTGAATGCCACTGTTTGGTTGATTTCTGCTGGCCATGTGCATCCCTTCATGGCCACAGTTGACCCTATTTTGACTGATACTTCCAGCCTGAGAATACACTCGGTTGCAACAAAGGTCAGGCCCAACAAAAATGATAAAGCAAGCCCACACATACTGTCACAGATGCCGGGTACAAAACAGTTAACACTTCCTTCAGTTCATTCAGCTCACATGATGAATTGATGTTTTTTCCATGGACAGAGAGAGTCAACTCAATGCTGTCGTTATGAAACAGATTCAGATATATCACACAACGTTCAGGTTTCTATAACAGGAATCTCAGTCACATGCATTTTATTTTGCTGTGAATCCAGCGAAACCTGATTTAATGTAATTTGCAGTTGCAGAATTTGACCTAAATGTGAACCGCATGGGTTAGATTAAAGATGATTTCACTGCAGTTATAAATATCACATATGGCATCTGCTTCAGGAGTCACATTCATTACATTATTTGTGCTATACACATGCACCAGGCACTGTTCTTGTGGAAACTGTGCAGGAACTTTCAGAACATACAGCTGATTTAAAGAAGGCATTTACTGAGTTCAGATGAATCTCACATCTCCAACCTCAGTAAACTTTTGACTGAGGTCATTGTCCTGGCGTGTAGTTTGTTTGATAGACTTTTGTCTTTCTCACTGAGACATTTAATGTTTTCAAAGATGAAGATCCCTGATTAAGTTAGCAAAAATGCAATAGAGTCTAATCTGTTTACTCAAAAATAAACTTTTGGAATTACCTATGTAAAAATAGAATTTACCAGAAAGCTCCAAGGAGCTTGGGATTTTAACCCTGATATATGCTGTTGTTGTGAAACTACCGTTTTTCTTTATTCTTGTTGTAAAAAAGCCGAAAGTGGTAAATTGATAAAAAAGCAACAAAGGCAACAAAATGGCCTTAAACCATACTCAAATAAACTGGATTTATTCCTTAAAATAGAGCAATATTTTCTTTGTTTGCCTTAAATTTCAATCATACCTCAAGTTTTGAGGTAATCAAACTTCTATTGACCACAGAAACACTTACGCTTTAACGCACTGGAAAAAAATCAAAGTCTTACCAAGTATATTTGTCTAATTTCTAGTCAAAATATCTCATTACACTTAATATAAGACACAACTGCCTAACAAGAACTATTTCAGCCAGATATAGGGACCTGTTTGAAAACAATACATCTGGAATATCTTGTTAAATGAAAAAGTCTTGAAAGCAAATTGTTTTGAGTCGGATTTCATATGAAACAAGCTTATTTTGACATTTGAGGAAGTTTTTAAGCTAATTTCAAGATCACTTTTATCTCAAAAGTCCCAAATATCACATCTTATTTCAAGAAATCTTGACAAGCCGATTTTCACTGGTTCCATTGGCAGATGTTTTTGCTCATTTCAAGCAAAAACGTCTTGTATTTGTTGTTTTTCTTACTTATTTTTGAAGGGGCATTTTTTCCAGTGCGGGAATCAGAATCAATATATGGTTATTCCATATATGATATATAATATATTATTCCAATATAATTCAACCTGAAATAGTCATAACGTTTGAATCAGATTTTTGTAAAAGCAGTTCATGATCTACAGATGTGAAATTGCAGTTTAAAGAGTATCTCAACACCAAGCTAAGTGCTTGTTCCCTCAAGTCTGTTTCTACTCAATCAGTGTGTAATTCCACATGACAGTAAAGTTTGCTGAAATAATCCGAAACTTTTTGGGAAAAGACCTCACCTTGATGGTAGCATACGTCTCTCCATATTAAAAAAAATACACCTTTGCATCAGTGGTACCTTCACACATATTAAAGTCACCACCATACAATTATGGAGGCTCTCATGGTATGGGGGTGCACCTCTGGCTGATAACAACCTGGGTGGTCTTTCTCATCTTTGGCACATGGAACCAGATGTCTCTTCTTCTCTCTCTTGTTTGTTTTTTGTCCAACAAGCAGCTGAAGCACGGGCTCATCTGGGTACAGAACACGTGTCCTCTGTCTTCTGTCTATCTGAGATGAACTCAAGTCAAAAAAACTCAGCTGTGTTTCTATGCAGAGTTGACAAATGGCTTCCTCCTTGTGCAATGCAGTTTCAGGTTACTTTTCTGGATGCAGGCAGCGGTGGACTGCAATAAGTAGAGATGGTTTTTCAAGGTCCCCCTGAGCCCATTTAGTTGTACTGATCCAAGTGGCACGATGGTTTCCCACGCAGTGCTGTCTGAAGGTCATCCAACGGTGGTGTCTTGCCCTTTAGCCCTTTAGACTCCCTGAATCTTTTCACAATATTATAAACTGTAGATGTTGAAAGGCCGAAGTTCTTTGGATTCTTTTTTTTTAAACTAATTTCTTATAATATGTTGAGAAAGTCTTTGTTTCTAAAGACTTTGGTGGACGCTCCTTTTTATGCCAGATTCTGACCCTCTCTGTCAGGATTAGTGTTTTTTTTTGTTATTTTCGTATGGATTTCTGTTTCTGTTTTTTTTTTTGCTATTCTGGTTTATTCTTTGTCTTTTGTCTTATAATTTTTCATGTTTTGTTCACTTAATCTTTTATCTACATCTGATGGTGACCATTTATTTTTTGTTTGGTCTGTGTTTTAGTTTAGTTCTACTTGAGTTCTGGCATTTTGTTTGAGCTTTCTTCTTTGTATACTCTGTTTTCCGTCCTGTTTGTCAGATTCTGTTGTAAGAGTTTGTATTCACTTTGAGTCCTGTTTAGTTTCTGTTTCCCAAAGCTTTGGTTTAGTGTCCTCGTGCATTTAAGTCTGTTTGTACTCATGTTCATATTCTCTTGACTTTGTATTCCATATGTTCTGTTTGGTCATTACCGTAGTTACTTTCAGTCCTTGCTTTTGGCTAAGTTACTCTGTTCCTGCCATTGTTTTCAGATGCCCTCAGTTGTCTTTGTCTTGTCCTTGGGATTCCATTCACACCCGTTTCCCCTTAATCTCTCATTTATTTTTACCCATCAACCAACTCAGTATTTATAGTTCCCTCAGATGTTTGCCAGTTCATCATTGTTTCTTCCCTCATGGTTTTTCTGTTACGCATCCTCCTTGTGCTTTGCTTTTTGTTCATTTAGAATTTTGTTTGCTTTCCATTACCTGTTCGACAGCTCCCTTGATTTGTTTGATAAAGAAATCGTTGGTTCATTGTTAGTTTGCCTCTGGCCTGTCTGCATTTGGATCCTGCTTCATCTCTAACAACCAGGGATCAGCCAGGGAACAGCCTCACCTGCCACCAGTTTATCTGCTTATTGTATAATATTTCATTGAGCTGTTACTCACATATTCTACAAACTTTTCTCTCTTATTTTGCTTCTCTTTCAGCCAGTTCTTTTAAGTGTGTTGCTGTCAACACATTTCAGATTTGTTTACATTCTCTAATGCAATTACATTTGTAAGTGAATAAATGACTGATTTAAGTTTTTGTCACATCTTCGAGAACTCCCTGCAGCAAGATGAAAAATTACACCACTGGAGGGCAGCAAAAGCTGGACTGTAGGCTTTCTTTACGTCCATCAGTTACATCTATCCATCACTCTGTCTACTTTATTCAGGGTTGTGGGGGGGGCTGACAGCCCATAATGGGTAAAAACTCTTGACAGGTTAACAAACCATCACATGTTTAATGTGCATGTTTTGTTGTGAATCAAGCGCAGTAGATCTAAAAATATTTTCTCATAAAGTGACATTTTACTCAATATAAAATAAGCAGCAATCAAATACCCACTTATTATCTACCCCGATGGAACAGGGAATCACATGCAATGCTATGATGTATTTTTGGTATTGTATGAATAATGTCACATAAACAAAACTGCTTGTCTACCTACCTGTCATTTTTGTGTTTTTGGACTGGATTACCTTCAGTGAACTGTACAGAGGCCCTAATGCTCCAGATTTACTTCATATCATCTGAGTGCATGAGTATAACAATGACAGGTCCATGGACCTCTATCTTGGGCTCTGTCAAAATCTTGGACCGAGATGAAAATTGTTGTCTAACTTAAGAGTTCTGGCCTGTTTAATCTGGTCCTGTCATTATTCAGAAAAACAGCAAAAAAAAAAAAAAAGAAAATCAGTTGAAAGCCTATCTTCAAAGTTACAAAATATCCAAAATAGGCTAATTTACTTGATGAAATTACACTAAGACATACGATATGTGGCTTCATATAGCGACCGGTGAAGCAAAATGAGAAAAAGTCAGTACAATTTTAGGGAAATGTTATTTTCTTACATCTGTCATATTAGATATATCATGCATATTCCAAAAAGAAAAGAACAAAAGGGCAAAAGACCAGCTGTATTCTCACAATCCTCTCATTTTCTGAGGCATCACCTTCGCCACATGATGGCAACATTTACTAACTTAAGTGGAAGATTCACACAGAGAGAGTTTCTTTTGTTTTTCTATCAGGCAGCTCCGTTTAAGGACAAGCATCACTGCAAGGACAACAGTGGGGCAAGATTGAGTTAAAATCTCCCAGTGCAGAAATTTGGATGCAAATGTTTTGACAGAGCCTCTAAAAGCGGATAAGACAGGAAACGGGGGTCAGAACAAGATGCTACCATGCAGCTTTTCAAACTTTAGTTCTGCGATTACTCTGAGAACTGAGAATAAAGAAGCAGAACAAACATTTTCTTCCCGTGTTGTAGTCTGAAGCCTGATTTAACAATAAGGATAATTACAATCATGGCATCAGAATGAAAGTGTTTTCTGAAGTGTAATTACTGTATTTAAGCACTCCTGGCTGACGGGCCATCACAACTGTCCTCGCTTCAAAAAAAATAAAACATCCAAATAATAATCAGCCGAACAAAGGGAGATAACTAACAGCTGGTGACATTTTTCAAACTGCAATTATTTATGTTTCATTTTTGTTTTTTAGGACAAAACAAACATATCAAAAGAAGTACCTTGATCATTTTGTGCATTTATGCTGGCTGTTCCTGCCTCATGAGATTCCAGGTGGGTGGTAGGTGTCTGTGTATCTTCAACAGACATCCACACCTCCAGGTCCTCTGAACCAACTTGTGTTAACACATTTAAGTTTATTGCACTGGACTATTTTCATTTTCATGTGTGAAAACTGCATTTAACACACAGCATCTCTTCACCTCCCTTTGGCATCATCAGGCCGCTTCATACAAGACCAAGAGGGCAGCTTTTAAATGACATCACAACACTCCCTCCTATCCGAAGAAGGCATTACATTATGTGCAACCCTGCGTGCTTCTGCCCCGGTGTCAGACTGACAGGGTTTAGAACATTCTGAGATGTGGGTGATATATGCACTTGTGCCAGTCATTGTTACTCAGACATCTATCGGCTTTAGACCTCTCACAATGGAGGCTCATAAGAACCCTTAAAGACCTGAAGGTACATTTTTTTAAAAATCAACCGACATAAAAAGCCCAGTCTATTCATGAGCCACCTTTCTGCTGTACAAAAATTCACTATTAGATCTGCAGCTTTAAATGATCTAACACAAGCCTGGTAATTGGGCTTTGGTGACTGGCGATGAGTTCAAATGAGGAGGATTGTTTTTGAAAAAAATCAGAAAAAAGGTAGGACGGGCACATGTCTTCACATACAGTATGTTCCTAAATGTAAAACTACAAGAACACAGATGCAAGCAAACAGAAAGCTCTGGATTCTATGGGTGAGTGGGATAACATTTAAAGAACAAAGAAGGCCTGATAGAAAGAGAGAGCAAAAATTAAAAAACAAAAAAGGAGCAGAGGAAATAAGGTCAAATCTTAGGTGCATTTTTGTTAATATGTCTTATTGTCGGACAATTTCACATCACGAGAGCATAAAAACTTGGATGAGAAGACATGAAAGAATGACAGAGGAAAGGAGTCTGACTGAACATCTTCCTGCAATCAGGTTACAAAGTTGCTGTGAAGAAGAGGAAAAGGAGGAGACGCTGCCGACTGTGTGTTCTCTTCTTTTTACTTTCCTTTCTCCTCGCCATGCTCTGAGTGATGTGTGATTTTTGTTGCATCCTTACGATTTACCGTCACAAACCACGGCATGTCAGGGTGGGAACTCTTTGACGCTGCAAATTCAAACAGCGATTTTCTCACCGATGCTGTCAGTGCACCGTTCTCCTGCTCCAAACCTTAGGTGTGAAATAAAGAGACAGCACAGTTTTGTTTTGACTGAGGAGGAAATTATACTGAAGGGGAATCCTCCTTAAACTATTCAACAGCATTGGTAGACAAAACGAGTTAATGATCAATTAGTCTTAAATGGAAATTTGTTGGAGCAGACAAAAAGCAGTGATGCTCGATCTGATTAGGTCCACTTCTCCCCTCATTTGCTTTTAACCTCGTCTGGTTTAAACTGACCTCCAGTTCCCTCTTTGATTTTTTTTCAACTTCAATGATGTGCTTGAAATCAAGTGGAATCCTTTCATCAATGTTGTGTGTATCATAACTCCATTTTAACCTTAAGTGCTTGGTTCATTAATTCTAAAGCAAAATTTTACGTTTAAACAAGTTCTAATTTCTGCAATTGTATTATTTTCAATCAAATGTTTCTACCCCAAATACAACAAAGAAGGCACAGCCTTACACATGTTGTATAACTCCACTTCATGTACATTTACAGGACAATCAGAATAGACCTGAACATTTTATCAATTAGATTTTAGGGTTTTTTTTCCCACGAAAAATGTAAAATCTACCATCTGAGTTGCATTTCATGAATTTGTATTTACTTCAGTTTGTCACTACAAAATATATCAACCATTTTTCCTGGGGTAAGCAAAGGTAAAACACTGCATCATTAAACATTTGAAGGCCAACACACCAACAATGTGATAAAGTTCAAGCCAGAGGCAACAGAAAGAAATATAAGATAAGAATACAGATTAAACTAAAACTTCACATGCATCCATAATTTGTCTTAAGTGTTAATGATCATCTGTTTGCTGACAGAGTGGAAACTGCACATCATCTCCTACCTCCATATAATATGGCTCAATCTTAGGCCACTTATTATTCTCTTTGTTCATTCTGCTCCTTGGTTCAATCTTCAAAAACAGAAATAAAAGTAACACATTCTAAAGCTCTCTGTAAAACCTAGAAAGGGGTTGTGGACCATTTAAGACCAAAAAGAGTCAGCCGAGGGGGTTGTTCTGTGTTAAATATGTATGGGCAACACAATTGAAGTTTATTCTCTACGATCATACCGACTAAGCTATGAAGAGCAATGTGGGGTTCAGTCTGTTGCCAAAGGACACTTCCAAATGTCGAGAAAATTGGTAAAAACATTACTTTTCCAATTCTGAGGAAAGCTTGTGTTGATTAAAAAAAAAAGTAGGTTCATTACCTTTGTAGAGCGATGTTGTTTGGGTTCTAACAATGTTTTGCAAACGAACTATTGATCCAGAAAGTTCAAATTTGTGAAAACAACTAAGTAAAAGTGAAACCCTCCACCAATACATAGAAACAAGCTCAATTTATTTTTTTGCCCACACGTTAATCAAAATCACACAATAGCCTTTCAAACACCAACTGAGCAAAACAAAGCCTTGTTATTTGTGTTCTATTCCTTTCCAGGCAAAAAAAAAAAATAATAATCCAATTCTTCCAGTCCTGAGAGACGCTCTGGATTAAAAACTATAAAGATCAGGCCACTAATTAGCTGAAGTATGAACAGTCTTAACATAAAAGCATCATGGTCACCTAAGTATTATTATTGTGTATTCTTAGCAGTGGCTGCTTGGATGCAAGCAGTTTCTGTGGAGATACAGGAGAAAAATAGCTTTTGTTCCCACCTCCCCGCTCTGTAAACATAAATCAATGACACACTCGTCTACTCAAGCTCACTTTCACATGAAAGAGGATTTCCACCACCCACCCTCTGAGCTTGACAGCTGCGGTATTCTGCATGGTTTCTGCTTCCTGTTAATGTGCACACACACACAAACTAGTATCTCTATGATGATCTTCCACAACAAACCATAAAACGTAATGCCGAACCACAACCCTGAAACCCAGCGGCAGCTGGTGATCCTAACCTCAGTGAAGCTGCAGACACAGAGCGTTTCCTCTTCATCTGACACGCGAGCCAAACTCGCTTTAATTGGAGAAATGAAATGAGTGACACCCCGGATGGAGCAGATGGATGGACCCATGCTGGATAACGGATCGACACAGGGCACCACATGGAGTGTGACTACAGTGAAACAAACAAAAAGTTTTCATACAGAAAGCCTTTAAACTTATGTTTTTCATGTTACCCGGGAGCCTTGGATGACATTTCAGAATGAGGAGTCAGAGTTTTCCTGCACTGTAATAAACGTGAATGCTGCTGGTGGAGCTGCACTTTAACCAAACTATTTCATTCTTTGCTCAGAGCAGGAGCCTCACCTTTACGAGTTATTCTACTTCAAGTGGGCTGTCTTAACATGAAAGAAACATCCTGTGTTTTTCTATCCTCAAAGTATCGTTCATCAGCCAAGTCCAATAACGTACACTTTGTTAGATTTGAATAAATTCATTATTTGTAGATGATTATCGCTACCATTTACAGTAATATTGTGGCCCTAATAATGGTCACATGACAGATTGAGAATGGCACACCCTTAGAATAGAAATGTTTCTGCTGGTATAAAGTGAAAAGTGTATTAAAAGTGTTTTCAACAGCTTTTTCTTTATTTACCATCTCAGAAGTGAATCATATATCCGGAATCAAGTGGAAATATGTGGTTTTGACACATGAACTTTGATGCAAAAAGAAAAAATTAACCGAAGTACTAAATGTAAACACATTGGATTAAATGGGATTGCAGATTCTAAAGGTAATAAAAAATGGAACACGTGGCTAAAACTTCTAACAAATGTAATCTTTGTTTTCTTTCCTGAGTTAAGTGACAACCTTTTACAAACAGCCCTGTTAACCAGAACTCGACTGTACATTTTCCTCCACTAAGTCATCATTAAGGCCTGAAACTGACAATAGTTTTCTGATGAGTGTTCTCTGCAGTCCACCCACACACCTGTAATTACCTGCTTGGCAATAATTTATCACAAAGACGCAAAAGTAATTTACCAGCTGCCCGTTTGGCCTCCCGTGGAGTCTCGTTTCTTTTAGGAGAAGAAATCGAAATGTGATTTACTTTCACTCAAGCAGTGAGGTAAAATGTCACAAACAAAACAGTCTCAGAAGACATGTTCGATGCTGCTAAGGTGGCTAACAATACCTCAACAGACTGAACTCATATTAGTACCTGAGGGCCAATGAAAGCTTGGCTCACACTCACAGTAATGGAGGCGGAGCTGCTCTGAACACCGAATCATCAGGTGCATTTTAATGTTCTGTTTCTCAAAACATTTAACTAGTGAATCGCCTGGTTTTTCTCTTTGGGCTCAGTTTGGTACATTAGAACAAAGTCAAATACTACAAATCCCTTTAAGGTCTCCATCTTTTTTCATGCATAATAGAGTGAGGGAGAGTAAGATACCTCAAAATCCTCATTAGGGGACTCACTCAACCAGTGAAATGTACTTAAAAAGAGAATTATAATGCAGCTGAGATTCTATTACGAAATAATTAAGTTGGAAACTAACATTAGTAGTTATTTGTGCAGCAAAAACAGCTGAGAGAAGGATAATGGCACATGTTTTTCAAGCAGTACGTAAGAAGTTAAGTCATCCAAGGCTGGGGCTCAGACAAGAGACAGGTTTTCTCAACTGCCGTATCTCAGGTGTCAACATGAAAACATTTCAGTCTGCCATACTTTTCACTGTGTGTGTCAAGCAAGCCTACAGACTGTCAGACAGGAAGCTCTTAATCCCTCTGACAGACACTTTGGTCACCTCTCTGTGTTCGGCTGACAGACTCTGTAAAGTCTGACTGACACCACTTCCTGCTGCTTCTTTTTCCCAGCAGTGTTTGTGAGAAAAGTGATGAGAAACACACAACAATACAAGGCCTTACCAATACGATGTAAAACTGAGATTGAGTAAGAAAGGGGTGAACGAGAAGAGACAGCTCTGTTGCATTATCTCTAGGCTCACCGGTGGTCCCAGTTCTCCTTGTTTTGCCGGAGGGGCTGTGTTTCCTGGGGATCCTGGAGCTCCTGGAGTCCCCTGAACACACAAAGAGGAGCAATCCAGGTATACTCTGCAATGTAGCACAACACTCCTGCATTAAAATGTCCTTTTCTGATGATCCATTGGTTTATTTCATCTGAAGGAGTGATGATTAAGATATGTGATAATCTGAGATCCTTCTCTCCCCTGATCTCCAGGTCTTCCAGAAACTCCCTGAAACAAAGTCACATTCAACTCTAAATCTCAATATTTTCACAAATTAATTTCACAAATCTTGAATTTAAGGGACTTTTCTGTAGTTCAGACTTTGCTCACTTTAAGTACGTTGCTTCTCAAGACTTTGTGACTTTGCCATGACTTTGTGTTTCATTCTCCTTATAAACCGTGTTGCTGCACAGACACTGCAGCATCTGCGCTGGATTTAGTGGCAAACTAGGGAACAGGAATCAGCCTTTAGCTAAATGAAACAAAACTAAAAATCTTACAGTCCTTATTAATGACAGTATTAGTGTTATCTGCCAATTTTAAGTATTAATATATTTTCTACCTAAAACACTGAAAATAAATAAATCCTATGGAATAAATAGAATAAATCCTTTATCCCAGCACAACTGAGATGCTGAACATGTGGAATTCTTCCAGTGCTTTAAATCAACTGTCATATCTCTGCATAATCCCAGATTAAACAAAGTTATCACCTGTGATCCTTGTTGTCCAGTTTCACCTTTCTGCCCCTTCTCTCCTGGAGCCCCCTGCAGATAAAATGAAACATTTAAAGTGTGCCTTTAAGAATTGTGAAAACACTAAGACGGAGATGTCGAAGACAGTTGCCACGTTTCCTACCGGAGGTCCAATGATGGAGCGCCCACTTGGCCCCTGTGGCCCAGGGGGTCCCTGAGGTCCCGGTAAACCTACATCTCCAACGGCCCCGGCCGGCCCCTGAAGAGAAAGAGACCCAGGACACAAAGAGGATGCACATCAGCTTCTGAAGCCTGTTGTGAGGACACAGCTGTGACTGGTCATGGGGAGTTTCCTGATGATCCAGAAACAATCCAGATTCTGTTGAGGGCGACTGGACGAATGATTCACTTCACATCAAAACATCCGTTTTATAAACCTTTGAAAACAGCTTAATGAGTAAAGTGAAGTTTAAGATGTATGGCAATAGAAACATCAACAGTTCCACTCTATTGAATCCCTGTATGCTTCGTGTCTACCTCTGTTTCATCTAAAATAAATGAACTTAGAAAACTTAAAGACAAAAAAAACACCTCTGTTTTTGCAGTCCTACATTCTAGTCAGGGTTGGATTTATGGCCTCATTTACATTCATCACTCAACTCAAATCTAGATCAAATTACGAATAAACTTCACATAAGTGTCTCAAATCCATTTTTTGAGCATGCATGCAAATATTACAAAGAAAAATTACATCTGTTTTTCAGGTTACTTAACAAGAGAAACTAACACTCGAGCATGCTTAACAGATCTAATCTTTCGGCTGGATCTTTGAAGCTTCTTCAGCGTAATTTCCTGTAAACTTCTTCTTGTGAAAAAAGTGATGTGCCTCTGATCAGAGATAAGAGTTCAGCATGTCACTTTTACAGCAAACACTGCGCTCAGTATAAAACGTTGCTGTCACATTACCTCAAAATGATTTCAGTCCGATGAGGAAAAACAGAATAAACCAGCATTCTGTTAGAACACACACTGATACGTTTAGATGCTTCTCTTATTTTTTACAATTGGCCTTTTCTTACTACACAAAACTAACATTTTCAGAACAGAATAACATTTAATCACACCAGCAAACCTGGAGAAACACTGACAAACAAAAACCTAATATATCCAAATATATTAAATAGGTTAATCTAAACATCTTTTAATGCTTGATTAAGGCTTTTAATGGCAAAAATTAGGAATTAGAAGAAAAAGAAATTGCTCAAATGGTAAAGTGACTTTTACCATTCAGCGATAAAACTTTGGCAGGATGTGTAGGAGTTCCTGCATCAACTTCCTGAGTACTTCCTGTTGAAATCTGACGAGCACAAATAGAAACAGAGAGCCTCCACCACCTGAAAATCCCAGACAGCAGCATCAGAATACTGATGGTTTGGTTTGTGTTTCAGTAGAAAAGACAATATTTGAGCAAATCCCCTTTGCAGTACGGGTGCTCTGGTGACAGCACTGGGGTGAAACAGAAAAGAGAAGACTCAGTCCTCAAAGGACTTAATATGTCTTCTAACATTTACGAGGACCCAGATTTCTCTCAGAACGTGAGATACAGCAAAGGAGCGCAGAACGACAGAGAGGACAGAGTGGAGAGACGAGTCGATATCTACGAAAGTGTCGTCAACTTCACAAGCGCTCAGGCTGATCCGCTGTGGCAGCAGGGAGGTAAATATCAAACAGTGGACAGTTCAGATTAAATTAATTCAATGACATTGCATTTTCATTTGTGCAAAAACATTTTGATACTGATAAAATAATGATAAAGACTGTAATATTTGCAAAACTAGACTCTGTATATTTGCATATTATTTTAAATTTGTGCTTTGTTTCCGCTCTTATCTCATCTTTTATCATTTAGCTGCTGTGACAGCTGCAGCTTTTTAGCACAGCCAGCATTCTTATCAATATCATGCAATCTGTTTTGTGAACCAGGGCCAAATTATATGAAATATAATCTGTGAAATACTGAGTATGCAACATTTATATGGTTTAATGAGCTTTTACAACTTATGAGCTAACTGGTCTGAAGGCAAAAATGAAAACATTGTTGTTTGTACAGACAGACATGATTTGTGTAGTTGTTTTTTGCCATGAAACGTGACTTTCCAAGCTACAAATTTCTGAATACATCACATAGTCCACTGTTTTCTTCTTCCACGCCAGATTGTTTTTGCACTTTTTGTTGGCACGCGGTCTCCTCTACTTATTTTTTGGCATTTGATATGTTCCCTGTATGTTTGGCTAATTTTATTTACAGTTTTTCATGTTTTTTTTCTTGAACAAATTTCGATGTTGGGCTGTTTTTACAACATTTTTACTTGGCCATGTCATTGCTAACATCACACACTTCAAATCAAATTGTGTCCCTTTTTTCGCATTTGCAGGAGCGCACACTCACAACCGACTTCCAGCTACCCGAAGAAACCCCGTCAGAGGCTTTGCTCTAATTCTGGGTCTCCTCTGTCTCCTGCTGTTTGTGGGGATCAGCATCCTGTTCGTACTCTGTAAGGACATTGCGTGGATTTTCATGTCACACTTTGAGTAACTCAAAGCTTTGATGAATGTTTATTTTTTTTCATCACTGCCATATCCATTTAATTTATGGTTTCCCCAGATGTTACAGTTGTTTTGAGAGAAAAACTGCTCATAGCCAGATTTGAAGAGCAGATAAAAAACTGCTCGAGTCAGCAGAGGAAAAGTTACTGCCAGTTTGGAAAAGAGAACCAGACAGAGGGGCAAACAGCAGGTAAGGATTATTTAGTTTTGCATTATTAAAATGAATCACTCTAATTAAAAGGAAGTAGAAAAATACAGAAGTAACAAAAAGCCAATTTTTAAAGAGTGGCAGAAGGTTAGATGCAGTTGTTACTACACATCTCGAGAGAAGAAAAACTGGACAGAGAGCCGGAAAGACTGTAAGGGGAGAGGAGCCAAACTGCTGATAATTCGCAACATTGAGGAGAAAGTAAGTGTCTAATGATTGAAATTATTTTCTTTAATCTATGAAATTCATGTGAGAAGTTATTCAGAAGTTAAGAAACGGGCCCTAAACCAGCAGAAAGAGAACAATATATCCATTCTATGGTGTGCTAACCTGTATATCTGTAGCTGGGCTGTTTTTTTCTGCCTTGTATCACTGCATGTGTGCATCAATGTGATCATCCTATAGGTGAATTTGTTCTGCGTTTCTCAGAAAAAAACACACAGAGTATTCCTGCTTTATGACTCTTTAGTTTTCTTCAGCAACTAAAGTAATAATGTTAAAATTATGCTACTGAGAGGATATCTCCTGAAATTCTAAAATTCCTCTTTTACTGGATACTTAATACAACTTTAATCTGTAATCATATCAGAAGGGATATTTAGTTATAGTATCTATAAACAAGACTATCTTTCATTGTATTACAAACTGTAAAACTTGCTCAGCTAATCAAAAATCTACTTCAAGGGTGGTCAATTTTTTAAGTTGTTGAACTGATAAAATTCAGAACCATTTTTTTCTTACACTACACAAGTAAATAGTCACATTTATTTGGTTCATGCTGCCAAAACAATTCTGCCCCATGGAGGTGTGAACCCCACAGTACCTTTGAAGGTGTCCATCAGTATCAGGCACCAGGATTAGCAGCAGATCCTTAAATGATTACAAGTTGCAGAGTGGACCTGCGTTTCCATCACATCTCACAGGTGTTTAGTCTGAGCGAGAGCAAGAGTTTGTAACTGACACACCAGATGAGTGATTTTAGAGAATCATGTGGGGATTACTTTATATGATCCATTAAGAAGACGGCAGACGCTTAAAAAAATACTTAAGGGTGAAACAGCTAACAATGTCACACCTAAAACTTGCCAATGTTGGACAATGATCAGTTCACTGTCTGCGTGGTTCACTCATGATGTTGATCTTTGTGACAATCAAGCCTTTTCTCAAGGAAGGAAACAAGTCCTGAACAATTACTCCAATGTGGCACACAGCAGACTAATTTCACCTGTCAGTGGATGTAATGTTGTGACCAGTTGCACTGGAAAAAATGCCCCTCCAAAAATAAGTAAAAAAACAACAAATACAAGATGTTTTTGCTTGAAATAAGCAAAAAAAATCTGACAATGGAACTAGTGAAAATCGGCTTGGCAAGATTTCTTGAAATAAAATGTGATATTTAGGACTTTTGAGTTAAAAGTGATCTTGAAATTAGCTTAAAAACCACTTCAAATGAAAAAAAAAAGCTTGTTTCATATGAAATATGACTCAAAACAAGATGTTTTCAAGACTTGTTCATTTAACAAGATATTCAAGATGTAAAACAAGTCCCTATATCTGGCTGAAATGGTACTTGTTAGGCAATTATGTCTTATATCAAGTGTAATGAGATACTCTATGAGAAAAATATTACTTTCCAGTGTGGTGTGATTTACAATGTCTGTCCTTTGTCAAGGTGCATAAATAAACTGGTAGAAGTTTTGTTTTATTGTTAATATCAGGTTTTAAACACAGTAGATGAGAGAGAAATTGTGAAAATATGAAAAATGGTTTTACTGCTACATAAACGAGTTCAGAACTTTGATGATTATCGTTTGCCTTTTTGAAAAATTACAAAGGAACTCTTTAGTAAGCTGAATTATCATGGAGAATCCTGGATTGGTCTGGAAAGGGTAGAAACAAAGGATTGGAATACCCAGTGGAAATGGATAGATGAATCACAACCAATATACACGTAAGACAATCTTAATTATTTTCCTTTTTATATCAAGGTCATATTTTCTAACTGACAGTAGAATAATAAAAAAATCCCAAATAAGTGTAGATCTTTCAGTACCAATGGCTTCCAAATCAAAAGAATCTGAACTGCTTTCTTGTCTTCCCTTCCTCAAACTGTATTTGGTTTATATCTGAGAGATCAAATGTCACAGAAGTTGATCTGATGTGGAATCTTAAAAGATCAAGATGAACTTGCAGTCTCATGTAACACCTCACGGGGGCACCAGTGATTTCATGTAATTATTTTATTGAATTAGATGTGAAATTAAAAACTCTTCAACTAAACCAGTTGCAAGACAAAGAGACGGAGTTGTTTAACAGATGTGTGAGAGAGCTAAGATTTTGCTTTGAGTGTTTCTTAATAATACATAAAAGTACCAGCGTTTAACAGGATGTTGTTTGTTCAACAGGGCCTGGAAAACAGGAGTAAATGTAAACCCTGAGGTTGGCTCCAAAGCATATATCGATGCAAATGGAAACTGGATGCACACCAAAAGTGGCTTAAAGCACTGGATTTGTGAGAGGATGATATGTTAAGTGTCCTGGTGACCTCGTAGCGCAACATGTACCATCCAAGAGTAATGTGTTGGATCTGATTCTTTAACTTTCTTTCCACAAACTGTTCTTCCTACAGATCCATCTCACAAAGTCAGTGATAAGAAAATAACCTGAAAAGGATCATTTAAGTGTGTAGAAACACACAAAACTAAACTGTCACCTTCTCTCTTTCCCTTCTCTTTCTCTGTTAGTGCGGTCTCAGGTCTCTCTCGGTTATTCTCTTTGCTATTTCGAAATTGTCCTTTATTTCAACTTAATTGTGGCAGAAGTGACTTGTTGTTTTCTTTTTTGTGCAAACTGTGTATGTGTCATTTCACACATTCAACACATATACGCTGCTGTTGATATGAAAACCTTTCATCAGCGAGAGCTCATCTCTCTTTGTTTTAGCAAAGAATAACAGAAGTGTTAAGATGTAAATGTTTGGGGGTTTTTTTTGGTCACGAGAACATGTAAAAGATGTGGTGATTTCCTGTAAAGAAACTAAATAAAACTAAAGATGCGTGTTTCTTTAAAACTCTCAACTTCCTCAAAGTCTTTTTGTGGAAACCACACCGAAAGGTTTGGGCAGGAAACGCCAGCAGCCACACCAGTACAAATATATTTCATCTTTAATCTGCAGAATGTGTCTGTGCTGCATTTTGTGTGAGAGCAGCTTAGAGCTTCAACACGGTCTGAACCTCATATGAAGTGCAGCACCTTTCCAACTGTGTCAGTTCTCTCAGGATGACCTCAGATATTTACGCCCAACCAAAGAAAGTAAAATACTTCAAAAAGGCAGAAGAAGACCAAGCAGAATGGGAAGAGAGGGAGGTGAACATCTACGAGAGTGCTGACAATGTCGTCGATAGTCACACTAATTTTCAGTCCCTGGAAGGAGGTATGTGAATGACATGATGTTACGATACGATAATAATGAATGAAATTTAGGGATGATGGATTCATATCTACACCTCATGTTTGCTGTACTCTATGATCTTTCCTTCAGTTGGACCAGAGACTCAGAACCATCCTGCAGATCAGAAAGGTCCTTTCAGAGGAACACTGTGCATTGTGGGAGTGCTGTGCATTGGGATGTTAGCTGGGACCATCACCCTGTCCATATACTGTAAGATAAAATGCAATACCTTCAAATGAATCTGCATGATAATTTCCTTTTTAACAAATTGAAAGGACTGCTGTATATCTGTGAAGTACATAATACCTGCGTACTATTTGCACTGTAGAAGTCAGTCATTTTAGAGTTACTACAATTAAGAGTTACTTTATTAACTTAGTTAATTAAGATGTTACAGAACAAGGAAATGTGGTTTTGCCACCACAAAGCAAAGGAACGGATGGTAAAATTCACTGCTTTGTTTCAGTGCATAAAAGTTCAAAATGTAACTGTTCTTGACTAAAAGTGGGGACAGCACACAATTTAAAATCCGGATAAAATCCAGATGCATTGTTCCTTAGTAGAAGTGACATAATTTTCAAGCTTGCTTTCATTTTCACTACCAGCTGATCTTTAAGTCTGTTGGTCGAGTCTTGTGCTTTGCTGCTAAAGTTGGGGCGTATCTGGGAGACAAAGGCCATGTTAGAGGAGGAAGAGATGCACATTCTAAGTATGATGAGCTGCTTCAAAGTGCAGACAGTATGACAATATTCAGTAACTTCACCTGACAGGGTGACACGGTCTGTGTCTCACTGTGGCAACATTTGTGCTCACTCTTTTTTCCAGGCCTCACTACATTGCATTCAAAATGAATAGGCAGCTGTATCTGAAGTTTTGACTGGCATTGTGTACGTCTCTGATATATTGTGTTGCTGGCAGTGTGTTGAGATGTTTCATCAGCATCAGTGATGGAGAAGGCAAGGCAATTTTATTTATAGAGCACAATTCATACACAGGGCAATTCAAAGTGCTTCACAGCTACATAAAATCACAAGAAGGCAATAAAATCATTAAAAAAAAATAATAATAATGAAAAATAAATAAATTAAAAAAAGTGAAGAGTGCAGATAAAATACTTTCAGGTGTCATATGCACAGCTAAATAGAACTGTTTTCAGCCTGGATTTAAACATTGTCAGAGTTAAGGCTTGTCGCACATCTTCTGGAAGGCTGTTCCAGATGTTAGGAGCATAAAACTGAAACGCAGCCTCACCTTGTTTAGTCCTGACTCTGGGCACCAGCAGGAGACCCCTCCCTGAGGTTCTCAGAGCCCGAGTTGGTTCATATGGCTCTAACATGTCAGAGATGTACTTTGGCGCTTGACCACAAAGAGACTTGTACACAAGCAGAGCTGTTTTAAAGGTCCCATGGCATGAAAATTTCACTCTCAGAGGTTTTTTAGCCTTAAAATGAGTTCCTCTAGCCTCCTTAAGTCACCCCAGTGACTTAAGGCAACAAAGTTAGAGGTGGAAGAGTATCTAAGAAATACGTATTCAGATCTTGAGCAGCGTAGAGTAGTAGGCCTTCCACCTGACATGCCACCATTAGGAGAGATAGCTCATAAGATGGACGTTAGACCACCTAGGTGGAAGAAGGTTGAGGAGGTAGTCAGGCGTGCAAAGGCTTCGTCGGCCCCAGGGCCAAATGGAGTCCCCTACCGGGTTTATAAAAGTGCACCTGATATCCTAAAGTTTTTGTGGAGGCAATTAAGAATAGTTTGGGAGAAACAGGTTATTCCTAGAGCATGGCGTAGGGCAGGAGGCGTTCTTATTCCAATGGAGAAAGAGTCCTCGGACCTGAGTCAGTTCCGGATGATCTCTCTCCTAAATGTAGAGGGGAAGATTTTCTTTAGTTTGGTTGCACAGAGATTAGCTAGTTATTTAGAAAAGAATAGCTTAATAGATACTACTGTGCAGAAGGCAGGAATACCAGGTTTCGCAGGGTGTTTAGAGCACACTAGCATGATTTGGCATCAGATTCAGACAGCCAAGATTGAGAAAAAAGACTTGCATGTTATATTTCTAGATCTAGCAAATGCATTTGGTTCAGTGCCACATAGCTTTATTTGGGAAGCATTTGAGTATTTTAGAGTGCCTGTAGTAGTGGTTAACTTAGTAAGAGCATATTTTCAAGATATTAGACTGTGCTTAAGTACAGCAGGTTTCACAACAGGTTGACAGAGGCTAGAAATAGGCATTATGGCAGGGTGTACAATTTCTCCATTAGCATTTACAATGACCATGGGGATAATTATTAGAGCTTCCAAGTGGGTTGTAGGAGGAGAGAGACGTCAGGATGGCATACGCCTTACGCCAATTGGAGCATACATGGATGATATGACGTTAGTGACTACAACAGTACCATGTATGAAGAGAATACTTGAGAGACTTGATAAAAATCTAAAGTGGGCTGGGATGAAAATCTAACCTACTAAGTCTAGAAGTATCTCAATAAGTAGAGGGAAATTAAGTGATAGAAAGTTTGTAATAGATGAAGAAAGCATTCCAATAATAAGGGAAAAGGCAGTGAAGAGTTTAGGCAGGTGGTACCAGGCAGACATGAATGATGGAAAGCAGTCAGTGCAGTTTCGTGAAGATGTTGTTGAGAGACTGGATAGAATAGATAAATCAGAGCTTCCAGGAAAGTTGAAGCTGTGGTGTCTGCAGTTTGGATTGTTTCCTAGGTTGATGTGGCCACTGTCTGTGTATGAGATTCCATTATCTGTTGTAGAAAAAATGGAAAGATTAGTTAGCTTTTATATTAGGAAGTGGCTAGGTGTTCCTAGATGCTTAAGTACTGTGGCACTGTATGGGAAAGGCATGCTCCAGCTCCCAGTATCTAGTCTAGTAGAGGAGTTTAAATGTACTAAAGTTAGGACAGAGCTCCTGTTAGCTGGGAGTAAAGATGTGGTAGTTAGTAAGGTGGTTCCAAACCCAACCAAGGGGAGGAAGTGGAATCCAAGAATGGCAGCTCAGGAGGCAGAAGCAACTCTTAGACATACAGAGATTGTGGGTAATGTGCAAGTAGGCCGGGGAGGCTTGGGGCTTGGCCCAGGCAAACCAGTGTGGAGTAGAGCAGGTCCCAAGGAGAAGAGAAAGCTAGTTGTTGAGCAGATTCGTAGACAGGAGGAAATGTTAGGGGGTGCAAAGGCAGTGGCTCAGGCTAAGCAGGGACGGTGGGTGAATTGGGAAGGTGTAGAAAAGAAAAAGCTTAGTTGGAAAGAACTGTGGAGTATGGAGGAAAGGAGTATTAGATTTTTGATAGGGGCAACATATGATGTATTGCCAACTCCCCAGAACCTAAAACTCTGGGTAAATGGAGACCCGTTATGTTCGTTATGTTCAGGTACTGCAACTCTAAAGCATATTTTGTCAGGTTTTAAGGTTAGTCACAAGGCCGGTATACATGGCGACATGACCAAGTATTAAGAAGTTTAGCTGCAGGTATTGAAGATAAACGAAGGCAGGTAAACTTAGGAGGGTCCAAGGTACAGAGAGTTGCAATTCAGTTTGTTCAAGAGGGGGAGAAAGTTAAAAAGACGATAAGGAGGCACGGTAGCTTGGAGGATGCTTGTGATTGGGAGATGCAGGTAGATTTAGGAAATAAGCTTGTTGTTCCCCAGGAAATAGCCTCTACAAACCTAAGGCCTGATATAGTCTTGTGGTCTAGGAGTAGAATGAGAGTCTATTTCATAGAGCTGACTGTTCCTTGGGAGGAATTAGTAGAGGAAGCATATGAAAGGAAAAAGCTTAGATATGTGGAGTTGGGGGCAGAAGCAGAGCAGCGAGGATGGAAGGTTAGAATCTGTCCAGTGGAAGTAGGATGTAGAGGATTTGTTGCAAAGTCTGTTGTCTCATTGTTGAGGGAGCTGGGTGTAAGTGGACAGAGTGTGAGAAAAATAGTGAAGGAGGTTTCAGATAAAGCAGTAAAATCCAGCCAGTGGATTTGGATTAGAAGATGCAATAGCAACTGGGGGCCCAGCAGGGGGGGCACTTAGGGTAAACAGACTTTTGAAAAAGCAAAGAAGAAGTTCAAGCTATTTAAGTGGAGGGTTTGGCACATGTGATCCTTTTGAAACCAGGCGGCCATTTTGGGTGAGTTGGCTTGGAGTGAGTTGTATGGCTTTGTTTTTGCTGGCATTGTTAGTGATTATAGGATTGTTTAGGTGAGTTTGTCTGCTGAATCTGCTAGTGTGTCTTGTCCTTCCTCCACCTCTGGCACCCTCTATATTTTCATTACCCCTACCCGAACCAGGGTTTGAATCCCAGTCCTGCTTTTCTTACCTCTTTTATTTCTTCCCCTACCCGAACCAGGGTTTGCATCCCCACCCCGCTGTGACTGGTGTGCAGTTGGTGAGAGTGAGTTGTATGGCTTTGTTTTTGCTGGTATTTTAGTGATTATAGGACTATTTAGGTGAGTTTGTCTGCTGAATCTGCTAGTGTGTCTTGTCCTGCCTCCACCTCTGGCACCTTCTATATTTTCATTACCCCTACCCGAACCAGGGTTTGAATCCCATTCCTGCTTTTCTTACCTCTGTTATTTCTTCCCCTACCCGAACCAGGGTTTGCATCCCCACCCCGCTGTAACTGGTGAGCAGTTGGTGAGAAGCTGAGGTAGATTATGGTTGTTGTGGTGTGAGGGGCAGTGTTGGCTGGCATTAGGGGGGTGACTCTGGGACGCCAGTGGTCATCGTCTAGCCTCCTGGAGGTGTCGTGGGCCCAACTAGACGAAACACTGATGAAAGGAGGTTCCCACCTGATGACCCCAATGATATGTTGGTCAGCACTGCTCATTGATCTATATAATACGGAGTGTAGGGAATTATTCACTGAGTCTGGTCCTTTATTTTATTTATATTATTTTTTATTTTCTTTAGCACAAGTTTCTTGTGTTTATATTGAATCCACCCACACCTGCATTACCTTACCCGCCCAACTCATGTGGAGTAGACCGAGACTCGCCAAAGAAGACTCGCCAGTTACGACTGAAGACAGTCACAGAAGATATAGCAATGGCTTCCAAACGACGTTACCATGCGAAATGTACTATTCCAGGATGTGAAGATGAAGAGAAGAGTCTGTTTGCGCTTCCATCCTCTGTCCCTTTGAAAACGGAATGGCTTAATTTCATTTATGAGGGACTGGTGCCCATGCATGTCCCAAAGAGCGTCAGTGTTTGCGCGACACATTTCAGAGGAATGCTTTCACAACTTGGGACAGTACAGGGCAGGTTTTGCCCTACACCTGAAGTTGAAGCCTGGATCAGTGCCAAGCCTTGCCGGTCCATCAGCTACCCACACCGATCAAGTAAGTCATAATTCTTTATTTGCTAGCCGCTAGCACTTTATGGGTGCCAGCTAACTAGCCAACATTAGCTGTGGAGGTATTTATCCATGAAACCTACACTGCGCTACAAAACCTACTCTGTTAAACTGGTTAGATTTGGAAAATTGGTTCTAAAACAAGACATTTGTCTTTTGACCAAGTATCTTACGTGTAGGGGACTACATACAGCATGAATACTTAGGTAAGCAAGTCTAGTTATGTTCTGCGGCTAGATACGTCTGTTACACGGAAAATGACGCCCGACGAAAACAATTCATATTTTGTAAGCCTTTCTTTCGATTGGTGACTTTATATTTTGTAAGCATTTGTTACGGTTTGGTGACTTTTTTTTTTATTTTTTTTTTTACGTCGAGTCGTTTCTGCGTCTTTCGTGTGGGATACGCGATCGGGTGTTGTGGCTAGGTGAAGGGTGTTTAGCAAACGTTTGCTGACTACCCTCGAACATACACCATTATGTATCTGTCAATTCGAACACAGTTTTGACTTCAAATCTGTCGTGACTCGTCAGTTTATCACGAGTGTAATGCTCAGCTTTCGAACCATGAGATGTGTGCTCTCTGTCTGCATCAGGTTCACTCTTCACTGGCCAGCACATCAAGTGCTCACGTCCAGACATCCCGGACCAGGGATGCTGCCTGCCAGACTGACCCCATTGTCAATAGGACTGCAGCCACACCGAAGAATGTTGTCTTTCTCTATATTGGAATGCTTTGCAGGTGAGATGTTTTACCTTGTAGTTTTTAAAAAGTTTTTGTTGTCTGAAATGTCATTTTTGAGCCGGGTTTCTCCACGAAACACCTAGACCAGGTCCCCTGAAAAGATTGTCTTGTGAATGTAATTTATATTTGATTTACCAAAAAATGTATACTTTTAGGGGGTTTTCAGATCATAGTTCCTATGAAACTTCACAATATATGAAAAGCTTTTTTCCAAAATGTTTTATACCTACTTTCAAAAATATTGTTTTATTTGTTACTACCATTAAAAGCAGCATTTAAATGTTTCAACATGTTATGTAAATCTCAGCTAATATCAATTTTCCTGATGCTTGAAATCAGATTTAAAAAAAGTAATGAGAACAGCTTTTATAGCATTTTGGAAAAGAGCTTTTCATATGCTCTCCCATGATGATGCATGTGTCTCTACCAGCTAACCCCCACCACCATGACAAATGAAAATTCTGTGAGAAACACCGTTTACACATTGTTTCTTGTACTTTCAGACTGTACTTGGCGGCGATCCACTTTAATGAAAATGCGAACCGACCACAGGCCCAGACAGCAGACGGTGTACCTCTCTTCAAAATCTCCTTTCCCAAATCCAAGAAGGGAGAGTGCAGTCAAACGTCAAAAGACTAAGCCAACCTTTGGTAAGACCTCAAAAGTTCAAGAATTCAAGTCCAACTACTTTTGCCTGTATCAAATTTACTGAGGTTAGTTCCAACAAATAGGAATACAAAAAATGTGAGAAATATAAATCTAAACAAACATAAATATATAGAACAAATATAAATATATAAATAAACATTGAAATGTACAAATGACTAACTGAAATATACAAATGTTGTGCGTGTACAGTGTGAATGAATGTTCTGTGTGAAAAGGGTATGTGGATGTCCTGATGGACCTAATTTTTCACACGCGAGGCAGTCTAAACCCGGTGCAGTGTCCTTCATCATCGGGGTACTCGGCACGGATACGCAGGACCACACAGGCAGGAATGACCACTCTGATCCGGCGACTGTTCTTCTGTTATTGCTATGTTGTACATATTTACATATTCCTATGGATTATTCTTGATTGTGTTTTAATAATGTCTTGTAAATAAATATACAAACACTCTTCATACTGTCTGCATAGTTGAATTATCAGGCTCTATTGGGTGGGTATACTGTAAACTCTATGTATGTGGCTATGAGTAATTATTTTACAACGCTTACCGATGCGTTCTTCTCAGGCGTAAACTGCCAAAATGGTGCCTGTAGACTCGCCCAGCGGTTTGTAGCGAATATACATTGAGACAGACCGGCTCAAACCCTGGATGATCCAGCATACATGCTGGCTCTGCTGCCACTTCTCCTAGTAGTGCTGTGACCTAATCAAGATTAGAACTAGACATGGTAAGTGTCATTTCAGGAACAGGTAGATTGAAATGTTTACAGTGTTACCTGAGGGATCTCCATGCAGCATCTATTCTCCCTTTCTGTGGGCATTATCTCGCAAATTCCACATTGACACCTATTATTAAAAAAAAAAAAGGCAGTGTAATGATATTCTGTTTTCAGGTAATGCCGACAAACATAACAATGAAACATCTTTAGTGGCAAGTAAATGAGTTAACAGGTGAGCATGGAGAATAATTACATGCTGGTCAGAATACTATCATGTTTTTTGCATGCCATAGACTACTGTATAACTACATGGGCAACGAACAGCTGGCTGTTCCCAGTGAAGACAGGCTACTAAAAAGGTGTACACAGAAATCTGCAGCATAAGTTTCACTTCGTGTAGTTACACTTTGGATCCAGCACCTGGTCAGGATATGATGAGGTATGTTGTACAACATTGTACAACAGTGTTACTGTTGTACAATGCAAGGCGACATTGAGAAAGTTACTTGGTGTAGAGACTGGAGATGCCAGCAGCCATACTCAATGTTAGCACTGCAAATACGTGCCCACATTGCAAAATAAGTTGGGAACTTATACGTTTTGTAAGCAAAAATAATATTTTAGGTAGTCCTGATGTAGTGACTACAATTTCTGCTCTAATTAGGCTACCGTAGGCTAAGCGACTGCTAGTATCTGCGCACCTCAGTGGTTCGGACCGACCCAACTATAAACGTTTCCAGACATAACATTTCAAACTCACCATTCTGAGACGTTTTGCTGAAGGCGCTGCTGATCTGCAGTTTGTTGCTGAGCTGCCTGCGCCTCGGCTTCAGGGTCCGATTCCAGGTCGAAGGCGAACGGTACGAATTGTTTGCTCACCTGCCATTTCTATTTTTTTTTTTCCTACTAGCAGGCAGCTAACATGCGCGTAGCCAAAACAGAGAATCAGACACGCCCCCATTCAGCCATGACACACCCCTCGCGCTCCTCCTTGCTTCTCATTAGGAAAACAGGGCACTGGAGAAAGCGCTGAAATGCGGCTTTCTTCTAAGAGGCCAAATCTGCGTTTTCCGGGTGAATTTTGAGAACGCCTGGGGGTATAACATCCTGAAGCCTCCGAAAGCCCATTTAAAGTGCCGCTACTATACCATGCCATGGGAACTTTAAAGTCTATTCTCTGAGCGACAGGAAGCCAGTGCAGAGACCTGAGCACTGGACTAATATGGTCGTATTTCCTGGTTCTAGTCAGGACTCGAGCAGCAGCATTCTGGATGTACTGCAGCTGTCTTACAGCCCGTTTAGAGAGCCCAGTGAGCAGGCCGTTACAGTAGTCTAACCTGCTGGAGACTAACGCATGGATCAGTCTTTCTAAGTCTGGTTTAGACACTATTCCTTTGATTCTGGCAATGTTTTTTAGATGGTAAAAATCTGCTGATGTTACAGATTTAATGTGGCTCTTAAAGTTCAGGTCTGAGTCCAATATTACCCCGAGATTTCTAACTTGATAGTTAGGTTTTAGAGAGAGAGTCTCAAAGTGACTGATACCACTTTCTCTTTGTTTCTGTGGGCCACAGACAATGATTTCAGTTTTGTCTGAGTTTAGCTGGAGGAAATTGTTTTGCATCCACACACTGATCTGTTCGATGCAGTGACACAATGTATCTACAGGCCCGTGTTATCCTGCCGTCAGTGACACGTAGATCTGAGTGTCATCTGCATAGTTGTGGTAGGACACATTATAGCTGCGTATTAGCTGGCCTAGTGGAAGCATGTACAGATTGAACAATACGGGTCCCAGGATTGACCCCTGGGGAACCCCACAGGTCATAGCCATTTGGTCTGAGACAGTTACCAATTTCAACAAAATATTTCCTGTCCTCCAGATAGGACTTGAACCAGTTTAAAGCACGACCAGAGATTCCCACCCAGACTTCTAACCTCTGTAATAAGATCGCATGGTCAACTGTGTCAAAGGCAGCACTCAGGTCCAGCAGAACTAAGACTGTGACTTTACTTGCATCTGTGTTCAGGCGGATGTCATTTGTCACCTTGATCAGAATTGTCTCAGTGCTGTGGTGGGGCCTAAAGCCTGATTGGAAAGTATCAAAAGCATTGTTAGACAGGAGAAAGTCACTAAGCTGTTGGTATACAACTTTTTCTAGGACTTTGCCTAAGATTAGCCGCTTTCGGACAGAGTAGTTATAAGAACGCAGTTATCAGAACTGTCCTACTCGAATTTCGTTCTGATAACTGTCCTTCCCCAGCGGAACTGTTTCAGTCTGCATTCGCACATGAGTCGGGACCAGGTCGGGACTTTGCGCTGCGCGCAGCCGTCTGCGTCAGTGACGTGTTACGTTAGCCGTTTAGCGCCACATTCAACAACAAAACAAAACAAAACCGGTAAAAGTAAGGAGAGAAGAAAAAACACCACAAAGAAGCTAATATGGCGAGCGGGGAGGCCACCGTGTTCATGGTCTGCATGATGGTGATATTAATCATGGACGATCACATCAGGCGTCTAATATCGAGGCTGGAAGAGCTCACAGAGAGAGTCAGGAGATACTTTTTCATTTCATGAAGGAAGAAAGGAGAGCAGAGCGCTCCAGACAAAGGAGACCAGTGTAAGTTTAACTTATTAAACACGCGCCGGTTCTGTCTGTGTGGTATGATGAAACATTTCAGCCGTGATGGCATGACATGGGGCGTAGCTACCGACCACCACACACCTCCGTCAGATGCGTTCTATAGAACCATGAAAAGACCCGACCTCGGAGAAGGAGCTAAATGGTTATAAGAACTAAGGGAGATAGCCCCGAGTTCCTGTATGTCCGAACACGGGAGAAAAAGGCCCCGTGGATTAAAAGATTATTAGAACTACCAAAGGTTCCTACAGTCGGAAAGCGGCTAATGGCAGGTTTGATATGGGCCGGTAGTTGTTCAGGACTGTGGCATCAAGATTGCTCTTCTTTAGAAGAGGCTTAATGACAGCGGTTTTTAAGGCCTTTGGAAATGTTCCAGTCTGGAGTGAGACGTTGACTAGATGAGCGAGTTGTGGTAACAAACTGCTCAGCACAGACTTTAGGAATCTAGTGGGCAACTCATCAAGGCAGCACGTTGATGAACTCAGACTGCAGATGGTCTCTTCGACTGTTTTGTCATTAACAGGTGTGAAATGTGTCAGCTCTAGGTATCCAGCTGGCTGCAGAGTAGTTATTTGTCTTGTGGAAATTATTGCATTTTTAATGCCTTGAACTTTGTCATTAAAGAATATTGCAAACTCATTACACTTGGATGTAGAAATGAGTTCTAAAGGCAGTGAAACTGGTGGGGTTTGTTAATCTGTTTACTGTAGCAAACAGGACATGAGAGTTGTTACTGCAGTTTTTGATGATTTCAGAAAAATAACTCTCCCTTGTTCTACGCAAAGTCTGGTTGAACACATAGCTTTTCTTTGTAAGTCTCATAATGAACCTGGAGCTTTGACTTGCGCCATTACCATTCGGCTCTCCGGCACTCCCTTTTCTGTGCCCTGACCGACTCTTCTTTCCTCCATGGCGCCATTTGCCTACTTTTAACCATTCTAACCTTGACAGGAGCAATAGTATCCAAAACATTTAAGAGACTTGATGTGTAAGAATTCAACAGATCATCAACATCAGAACACGGGGTGTTCTCAAACCTAATCATTTCCATAAACTGTGTCCCTGTTCTGTCATTTATGAGTCTTCCCCGAACCACTGCAGACCCAGCGGCTGATTTGGGTGTAACAGACAGGTCGAAGAAAACACAGAAATGATCAGATAAAGCAACATCGACGACATTCACGTTTGAAATTACAACACCCCTTGAAATGAGCACATCTAGAGTGTGCCCTCTGTTGTGGGTGGGCTCAGTCACATGCTGAGTTAGACCAAACATAGAGAAGCACAGGCCTACTATGGAAACAGAAGGAGAGAATAACAGTGGTACTAAAAACAGTGGGACAGTAGAAGAAACAGGCAGGTTGTAGTTGATCAGACTATCTCTGTGAGGTAAATTATCACTGATGCTTGTGCTCCTCAATATGTGGTGAGGCTGTTCGCTGCCCTGCTGGTGGGACCTTGTTGATCTGAAAATGTCAGAGGAAATGTTCAAGAAGGCTCAATCTTGTTGAATAAACCACACATTCTAAGTTTTAAGACCTGTAAAGAAAGATAAATAAAAACTTTATATCTCCAAGAAAGCTTTTCTTTATCTTTGCATGTCTGTACATACATACAGTGTTAGTCAAAAGTTTGGACACTGACCTATTTTTACAAATGTTGTTGCATGCATGTACGTGGAACACTACTGTTTGTGGTATGTGCTACAACTTCCTCCATAGTCTCTGCTTAAAGCGACACAACTCAGAGAGAAACAGAGACTTTGAAGGCTGGTCAGTCAGTTTTGAGCTTCAAGATGTCTGCAGAAATTGAAGCTGCAACAGATCTGAAAGTGAAATATAGCAGAAGGCTCCATAAAGATGGAAGAGATGAAGAGCAAAGCGAGGTGGAGATGTTAGATGATGGAGAGCAGCACTCTGATCTTGGCGTACAGAAATCTGGTAAGCAGGAAATATTGAAAATGACTTCACGTAGATGATACTAAGAAATATGTTGTGATACATGCTGTTTCATTTAATCAGCCAACATTATCAAGTCACCTGTTGAATCAAACATGTTACATCATCATCCATTTTAGTCTGTTTAACTACAGCACAAAAGAAGATAAACCTGTTTGAACCATTTCTAGATAACGTAGGGTTACTTAACGTAATCCCTGGTTCTTTGATAACTTCGTTCGGTGTTTCACTATGGGGAATCGCCTTGGCGTGACCAACTGCGGAAGCTCCAATGACACAACGTCTGTCAGTGACAGACAGGTCGAGCTGTAGTGGGGCCCCGCCCCCTCATACTATCCAGCCGACCCGCCCCTCCAAACACATTCTAGACCGGTTTCTTCCCGTGTCTATGCGAAGAGGGACGTGATGGTGAAACACCTCACTCTGTTATTAAAGAACCAGGGATTACGTTAAGTAACCCTACGTTCTTTTTCTAACTTCGATCGGTGTTTCACTATGGGAGATATAGACCACTCCTGGATTGCATAAATCTCCCGAAGCCCTAAACAAATTAAAGCCCAGCAGATGCTGCCATGCAGGCCCCGGTCCGTTGTCCTCTAGCACGGCCCGTGCTACAGATGGCCCCGAGACATCCAGCCTGTAAAACCTTACGAAAGTGTGGGGCGTAGCCCAGCTCACCGCCGCACAAATGTCCTGCACTGACACTCCTCTAAACAGGGCCCATGACGTGGCCATGCCCCTAGTGGAATGAGCCCTCAAACCCTGGGGGGGCTGCAAACCCTTACACGCACAAGCCAGAGATATAGCCTCCACAATCCAGTGGGACAATCTCTAGCGGGACAACGGCTTGCCTTTATGGGGAGTGGCCCAGGACACAAACAGCTGGTCATCTTTCCTGAACCCTGCGGTCCTACTCAGATACACATGAAGCGCCCTGACCGGGCATAATGTGTTAAGCTTCTTCTCCTCTGCTGAGGAGAATGGAGGAGGGTGAAAAGCCCACAGCACCTTTATGTCCATGACCTGTGCTGGTAGGCCTGCAGCACTCAAATTCCACCTCTCACAGGCCAAGCCCAGAGCGCCATACGGTCTGGGTGCGGGTGGTAGATTTCCCCGCTCGCCTGGGAAAAAAGATCCCTGCGTACGGTGAGCGGCCACAGCTCGCCCGCTAGCAGCTGTATTATCTCCGCCACCCACTGCTTGGACGTCCACCATGGCGCTATCATGATTAGTGACAGGCCCTGCTCTCTTAAGACTCTAGCATGGTTGCCGCGTCTGCGAGCGGTGTTGATGGCGTCACGATTTCGTGCACGCCATATATAGTGGCGCAAGTCGATGCACCAGTCGTTGCAATTTTCTCCGTCACAGAGGTGGCGCTGCTATGTGAAGGTTACCATTACTCTACAACCACGAAAGTGGAGAAGAAAACAATGCCTCTGTCAAGAGCAAGAATACTGTAATTAAAGTGATAGTTCGGAGTAGATTCACCCTAGGGTAATTTGAACCGTGACATCCAGCCAAGTAGCCCACCCGAAGTTTTTTCGATCTAGGCTGAACATCAGCTGAGTTACTGAGTTATCCCGAATAGCTTAGTACAAGCGCTAATGGAACCTGGCAGTATCTCCAAAATTACCACACTAAAATCACATGCCATGACACCAAACTTCTACAGTAGTACAAATATGGTCTGTACTCACAAAACGATGCATTTTGAAGTTTGTACATAGTCCAGGAGTTTATTATAATCAACACAAGCCTAATAGCTTCTCTGCTGCTAAAGCTGCGTTGATGTCACTTCCTTGATCTGGGAGCTTCAATGTAAGATGAGGGTTGATCTACTACTGTAGACAACAAAGCAAGGCTGCTCAATTTTTCCATTGATAAAATAAATTCACAACTCTACAACATAAAAATTCATAAAAAATCATGTAGAATATAGCATATACTTTGTTGTTAAAACGGAGATCTAAAATGGGGCGAAGAGATGAGTTCCACTTCTTGGGAATGAGGAAGTAACGGGAGTAAAAACCCTGTTGACCTTCCTCGCTCGGGACGGCTCTTATCGCTTGTTTGTTTAATAGCGATGTTATTTTGTCCTGCAAAACCCGAGCTGCATCCCCTCTGGCTACTGAAGCCACCACACCGTTGAATCTGGGTGGTTTCATAGCGAATTGTAGTCTGTACCCCTGAGAAATAGTTGACAAAACCCATGGATGAACTGCGCATGCGCGCCATCTTGCCGCCCGGGCCGGTAACGTGCTCACGTTGGCGCGCTGTGGTGACATCACCCGTCGCGACTGGCGGGATCCGTCTCCCAACAAAGAGTGTGAGCTCCACCTGTGGGAATTGAGGGGACATGGCAGTGTTTTGTTTTTATTTCGTTTTGGGGAAAGCCACTCTCCCTTGGCTGAGAGCCTGGATGCGAGGTTGTGAACTTTCTTTCTGTTAAACAGGGTGAAAGTGCTTGGTGACACTGTGTTACCTGCTGTCCCGGTCTCTCCTCCTCGACTTGAACCTGAGGGGAGAGAAACAGAGAGACCTCTGGACCTGCCAGAGTCTCTGAACCTTGAATTCCAGGGATTTGCTTCATCCATGACTCCCCTCTTTTCTTTATGGGAGGGGGGAGGGAGAGATTGGGGCTGTCAGTTCGCCTGCTTTCTCTTCCCACCCATGGGGTATTGGGGGCGGCCTCGGCCTCTTGCTGCCGCTGCAGCGAAGGAGTGATTGCCCCATGGCCTTTGGTTCTGCTGAGGCTGCTGCTGAGGCTGCTGGTCAGCCTGCTGAGCAGTCCCCACTGTCTCCCCCTCACTGCTGAAGCTGCAGCAGCAAAGCCGCTTCTTGGACCCTGAGGCGGACGAGGGGTGGGTTTCTGTAGAAGACAGAGATCGAAGGCTTCACCTTCACCTTCTGGCCCAAACAGACCTTTGGTGGGGTCATACGGCGCGTCCATCACCTCTGCCTTCTGACCATAGCTCAGGCCTGAGAGGTTCAGCCACAAGGCCCCCTCACCTGAGACTGCCAGCCCCATCACTCGACCGCAGCCTTGTACTGCGCCTTGTGAGGAGCGAAGGATGAGGTCATTTACGACACAAATCTCGTCCCAGAGACCTGGGTTAGGTGACCCGGAGTCCAGTTGTCGGCCCATCTCCTCCAGGATCTCTGCCTGATATGCGGACAGCAGTGTGGTTGCATTCAGAGAGCATACTGACTGCGCTGCATACTTGTACATCCTCTGGAAGATGGAGGCGGTGAGGCGCTCCGTCTTGCTGGGCAGAGAAGTGGTGGAGAAGGCTGAGAGAGAGCTTCGGTTGGGGTGCAGGTGAGAAGCCACCGAAGGATCCACTACTGGGGGTTCGGCCAGCCCCAGTTCCCCAATGCCATGGATCTCTAGCTTAGAGTAGCCCTTTGTTGGAAGCTTGCTCCTGAATGGGCTGGACCAGTACCGGCTCATTTCTTTCATGCAAGCCGGTACTGGTGGCAGGATTTCCTTTGATGGTGGCTGGGCTGGTGGGAGCCTTTTACCATCATACAAATCTCTCTCTGTCCCCTCAGCATCCTGGGCTGCTGGCCATTGCACACCTAATTTTGCTGCAGCCCGTTTGCAGACCTCATAAAGATTACTGTCCACTGGTGGAGCAATATCTGATGCGCTGGGGGGTCTGGACTGTTGGGTAGGAAAGGTGGAATCATCCACCTCTTCCTCCATCTCATCCATGTCGAGGAGGTCAGAGTTGGCATTGCTCTCTGCGTCCACATCACCCGGCTCCCCTTCGAGGATGTCCTCGAATAGGGGAGGCAATTCCGGGGACCCATCTTCCATCATGTCGGCCCAGCACTTTGTTGATCACAACTGATGAGTGATGGTTGCTGTCTGTGGGGTGGCTGCCGACAGGCAGGGTCCTGGTTGTTAGCCACCGCACTCCTTCTTTCCAGGATCTTTTCTGGCATCGACGCACAGTGGGTGCACGACTGGGGGTCTGCCAGCGATGCTTGGGCGTGTTTAGCGCTCATGCAAGCGATGCACATGGGATGAGGGTCCCGGCCCCAGATGGACGCTCTACATGATGCGGGGCACGGGCGGGATGCAGCCTCTTTCTCCTTCAGGTCCGACCCCTTGGCGGGGGTCGCGGCCTTAAACATGGTGGCCAGGAAGGGGGATGTAGATAAATAAACAGCCGTACAAAGCTCTCCGTAACGCGTTAGCCGACGGTTATTAGCGTTAGCCCCTGGGGTTTAGCCGAGGCTAACCACGTACGGTTAAGGTCGGCTCGTCGTGACACGTTAGCCGATCTCCCGGTACACAGTTCAGTCAACAAAGACAGCACTAGCAAGAGAAAACCGGCTGACACACCGTAACGTGTTTGTCCGCGGGTAAAATGCTGCACGGTAGCCGACTGCACCAGTGTGTTAACACGGTGTAGTCAGATAGCGGCTAGCCTTGACGCGTTAGCCTGATTTATTAAGTAAACACAGTCGTTGGCTACACCGGTAACATAATACTGGGTAGCTGAATGAGCAGCTCGCCGCGAATCGGACACTGCTCAAAAGGACCGTGAATAGGTACTTACTCGGCCAATCCAAACCGAACCTGGAGCCGCGTTCAGCGACGTGAGTCCTTTACGGATCGTCTGAGAACAGTTAAGCGGATGTCCAGGCTAGCTCGGCTAGATTAGCTGAGGGAGCTTCGTTTCGTTCCTCACGGGAAGATAGCGAGAATGTGTTTGGAGGGGCGGGTCGGCTGGATAGTATGAGGGGGCGGGGCCCCACTACAGCTCGACCTATCTGTCACTGACAGACGTTGTGTCATTGGAGCTTCCGCAGTTGGTCACGCCAAGGCGATTCCCCATAGTGAAACACCGAACGAAGTTAGAAAAAGAACTTGATGGGGAGACTTGGAATGATTTGAGTCTAAATGTTCCACAATTAAGTGAATGAAAAGAATACAAAGCTTTGCATTGAAAATACCATCAAAACATTCTTGATAGTGGATTCCTTGTGTGTTTCGGTGCAGGGAAGAGATGCCATTTTAGAGTTTTCCAATCATCCCTGGGAGTGCTGTACCTTCTGATTCTGGCTGGATTCTTTTTACCCTGTGAGGATTTGTATTCTTACATTTTCTATGTACACATGGAGCCACTTAGAATTACCTCTCCCAGCCAATTTCAGCCAGGAGGACCCTCCCACCTCATATAGACTCTGGCAGAGAATTAGCTGGGAGGTGAATTGCCCATGCACAAAACAGTGGGCTGTTCTAAGTGGCTGCATCTTTAGTATTTCCTGCTTTTATATGCATTTTATGTACAATTATTTGATGCTCCTGCTGTTGTTTGGTTCCTGTTTTTACTTGATATTTCAGTTAGAAACAGGAAATGCTGCTTAAAGACATGGTAGGTAATCCTGTTCAGAAACACATTTTGTAATACTGGGTGAAATGGTCCGTCTATCCTGAGAGAAATCTATACAAGATGTATTTAGAAAAAAGGACGAAAATAATCAGACCTCTGTGGCAGCCTACAAAAAACCAATCAGATGCCTCTGCTTTCTGCCTACGCCCCCCTCTGCCGGCTCCCTGCTCCATGTGCGCATGCGGTTCCACCGGCTTTGGATGAAGCACTGACGGAATGGGGAGGGGGGGGTGGAGCTTAGAGGAGTGGACACTTTCGAATCTTGCTAGCTCTCTTGCTAGCTCTCTTGCTAGCTCTCTAGGATTACCTACCATAGCTTTAACTGTTGCTAAGTGACAATGTAGACGTTTGACCCTATTTGGTCCCAAACACTTACAAGGAGGTTGGCATCTGGTGGACGGAGGCGTTGGTCCACAGTTTGAGACCAAACCCACACAATGTTTTCTACAGACCTTTCACTTCTCTAATTTGCTATGACTTGTGAATGGTTAAGATTAGGGATTAAAAATGCATGGTTAGGAGGAGAAAAGTTTCAAGGTCGTCAATCCATCACTGCATTTTTTATTCGTAGATATTTGCTTCTACTATTGTGAGATTTGTAACTAATTATTTCAATTAGGAAGGAGAAGATCTGCACATTCTGACCAGATCAATGTTTAATGACACCATTTTTCAAAAGACAAAACAAACAGGACAGAAATATTTCAAAATGTGATGAGCAGCTGTAAAGTGCAGACAGCATGATAACTTAACCAATGTAACCTGAGAGGCTGACATGGTCTGAGTGTCAGTGTGGAGACATCTGTCCTCTCACACCTTTTTTTTTTCATGCAACACTATAACCACTGCTCTCTGCTCATTTTCAAAGTGTGAAGAACTTCAGTTTGTAGCATTGCAGCAGTCCATAAATACTGTCAGTACGAATGAAACACTGAACTTCATTACACAGCTAATTTTGAGCATAATTAGAAATGTTTTATTGCACCATGAACATCCATCCATTTCCTATACTCGCTGAATCTTTCAGTCGGGTCATGGGGGGGGGCTGGAGCCCATCCCAGCAGTCATCGGGCAAGGGGCAGGGTACACCCTGGACAGATTGCCAGTCCATCACTGGGCCACACAACCACACACACTCACTCCTAAGGACAATTTCAGAGACACCAATTGCATGTTTTTGGACAGTGGGAGGAAGCCAGAGTACCTGGAGAGAACCCACGCATACAAGGGGAGAATATGCAAACTCCACACAGAAAGGCCCCAGCTGGGAAATGAACCTGGAATCCTCACGCTGTGAGGCGACGGCACTAACCACCACACCACTGTGCACCATGAACATCTATAGTTAAAGTGTTTGTGGAAACAGAGAAAGGAAGAAATATACTGGTTTAAGGCATGATCCAGGATAGGGCCTTCACTATCCAAAATCTAGTTTTATTGTGGCTCCACTTCTGTCAAATCCTCAAACAGCACTCAGTGGGGTTACATGGCACTGAAAGGATCGGATTATTGGCTAAATTACAATAAGAATGAGTTATTAAGTTCATGTAGACACCTTAATCGGACAAGAAATTGGATCGGATCGGATTACTCGCGATCGGATTAAGACACTCGGTTGAAAGTCAAATTAAACGTGCATGTAGACGGTGAAGCACGTGGTGAATTAGACTTTGCGCTCTGCGCATGCTCGAGATTTTTTCCCAGGGTCGTGAACCGGAATTAGGAAGAGACGATATTACTGTTGTTGTCGCCGCCGACGGAAAGAAACAAACAACGTGATGGAGAATGCAAGCAGCTCATCACAGAAGAAATGTAGAGGGATGTAGCTTCTTCTTGCTCTTCGTTCGCCATTTTCTCGAATGCCTGAGTTTGGTGTTGTTCTTGGTGGTGGTGAAGCGGTCAACAGGAAGTAGCTCTATTAACAATAGTTAAAATGGGTACAGCGCCACCTATCGTATCAGAGTATGACATGCTTTGTGCCTCTGATTCGATTCATTCACCGCCATATATCCAAGGATAATTACCCTTGCTCCAATAAGGAGCATAACCCAACTATAGCTATAATCGAATTAATCTCACCATGCAGACCCACTGACTGGTGAACCACATATCTTTGCATATAAATCTTGCAATCTTGTTGTTAATGGCATTTGTATGTCTCAGATAAGAGGCCTGCTGTGGCTGACTGGGCCTGATGAAAACTCTCAGGACCAGACAGAGGAGGACCACAAATGCGTCACGTTTAAACAGTTTATTTATGTTTCAGGGGAAAGGGAGTTGGGGCTGACTCTGGTATCGAACCCTGGTCGCTGGCTTGGCAGGCTGGTTTGCTAACCACTGTCCTATGGTCTGTTGTGGAGAAATTAGAGTCGAATCCCGTGTTGGTCAGCCGTCCATTGGGGAGTTTATTGAACAAACCGTCACAGCAAATGTGCATACAGAATGTACAAAATGTCCACCGTCTTCATACTGTGAACCAACTTTATACTGGTTTAATCATAACATGCATGCGTCATCCGGACTCAATCTCTTTCTGCGACGCCGAGCGTCTGCCCTAAATGTAAACAGCCCATACTACCTTTTACCCATATTCATATGAACCAGTCAACAAGGCCCAGGATGTAACTAGGCCAGAAGTCATGAGCATGTCATGACATCCTTCTCCCACAGGTCCAGGTGCCTGTGTGTCCCCCAGTGGTTGAGTGGCGTCTCGTGTAGGTGGTGGTTGGTCCAAGCTCACTCGCCACGGGGCAGGGAGTCCTGGGGGGAACACACACACACAACAGGAAAGATGACCAAAGCGGCAGTACAGTCAAGGGTAATCCAGAAATCGTGCTAGGTAGGCGGAAGGCAGGTCAACATTACCGGGGCAGGAGATCAAGGAGGATTCCAGGCAGAAGGCAGGTCGGGTTTATCAAGGACTGGAGATCAGGCAGGGTTTCAGAGCAGGTCCGGGTTTGTCAACAGGAGTCAGAGTTCTTTTGCCAGGGAACAGGAATCAGGAGCGTGTTCGCAGACGGTCTAACAGAGTGGAACTGAAAACCAGAGCTTAACCCTCTAACCGCCAAAGTCGCAGAATTGTGACATTACGTCAGCATAAATAAAACAGTCTGTAGATAAAATAAACGGGCTTTAAGGTGTTCAGTCCTCCTACCACTAGTTGGCAAACATGTTACCCTTTCAAACAAGACCAAGATCACGTCATTTTGTAGTCATTTTGTAGTTCACAGTGTCTATATAACGCAGTGCAAAAAGCCACGCGAGCTCAGATACGGAAGTAGTTATTCAGAGCTTTTCTGTAGAGACGTGCGAGTCGAATTTTTATTGTCAGCGAACTATTAGTGAGTTTTTAACACCATGGCTTGTAAGAAGTTGAACCGTGCGGAAGCATTGAGCATGCTATTTGCCGATTCCGACTCCGAAGGAGAGTTTTTACCTCGTGAGGAGGAGGATCGGACGAGCACTCATGCTTCCCACGGTGAAACTTCCGAAGGCAATGGTGCCGGCATGCGAAGCGAGGCTGTTCTCCAAGCACACACACACACTCCAACTCATTTGGTGCCGTTATCCAACCTCTATGGAGTGGGTGGTAGTGGGGAACGCGGTCGCAGTGTCTGTAGAGGTGTTGGTCGAGGAATCAGGGGTGTGAGAAGTGGGTCTGGTATCTCTAGCATGCGCTCTCTCCACCCAGCCCCCGGTGGTGCGGTGGTCCGTTTTCACCACCGTTTTCACGTTTCACAATGTGTTGTCACCTGTTTTAGTGTGTGTTTCTGCTATATGATGACATTTTACCACTTGTTTTATTATTGTATTCCTCATTCCTGATCATTATGAATAAGGTTGAACAGGTTAAAAAAAAAAAAATCAATTCAATGTCTTCCACTTCTTGCATGTGTTTTCCTACCCTATGGTAGCCTAATGATGACAGTATTTTACCACTTTCTCCTGTTTTATTGTTGGTTTCCTCCTTATGAATGATGGTAAAAGACAGAAAAATGAAAATAAGTTCAAACATCGACTCAATATCCACCATTTCCTGAAAAAATATAGGCAACTTTTCGCATGTGTTTTCCTACTATATGGTAATGATGATATAGTAATATTTTTACATTATTCTGTTTTATTGTTGCTTTCCTGTTCCCTGATCATTATAGATGATGATAAAAAGACAAAAAGAAAAAAAAAGTTAAAAAAAACAAGTTCATAATCACTCAATTCCAATATTTCCTGAACATAATGAGATTCAAAATGGCTGCCACCTGATGACGTCATAATATGCAAATTAGATCAATAATTTCATACACACCCACATAAACTATGGATCATGGGAAACATTTTTCTAATGTACAGTAGGCATCTATCTTTAACCCCCTTTCAGCCACCAGCTTTTGAAATATTAAAGTCAAAATCCAGTATTTTCAAAAAACAATCTTGGCGCCTAAAGGGTTAACATACAGAGGTTAATGGCAAAGTGAATGTAGTACAGCTGGCTGGTCAATGAGGAGGCGAATTGAAAACAGGTGTACCAATTAAGCAGAGCGAATTGAAGGCACCAAGTGCTTGTTACCAGGAGCCAGGGGAGAGACCATGACAGAAAACTATTTCAAAAGGCTACTTTCCAGAATGTTTGGTTTTGTCATCTTCCTCTGAGAATGGCTTTGCTCGCTGGTTTCAAATTTATTGCAAGGTAGCAAACAGAAGATTAGCAACATTAGCTTATTTTACTGTGAGGTTACTGTGAGGGCATGCATTAGGTAAAGCTAATCCTAGAACTTCTTCTACCGGATCACGAGGACAAATACTTATACGTCAAAATAAAAATAATTTTTCTGAAGTTAAATAAAATATTTGGGAATGGTGTACTGATTTCTCCACAATTAAAACAGATGTTTGACTTTAGAAGAAAGAACGACAGCCCAAGTCCAGGCTACAATTATCTTTATTTTGTTTGAGACTCATCAGCACTCACAAGACGTGTGAAACATCTTTGAGAGTTGATTTATTGTGTCCCAGCAACAAACCTGCACACAGCTACAGAACAAGGAAATGTGGTTTTGCCACCACAAAGCAAAGAAACTCTGTCTAATATGGATGGTAAAATTCACCTCTTTGTTTCAGTGCATCGGCATAAAAGTTCAAAATGTAACTGCTCTGACTAAAAGTGGGGACAGCACACAATTTTCAGATTCATTTTCACTACCAGCTGGTCTTTAAGTCTGTTGGTCGAGTCTTGTGCTTTGCTGCTAAAGTTGGGGCGTATCTGGGAGACAAAGGACATGTTAGAGGAGGAAGAGATGCACATTCTAAGTGTGATGAGCTGCTTCAAAGTGCAGACAGTATGACAATATTCAGTAACTTCTCCTGACAGGGTGACATGGTCTGTGTCTCACTGAGGCAACATTTGTGCTCACTCTTTTTTCCAGGCCTCACTACACTGCATTCAAAATGAATGGGTAGCTGTATCTGAAGTTTTGACTGGCACTGTGTGCGTCTTTGATATATTGTGTTGTTGGCAGTGTGTTGAGATGTTTCATCAGCATCAGTGATGGAGAAGCACAGGCCTACTATGGAAACAGAAGGAGAGAAAACTGTAATAAAAACAGTGGGACAATAGAAGAAGCAGGCAGGTTGTAGTTGATCAGACTATCTCTGTGAGGTAAATTATCACTGATGCTTGTGCTCCTCAATATGTGGTGAGGCTGTTCGCTGCCCTGCTGGTGGGACCTTGTTGATCTGAAAATGTCAGAGGAAAGTTCAAGAAGGCTCAATCTTGTTGAATAAACCACACATTCTAAGTTTTAAGACCTATAAAGAAAGATAAATAAAAGCTTTATATACATCTCCAAGAAAGCTTTTATTTATCTTTGCATGTCTGTACATACATACAGTGTCAGTCAAAAGTTTGGACGCTCTGATCTATTTTTAAAAATGTTGTTGCATGCATTGCATGTACGTACAACCTCACTGTTTGTGGTATGTGCTACAACTTCCTCCATAGTCTGCTTAAAGCGACACAAGTCAGAGAGAAACAGAGACTTTAAAGGCTGGTCAGTCAGTTTTGAGCTTCAAGATGTCTGCAGAAATTGAAGCTGCAACAGATCTGAAAGTGACATATAGCAGAAGGCTCCATAAAGATGGAAGAGATGAAGAGCAAAGCGAGGTGGAGATGTTAGATGATGGAGAGCAGCACTCTGATCTTGGCGTACAGAAATCTGGTAAGCAGGAAATATTGAAAATGACTTCACGTAGATGAAACTAAGAAATATGTTGTGATATATGCTGTTTCATTCAATCAGCCAACATTATATAGTCACCTGTTGTATCAAACATGTTACATCGTCATCCATTTTAGTCTGTTTAACTACAGCACAAAAGAAGATAAACTTGTTTGAACCATTTCTAGATAACTTGATGGGGAGACTTGGTATGATTTGAGTCTAAATGTTCCACAATTAAGTGAATGAAAATAATACAAAGCTTTGCATTGAAAATACCATCAAAACATTCTTGATGGTGGATTCTTTGTGTGTTTTGGTGCAGGGAAGAGATGCCATTTTAGAGTTTTCCAATCATCCCTGGGAGTGCTGTATCTTCTGATTCTGGCTGGATTCATTTTACGCTGTGAGGATTTGTATTCCTACATTTTCTATGTACATATGGAGCCACTTAGAATTTCCTCTCCCACCTGTTCTTACTTGATATTTCAGTTAGAAACAGGAAACGCTGCTTAACTGTTGCTAAGTGACAATGTAGACGTTTGACCCTATTTGGTCACAAACACTTACAAGGAGGTTGGCAGCTGGTGGACGGAGGCGTTGGTCCACAGTTTGAGACCAAACCCACACAATGTTTTCTACAGACGTTTCACTTCTCTAATTTGCTATGACTTGTGAATGGTTAAGATTAGGGATTAAAAATGCATGGTTAGGAGGAGAAAAGTTTCAGGTCGTCAATCCATCACTCTGCATTTTTTATTCGTAGATATTTGCTTCTACTATTGAGAGATCATTTGAGACTAATTATTTCAATTAGGAAGGAGAAGATCTGCACATTCTGACCAGATCAATGTTTAATGACACCATTTTCAAAAGACAAAACAAACAGGACAGAAATATTTCAAAATGTGATGAGCTGCTGTAAAGTGCAGACAGCATGATAACTTAACCAATGTAACCTGAGAGGCTGACATGGTCTGAGTGCCAGTGTGGAGACATCTGTCCTCTCACACCTTTTTTTTTCATGCCACACTATAACCACTGCTCTCTGCTCATTTTCAAAGTGTGAAGAACTTCAGTTTGTAGCATTGCAGCAGTCTATAAATACTGTCAGTACGAATGAAACACTGAACTTCATTACACAGCTAATTTTGAGCATAATTAGAAATGTTTTATTGCACCATGAACATGCATCCATTTCCTATACCCGCTGAGTCAGTTGGGTCACAGGGGGGGCGGCTGGAGCCTATCCCAGCAGAGGCGGGGTACACACTGGACAGATTGCCAGTCCATCACAGGGCCACACGAGACAAACAACCACACACACTCCTAAGGACAATTTCAGAGACACCAATTGCATGTTTTTGGACAGTGGGAGGAAGCCAGAGTACCTGGAGAGAACCCACACATACAAGGGGAGAACATGCAAACTCCACACAGAAAGGCCCCAGCTGGGAATTGAACCTTGAACCCTCACGCTGTGAGGTGACGGCGCTAACCACCACACCACTGTGCACCATGAACATCTACAGTTAAAGTGTTCGTGGAAACAGAGAAAGGAAGAAATATACTGGTTTAAGACATGATCCAGGATAGGGCCTTCACTATCCAAAATCTAGTTTTATTGTGGCTCCACTTTTGTCATAAATCCTCAAACAGCACTCAGTGGGGTTACATGGCACTGAAAGGATCGGATTATTGGCTAAATTACAATAAGACTGAGTTATTAAGTACATGTAGACACCTTAATCGGACAAGAAATTGGATCGGATCGAGTTACTCGCGATCGGATTAAGACCCCGAGATAACTCGGTTGAAAGTCAAATTAAACGGGCATGTAGACGGTGAAGCACGTGGTGAATTAGACTTTGCGTTCTGCGCATGCTTGAGATTTTTTCCCAGGGTCGTGAACCGGAAGTCGAAAGAGGCGATATTACTGTTGTTGTCGCCGCCGACGGAAAGAAACAAACAACATGATGGAGATATTCATTCACCGCCATATATCCAAGGATAATTACCCTTGCTCAAATAAGGAGCATAACCCAAATATAGTTTTAATCGAATTAATCTCACCATGTAGACCCACTGACTGATGAACCACATATCTTTGCATATAAATTTTGCAATCTAGTTGTTAATGGCATTTGTATGTATTGGATAAGAGGCCTGCTGTGGCTGACTATGCCTGATGAAAACTATTTCAAAAGGCTACTTTCCAGAATGTTTGGTTTTGTCATCTTCCTCTGAGAATGGCTTTGCTCGCTGGTTTCATATTTATTGCAAGGTAGCAAACAGAAGATTAGCAACATTAGCTTCTTTTACTGTGAGGTTACTGAGGGCATGCATTAGGTCAAGCTAATCCTAGAACTTCTTTTACCGGATCACGAGGACAAATACTTATAAATAAAAATAAAAAGAATTTATGTGAATTTATATAAAATATTTGGGAATGGTGTACTGATTTCTCCACATTCAAACAGATGTTTGACTTTAGAAGAAAGAACGACAGCCCAAGTCCAGGCTACAATTATCTTTATTTTGTTTGAGGCTCATCAGCACTCACAAGACGTGTGAAACATCTTCTGAAAGATGATTTATTGTGTCCCAGCATCAAACCAGCACACAGCTACAGAACAAGGAAATGTGGTTTTGCCACCACAAAGCAAAGGAACTCTGTCTAATACAGATGGTAAAATTCACTGCTTTGTTTCAGTGCATAAAAGTTCAAAATGTAACTGCTCTGACTAAAAGTGGGGACAGCACACAATTTTCAGATAAAATCCAGATGCATTGTTCCTTAGTAGAAGTCTTTATTCAAGAAAGAGACATCATTTTCAAGCTTGCTTTCATTTTCACTACCAGCTCTTTAAGTCTGTTGGTCGAGTCTTGTGCTTTGCTGCTAAAGTTGGGGCGTATCTGAGAGACAAAGGCCATGTTAGAGGAGGAAGAGATGCACATTCTAAGTATGATGAGCTGCTTCCAAGTGCAGACAGTATGACAATATTCAGTAACTTCACCTGACAGGGTGACATGACCTGTGTCTCACTGAGGCAACATTTGTGCTCACTCTTTTTTCCAGGCCTCACTACACTGCATTCAAAATGAATGGGTAGCTGTATCTGAAGTTTTGACAGGCACTGTGTGCGTCTTTGATATATTGTGTTGTTGGCAGTGTGTTGAGATGTTTCATCAGCATCAGTGATGGAGAAGCACAGGCCTACTATGGAAACAGAAGGAGAGAATACTGTAATAAAAACAGTGGCATAATAGAAGACACAGACAGGTTGTAGTTAATCAGACTGTTGAAGCCTCCAAAAACTTTCTGAACTTACAGAAAAAAAAAAATGTTTTCATTGAAATCACAGACCAGCACATATCATATAAGATGGAACTGACACTTTTATAGATACATCTGGAGTATCTTATAATAATTTACACATCAGCCTCTTTCTCCTCCCTGAAGCTGAATTATGTCATACTGTCCATCTAATTTTTTATTTTTCTACAGTTTATTCTACAGTTAACACATCAGATATGTACTTGTGATAACACAACACACAGAGCTGTTAAATGACTGTGGGTACACCAAATCAGTAATTCCAGATTGAAAGAGTGATGGTGATAACTGACGGTCATTAACTGACTTATTTCTGTTGATTAAAGCGAACTGATTCAAAGTCGATTGTCTTTCAGCAACCTTGAAGACCAATCGGCTGCAGGCTGAACTTTCAGGTAAGAAAAGTTTTTAATCAATTAACCAAATTATTGAAATGTCACCATATAAACCTTAATGTCTCCAATGTTGTTCTGAAGACATGAGAGAAAAAAACAGCAGCCAGCTACAGGATGAAGTAAAGAAGCTGAAGGACGAGATTAAAGGTGAGAACAGACTGAAACAAACAGAAAACATCAACATTACACACCTGTAACCCAACTCTGCTTTTATTTTAAATGATCATAGTTTTATGGTGTCTCATGATATTTCTGTATGTATATTCCTGTTAGGAGGAACAGTTATTTACAAATGAGACAGAAAACTTGAACTGACCTTTTCCAACCTTGAACAACAGCTACAGTCAGCTGCAGGCTGAACTTTTAGGGAACAAAGGTTGTTGAAATCTGACCAGCACAAACAGAAACAGAGAGTCACAGAAACCTTTGAAAATCCCAGACAGCAGTATCAGAATACTGATGCTTTTGTTTGCGTTTTACTAGAAAAAGTATTGAACAATAAAATCTCCTTTGCTGTACGGGTGCTCGAGTGAGAAGCCTCAGTTCTTGTAAAAGTTTTGAACTAAATAACCACATAGTTGGTTCAAATGTCAGACTGTAAACATGAAACATTTCAGATGTTTTCAATTGTTTTATCAATTGTTCTTTTGAAGATGTGAGAGTCAACAGCAGCCATTTAAAGGATGAAGTAAAGAAGCTGAAGGAAAAGATTGAAAGTGAGAACAGACTGAACCCAACAGAAAACATCAACATTACACACCTGTAACCCAACTCTGCTTTTACTTTAAATGATCATAGTTTTATGGTGTCTCATGATATTTCTGTATGTATATTCATGTTAGGAGGAACAGTTATTTACAAATGAGACAGAAAACTTGAATTGACCTTTTTCAATTTGATTTGAATTAAGTTTGAATAGACTAAAACACCTGAAATTCAAATTAATTTGACACTCAATGACATGAAAATCTGTATTAAACTCTTGTTTGATATTAAGGGAAGTGGTGTCCTGATGGATGGACGAGATTTGGATTAAATTGTTACTTTAAATCCATTGAGTGGAAAACCTGGTCAGACAGTAGGAAACTCTGTGAGGAAAGAGGAGCTGATCTGGTGATCATAAACAGCAAAGAGGAACAGGTGAGTGTGTTTGCTCATTGATATTTGATGGAACTGCCAGTTTTGTGTGACCTGCTGTCAGTCTGTGTGCTTCCTGAACTGATCCTGATGGATTTCAGGTAAATGGTTTCACATCCTGAACTCATCAATAATCTGAGCAATTTGGTTCATTTCCTGGATTTAGCTCATGAAACTTGACTCATTTCAAAGGTGTAAATCTTATAATACTTCAGTCTCTGTGTTCTAAAGCTTTGTTTTGTTTCAGTTACTGTAGATTTGATGTTAAAAAAAGAAGAATTTTCATTTAAAAAATGTAGTAATATTTAAAACAAAACTGAAGGAAAGGTTAGAATGGGTGAAACAGAATAATCAGAGCTGATTTCTGTCAGAAATTAACACAGTATGATATTACTACAACAGCTATACAGAATTCTAAGTGAAGAAACTACTTTTGTCTCAACAGGAATTTGTCCATAAACTGAACAGGAATGGAGAGTCCTGGATTGGCCTTCATTTCTCAGAAGGTGAATGGAAATGGGTGGATGGATCCCCGCTGACAGAACAGTAAGACGGTGTTTCTTTTGCAGTGTTATCAAAATCATTGTTTGAAACCAAAGGGGTTAAAATGCAGAACAGCAACACATGTTGAAAAATTGTCCCATCATTTAATTTAGTCCCTTATGAAATATTTATGTGAATTAACAGCTACTTGAACACTTCGTCTGCAGTCTGTGATGAGCTGCAGTCCCTGTGGTTCAGTAGAAATAGTTCAGCTTTTTGAATTTGTGCCTTTACTTTGTGAGCTGCTTTTATTTTGTCCTCTCATGAGAACCACTGTATAGGAGAATTCAGGGGTCTTCTTCTCTGTTGTAATGAAGAAAGCATAAAATAAAGAATGAATAAGACCATTAGAAGGATGAATTAAGAGTGGCTGATGACAAAGTTTACCTGCAGATAAACTGACTGAAACAAAGATTCCTGCCACTAACAAAGCATTTTCCTCACAGACAAACACTGAAAACTGCTGTGTGTAAAACTGCTGAATTAACTGGTCTAAAGGCAGAAGATCAGCTATTATTCCTTTATTGTGAATGAATAAAACATGAACATTTAGTGGCTGATAACCTTAAAGGCTTTTTGATGATCAGTGATGGTTCACAGTGAAAAGTCTTCAGGTGAGGAGAGTGAGCTCAGAGACAGAGATGCTAATGAGCATGTGCAGTGGTTTTAAAAACCAGGAAGCAGATCAGCAAGAGAGGAAACATTTCTGGAGCATGTGCAGACTGAGCAGCTTTTATTGGAATAAATGAATGAATGGATGCTGAGTTAGAGTGTGTTATATCAAGATTCCATAATATATCCATAATCAATTAAAACCCACAATCCTCTTTATTTTTATATGTGTGAAAAGTGTACATGATTACGAGAAAAATAAAAACATTTGAAACATTTAGAGAGAGAGTCAGGTGTGTCTGAATTTGAAAATTATTTTGAGTTTCAGTCAAACTGAACATGATGTTTTGTTTGTCCCACAGGTTCTGGGAAACAGGACAGGCACCAACTTCCTATTACTATGGAGTGTGCTGTAATTATGATGGGAAATGGCAAGGATCATATTACCAGAGCTATAATTGGATCTGTGAGAAATAACATTTCTGTCTTTTCTAATGTAAAAGTGGTGTGCAGTGATCAAACTGTTTATCACATCTGAGCAAAGACACCAAACTATGAAACTCAGAACTAACTTCCATTATTTTTGCTCTTTCACATATTGGATGCTACATTTCATGCTGTCCCTCTTAGCTTGTTGGTACATACAGATTTATGATGTTGGGAGTTTAAAATAAAATGTGAAGCATGATTCTTTAGTTCCACAACATTGTTTACTTGCTTTAGTAACGAGTTGCTGAAACTACAGTTAGTGTCATCTGTATTTCAGTCTGACACACTTCATTGTAGCAGCTGCAGATTTTTACCAACCAACAGAGTTTATAACTGAAGACTGGTTCATTAGAACAAATCGTCCCCATTCTGCAACATTTACATGAACTGTTGCCCTCCTGCTTCATTTGCATAAGGGAAACTGCACAATGAATAAACATTTGACATTCACCTCACACTCTTTAAACTACATGTTCTGTTGGAAGATGTTGTAGGAAACAAAAAAAGTGCCAGAATGCAGAAATCATCATATTCAAACTTATCATCTCTGAGTTTATTTAACAATCATGAAAAACATATTTTTTTGTGTAAAATTATTGTGTTTCTCATCTATATCCTTTCTGCCTTCAATAACGGTTTAGTAGTTAAGTTACAGCAAAACCTAAAAGTAAATCTCATTTCTTAGACATAACTGCATTCCCACTGATCTTGACGTGGCAGCTAAAAAGGTTTTAGGATGTCAGTGGGCTCCAGGATCTTAATCCCCATCTGTGATGGTGTGGATTAAAGTCAGTCCCAGTGAGGCTTGCAATGGGAGCTCAACATGCTTGTTTATGAAATGTATTCAATCGTATGTATGTATTAATTCCAATAAAACTCTTATTTTGCTAAGCTGTGTGTCAGTTTCCCCTTCATGGTGTGGCCCGTGAGCCTGAGTTTTCTTTAGTTGTTGCTGAATGCTGTTTAGTTCTCTACAAGACAAATTGTAAGAAGTCTAGGGTTCGTCCTTCTTACTTCCTGTGTCAAAAAATAACTGTTGTTCTGCTTTAACTGTATGTGTGTGCTTCAAATATAAAAAACAGAGAGACAGTGAAGCCTGCTGAGTTATTTTTTCCCTGAGAGATGCCAGCAGAAATTCCACCTGTACCAGATTTGAAGTAAAATACAGGATAAAGGCCCATAAAGACGGAAGAGATGAAGAGCAGCAGTCTGACCTTGGCCCGGCTGGGAGGTGAGTTGCCCATGCACAAAACAGTGGGCTGCATCTTTAGTATTTCCTACATTATATACATTTTATGCTCCTGCTTTTTTTTGGTTCTTGTTCTCACTGGATATTTCAGTTAGAAACAGGAAACAGTCAGATACACACATGCTAGTTCAAGAGGACAGTAAGAACATGAAGTAGAGAGCACTTTAATTACGTGATGGCGAAATTTCATTCTTCACACGAAGCAAAGTAATTCCAGCTTTCCACAAAAGAATTATAAAATTGAATATTTTCATTCAGATCCATCTATTGTTAAATAACTAAAACTAGGCATTTCAGTCACTTTGAAAAAAGATCAGCTGTGGACCGAAGAAGACAAATTTAAAAACGGGGACTGAACTGCAGGATTTAAATCAAATTCAATCTTCACACACTGTAGACCTAAAAGCTCTCAGGTCAGGGTCATCAAGATCTGCTCCAGGGAACAGTTTGACTCCCACACTCCATCAAAGAGGCTTGGAAAGGAAGGTCCTTTTCAAAATCCAACTTCTTATTCTTTCGTGTTGTGAGGTACATATTACTATGGTTGCAAAATATGTTCAGATGCTGGATTAGAATTTATTATCGGTCTTTTCTTTTGCCCACTCTGCCTGCTGTATATGTTGCTGCTCCAGGTTCCCTTCGTTGGTTCTTCTCTCACCTGCTGCTCACAGGTGTGCCTGATTTCTTCCATCTCCCTCTGCCTGTTCCTGTCCAGGCAGTAAAGGACTAATCTGTGCATTTCCTGTGTAATCTTTTTCCTTTTTTACCCCTGCTACACCTGTATGCGATGCTTTCACTGCCCAATTTGGGTGGGTAACAAACAAATTGGTCAGATTTATTGTTGTTGTTGAGTAAGACAGCTGTTATGGACAAAGTAAACCAAAGGTTTCTGTTTGTTACTATACTATCTGCACTGTAAAATCCAAAATATTTCCAAAAAACGTTTGTCAGATTATTTATGTTATGTGATTTTCCTCTTAGGATGGCTTTGCTCGCTGAGATATACAAGACTAAGAATGAAATGACTGAAAACATAATGTCATGTTCACTTTAAACATTTTGGTTTGAGGTTAAACAACAGTTTGGATTGACTAAGGAAACATGTATCTATATGTAAGCTTTAAGCTTCAATCTTTAAGTATTCATTTCAATGACAGTTGTGGGTCAGGTGTAATACTGAAGTCAAGTCAGACCCACCACAGTTGACTAGTTTCCCCTCCTACTGGTAATTTAACTCAAATGTTTATATATTTATAACCTGGTCTTAGCTTAGTGAGAGTTGAAAGCAGAGCTGAGGTTGAGCCAGGGGGTCCAGCTATCCTGCAGGTTTCCAATCAGCTTCCTGCATCTTGCAGCAAGACATCCATGCTTACCTGAAAGCTTCCTGCTCAGATGAAGTTTAATTAGAACCTCACAGTTCAGTCAAATCTCCTGCTGAAGGACCAACACATATTCCAGTCCACACACACACACACACACACACACACAAACACACACACACACACACACGCACAAAACCAACGTTTACAATTGTTCTGGAGAAAAAAAACACCACCAAGTGGAAAATAAATTATTTTCTTGAATTTATTTTTTAAACATCATGGTTAGAGGCTCTCCTGAACTGACTGAACTAAGAGGAGATTTGAACAATTTGAAAGTGTGCTTAAAATTCTGGCTCAATTTATTCACTCTGAAAGAGAAAACATCATATCCAGGGGTGAATAAATGCACCCTCTTCCAAAAAAAAGAAATTTAAAATGGGTAACAAGCAGTAAACTAATTTAATAACTCAAAAACATAAATTAATTCAAAGCAATTTCAAGTTCAGATTGAGTGAGTCGAGTTTCTTTCATCAAGTCGGTTTCTGGTTTCTACATATAACAACAAAAAATGAACGCAAATCCTCCAGTTTTGTTCTGGAAAACATGGCGTCAGTTTTAGTCTGAATTAGGTCAATAATACATTTTTCACCTTGTAACAGGCTGAGTTGAAGGAATAATTAAGAAAAAGGGAAATAGAAAATACAGGGTAAGAAACAGATGTTAAAAATGAAACGGTATTTGTTTCATTTGCTTTCTGCTTCACTGACTGAAACTGATCCTTCGCCATGCCACCCAGCAGATTCTGTTGACAGAACTGAACACATTTAGACACAAACATAATCTCTCTCTCATGAAGTAAACTATTATTGTGTGGATTAAAAAAACGTAAGGTTTCATCCGCCTTCTCAAACACAGAGCAACATCAGATAAAGCTTCATACTGTAACAATAACTGCTCCTGAAACAAATCCTCTATGTGTAGCAGTAAGATGTGTCTGTGGCTCTGTGAGACCAGAAAACAACACGTCAGACTACAAATGAAGACAAAAAAACATGCAAAACTATATAAATAATTGTTCAGAAGTCAGACAAAATGCCTGATTGTGAAGTTTAGGAGCCTTCTAAACCAAAAGACGGAAGTTCTAACAACACAACGTGATGCAAACATGGACAACATACCACATTACATCTATTTCAGGAAAATATGGATTTTGTAACTTAGGGTATCACATTTTTACTGGTTAACGATAAAAAATGAAAGGCTGAAGTAATACCTTCCAACACTAACAGGGATTAAAAAATGAGAATGACGGTGATGCTCAGCAGTTCGCCATGGGACCTTCAAGCACAAGGTATAAAAAAAGATGAAAAAGCACAAGGTTGTAATACTTGCTAGACCATTAGGAGGCACTTAACCAAGCAGGTGGGGGGACAAAAGGACAAATAAACAACAACAAAAAAAAAAAATTGATAAAACTACATAAATCTGTTTTCTTGAACTTAATTGAATAGGATATGAGTTAAAATAGTCCCATCCTCAAACCCCATCCCGTTTCCTTTACAATGTCCATAAGAAATCCTCTACATCAGGCACTTGTTGATTAGTTCATAACGGCCCCAAGCCGCCCAATCAGAAACAGCAAGCAGCCCTCTGTCCTCCAATTGTCTCCTTTCAGTTAGTTAGTCCAGGCAGCATCTTCCCACTTCTCTTTGGTCTCCTCTTGGGCCCAACTTTCTCTCCTTCCGCAGCTACGCTCCGGGAGCTTCGGTGCACACCGGGAGACCTCAGCTCGATGTCTTCAAGTGCAAGCGCGGGGTCATCGGGCGACACGGGCTGCGGCGCTGGGTAGTTAGGTTGGTAGTAGCGGTATGGGTCGTCCTCCTCGACCTCACCGTAGTTTTGGAAGACGTTGGACGGCAGTTGGACTGGGGGGACAGCGCCACGGTCAGTGATATCTTCACCTTCTACGTTGCCAGCCAACCAGGCAATGAGCCAACCAGCACCCAGTCAGAGAGGCAGACAGTCAGTGAAAGCCCAACGCAAAGATGGACGACCCCGCCACCACAGGAAAAAGTGTTTTGGAGAGATTTTTTTTTGTTGTTTTTGATTTGGTTAGCGGGAAGAAGGGGTTTGGATAAGAAGGAAGGAGCAAGAGACATGGAGAGACAAGGGTTACCAAAGATTACCAAGCTATGATTACCATGGTTACAGAGTAATGATACTTAAAGCAGTTAGAAGGAAGTTCTTGACACAAAGCTTCAAGTTAAAAGTTAGAATAAGCAACAATGTTTGAGTTATCTACAGCAAGAATTAGATTTGTTATTCATCAGCTGACATTTAATTTGTCAAAAGTAAAATAAATTTAATGTCTTCAAGTCTTATCTTTAATATAAAAGGTTTCATGATACTTAATTTAGTTAAAACGTGCATAACATTTAACAAATTCTGCCTTGCATAGGAGCTTTTAGTTGCTCTGTAGAGGTGATTTGGGTTACAAGAGTTGGTATTAATCAGTGAAGCCTGTGGATCAAAAAAGAGGCGCCGGAAGATCATTATCTAGAAGAAAAGTCAGGAAAGGATGATTGTGTCAGTGCAGGTTCATGACATGTCTGGGCTCAGTACTGTTAAAAATAAATATTTTGATATTCCATCTAACAAATTCCATCTATATTTTCTATATCAAAGCATATGTGTGACCTTTATGAAATAAAGCTTTACAAGTGATATGCAACTCAAATTGTTTTCATTTGTCTATATAAGCCAGAAATCATAATAAATTCCTACTACAGTTTCTACAGCCCAGGGACAAAATGTCATATCTACAGCCGATACCTGAAGATGTTCAGGTTTCTAACAAGTATGACAAAGAAGCAAATACTTTCTTTCTTAAGTAATTAGAGTGGTTCTATGTACCTGATGTAATATTCATGTGTGGTTAAGGCTCATACACTGACACCACCTCCAGTATTTGGCAGCCTTTGCAGCACTTAAAGCTTCGACTCCACGCTGTTGTTGCTTTGAGTATTTGTGAACATGGCTCAGTAGTCACCATAATGCTGTGCTGGTTAAGAACAAAAATCGTAAGACGAGGGGATTGTGGGAATCCAGATGTACAGACACACAGACACACACACACAGACGAACAGAAGAATGATTACAACATGCAGCCGTTACTCACATGACGTCTTTGCAGGCTGCAAGCTGCACAGTGCCGTTTAGGCTGCTGTGTGACCTTTAACCTCAACACATTAAAGGTGAACACAGTCATGCATTTAAAAAGCTAAAGATGATTCCTGCAGGGTTTTCTGTGGTTTAAGTGTTTGCTGATGGATGCATATGGCGAGAATCAAACACAGTGGACTCCACAGAATACTTTGGAAGCATGCGGTGAAGCCTTTTCGCTCGCTGTGAAGTTGTTCAAATATCTTTTCCCGAGGCAATTATGTCTACCCGTGTTTTAAATGGTGTACATTTCAGAAAACCCTTCATGGAGCATCATCTTAGTATCCGACTAAACCCACACTCATTTCATCAGAGTGATTCAACACCAGAGTTTAGCTAAAACATGTTGAGATGCAGAATTCAGCTGTGGTTTGTTACTGTGTGATAACGGTTTGCTGATTCAGAGCTATGCATGCAGTTTCAAACACTCACTGCAGCAAGGCATTCAAGAGTGGCCAAACAAAACTCAAAAGGTTGGTCCACCCTATTCATCACCAGTCAGCAATGAGTGCTGACTAATCTGATGAAATTGTTCCAGAAATGACATCTCATCCACAATCCTAACTCATGTCAAATTGAAACTTTTCTACTTTAAAGAAAAGAACTCTAAAATACCGAACTAACAGAGTGGCAGAAGGTTAGATGCAGTTGTTACTACACATCTCGAGAGAAGAAAAACTGGACAGAGAGCCGGAAAGACTGTAAGGGGAGAGGAGTCAAACTGCTGATAATTCGCAACAATGAGGAGAAAGTAAGTGTCCAATGATTGAAATTATTTTCTTTAATCTATGAAATTCATGTGAGAAGTTATTCAGAAGTTAAGAAACGGGCCCCAAACCAGCAGAAAGAGAACAATATATCCGTTCTATGGTGTGCTAACCTGTATATCTGTAGCTGGGCTGTTTTTCTCTGCCTTGTATCACTGCATGTGTGCATCAATGTGATCATCCTATAGGTGTATTTGTTCTGATTTTCTCAGAAAAAAACACACAGAGTATTCCTGCTTTATGACTCTTTAGTTTTCTTCAGCAACTAAAGTAATACTGTTAAAATTATGCTACTGAGAGGATATCTCCTGAAATTCTAAAATTCCTCTTTTACTGGATACTTAATACAACTTTAATCTGCAATCATATCAGAAGGGATATTTAGTTATAATATCTATAAACAAGACTATCTTTCATTGTATTACAAACTGTAAAACTTGCTCAGCTAATCAAAAATCTACTCCAAGGGTGGTCAATTTTTCAAGTTGTTGAACTCTGGTAAAATGCAGAACCATTTTTTCTTACACTACACAAGTAAATAGTCACATTTATTTGGTTCATGCTGCCAAAACAATTCTTCCCCATGGAGGTGTGAACCCCACAGTACCTTTGAAGGTGTCCATCAGTATCAGGCACCAGGATTAGCAGCAGATCCTTAAATGATTACAAGTTGCAGAGTGGACCTGCGTTTCCATCACATCTCACAGGTGTTTAGTCTGAGCGAGAGCAAGAGTTTGTAACTGACACACCAGATGAGTGATTTTAGAGAATCATGTGGGGATTACTTTATATGATCCATTAAGAAGACGGCAGACGCTTAAAAAAATACTTAAGGGTGAAATGGCTAACAATGTCACACCTAAAACTTGCCAATGTTGGACAATGATCAGTTCACTGTCTGCGTGGTTCACTCATGATGTTGATCTTTGTGACAATCAAGCCTTTTCTCAAGGAAGGAAACAAGTCCTGAACAATTACTCCAATGTGGGACACAGCAGACTAATTTCACCTGTCAGTGGATGTAATGTTGTGGCCAGTTGGTGTGATTTACAATGTCTGTCCTTTGTCAAAGTGCATAAATAAACTGGTAGAAGTTTTGTTTTATTGTTAATATCAGGTTTTAAACACAGTAGAGGAGAGAGAAATTGTGAAAATATGAAAAATGGTTTTACTGCTACATAAACGAGTTCAGAACTTTGATGATTATCGTTTGCCTCCTTGAAAAATTACAAAGGAACTCTTTAGTAAGCTGAATTATCATGGAGATTCCTGGATTGGTCTGGAAAGGGTAGAAACAAAGGATTGGAATACCCAGTGGAAATGGATAGATGAATCACAAGACAATCTTAATTATTTTCCTTTTTATATCAAGGTCATATTTCCTAACTGGCTGTAGAATAATAAAAAAAATCCCAAATAAGTGTAGATCTTTCAGTACCAATGGCTTCCAAATCAAAAGAATCTGAACTGCTTTCTTGTCATCCCATCCTCAAACTGTATTTGGTTTATATCTGAGAGATCAAATGTCACAGAAGTTGATCTGATGTGGAATCTTAAAAGATCAAGATGAACTTGCAGTCTCATGTAACACCTCACGGGGGCACCAGTGATTTCATGTAATTATTTTATTGAATTAGATGTGAAATTAAAAACTCTTCAACTGAACCAGTTGCAAGACAAAGAGACGGAGTTGTTTAACAGATGTGTGAGAGAGCTAAGATTTTGCTTTGAGTGTTTCTTGATAATACATAAAAGTACCAGCGTTTAACAGGATGTTGTTTGTTCAACAGGGCCTGGAAAACAGGAGTAAATGTAAACCCTGAGGTTGGCTCCAAAGCATATATCGATGCAAATGGAAACTGGATGCACACCAAAAGTGGCTTAAAGCACTGGATTTGTGAGAGGATGATATGTTAAGTGTCCTGGTGACCTCGTAGCGCAACATGTACCATCCAAGAGTAATGTGTTGGATCTGATTCTTTAACTTTCTTTCCACAAACTGTTCTTCCTACAGATCCATCTCACAAAGTCAGTGATAAGAAAATAACCTGAAAAGGATCATTTAAGTGTGTAGAAACACACAAAACTAAACTGTCACCTTCTCTCTTTCCCTTCTCTTTCTCTGTTAGTGCGGTCTCAGGTCTCTCTCGGTTATTCTCTTTGCTATTTCGAAATTGTCCTTTATTTCAACTTAATTGTGGCAGAAGTGACTTGTTGTTTTCTTTTTTGTGCAAACTGTGTATGTGTCATTTCACACATTCAACACATATACGCTGCTGTTGATATGAAAACCTTTCATCAGCGAGAGCTCATCTCTCTTTGTTTTAGCAAAGAATAACAGAAGTGTTAAGATGTAAATGTTTGGGGGTTTTTTTTGGTCACGAGAACATGTAAAAGATGTGGTGATTTCCTGTAAAGAAACTAAATAAAACTAAAGATGCGTGTTTCTTTAAAACTCTCAACTTCCTCAAAGTCTTTTTGTGGAAACCACACCGAAAGGTTTGGGCAGGAAACGCCAGCAGCCACACCAGTACAAATATATTTCATCTTTAATCTGCAGAATGTGTCTGTGCTGCATTTTGTGTGAGAGCAGCTTAGAGCTTCAACACGGTCTGAACCTCATATGAAGTGCAGCACCTTTCCAACTGTGTCAGTTCTCTCAGGATGACCTCAGATATTTACGCCCAACCAAAGAAAGTAAAATACTTCAAAAAGGCAGAAGAAGACCAAGCAGAATGGGAAGAGAGGGAGGTGAACATCTACGAGAGTGCTGACAATGTCGTCGATAGTCACACTAATTTTCAGTCCCTGGAAGGAGGTATGTGAATGACATGATGTTACGATACGATAATAATGAATGAAATTTAGGGATGATGGATTCATATCTACACCTCATGTTTGCTGTACTCTATGATCTTTCCTTCAGTTGGACCAGAGACTCAGAACCATCCTGCAGATCAGAAAGGTCCTTTCAGAGGAACACTGTGCATTGTGGGAGTGCTGTGCATTGGGATGTTAGCTGGGACCATCACCCTGTCCATATACTGTAAGATAAAATGCAATACCTTCAAATGAATCTGCATGATAATTTCCTTTTTAACAAATTGAAAGGACTGCTGTATATCTGTGAAGTACATAATACCTGCGTACTATTTGCACTGTAGAAGTCAGTCATTTTAGAGTTACTACAATTAAGAGTTACTTTATTAACTTAGTTAATTAAGATGTTACAGAACAAGGAAATGTGGTTTTGCCACCACAAAGCAAAGGAACGGATGGTAAAATTCACTGCTTTGTTTCAGTGCATAAAAGTTCAAAATGTAACTGTTCTTGACTAAAAGTGGGGACAGCACACAATTTAAAATCCGGATAAAATCCAGATGCATTGTTCCTTAGTAGAAGTGACATAATTTTCAAGCTTGCTTTCATTTTCACTACCAGCTGATCTTTAAGTCTGTTGGTCGAGTCTTGTGCTTTGCTGCTAAAGTTGGGGCGTATCTGGGAGACAAAGGCCATGTTAGAGGAGGAAGAGATGCACATTCTAAGTATGATGAGCTGCTTCAAAGTGCAGACAGTATGACAATATTCAGTAACTTCACCTGACAGGGTGACACGGTCTGTGTCTCACTGAGGCAACATTTGTGCTCACTCTTTTTTCCAGTCCTCACTACACTGCATTCAAAATGAATGGGTAGCTGTATCTGAAGTTTTGACTGGCACTGTGTACGTCTCTGATATATTGTGTTGCTGGCAGTGTGTTGAGATGTTTCATCAGCATCAGTGATGGAGAAGGCAAGGCAATTTTATTTATAGAGCACAATTCATACACAGGGCAATTCAAAGTGCTTCACAGCTACATAAAATCACAAGAAGGCAATAAAATCATTAAAAAAAAATAATAATAATGAAAAATAAATAAATTAAAAAAAGTGAAGAGTGCAGATAAAATACTTTCAGGTGTCATATGCACAGCTAAATAGAACTGTTTTCAGCCTGGATTTAAACATTGTCAGAGTTGAGGTCGCACATCTTCTGGAAGGCTGTTCCAGATGTTAGGAGCATAAAACTGAAACGCAGCCTCACCTTGTTTAGTCCTGACTCTGGGCACCAGCAGGAGACCCCTCCCTGAGGTTCTCAGAGCCCGAGTTGGTTCATATGGCTCTAACATGTCAGAGATGTACTTTGGCGCTTGACCACGAAGAGACTTGTACACAAGCAGAGCTGTTTTAAAGGTCCCATGGCATGAAAATTTCACTCTCAGAGGTTTTTTAGCCTTAAAATGAGTTCCTCTAGCCTCCTTAAGTCACCCCAGTGAGTAGAAATTGCGAAATGTATTCACTGAGCAGTACAGCATTTCCTCCATGTTTTGAATAGAGCGCCTCCAAGTGTCTCGTTGACTCAAGGCTCCTGGTATGACGTCATGCCAGGATAGAGCTCATCAAAATTTCCCACCCCCTCTCTCCGCCACGCCCTCTGTCTCCACCCACTGCTGGTAAACTACCTGGATCTTACCCGCCCAACTCATGTGGAGTAGACCGAGACTCGCCAAAGAAGAAGACTCGCCAGTTACGACTGAAGACAGTCACAGAAGATATAGCAATGGCTTCCAAACGACGTTACCATGCGAAATGTACTATTCCAGGATGTGAAGATGAAGAGAAGAGTCTGTTTGCGCTTCCATCCTCTGTCCCTTTGAAAACGGAATGGCTTAATTTCATTTACGAGGGACTGGTGCCCATGCATGTCCCAAAGAGCGTCAGTGTTTGCGCGACACATTTCAGAGGAATGCTTCCACAACTTGGGACAGTACAGGGCAGGTTTTGCCCTACACCTGAAGTTGAAGCCTGGATCAGTGCCAAGCCTTGCCGGTCCATCAGCTACCCACACCGATCAAGTAAGTCATAATTATTTGCTAGCCGCTAGCACTTTATGGGTGACAGCTAACTAGCCAACATTAGCTGTGGAGGTATTTATCCATGAAACCTACACTGCGCTACAAAACCTACTCTGTTAAACTGGTTAGATTTGGAAAATTGGTTCTAAAACAAGACATTTGTCTTTTGACCAAGTATCTTACGTGTAGGGGACTACATACAGCATGAATACTTAGGTGAGCAAGTCTAGTTATGTTCTGCGGCTAGATACGTCTGTTACACGGAAAATGACGCCCGACGAAAAGAATTCATATTTTGTAAGCCTTTCTTTCGATTGGTGACTTTATATTTTGTAAGCATTTGTTACGGTTTGGTGACCTTTTTTTTTTTTTTTTTTTTTTTTTTACGTCGAGTCGTTTCTGCGTCTTTCGTGTGGGATACGCGATCGGATGTTGTGGCTAGGTGAAGGGTGTTTAGCAAACGTTTGCTGACTACCCTCGAACATACACCATTATGTATCTGTCAATTCGAACACAGTTTTGACTTCAAATCTGTCGTGACTCGTCAGTTTATCACGAGTGTAATGCTCAGCTTTCGAACCATGAGATGTGTGCTCTCTGTCTGCATCAGGTTCACTCTTCACTGGCCAGCACATCAAGTGCTCACGTCCAGACATCCCGGACCAGGGATGCTGCCTGCCAGACTGACCCCATTGTCACTAGGACTGCAGCCACACCGAAGAATGTTGTCTTTCTCTATATTGGAATGCTTTGCAGGTGAGATGTTTTACCTTGTAGTTTTTGAAAGTTTTTGTTGTCTGAAATGTCATTATTGAGCCGGGTTTCTCCACGAAACACCTAGACCAGGTCCCCTGAAAAGATTGTCTTGTGAATGTAATTTATATTTGATTTACCAAAAAATGTATACTTTTCAGATCATAGTTCCTATGAAACTTCACAATATATGAAAAGCTTTTTTCCAAAATGCTTTATACCTACTTTCAAAAATATTGTTTTATTTGTTACTACCATTAAAAGCAGCATTTAAATGTTTCAACATGTTATGTAAATCTCAGCTAATATCAATTTTCCTGATGCTTGAAATCAGATTTAAAAAAAGTAATGAGAACAGCTTTTATAGCATTTTGGAAAAGAGCTTTTCATGTGCTCTCCCATGATGATGCATGTGTCTCTACCAGCTAACCCCCACCACCATGACAAATGAAAATTCTGTGAGAAACACCGTTTACACATTGTTTCTTGTACTTTCAGACTGTACTTGGCGGCGATCCACTTTAATGAAAATGCGAACCGACCACAGGCCCAGACAGCAGACGGTGTACCTCTCTTCAAAATCTCCTTTCCCAAATCCAAGAAGGGAGAGTGCAGTCAAACGTCAAAAGACTAAGCCAACCTTTGGTAAGACCTCAAAAGTTCAAGAATTCAAGTCCAACTACTTTTGCCTGTATCAAATTTACTGAGGTTAGTTCCAACAAATAGGAATACAAAAAATGTGAGAAATATAAATCTAAACAAACATAAATATATAGAACAAATATAAATATATGAATGTTCTGTGTGAAAGGGTATGTGGATGTCCTGATGGACCTAATTTTTCACACGCGAGGCAGTCTAAACCCGGTGCAGTGTCCTTCATCATCGGGGTACTCGGCACGGATACGCAGGACCACACAGGCAGGAATGACCACTCTGATCCGGCGACCCAAAAAGCCCCAGCACCACGCCACGAACTGCCTGTAGGCCAAATACCTGAAGCGCCTGGAAGAACAGATAGAAAAAATGACACTTGCAGAGAATGTTGTTGTTCTTCTGTTATTGCTATGTTGTACATATTTACATATTCCTATGGATTATTCTTGATTGTGTTTTAATAATGTCTTGTAAATAAATATACAAACACTCTTCATACTGTCTGTATAGTTGAATTATCAGGCTCTATTGGGTGGGTATACTGTAAACTCTATGTATGTGGCTATGAGTAATTATTTTACAACGCTTACCGATGCGTTCTTCTCAGGCGTAAACTGCCAAAATGGTGCCTGTAGACTCGCCCAGCGGTTTGTAGCGAATATACATTGAGACAGACCGGCTCAAACCCTGGATGATCCAGCATACATGCTGGCTCTGCCGCCACTTCTCCTAGTAGTGCTGTGACCTAATCAAGATTAGAACTAGACATGGTAAGTGTCATTTCAGGAACAGGTAGATTGAAATGTTTACAGTGTTACCTGAGGGATCTCCATGCAGCATCTATTCTCCCTTTCTGTGGGCATTATCTCGCAAATTCCACATTGACACCTATTATTAAAAAAAAAAAAGGCAGTGTAATGATATTCTGTTTTCAGGTAATGCCGACAAACATAACAATGAAACATCTTTAGTGGCAAGTAAATGAGTTAACAGGTGAGCATGGAGAATAATTACATGCTGGTCAGAATACTATCATGTTTTTTGCATGCCATAGGCTACTGTATAACTACATGGGCAACGAACAGCTGGCTGTTCCCAGTGAAGACAGGCTACTAAAAAGGTGTACACAGAAATCTGTAGCATAAGTTTCACTTCGTGTAGTTACACTTTGGATCCAGCACCTGGTCAGGATATGATGAGGTATGGGCGACATTGAGAAAGTTACTTGGTGTAGAGACTGGAGATGCCAGCAGCCATACTCAATGTTAGCACTGCAAATACGTGCCCACATTGCAAAATAAGTTGGGAACTTATACGTTTTGTAAGCAAAAATAATATTTTAGGTAGTCCTGATGTAGTGACTACAATTTCTGCTCTAATTAGGCTACCGTAGGCTAAGCGACTGCTAGTATCTGCGCACCTCAGTGGTTCGGACCGACCCAACTATAAACGTTTCCAGACATAACATTTCAAACTCACCATTCTGAGACGTTTTGCTGAAGGCGCTGCTGATCTGCAGTTTGTTGCTGAACTGCCTGCGCCTCGGCTTCAGGGTCCGATTCCGGGTCGAAGGCGAACGGTACGAATTGTTTGCTCACCTGCCATTTCTATTTTTTTTTTTCCTTGCTCACCTGCCATTTCTATTTTTTTTTTCCTACTAGCAGGCAGCTAACATGCGCGTAGCCAAAACAGAGAATCAGACACGCCCCCATTCAGCCATGACACACCCCTCGCGCTCCTCCTTGCTTCTCATTAGGAAAACAGGGCACTGGAGAAAGCGCTGAAATGCGGCTTTCTTCTAAGAGGCCAAATCTGCGTTTTCCGGGTGAATTTTGAGAACGCCTGGGGGTATAACATCCTGAAGCCTCCGAAAGCCCATTTAAAGTGCCGCTACTATACCATGCCATGGGAACTTTAAAGTCTATTCTCTGAGTGACAGGAAGCCAGTGCAGAGACCTGAGCACTGGACTAATATGGTCGTATTTCCTGGTTCTAGTCAGGACTCGAGCAGCAGCATTCTGGATGTACTGCAGCTGTCTTACAGCCTGTTTAGAGAGCCCAGTGAGCAGGCCGTTACAGTAGTCTAACCTGCTGGAGACTAACGCATGGATCAGTCTTTCTAAGTCTGGTTTAGACACTATTCCTTTGATTCTGGCAATGTTTTTTAGATGGTAAAAAGCTGCTGATGTTACAGATTTAATGTGGCTCTTAAAGTTCAGGTCTCAGTCCAATATTACCCCGAGATTTCTAACTTGATAGTTAGGTTTTAGAGAGAGAGTCTCAAAGTGACTGAAAACACTTTCTCTTTGTTTCTGTGGGCCACAGACAATGATTTCAGGTTTGTCTGAGTTTAGCTGGAGGAAATTGTTTTGCATCCACACACTGATCTGTTCGATGCAGTGACACAATGTATCTACAGGCCCGTGTTATCCTGCCGTCAGTGACACGTAGATCTGAGTGTCATCTGCATAGTTGTGGTAGGACACATTATAGCTGCGTATTAGCTGGCCTAGTGGAAGCATGTACAGATTGAACAATACGGGTCCCAGGATTGACCCCTGGGGAACCCCACAGGTCATAGCCATTTGGTCTGAGACACAGTTACCAATTTCAACAAAATATTTCCTGTCCTCCAGATAGGACTTGAACCAGTTTAAAGCACGACCAGAGATTCCCACCCAGACTTCTAACCTCTGTAATAAGATCGCATGGTCAACTGTGTCAAAGGCAGCACTCAGGTCCAGCAGAACTAAGACTGTGACTTTACTTGCATCTGTGTTCAGGCGGATGTCATTTGTCACCTTGATCAGAATTGTCTCAGTGCTGTGGTGGGGCCTAAAGCCTGATTGGAAAGTATCAAAAGCATTGTTAGACAGGAGAAAGTCACTAAGCTGTTGGTATACAACTTTTTCTAGGACTTTGCCTAAGATTAGCCGCTTTCGGACAGAGTAGTTATAAGAACGCAGTTATCAGAACTGTCCTACTCGAATTTCGTTCTGATAACTGTCCTTCCCCAGCGGAACTGTTTCAGTCTGCATTCGCACATGAGTCGGGACCAGGTCGGGACTTTGCGCCGCGCGCAGCCGTCTGCGTCAGTGACGTGTTACGTTAGCCGTTTAGCGCCACATTCAACAACAAAACAAAACAAAACAAAACCGGTAAAAGTAAGGAGAGAAGAAAAAACACCACAAAGAAGCTAATATGGCGAGCGGGGAGGCCACCGTGTTCATGGTCTGCATGATGGTGATATTAATCATGGACGATCACATCAGGCGTCTAATATCGAGGCTGGAAGAGCTCACAGAGAGAATCAGGAGATACTTTTTCATTTCATGAAGGAAGAAAGGAGAGCAGAGCGCTGCAGACAAAGGAGACCAGTGTAAGTTTAACTTATTAAACACCCGCCGGTTCTGTCTGTGTGGTATGATGAAACATTTCAGCCGTGATAGCATGACATGGGGCGTAGCTACCGACCACCACACACCTCCGTCAGATGCGTTCTATAGAACCATGAAAAGACCTGACCTCGGAGAAGGAGCTAAATGGTTATAAGAACTAAGGGAGATAGCCCCGAGTTCCTGTATGTCCGAACACGGGAGAAAACGGCCCCGTGGATTAAAAGATTATTAGAACTACCGTTCTGTAGTTCCTACAGTCGGAAAGCGGCAAATGGCAGGTTTGATATGGGCCGGTAGTTGTTCAGGACTGTGGCATCAAGATTGCTCTTCTTTAGAAGAGGCTTAATGACAGCGGTTTTTAAGGCCTTTGGAAATGTTCCAGTCTGGAGTGAGACGTTGACTAGATGAGCGAGTTGTGGTAACAAACTGCTCAGCACAGACTTTAGGAATCTAGTGGGCAACTCATCAAGGCAGCACGTTGATGAACTCAGACTGCAGATGGTCTCTTCGACTGTTTTGTCATTAACAGGTGTGAAATGTGTCAGCTCTAGGTATCCAGCTGGCTGCAGAGTAGTTATTTGTGTTGTGGAAATTATTGCATTTTTAATGCCTTGAACTTTGTCATTAAAGAATATTGCAAACTCATTACACTTGGATGTAGAAATGAGTTCTAAAGGCAGTGAAACTGGTGGGGTTTGTTAATCTGTTTACTGTAGCAAACAGGACATGAGAGTTGTTACTGCAGTTTTTGATGATTTCAGAAAAATAACTCTCCCTTGTTCTACGCAAAGTCTGGTTGAACACATAGCTTTTCTTTGTAAGTCTCATAATGAACCTGGAGCTTTGACTTGCGCCATTTCCGTTCGGCTCTCCGGCACTCCCTTTTCTGTGCCCTGACCGACTCTTCTTTCCTCCATGGCGCCATTTGCCTACTTTTAACCATTCTAACCTTGACAGGAGCAATAGTATCCAAAACATTTAAGAGACTTGATGTGTAAGAATTCAACAGATCATCAACATCAGAACACGGGGTGTTCTCAAACCTAATCATTTCCATAAACTGTGTCCCTGTTCTGTCATTTATGAGTCTTCCCCGAACAACTGCAGACCCAGCGGCTGATTTGGGTGTAACAGACAGGTCGAAGAAAACACAGAAATTATCAGATAAAGCAACATCGACGACATTCACGTTTGAAATTACAACACCCCTTGAAATGAGCACATCTAGAGTGTGCCCTCTGTTGTGGGTGGGCTCAGTCACATGCTGAGTTAGACCAAACATAGAGAAGCACAGGCCTACTATGGAAACAGAAGGAGAGAATAACAGTGGTACTAAAAACAGTGGGACAGTAGAAGAAACAGGCAGGTTGTATTTGATCAGACTATCTCTGTGAGGTAAATTATCACTGATGCTTGTGCTCCTCAATATGTGGTGAGGCTGTTCGCTGCCCTGCTGGTGGGACCTTGTTGATCTGAAAATGTCAGAGGAAATGTTCAAGAAGGCTCAATTTTGTTGAATAAACCACACATTCTAAGTTTTAAGACCTGTAAAGAAAGATAAATAAAAACTTTATATCTCCAAGAAAGCTTTTATTTATCTTTGCATGTCTGTACATACATACAGTGTTAGTCAAAAGTTTGGACACTGACCTATTTTTTACAAATGTTGTTGCATGCATGTACGTGGAACACTACTGTTTGTGGTATGTGCTACAACTTCCTCCATAGTCTCTGCTTAAAGCGACACAACTCAGAGAGAAACAGAGACTTTGAAGGCTGGTCAGTCAGTTTTGAGCTTCAAGATGTCTGCAGAAATTGAAGCTGCAACAGATCTGAAAGTGAAATATAGCAGAAGGCTCCATAAAGATGGAAGAGATGAAGAGCAAAGCGAGGTGGAGATGTTAGATGATGGAGAGCAGCACTCTGATCTTGGCGTACAGAAATCTGGTAAGCAGGAAATATTGAAAATGACTTCACGTAGATGATACTAAGAAATATGTTGTGATACATGCTGTTTCATTTAATCAGCCAACATTATCAAGTCACCTGTTGTATCAAACATGTTACATCATCATCCATTTTAGTCTGTTTAACTACAGCACAAAAGAAGATAAACCTGTTTGAACCATTTCTAGATAACGTAGGGTTACTTAACGTAATCCCTGGTTCTTTGATAACTTCGTTCGGTGTTTCACTATGGGGAATCGCCTTGGCGTGACCAACTGCGGAAGCTCCAATGACACAACGTCTGTCAGTGACAGACAGGTCGAGCTGTAGTGGGGCCCCGCCCCCTCATACTATCCAGCCGACCCGCCCCTCCAAACACATTCTAGACCGGTTTCTTCCCGTGTCTATGCGAAGAGGGACGTGATGGTGAAACACCTCACTCTGTTATCAAAGAACCAGGGATTACGTTAAGTAACCCTACGTTCTTTTTCTAACTTCGATCGGTGTTTCACTATGGGAGATATAGACCACTCCTGGATTGCATAAATCTCCCGAAGCCCTAAACAAATTAAAGCCCAGCAGATGCTGCTATGCAGGCCCCGGTCCGTTGTCCTCTAGCACGGCCCGTGCTACAGATGGCCCCGAGACATCCAGCCTGTAAAACCTTACGAAAGTGTGGGGCGTAGCCCAGCTCACCGCCGCACAAATGTCCTGCACTGACACTCCTCTAAACAGGGCCCATGACGTGGCCATGCCCCTAGTGGAATGAGCCCTCAAACCCTGGGGGGGCTGCAAACCCTTACACGCACAAGCCAGAGATATAGCCTCCACAATCCAGTGGGACAATCTCTGGCGGGACAACGGCTTGCCTTTATGGGGAGTGGCCCAGGACACAAACAGCTGGTCATCTTTCCTGAACCCTGCGGTCCTACTCAGATACACATGAAGCGCCCTGACCGGGCATAATGTGTTAAGCTTCTTCTCCTCTGCTGAGGAGAATGGAGGAGGGTGAAAAGCCCACAGCTCTGCTGTGGGACACCTGTAACCTGACTCCACCACCTTAAGCACAAAGGCTGGGTTGGGTCTCAAACAGACTTTGGTGAGTCCTGGTGCAAACTGTAGGCAGGCAGACAGGCCGTATGGACAAAGCCTGTAGGTCACTCACCCGCTTTGCTGTAGTTAAAGCCAAGAGCAAAGCTGTTTTCAGTGAAACAAACTTCATCTCTGACACCTCCAAGGGCTCAAATGGGTGGAGAGAGAGGGCGTCCAGCACTACGGACAGCTCCCACAGGGGAACCAGGGGTCTGGAAACCGGGAGCTTGCGCCGTGCACCTTTCATAAAACGGCAGACTAAGGGATGTTGCCCTGCAGGTTTATCTCCAAAGCCCACATGGCACGCCGAAATGGCAGCCAAATACACTTTAACAGTGGAAAAAAGCCTTTCCTTTGTCCACCAAATCCTGTAGGAAACACAGAAGGTGCACTACTGAACACTGAAAAGAGATTATGTGCTTCAAGTCACACCACTCCTCAAAGACCCGTCACTTACCACTGTAAAGAGAGCGAGTCGAGGAGGCTCTTGCATTCTGAATGGTGTCCATGACCTGTGCTGGTAGGCCTGCAGCACTCAAATTCCACCTCTCACAGGCCAAGCCCAGAGCGCCATACGGTCTGGGTGCGGGTGGTAGATTTCCCCGCTCGCCTGGGACAAAAGATCCCTGCGTACGGTGAGCGGCCACAGCTCGCCCGCTAGCAGCTGTATTATCTCCACCACCCACTGCTTGGACGTCCACCATGGCGCTATCATGATTAGTGACAGGCCCTGCTCTCTTAAGGCTCTAGCATGGTTGCCGCGTCTGCTAGCGCGAGCGGTGTTGATGGCGTCACGATTTCGTGCACGCCATATATAGTGGCGCAAGTCGATGCACCAGTCGTTGCAATTTTCTCCGTCACAGAGGTGGCGCTGCTACGTGAAGGTTACCGCTACTCTACAACCACGAAAGTGGAGAAGAAAACAATGCCTCTGTCAAGAGCAAGAATACTGTAATTAAAGTGATAGTTCGGAGTAGATTCACCCTAGGGTAATTTGAACCGTGACATCCAGCCAAGTAGCCCACCCGAAGTTTTTTCGATCTTGGCTGAACATCAGCTGAGTTACTGAGTTATCCCGAATAGCTTAGTACAAGCGCTAATGGAACCTGGCAGTATCTCCAAAATTACCACACTAAAATCACATGCCATGACACCAAACTTCTACAGTAGTACAAATATGGTCTGTACTCACAAAACGATGCATTTTGAAGTTTGTACATAGTCCAGGAGTTTATTATAATCAACACAAGCCTAATAGCTTCTCTGCTGCTAAAGCTGCGTCGATGTCACTTCCTTGATCTGGGAGCTTCAATGTAAGATGAGGGTTGATCTACTACTGTAGACAACAAAGCAAGGCTGCTCAATTTTTCCATTGATAAAATAAATTCACAACTCTACAACATAAAAATTCATAAAAAATCATGTAGAATATAGCATATACTTTGTTGTTAACACGGAGATCTAAAATGGGGCGAAGAGATGAGTTCCACTTCTTGGGAATGAGGAAGTAACGGGAGTAAAAACCCTGTTGAACTTCCTCGCTCGGGACGGCTCTTATCGCTTGTTTGTTTAATAGCGATGTTATTTCGTCCTGCAAAACCCGAGCTGCATCCCCTCTGGCTACTGAAGCCACCACACCGTTGAATCTGGGTGGTTTCATAGCGAATTGTAGTCTGTACCCCTGAGAAATAGTTGACAAAACCCATGGATGAACTGCGCATGCGCGCCATCTTGCCGCCCGGGCAGGTAACGTGCTCACGTTGGCGCGCTGCGGTGACGTCACCCGTCGCGACTGGCGGGATCCGTCTCCCAACAAAGAGCGTGAGCTCCACCTGTGGGAATTGAGGGGACATGGCAGTGTTTTGTTTTTATTTCGTTTTGGGGAAAGCCACTCTCCCTTGGCTGAGAGCCTGGATGCGAGGTTGTGAACTTTCTTTCTGTTAAACAGGGTGAAAGTGCTTGGTGACACTGTGTTACCTGCTGTCCCGGTCTCTCCTCCTCGACTTGAACCTGAGGGGAGAGAAACAGAGAGACCTCTGGACCTGCCAGAGTCTCTGAACCTTGAATTCCAGGGATTTGCTTCATCCATGACTCCCCTCTTTTCTTTATGGGAGGGGGGAGGGAGAGATTGGGGCTGTCAGTTCGCCTGCTTTCTCTTCCCACCCATGGGGTATTGGGGGCGGCCTCGGCCTCTTGCTGCCGCTGCAGCGAAGGAGTGATTGCCCCATGGCCTTTGGTTCTGCTGAGGCTGCTGCTGAGGCTGCTGGTCAGCCTGCTGAGCAGTCGCCTGCCTCTGTGGTCTGTTTCCCCACTGTCTCCCCCTCACTGCTGAAGCTGCAGCAGCAAAGCCGCTTCTTGGACCCTGAGGCGGACGAGGGGTGGGTTTCTGTAGAAGACAGAGATCGAAGGCTTCACCTTCACCTTCTGGCCCAAACAGACCTTTGGTGGGGTCATACGGCGCGTCCATCACCTCTGCCTTCTGACCATAGCTCAGGCCTGAGAGGTTCAGCCACAAGGCCCTCTCACCTGAGACTGCCAGCCCCATCACTCGACCGCAGCCTTGTACTGCGCCTCGTGAGGAGCGAAGGATGAGGTCATTTACGACACAAATCTCGTCCCAGAGACCCGGGTTAGGTGACCCGGAGTCCAGTTGTCGGCCCATCTCCTCCAGGATCTCTGCCTGATATGCGGACAGCAGTGTGGTTGCATTCAGAGAGCATACTGACTGCGCTGCATACTTGTACATCCTCTGGAAGATGGAGGCGGTGAGGCGCTCCGTCTTGCTGGGCAGAGAAGTGGTGGAGAAGGCTGAGAGAGAGCTTCGGTTGGGGTGGAGGTGAGAAGCCACCGAAGGATCCACTACTGGGGGTTCGGCCAGCCCCAGTTCCCCAATGCCATGGATCTCTAGCTTAGAGTAGCCCTTTGTTGGAAGCTTGCTCCTGAATGGGCTGGACCAGTACCGGCTCATTTCTTTCATGCAAGCCGGTACTGGTGGCAGGATTTCCTTTGATGGTGGCTGGGCTGGTGGGAGCCTTTTACCATCATACAAATCTCTCTCTGTCCCCTCAGCATCCTGGGCTGCTGGCCATTGCACACCTAATTTTGCTGCAGCCCGTTTGCAGACCTCATACAGATTACTGTCCACTGGTGGAGCAATATCTGATGCGCTGGGGGGTCTGGACTGTTGGGTAGGAAAGGTGGAATCATCCACCTCTTCCTCCATCTCGTCCATGTCGAGGAGGTCAGAGTTGGCATAGCCCTCTGCGTCCACATCACCCGGCTCCCCTTCGAGGATGTCCTCGAATAGGGGAGGCAATTCCGGGGACCCATCTTCCATCATGTCGGCCCAGCACTTTGTTGCTCACAACTGATGAGTGATGGTTGCTGTCTGTGGGGTGGCTGCCGACAAGGGTCCTGGTTGTTAGCCACCGCACTCCTTCTTTCCAGGATCTTTTCTGGCATCGACGCACAGTGGGTGCACGACTGGGGGTCTGCCAGCGATGCTTGGGCGTGTTTAGCGCTCATGCAAGCGATGCACATGGGATGAGGGTCCCGGCCCCAGATGGACGCTCTACATGACGCGGGGCACGGGCGGGATGCAGCCTCTTTCTCCTTCAGGTCCGACCCCTTGGCGGGGGTCGCGGCCTTAAACATGGTGGCCAGGAAGGGGGATATAGATAAATAAACAGCCGTACAAAGCTCGCCGTAACGCGTTCAGCGACGTGAGTCCTTTACGGATCGTCTGAGAACAGTTAAGCGGATGTCCAGGCTAGCTCGGCTAGATTAGCTGAGGGAGCTTCGTTTCGTTCCTCACGGGAAGATAGCGAGAATGTGTTTGGAGGGGCGGGTCGGCTGGATAGTATGAGGGGGCGGGGCCCCACTACAGCTCGACCTGTCTGTCACTGACAGACGTTGTGTCATTGGAGCTTCCGCAGTTGGTCACGCCAAGGCGATTCCCCATAGTGAAACACCGAACGAAGTTAGAAAAAGAACTTGATGGGGAGACTTGGAATGATTTGAGTCTAAATGTTCCACAATTAAGTGAATGAAAAGAATACAAAGCTTTGCATTGAAAATACCATCAAAACATTCTTGATAGTGGATTCTTTGTGTGCTTCGGTGCAGGGAAGAGATGCCATTTTAGAGTTTTCCAATCATCCCTGGGAGTGCTGTACCTTCTGATTCTGGCTGGATTCTTTTTACGCTGTGAGGATTTGTATTCCTATATTTTCTATGTACACATGGAGCCACTTAGAATTACCTCTCCCAGCCAATTTCAGCCAGGAGGACCCTCCCACCTCATATAGACTCTGGCAGAGAATTAGCTGGGAGGTGAATTGCCAATGCACAAAACAGTGGGCTGTTCTAAGTGGCTGCATCTTTAGTATTTCCTGCTTTTAAATGCATTTTATGTACAATTATTTGATGCTCCTGCTGTTGTTTGGTTCATGTTCTTACTTGATATTTCAGTTAGAAACAGGAAATGCTGCTTAACTGTTGCTAAGTGACAATGTAGACGTTTGACCCTATTTGGTCCCAAACACTTACAAGGAGGTTGGCATCTGGTGGACGGAGGCGTTGGTCCACAGTTTGAGACCAAACCCACACAATGTTTTCTACAGACCTTTCACTTCTCTAATTTGCTATGACTTGTGAATGGTTAAGATTAGGGATTAAAAATGCATGGTTAGGAGGAGAAAAGTTTCAAGGTCGTCAATCCATCACTGCATTTTTTATTCGTAGATATTTGCTTCTACTATTGTGAGATTTGTAACTAATTATTTCAATTAGGAAGGAGAAGATCTGCACATTCTGACCAGATCAATGTTTAATGACACCATTTTTCAAAAGACAAAACAAACAGGACAGAAATATTTCAAAATGTGATGAGCTGCTGTAAAGTGCAGACAGCATGATAACTTAACCAATGTAACCTGAGAGGCCGACATGGTCTGAGTGTCAGTGTGGAGACATCTGTCCTTTCACATCTTTTTTTTTCATGCGACACTATAACCACTGCTCTCTGCTCATTTTCAAAGTGTGAAGAACTTCAGTTTGTAGCATTGCAGCAGTCTATAAATACTGTCAGTACGAATGAAACACTGAACTTCATTACACAGCTAATTTTGAGCATAATTAGACATGTTTTATTGCACCATGAACATCCATCCATTTCCTATACCCGCTGAATCTTTCAGTTGGGTCACAGGGGGGGCTGGAGCCCATCCCAGCAGTCATCAGGCAAGGGGCAGGGTACACCCTGGACAGATTGCCAGTCCATCACTGGGCCACACAACCACACACACTCACTCCTAAGGACAATTTCAGAGACACCAATTGCATGTTTTTGGACAGTGGGAGGAAGCCAGAGTACCTGGAGAGAACCCACGCATACAAGGGGAGAACATGCAAACTCCACACAGAAAGGCCCCCAGCTGGGAAATGAACCTGGAATCCTCACGCTGTGAGGCGACGGCACTAACCACCACACCACTGTGCACCATGAACATCTATAGTTAAAGTGTTTGTGGAAACAGAGAAAGGAAGAAATATACTGGTTTAAGGCATGATCCAGGATAGGGCCTTCACTATCCAAAATCTGTTTTATTGTGGCTCCACTTCTGTCATAAATCCTCAAACAGCACTCAGTGGGGTTACATGGCACTGAAAGGATCGGATTATTGGCTAAATTACAATAAGAATGAGTTATTAAGTTCATGTAGACACCTTAATCGGACAAGAAATTGGATCGGATCGGATTACTCGCGATCGGATTAAGACACTCGGTTGAAAGTCAAATTAAACGTGCATGTAGACGGTGAAGCACGTGGTGAATTAGACTTTGCGCTCTGCGCATGCTCGAGATTTTTTCCCAGGGTCGTGAACCGGAATTAGGAAGAGACGATATTACTGTTGTTGTCGCTGCCGACGGAAAGAAACAAACAACGTGATGGAGAATGCGCCGTTGTGCAACAAGCAGCTCATCACAGAAGAAATGTAGAGGGATGTAGCTTCTTCTTGCTCTTCGTTCGCCATTTTCTCGAATGCCTGAGTTTGGTGTTGTTCTTGGTGGTGGTGAAGCGGTCAACAGGAAGTAGCTCTATTAACAATAGTTAAAATGGGTTCAGCGCCACCTATCGTATCAGAGTATGACATGCTTTGTGCCTCTGATTCGATTCATTCACCGCCATATATCCAAGTATAATTACCCTTGCTCAAATAAGGAGCATAACCCAACTATAGCTATAATCGAATTAATCTCACCATGCAGACCCACTGACTGGTGAACCACATATCTTTGCATATAAATCTTGCAATCTTGTTGTTAATGGCATTTGTATGTCTCAGATAAGAGGCCTGCTGTGGCTGACTGGGCCTGATGAAAACTCTCAGAACCAGACAGAGGAGGACCACAAATGCGTCACGTTTAAACAGTTTATATACGTTTCAGGGGAAAGGGAGTTGGGGCTGACTCTGGTATCGAACCCTGGTCGCTGGCTTGGCAGGCTGGTTTGCTAACCACTGTCCTATGGTCCAGGTGCCTGTGTGTCCCCCAGTGGTTGAGTGGCGTCTCGTGTAGGTGGTGGTTGGTCCGAGCTCACTCGCCACGGGGCAGGGAGTCCTGGGGGGAACACACACACACAACAGGAAAGATGACCAAAGTAGTACAGTCAAGGGTAATCCAGAAATCGTGCTAGGTAGGCGGAAGGCAGGTCAACATTACCGGGGCAGGAGATCAAGGAGGATTCCAGGCAGAAGGCAGGTCGGGTTTATCAAGGACTGGAGATCAGGCAGGGTTTCAGAGCAGGTCCGGGTTTGTCAACAGGAGTCAGAGTTCTTTTGCCAGGGAACAGGAATCAGGAGCGTGTTCGCAGACGGTCTGACAGAGTGGAACTGAAAACCAGAGCTTAACCCTCTAACCGCCAAAGTCGCAGAATTGTGACATTACGTCAGCATAAACAAAACAGTCTGTAGATAAAATAAACGGGCTTTGAGGTGTTCAGTCCTCCTACCACTAGTTGGCAAACATGTTACCCTTTCAAACAAGACCAAGATCACGTCATTTTGTAGTCATTTTGTAGTTCACAGTGTCTATATAACGCAGTGCAAAAAGCCACGCGAGCTCAGATACGGAAGTAGTTATTCAGAGCTTTTCTGTAGAGACGTGCGAGTCGAATTTTTATTGTCAGCGAACTATTAGTGAGTTTTTAACACCATGGCTTGTAAGAAGTTGAACCGTGCGGAAGTATTGAGCATGCTATTTGCCGATTCCGACTCCGAAGGAGAGTTTTTACCTCGTGAGGAGGAGGATCGGACGAGCACTCATGCTTCCCACGGTGAAACTTCCGAAGGCAATGGTGCCGGCATGCGAAGCGAGGCTGTTCTCCAAGCACACACACACACTCCAACTCATTCGGTGCCGTTATCCAACCTCTATGGAGTGGGTGGTAGTGGGGAACGCGGTCGCAGTGTCTGTAGAGGTGTTGGTCGAGGAATCAGGGGTGTGAGAAGTGGGTCTGGTATCTCTAGCATGCGCTCTCTCCACCCAGCCCCCGGTGGTGCGGTGGTCCGTTTTCACCACCGTTTTCACGTTTCACAATGTGTTGTCACCTGTTTTAGTGTGTGTTTCTGCTATATGATGACATTTTACCACTTGTTTTATTATTGTATTCCTCATTCCTGATCATTATGAATAAGGTTGAACAGGTTAAAAAAAATAAATAAATAAATTCAATGTCTTCCACTTCTTGCATGTGTTTTCCTACCCTATGGTAACCTAATGATGACAGTATTTTACCACTTTCTCCTGTTTTATTGTTGGTTTCCTCCTTATGAATGATGGTAAAAGACAGAAAAATGAAAATAAGTTCAAACATCAACTCAATATCCACCATTTCCTGAAAAAATATAGGCAACTTTTCGCATGTGTTTTCCTACTATATGGTAATGATGATATAGTAATATTTTACTACATTATTCTGTTTTATTGTTGCTTTCCTGTTCCCTGATCATTATAGATGATGATAAAAAGACAAAAAGAAAAAAAAAGTTTAAAAAAAACAAGTTCATAATCACTCAATTCCAATATTTCCTGAACATAATGAGATTCAAAATGGCTGCCACCTGATGACGTCATAATATGCAAATTAGATCAATAATTTCATACCCCACATAAACTATGGATCATGGGCAACATTTTTCTAATGTACAGTAGGCATCTATCTTTAACCCCCTTTCAGCCACCAGCTTTTGAAATATTAATGTCAAAATCCAGTATTTTCAAAAAACAATCTTGGCGCCTAAAGGGTTAACATACAGAGGTTAATGGCAAAGTGAATGCAGTACAGCTGGCTGGTCAATGAGGAGGCGAATTGAAAACAGGTGTACCAATTAAGCAGAGCGAATTGAAGGCACTAAGTGCTTGTTACCAGGAGCCAGGGGAGAGACCATGACAGAAAACTATTTCAAAAGGCTACTTTCCAGAATGTTTGGTTTTGTCATCTTCCTCTGAGAATGGCTTTGCTCGCTGGTTTCAAATTTATTGCAAGGTAGCAAACAGAAGATCAGCAACATTAGCTTATTTTACTGTGAGGTTACTGTGAGGGCATGCATTAGGTAAAGCTAATCCTAGAACTTCTTCTACCGGATCACGAGGACAAATACTTATAAATAAAAATAAAAAGAATTTATGTGAATTTATATAAAATATTTGTGAATGATGTACTGATTTCTCCACATTAAAACAGATGTTTGACTTTAGAAGAAAGAACGACAGCCCAAGTCCAGGCTACAATTATCTTTATTTTGTTTGAGGCTCATCAGCACTCACAAGACGTGTGAAACATCTTTGAGAGTTGATTTATTGCGTCCCAGCAACAAACCTGCTGTAGCGTTATTGGGCGTTATTAATTAATGTTTACCTCGAAAATAGCAGGGCACCACCCCTCTGATTGGTTCAACTCGTTAAATTACAGTTCAGAGAGGAAAACTGTTAAGATAATAAAATGGGTAGTCTCATTCTGATTCGTACGTTCTGTTGGAAGTGACAACCGACTTAGTAACTGTCCGTGACGCTCTTAAATGGATTAATACAAACATTTATTCAACATTGCACAGGTATATAGGTGTATAAACAATTGATAAAGAGACAGAAATTAGAATTATTGGTAATACTCAGAAGGGCATATAAGGGAAGAAAGAAGCAGTTCACTAACAGGGTTACCTATCAAAATGTGACTAAATCTGGTTCGTAACACGGATATTGTGCCAACTGTCTTCTGCCGGCGGCGGTCTGCTCATTCGTCGCTTTCAGAGAAAGTTTTCATTTTATCCACGGCTTCAAAAGATCTCAAACCAGCACCTTACTTTGTCGTAGTAGCGTAAGAGATCCCGTGGTTCTTTCCTTCTGATGAGTTGGTGTCGAAGGCTGTGTTCCCGTGGTAACCAGCGGGATGACGTAGAATCGACTTCTTCTTTATTCTTCCTCCTTGGATGGAAAGTGGCGGCTTGGCCGGGCTGTATGAGTTGGCACACACTCGCGTTTATTGGACCAGACTTTTATATAAAAGAAAGGGGAAGTCTAAAAAAAAAAGGTAATTAATAGTTACAGAGAGAGGACAAGAGAGTTGCGGAGCGTAAGGGATAAGAGAGAAAATGATAAGAGAGCGTGATTTCATGCGCGCCTCTCTTTTAAGCTGGAGATCACATGTCAGCTTTCGTCCAATCAGAGTTCAGCTGGCTTTTGACCCAACGGAAAAAAGGGGGGTTGACCACGCTGAATTTATGAGACAAATAGGGGAGAAATCCTGCTTTTTCCTTATACCGTATTTAACTCATATGACAGTGATTTTAGACAATATAATGTTCCTAACAGACAATAATGTTGCATACGAGCAGGCATAAACACACATATGAGCATGGAACAGTTATCAGCATACAATACTTCATATTATCATGATAGAAATGGTATGACAACTTTTGGTTACTGTTAACTAGAATAATCTGCAGCTCTTTGGGTAATACCTGTGGAATTAACACTATTGGGTTATGCATTGCACATAATGAGAACATTAAACATCCATAGTTGAAATTGTCCATGGTCATTAGGCTGACATAGTGAAAAGTGTCCGTTATCCATGTCCTTTGGGGGGCGCTGTGGCTCCACGAAAGGGATTCTATTAAATCCAGTATTCCATAACTTGGTAAATACTTCATGTAAAAGAATGGCGAATGTTTCAAAATGATCTGTAGATTTATGCAGTTCCGATTTTAACAGTTTTATTCCAAGAAAAGTGATGATTAGGGTTGATTCTATTCTTCTAAAAAAAAGTGGAGAGTTGAACATTCCTTGGCTGGTACTGAGGGGGCTGCTTACATCTGCTTCCCTTATCAGGAGGTGTCCTGCATAATTTATTGTTCGTAGCTGGTTTGGGGGAGCGAAGACTCAAACACAAAGGACCCCATTTAGTTGGTCTCACATCTGGCTCCGTTATCTCCTTTGGCCTAATCCGTTGAAAGGGTCATAAACAGTGAAATGTTTTCGATGTCAAGACATTTGAAAAAGGGGGGAAGGTTAATGTAAACATCTCCGTTCTCTGTCTTTCCTGAGAGCACGCTACACTGCACACAGCTACAGAACAAGGAAATGTGGTTTTGCCACCACAAAGCAAAGAAACTCTGTCTAATATGGATGTTAAAATTCACCTCTTTGTTTCAGTGCATCGGCATAAAAGTTCAAAATGTAACTGCTCTGACTAAAAGTGGGGACAGCACACAATTTTCAGATTCATTTTCACTACCAGCAGGTCTTTAAGTCTGTTGGTCGAGTCTTGTGCTTTGCTGCTAAAGTTGGGGCGTATCTGGGAGACAAAGGCCATGTTAGAGGAGGAAGAGATGCACATTCTAAGTATAATGAGCTGCTTCAAAGTGCAGACAGTATGACAGTATTCAGTAACTTCTCCTGACAGGGTGACACGGTCTGTGTCTCACTGAGGCAACATTTGTGCTCACTCTTTTTTCCAGGCCTCACTACACTGCATTCAAAATGAATGGGTAGCTGTATCTGAAGTTTTGACTGGCACTGTGTGCGTCTTTGATGTATTGTGTTGTTGGCAGTGTGTTGAGATGTTTCATCAGCATCAGTGATGGAGAAGCACAGGCCTACTATGGAAACAGAAGGAGAGAAAACTGTAATAAAAACAGTGGGACAATAGAAGAAGCAGGCAGGTTGTAGTTGATCAGACTATCTCTGTGAGGTAAATTATCACTGATGCTTGTGCTCCTCAATATGTGGTGAGGCTGTTCGCTGCCCTGCTGGTGGGACCTTGTTGATCTGAAAATGTCAGAGGAAAGTTCAAGAAGGCTCAATCTTGTTGAATAAACCACACATTCTAAGTTTTACGACCTGTAAAGAAAGATAAATAAAAGCTTTATATACATCTCCAAGAAAGCTTTTATTTATCTTTGCATGTCTGTACATACATACAGTGTCAGTCAAAAGTTTGGACGCTCTGATCTATTTTTAAAAATGTTGTTGCATGCATTGCATGTACGTACAACACCACTGTTTGTGGTATGTGCTACAACTTCCTCAATAGTTTCTGCTTAAAGCGACACAACTCAGAGAGAAACAGAGACTTTGAAGGCTGGTCAGTCAGTTTTGAGCTTCAAGATGTCTGCAGAAATTGAAGCTGCAACAGATCTGAAAGTGAAATATAGCAGAAGGCTCCATAAAGATGGAAGAGATGAAGAGCAAAGCGAGGTGGAGATGTTAGATGATGGAGAGCAGCACTCTGATCTTGGCGTACAGAAATCTGGTAAGCAGGAAATATTGAAAATGACTTCACGTAGATGAAAATAAGAAATATGTTGTGATACATGCTGTTTCATTTAATCAGCCAACATTATCAAGTACTCTGTTGTATCAAACATGTTACATCATCATCCATTTTAGTCTGTTTAACTACAGCACAAAAGAAGATAAACTTGTTTGAACCATTTCTATATAACTTGATGGGGAGACTTGGTATGATTTTAGTTTAAATGTTCCACAATTAAGTGAATGAAAAGAATACAAAGCTTTGCATTGAAAATACCATCAAAACATTCTTGATGGTGGATTCTTTGTGTGTTTCGGTGCAGGGAAGAGATGTCATTTTAGAGTTTTCCAATCATCCCTGGGAGTGCTGTATCTTCTGATTCTGGCTGGATTCATTTTACGCTGTGAGGATTTGTATTCCTACATTTTCTATGTACATATGGAGCCACTTAGAATTTCCTCTCCCACCTGTTTTTACTTGATATTTCAGTTAGAAACAGGAAATGCTGCTTAACTGTTGCTAAGTGACAATGTAGACGTTTGACCCTATTTGGTCACAAACACTTACAAGGAGGTTGGCAGCTGGTGGACGGAGGCGTTGGTCCACAGTTTGAGACCAAACCCACACGATGTTTTCTACAGACCTTTCACTTCTCTAATTTGCTATGACTTGTGAATGGTTAAGATTAGGGATTAAAAATGCATGGTTAGGAGGAGAAAAGTTTCAGGTCGTCAATCCATCACTGCATTTTTTATTCGTAGATATTTGCTTCTACTATTGTGAGATCATTTGTGACTAATTATTTCAATTAGGAAGGAGAAGATCTGCACATTCTGACAAAATCAATGTTTAATGACACAATTTTCAAAAGACAAAACAAACAGGACAGAAATATTTCAAAATGTGATGAGCTGCTGTAAAGTGCAGACAGCATGATAACTTAACCAATGTAACCTGAGAGGCCGACATGGTCTGAGTGTCAGTGTGGAGACATCTGTCCTCTCACACCTTTTTTTTTTTTCATGCGACACTATAACCACTGCTCTCTGCTCATTTTCAAAGTGTGAAGAACTTCAGTTTGTAGCATTGCAGCAGTCTATAAATACTGTCAGTACGAATGAAACACTGAACTTCATTACACAGCTAATTTTGAGCATAATTAGAAATGTTTTATTGCACCATGAACATGCATCCATTTCCTATACCCGCTGAATCCATCAGTCGGGTCACAAGGGGGACTGGAGCCTATCCCAGCAGAGGCGGGGTACACACTGGACAGATTGCCAGTCCATCACAGGGCCACACAGAGACAAATGAGACAAACAACCACACACACTCCTAAGGACAATTTCAGAGACACCAATTGCATGTTTTTGGACAGTGGGAGGAAGCCAGAGTACCTGAGAGAACCCACACATACAAGGGGAGAACATGCAAACTCCACACAGAAAGGCCCCCAGCTGGGAATTGAACCTGGAACCCTCACGCTGTGAGGTGATGGCGCTAACCACCACACCACTGTGCACCATGAACATCTACAGTTAAAGTGTTCGTGGAAACAGAGAAAGGAAGAAATATACTGGTTTAAGGCATGATCCAGGATAGGGCCTTCACTATCCAAAATCTAGTTTTATTGTGGCTCCACTTCTGTCATAAATCCTCAAACAGCACTCAGTGGGGTTACATGTCACTGAAAGGATCGGATTATTGGCTAAATTACAATAAGAATGAGTTATTAAGTTCATGTAGACACCTTAATCGGACAAGAAATTGGATCGGATCGAGTTACTCGCGATCGGATTAAGACCCCGAGATAACTCGGTTGAAAGTCAAATTAAACGTGCATGTAGACGGTGAAGCACGTGGTGAATTAGACTTTGCGTTCTGCGCATGCTCGAGATTTTTTCCCAGGGTCGTGAACCGGAAGTCGAAAGAGGCGATATTACTGTTGTTGTCGCCGCCGACGGAAAGAAACAAACAACATGATGGAGATATTAATTCACCGCCATATATCCAAGGATAATTACCCTTGCTCAAATAAGGAGCATAACCCAACTATAGTTTTAATCGAATTAATCTCACCATGTAGACCCACTGACTGGTGAACCACATATCTTTGCATATAAATCTTGCAATCTAGTTGTTAATGGCATTTGTATGTCTCAGATAAGAGGCCTGCTGTGGCTGACTGGGCCTGATGAAAACTATTTCAAAAGGCTACTTTCCAGAATGTTTGGTTTTGTCATCTTCCTCTGAGAATGGCTTTGCTCGCTGGTTTCATATTTATTGCAAGGTAGCAAACAGAAGATTAGCAACATTAGCTTCTTTTACTGTGAGCTTACTGAGGGCATGCATTAGGTCAAGCTAATCCTAGAACTTCTTCTACCGGATCACGAGGACAAATACTTATAAATAAAAATAAAAAGAATTTATGTGAATTTATATAAAATATTTGTGAATGGTGTACGGATTTCTCCACATTCAAACAGATGTTTGACTTTAGTAGAAAGAATGACAGCCCAAGTCCATGCTACAATTATTTTTATTTTGTTTGAGACTCACCAGCACTCACAAGACGTGTGAAACATCTTCTGAAAGATGATTTATTGTGTCCCAGCATCAAACCAGCACACAGCTACAGAACAAGGAAATGTGGTTTTGCCACCACAAAGCAAAGAAACTCTGTCTAATACAGATGGTAAAATTCACTGCTTTGTTTCAGTGCATAAAAGTTCAAAATGTAACTGCTCTGACTAAAAGTGGGGACAGCACACAATTTTCAGATAAAATCCAGATGCATTGTTCCTTAGTAGAAGTCTTTATTCAAGAAAGAGACATCATTTTCAAGCTTGCTTTCATTTTCACTACCAGCTGGTCTTTAAGTCTGTTGGTCGAGTCTTGTGCTTTGCTGCTAAAGTTGGGGCGTATCTGGGTGACAAAGGCCATGTTAGAGGAGGAAGAGATGCACATTCTAAGTATGATGAGCTGCTTCAAAGTGCAGACAGTATGACAATATTCAGTAACTTCACCTGACAGGGTGACATGGTCTGTGTCTCACTGAGGCAACATTTGTGCTCACTCTTTTTTCCAGGCCTCACTACACTGCATTCAAAATGAATGGGTAGCTGTAGCTGAAATTTTGACTGGCACTGTGTGCGTCTTTGATATATTGTGTTGTTGGCAGTGTGTTGAGATGTTTCATCAGCATCAGTGATGGAGAAGCACAGGCCTACTATGGAAACAGAAGGAGAGAATACTGTAATAAAAACAGTGGGACAATAGAAGACACAGACAGGTTGTAGTTAATCAGACTGTTGAAGCCTCCAAAAACTTTCTGAACTTACAGAAAAAAAAAAATGTTTTCATTGAAATCACAGACCAGCACATATCATATAAGATGTAACTGACACTTTTATAGATACATCTGGAGTATCTTATAATAATTTACACATCAGCCTCTTTCTCCTCCCTGAAGCTGAATTATGTCATACTGTCCATCTCATTTTTTATTTTTCTACAGTTTATTCTACAGTTAACACATCAGATATGTACTAGTGATAACACAACACACAGAGCTGTTAAATGACTGTGGGTACACCAAATCAGTAATTCCAGATTGAAAGAGTGATGGTGATAACTGACGGTCACTAACTGACTTATTTCTGTTGATTAAAGCAAACTGATTCAAAGCCGATTGTCTTTCAGCAACCTTGAAGACCAATCGGCTGCAGGCTGAACTTTCAGGTAAGAAAGGTTTTTAATCAATTAACCAAATTATTGAAATGTCACCATGTGAACCTTAATGTCTCCAATGTTTTTCTGAAGACATGAGAGAAAACAGCAGCCAGCTACAGGATGAAGTAAAGAAGCTGAAGGACAAGATTAAAGGTGAGAACAGACTGAACTCAACAGAAAACATCAACATTACACACCTGTAACCCAACTCTGCTTTTACTTTAAATGATCATAGTTTTATGGTGTCTCATGATATTTCTGTATGTATATTCCTGTTAGGAGGAACAGTTATTTACAAAAGAGACAGAAAACTTGAACTGACCTTTTCCAACCTTGAACAACAGCTACAGTCAGCTGCAGGCTGAACTTTTAGGGAACAAAGGTTGTTGAAATCTGACCAGCACAAACAGAAACAGAGAGTCACAGAAACCTTTGAAAATCCCCGACAGCAGTATCAGAATACTGATGCTTTTGTTTGCGTTTTAGAAGAAAAAGTATTGAAAAATAAAATCTCCTTTGCTGTACGGGTGCTCGAGTGAGAAGCCTCAGTTCTCGTAAAAGTTTTGAACTAAATAACCACATAGTTGGTTCAAATGTCAGACTGTAAACATGAAACATTTCAGATGTTTTCAATTGTTTTATCAATTGTTCTTTTGAAGATGTGAGAGTCAACAGCAGCCAGCTACAGGATGAAGTAAAGACTCTGAAGGACAAGATTAAAGGTGAGAACAGACTGAAACCAACAGAAAACATCAACATTATGCACCTGAAACCCAACTCTGCTTTTACTTTAAATGATCATAGTTTTATGGTGTCTCATGATATTTCTGTATGTATATTCCTGTTAGGAGGAACAGTTATTTACAAATGAGACAGAAAACTTGAATTGACCTTTTTCAATTTGATTTGAATTAAGCTTGAATAGACTAAAACACCTGAAATTCAAATTAATTTGACACTCAATGACATGAAAATCTGTATTAAACTCTTGTTTGATATTAAGGGAAGTGGTGTCCTGATGGATGGACGAGATTTGGATTAAGTTGTTACTTTAAATTCACTGAGTGGAAAACCTGGTCAGACAGTAGGAAACTCTGTCAGAAAAGAGGAGCTGATCTGGTGATCATAAACAGCAAAGAGGAACAGGTGAGTGTGTTTGCTCATGTCAGAATGATATTTGATGGAACTGCCAGTTTTGTGTGACCTGCTGTCAGTCTGTGTGCTTCCTGAACTGATCCTGATGGATTTCAGGTAAATGGTTGCACATCCTGAACTCATCAATAATCTGAGCAATTTGGTTCATTTCCTGGATTTTTCTCATGAAACTTGACTCATTTCAAAGGTGTAAATCTTATAATACTTCAGTCTCTGTGTTCTAAAGCTTTGTTTTGTTTCAGTTACTGTAGATTTGATGTTAAAAAAGAAGAATTTTCTTTTTAAAAATGTAGTAATATTTAAAACAAAACTGAAGGAAAGGTTAGAATGAGTGAAACAGAATAATCAGAGCTGATTTCTGTCAGAAATTAACACAGTATGATATAACTACAACAGAAATACAGAATTCTGAGTGAAGAAACTACTTTTGTCTCAACAGGAATTTGTCCGTAAACTGAACAGGAATGGAGAGTCCTGGATTGGCCTTCATTTCTCAGAAGGTAAATGGAAATGGGTGGATGGATCCCCGCTGACAGAACAGTAAGACGGTTTTTCTTTTGTAGTGTTATCAAAATCATTGTTTGAAACCAAAGGGGTTAAAATGCAGAACAGCAACACATGTTGAAAAATTGTCCCATCATTTAAATTAGTCCCTTATGAAATATTTATGTGAATTAACAGCTACTTGAACACTTCATCTGCAGTCTGTGATGAGCTGCAGTCCCTGTGGTTCAGTAGAAATAGTTCAGCTTTTTGAATTTGTGCCTTTACTTTGTGAGCTGCTTTTATTTTGTCCCCTCATGAGAACCACTGTAGGAGAATTCAGGGGTCTTCTTCTCTGTTGTAATGAAGAAAGCATCAATGAAAGAATGAATAAGACCATTAGAAGGATGAATTAAGAGTGGCTGATGACAAAGTTTACCTGCAGATAAACTGACTGAAACAAAGATTCCTGCCACTAACAAAGCATTTTCCTCACAGACAAACACTGAAAACTGATGTGTGTAAAACTGCTGAATTAACTGGTCTAAAGGCAGAAGATCAGCTATTATTCCTTTATTGTGAATTAATAAAACATGAACATTTAGTGGCTGATACCCTTAAAGGCTTTTTAAAGATCAGTGATGGTTCACAGTGAAAAGTCTTCAGGTGAGGAGAGTGAGCTCAGAGACAGAGACGCTAATGAGCATGTGCAGTGGTTTTAAAAACCAGGAAGCAGATCAGCAAGAGAGGAAACATTTCTGGAGGATGTGCAGACTGAGCAGCTTTTATTGGAATAAATGAATGAATGGATGCTGAGTTAGAGTGTTATATCAAGATTCCATAATATATAATCAATTAAAACCCACAATCCTCTTTATTTTTATATGTGTGAAAATTGTACATGATCATGAGAAAAATAAAAACATTTGAAAACATTTAGAGAGAGTCAGGTGTGTCTGAATATGAAAATTATTTTGAGTTTCAGTCAAACTGAACATGATGTTTTGTTTGTCCCACAGGTTCTGGGAAACAGGACAGGCACCAACTTCCTATTACTATGGAGTGTGCTGCAATTCTAATGGGAAATGGAAAAAATCACAAAATTATTATGATACTAAGAATTGGATCTGTGAGAAATAACATTTCTTTCTTTTCTAATGTAAAAGTGGTGTGCAGTGATCAAACTGTTTATCACATCTGAGCAAAGACACCAAACTATGAAACTCAGAACTAACTTCCATTATTTTTCCTCTTTCACATATTGGATGCTACATTTCATGCTGTCCCTCTTAGCTTGTTGGTACATACAGATTTATGATGTTGGGAGTTTAAAATAAAATGTGAAGCATGATTCTTTAGTTCCACAACATTGTTTACTTGCTTTATTAATGAGTCGGCTGTTGCTGAAACTACAGTTAGTGTCATCTGTATTTCAGTCTGACACACTTCATTGTAGCAGCTGCAGATTTTTACCAACAGAGTTTATAACTGAAGACTGGTTCATTAGAACAAATCGTCCCCATTCTGCAACATTTACATGAGCTGTTGCCCTCCTGCTTCATTTGCATAAGGGAAACTGCCCAATGAATAAACATTTGACATTCATCTCACACTGTTTAAACTACATGTTCTGTTGGAAGATGTTGTAGGAAACAAAAAGTGCCAGAATGCAGAAATGATCATATTCAAACTTATCATCTCTGAGTTTATTTAACAATCATGAAAAACATCTTTTTTGTTGTGTAAAAATATTGTGTTTCTCATCTATATCCTTTCTGGCTTCAATAACGGTTTAGTAGTTAAGTTACAGCAAAACCTAAAAGTAAATCTCATTTCTTAGATATAACTGCATTCCCACTGATCTTGACGTGGCAGCTAAAAAGGTTTTAGGATGTCAGTGGGCTCCAGGATCTTAATCCCCATCTGTGATGGTGTGGATTAAAGTCAGTCCCAGTGAGGCTTGCAATGGGAGCTCAACATGCTTGTTTTTGAAATGTATTCAATTGTATGTATGCATTAATTCCAATAAAACTCTTATTTTGCTAAGCTGTGTGTCAGTTTCCCCTTCATGGTGTGGCCCGTGAGCCCGAGTTTTCTTTAGTTGTTGCTGAATGCTGTTTAGTTCTTTACAAGATAAATTGTAAGAAGTCAAGGGTTCGTCCTTCTTACTTCCTGTGTCAAAAAATAACTGTTGTTCTTCTTTAACTGTATGTGTGTTCTTCAAATATAAAAAACAGAGAGACAGTGAAGCCTGCTGAGTTAGTTTTGCCCTGAGAGATGCCAGCAGAAATTCCACCTGCTGCATTTTTTTGTTCATGCCACACTATAACCACTGCTCTCTGCTCACATCTGGCACTGTGTGCGTCTTTGATATATTGTGTTGCTGGCAGTGTGTTGAGATGTTGCATCAGCCTCAGTGATGGAGAAGCACAGGCCTACTATGGAAACAGAAGGAGATAAAAACAGTGGTACTAAAAACAGTGGGACAACAGAAGAAACAGGCAGGTTGTATTTGATCAGACTATCTCTGTGAGGTAAATTATCACCGATGCTTGTGCTCCTCAATATGTGGTGAGGCTGTTCGCTGCCCTGCTGGTGGGACCTTGTTGATCTGAAAATGTCAGAGGAAATGTTCAAGAAGGCTCAATCTTGTTGAATAAACCACACATTCTAAGTTTTAAGACCTGTAAAGAAAGATAAATAAAAACTTTATTTACATCTCCAAGAAAGCTTTTATTTATCTTTGCATGTCTGTACATACATACAGTGTCACTCAAAAGTTTGGACACTGACCTAGTTTTACAAATGTTGTTGCATGCATGTACGTGCAACACCACAGTTTGTGGTATGTGCTACAACTTCCTCCATAGTCTGCTTAAAGCGACACAACTCAGAGAGAAACAGAGACTTTGAAGGCTGGTCAGTCAGTTTTGAGCTTCAAGATGTCTGCAGAAATTGAAGCTGCAACAGATCTGAAAGTGAAATATAGCAGAAGGCTCCATAAAGATGGAAGAGATGAAGAGCAAAGCGAGGTGGAGATGTTAGATGATGGAGAGCAGCACTCTGATCTTGGCGTACAGAAATCTGGTAAGCAGGAAATATTGAAAATGACTTCACGTTGATGAAACTAAGAAATATGTTGTGATACATGCTGTTTCATTTAATCAGCCAACATTATCAAGTACTCTGTTGTATCAAACATGTTACATCATCATCCATTTTAGTTTGTTTAACTACAGCACAAAAGAAGATAAACTTGTTTGAACCATTTCTAGGTAACTTGATGGGGAGAATTGGTATGATTTGAGTCTAAATGTTCCACAATTAAGTGAATGAAAATAATACAAAGCTTTGCATTGAAAATACCATCAAAACATTCTTGATGGTGGATTCTTTGTGTGTTTCGGTGCTGCAGAAAAACACAACCAGAAGAACCTTCAGGCAGGGAAGAGATGCCATTTTAGAGTTTTCCAATCATCCCTGGGAGTGCTGTATCTTCTGATTCTGGCTGGATTCATTTTACGCTGTGAGGATTTGTATTCCTACATGTTCTATGTACATATGGAGCCATTTAGAATTACCTCTCCCAGCAATTTACAGCCAGGAGGACGCTCCCACCTCATAAAGACTCTGGCAGAGAATTGGCTTGGAGTTGAATTGCCCATGCACAAAACAGTGGGCTGTTCTAAGTGGCTGCATCTTTAGTATTTCCTGCTTTATATGCATTTTATGTACAATTATTTGATGCTCCTGCTGTTGTTTGGTTCATGTTCTTACTTGATATTTCAGTTAGAAACAGGAAACGCTGCTTAACTGTTGCTAAGTGACAATGGAGACGTTTGACCTTATTTGGTCCTGAACACTTACAAGGAGGTTGGCAGCTGGTGGACGGAGGCGTTGGTCCACAGTTTGAGACCAAACCCACACGATGTTTTCTACAGACCTTTCACTTCTCTAATTTGCTATGACTTGTGAATGGTTAAGATTAGGGATTAAAAATGCATGGTTAGGAGGAGAAAAGTGTCAGGTCGTCAATCCATCACTGCATTTTTTATTCGTAGATATTTGCTTCTACTATTGTGAGATCATTTGTGACGAATTATTTCAATTAGGAAGGAGAAGATCTGCACATTCTGACCAAAGCTGCCCTTTCGCCGCAGGCTGAAAACCTACCTCTTCAGGAAACACTACCCTGATCCGCCCTCTTAGGACATCACCTGCTCCGTCCTAGTTCCTTACGCACTTATTGTTTCCTCCACCACTGGCACCCTCTATATTTTCATTACCCCCTACCCGAACCAGGGTTTGCATCCCCACCCCGCTGTGACTGGTGTGCAGTTGGTGAGAGGCTGAGGTACCTGACTTATCGCACTTACTCTAGCACTAGTTTTGCTCTTAGCTGTTTGGTTTTGGAAGGAAATGCACTTATGATTTCTTGTCACCTGAAGTTCTTTTGCCTACCGATGTTGAACGCACTTATTGTAAGTCGCTTTGGTTAAAAGCGTCTGCAAAATGACCGTAATGTAATGTAATGTAAAATCAATGTTTAATGACACCATTTTTCAAAAGACAAAACAAACAGGACATTAATATTTCAAAATGTGATGAGCTGCTGTAAAGTGCAGACAGCATGATAACTTAACCAATGTAACCTGAGAGGCCGACATGGTCTGAGTGTCAGTGTGGAGACATCTGTCCTCTCACACCTTTTTTTTTTTCATGCGACACTATAACCACTGCTCTCTGCTAATTTTCAAAGTGTGAAGAACTTCAGTTTGTAGCATTGCAGCAGTCTATAAATACTGTCAGTACGAATGAAACACTGAACTTCATTACACAGCTAATTTTGAGCATAATTAGACATGTTTTATGCACCATGAACATCTACAGTTAAAGTGTTTGTGGAAACAGAGAAAGAAGAAATACACTGGTTTAAGGCATGAACCAGGATAGGGCCTTCACTATCCAAAATTTTCAGATAAAATCCAGATGCATTGTTCCTTAGTAGAAGTCTTTATTCAAGGAAGTGACATCATTTTCAAGCTTGCTTTCATTTTCACTACCAGCTGGTCTTTAAGTCTCTTGGTCGAGTCTTGTGCTTTGCTGCTAAAGTTGGGGCGTATCTGGGAGACAAAGGCCATGTTAGAGGAGGAAGAGATGCACATTCTAAGTATGATGAGCTGCTTCAAAATGCAGACAGTATGACAATATTCAGTAACTTCACCTGACAGGGTGACATGGTCTGTGTCTCACTGTGGCAACATTTGTGCTCACTCTTTTTTCCAGGCCTCACTACACTGCATTCAAAATGAATGGGTAGCTGTAGCTGAAGTTTTGACTGGCACTGTGTGCGTCTTTGATATATTGTGTTGCTGGCAGTGTGTTGAGATGTTTCATCAGCATCAGTGATGGAGAAGCACAGGCCTACTATGGAAACAGAAGGAGAGAATACTGTAATAAAAACAGTGGGACAATAGAAGACACAGACAGGTTGTAGTTAATTAGACTGTTGAAGCCTCCAATAATTTTCTGCACTTACAGAAATAAAAAATTATTTTCATTGAAATCAGAGACCAGCACATATTATATAAGTTTGAACTGACACTTTACAAGAATATAGATACATCTGGAGTATCTTATAATAATTTACACATCAGCCTCTTTCACCTCCCTGAAGCTGAATTATGTCATACTGTCCATCTAATTTTTTATTTTTCTACAGTTTTTTCTACAGTTAACACATCAGATATGTACTAGTGATAACACAACACACAGAGCTGTTAAATGACTGTGCGTACACCAAATCAGTAATTCCAGATTGAAAGAGTGATGGTGATAACTGACGGTCATTAACTGACTTATTTCTGTTGATTAAAGCAAACTGATTCAAAGCCGATTGTCTTTCAGCAACCTTGAAGATCAATCGGCTGCAGGCTGAACTTTCAGGTAAGAAAGGTTTTTAATCAATTAACCAAATTATTGAAATGTCACCTTATAAACCTTAATGTCTCCAATGTTGATCTGATGACATGAGAGAAAAAAACAGCAGCCAGCTACAGAATAGTTGTGAAATCCTGTGTAAAAATCAAAGCCATTTAAAGGATGAAGTAAAGAAGCTGAAGGACAAGATTAAAGGTGAGAACAGACTGAAACCAACAGAAAACATCATTATTATACACATGCAACCCAACTCTGCTTTTACTTTAAATGATCATAGTTTTATGGTGTCTCGTGATTTTTCTGTATTCCTGTAACGAGCAGGCTTGGAGACTCAAGTGCAGAGATCAAACACACTTTAATGCAGGACAAGTAGGTCATACACAAACCGGGCAAGGCAAGAGCAGGGTAAAAAAATACAGACAAAAGGTCAAACATGAGAATACATACACTGGGAGACCGCTTGAGAGCTTGTAACGCAGGAACCTAGACAATCTGGCAAGGTAGGTCTTCTTCTTCTTTCGTTTATTGGCAGATTACATCTTTTGGTTGTTGTATTCCGCCACCTACTGTACAGGAGTGTGTAGAGTGATACTATGGCGATTTTATCTGATCAGTCAAGAGGGTGTAAAATAAAGCTAGAGATAATAAGTAATAACAAAACAAAACCAACAAAAAAAAATTTTTTTTTTAAATTATTTTCATTAATTCAGTGTCTTTCAGGAAGGTAAATAAGGCTCTAATTCTGTCTCTTTGCATTCCTTGTTCCCCAAGAATATCCTCAATATGATCATCTAAGTTTTGCCATCTCTTTCTTTGCTCATTGTACCTCCTACACCTAAATAAAACATGATCCACATCCTCCTGTGTTAGGCATTCAGTACACAGACCATCACTTTTACCTAATAGTTTAAGTGTTGAATTCAATCTTGTATGTCCCATTCTTAATCTTGAGTACACTATTTCTTCTTTTCTATTTTGCATATTCATTCTTTTTCCTCTAATATTTTTCTGAATATTGTAATAGTGCCTAGCCTTTGGTTCAGAGTCCCATTCCTGTTGCCATCTCTTTATCATTTCAGACTTAAGTTTAGCTTTCGCTTCTCCTTTCCCAATTAGAACATTGATTTCTATTTCTTTATTTTTTAGAGCCTTTTTGGCTAATCCGTCTGCCTTTTCATTTCCTCTAATTCCAGTATGTGCTGGAACCCAACAAAACTGAACCATTAAACCTAGGCTTCTAATACTTAATAAGATGTGTCTAGCTTCTATCATTAAGTATTCTCAGACTGATTGTCCACTTTCAAAACTCTGCAGTACAGCCATTGAATCTGAGCATATTAGAGATGCTAACGGTTTTATCTCTTCTATCCATCTTAGAGCTGTTATTATGCCCGTCATTTCTATTGTATATACTGAAAGGTGATTATTTAATCTGCATTTCAGTCCTTTTTTAAATTCAGGAATGTAAATTCCTATTCCACAATGACCATTTTGATCTTTTGATCCATCAGTAAAAATTTTAACAAAACCATAAAATGAAGAGGATAAATATCTTTCACTGAACCATGCAAAACTCTGATCATCAGGGTATTTCCTCTTTTCTTTCAGTATTTCTGTATCAACCTCTGGAACTGGTAGCATCCAGGGAGGGACCTCACTCAGAACTATTGTAGGACTAAATTCTAAATCTTTGATGTCATAGCTACTTTGTTTATGTTCCATCCAAACCCTTTAGCCTTAGTTTGATATTCCCAACAATCATTTAGTACTGATGCTGCTGGATGATTACTATCTCCCATCAATCGCACCCTGTCTGTTAAAGCCAGCTTAATATGTCTTAATTCAAGTGGGGCTTCCTCCGTCTCTACCAGAATAGCACTTGTTGGAGTCGTTTTAATAGCACCTATGGCCATTCTTAGAGCTCTAAACTGAATTCTGTCCAACTTTGCTAAATTAGATTTGCATGCTGTGCTATACACTATACTCCCATAATCTATGATCGATCTTATTAATGCAATATAAATATTAATTAAAGACTGCTTATCTGCACCCCAGTTATGTCCAGTAATCATTCTCATCAAATTCAAGACTTTTTTACATTTAGTTTCCATGTGATGCACATGATCTTTCCATGTAAGTTTTTCATCCATCCACACTCCTAGATATTTAAATTTCATGACTCTTTTCAGAGCTTGATTATACATAAATATCTGGTAGTTTTCAGTAATTTTCTTTCTTGTAAAATACATAACATTTGTTTTTTCAATAGAAAATTTAAATCCCCAATCAACTCCCCATTGGTCCGAAATTTGGATTTTCTTTTGCATGATTGTTATTATATATGGGAAATTTCTGCCTCTTTTCCATATTACTGCATCATCTGCATATGATAGTCCTTCACTTCCTTTTCCTAATTTAATAAATATGTCGTTAATCATTAAATTAAATAATATGGGACTGATAACACTTCCTTGAGGGATTCCACTCTCTACTGTAAATTCTTTAGATTGTTCTGAGCCCACTCTAACTCTAAAAGTACGTCGTGAAAGAAAGTCCAGTATGAAATTATATATTTTCCCTCTAATCCCCATTCTATCCAATTTAATCAGTAGCCCTTCCCTCCACAAAGTATGCCTTTTGGCAAGGTAGGTCTGGAATGCAAGGAGTATAAATAGTACTGAGTCAGTGATTAGTGATGGCCACCAGGTGTGGCTGATACTGGTGGGAAACTTAACAGGAAGTGAAATAAGGATGACACAGCAGTTCACAAAATAAAACAGGAAATTAATTGAGTCCAGAAAATGTCTATAATCTGTGAGCGTGACAATTCCTGTTGACAGAAATGAGACAGAAAACCTGAACTGACCTTTTCCAACCTTGAACAACAGGTACAGTCAGCTGCAGGCTGAACTTTTAGGGAACAAAGGTTGTTGAAATCTGACCAGCACAAACAGAAACAGAGAGTCACAGAAACCTTTGAAAATCCCAGACAGCAGTATCAGAATACTGATGCTTTTGTTTGCATTTTAGTAGAAAAAGTATTGAAAAATAAAATCTCCTTTGCTGTACGGGTGCTCGAGTGAGAAGCCTCAGTTCTTGTAAAAGTTTTAAACTAAATAACCACATAATTGGTTTAAATGTCACACTGTAAACATGAAGCTTTTCAGATGTGTTCAATTGTTTCATCAATTGTTCTTCTGAAGTCATGAGAGTCAACAGCAGCCAGCTACAGGATGAAGTAAAGACGCTGAAGGACAAGATTAAAGGTGAGAACAGACTGAAACCAACAGAAAACATTAACATTATGCACCTGTAACCCAACTCTGCTTTTACTTTAAATGATCATAGTTTTATGGTGTCTCATGATATTTCTGTATGTATATTCCTGTTAGGAGGAACAGTTATTTACAAATGAAACAGAAAACTTGAATTGACCTTTTTCAATTTGATTTGAATTAAGTTTGAATAGACTAAAACACCTGAATGTCAAATTAATTTGACACTCAATGAAATTAAAATCTGTATTAAACTCTTGTTTGATATTAAGGGAATTGGTGTCCTGATGGATGGACGAGATTTGGATTAAGTTGTTATTTTAAATTCACTGAGTGGAAAACCTGGTCAGACAGTAGGAAACTCTGTCAGAAAAGAGGAGCTGATCTGGTGATCATAAACAGCAAAGAGGAACAGGTGAGTGTGTTTGCTCATGTCAGTATAATATTTGATGGAACTGCCAGTTTTGTGTGACCTGCTGTCAGTCTGTGTGTGCTTCCTGAACTGATCCTGATGGATTTCAGGTAAATGGTTTCACATCCGGAACTCATCAATAATCTGAGCAATTTGGTTCATTTCCTGGATTTAGCTCATGAAGCTTGACTCATTTCAAAGGTGTAAATCTTATAATACTTCAGTCTCTGTGTTCTAAAGCTTTGTTTTGTTTTAGTTACTGTAGGTTTAATGTTAAAAGATAAGAATTTTCTTCTTAAAAATGTAGTAATATTTACAAACAAAATTCAAGGAAAGGTTAGAATGAGTGAAACAGAATAATCAGAGCTGATTTCTGTCAGAAATTAAAACAGTATGATATTACTACAACAGAAATACAGAATTCTGAGTGAAGAAACTACTTTTGTCTCAACAGGAATTTGTCCATAAACTGAACGGGAATGGAGAGTCCTGGATTGGCCTTCAGGTCTCAGGAGGTGAATGGAAATGGGTGGATGGATCCCCGCTGACAGAACAGTAAGACGGTGTTTCTTTTGTAGTGTTATCAAAATCATTGTTTGAAACCAAAAGAGTTAAAATGCAGAACAGCAACACATGTTAAAACATTGTCCCATCATTTAATTTAGTCCATCCATCAATCCATCCATTATCTACCGCTTTTCCGGGGGTCAAGTCGCGGGGGCAGCAGCTTGAGCAAAGAGACCCAGACGTCCCTGTCCCCGGCCACTTCCTCCAGCTCTTCTGGGGGGACCCCGAGGCGTTCTCAGGCCAGCCGAGAAACATAGTCTCTCCAACGTGTCCTGGGTCTTCCCCGGGGCCTCCTCCCAGTGGGACGGGCCCGGAACAGCTCACCAGGGAGGCGTCCAGGAGGCATCCTAACCAGATGCCCGAGCCACCTCATAACTGAAGACTGGTTCATTAGAACAAATTGTCCCCATTCTGCAACATTTAAATGAACTGTTGCCCTCCTGCTTCATTTGCATAAGGAAAACTGCACAATGAATAAAGATTTGACATTCACCTCACACTGTTTAAACTACATGTTCTGTTGGAAGATGTTGTAGGAAACAAAAAAAGTGCCAGAATGCAGAAATGATCATATTCAAACTTATCATCTCTGAGTTTATTTAACAATCATGAAAAACGTCTTTTTTTGTGTAAAAATATTGTGTTTCTCATCTATATCCTTTCTGCCTTCAATAACGGTTTAGTAGTTAAGTTACAGTAAAACCTAAAAGTAAATCTCATTTCTTAGACATAACTGCATTCCCACTGATCTTGACGTGGCAGCTAAAAAGGTTTTAGGATGTCAGTGGGCTCCAGGATCTTAATTCCCATCTGTGATGGTGTGGATTAAAGTCAGTCCCAGTGAGGCTTGCAATGGGAGCTCAACATGCTTGTTTTTGAAATGTATTCAATTGTATGTATGCATTAATTCCAATAAAACTCTTATTTTGCTAAGCTGTGTGTTAGTTTCCCCTTCATGGTGTGGCCCGTGAGCCTGAGTTTTCTTTAGTTGTTGCTGAATGCTGTTTAGTTCTCTACAAGATACATTGTAAGAAGTCAAGGGTTCGTCCTTCTTACTTCCTGTGTAAAAAAATAACTGTTGTTCTGCTTTAACTGTATGTGTGTGCTTCAAATATAAAAAAAAACAGAGAGACAGTGAAGCCTGCTGAGTTATTTTTGCCATGAGAGATGCCAGCAGAAATTCCACCTGTACCAGATTTGAAGTAAAATACAGGATAAAGGCCCATAAAGACAGAAGAGATGAAGAGCAGCAGTCTGACCTTGGCCCGGCTGGGAGGTGAGTTGCCCATGCACAAAACAGCGGGCTGCATCTTTAGTATTTCCTACATTATATACATTTTATGCTCCTGCTTTTGTTTGGTTCCTGTTCTCACTGGATATTTCAGTTAGAAACAGGAAACAGTCAGATACACACATGCTAGTTCAAGAGGACAGTAAGAACATGAAGTAGAGAGCACTTTAATTACGTGATGGCAAAATTTCATTCTGCACACGAAGCAAAGTAATTCCAGCTTTCCACAAAAGAATGATAAAATTGAATATTTTCATTCAGATCCTTCTATTGTTAAATAACTAAAACTAGGCATTTCAGTCACTTTGAAAAAAGATCAGCTGTGGACCAAAGAAGACAAATTTAAAAACGGGGACTGAACTGCAGGATTTAAATCAAATTCAATCTTCACACACTGTAGACCTAAAAGCTCTCATATTATTTTAGTGAGATAACAGTTGATGTCATTCTCATGATATGTTAGTCAAATACAGAAAAACCTTCTGAATGTGACAGAATGTGTAAAACCTGCATTGGTCCAAAATTTAAGATTTAAGACATTTTCAGAATATGATGAGCTGACTTAAAGTGCAGACAGCACGTAACCCGAGAGGCTGACATGGTCTGAGTGTCGGTGTGGACACATCTGTCCTCTCACACCTTTCACTTTCATGCCACACTATAGCCACCGCTCTCTGCTCACAGCTTATTTTCAAAGGATGAAGCACTTTACGTTACAGTTCATTCTGAGCATTCTTAAACATGTTTAACTGTAGATGTTCATAGTGCAATGAAAGTGTTGGTGGAAACGGAGGAAGGAAGAAATAGACTGGTTTAAACTGTTTAATAAATATACAGGTCTTCAAATCTCCCTAAACTTATGATGAAATTATGGTGGCTCCACCTCAGTCAAACGTTCCTTAAATTTATGGGCATGATGTCGATTTGTTTGTGTAGCGAGTTCGGAACCCTGGTAGTTAAAGTGTGTTTGGGCAACAGAGAGAGGAAAGGGACATCTCTCATCCTGTCGCAGTTATATTGTAGACTGAAGAGTTTACACGGGCAGCTTGAAGCCCACACTACAAAAACATGCAAAACAAATCACCATCAATCTAGCTTTTTCAATCAAACCTTTTTTTTTTTTTTTCCCCAAACAGGAACCCAAAACCAACAGGAACAGCAACAAATTACATGGTTTAAATTCAGCAAACACCAAATCTAGTTAAGTGACCACAAAAACTGAGCTTCAGATTATTCAGAAGTGCTCAGAGTTCTTCGAACTAAATAAGGAACTCTAATATCAAATTGTGAAATCTATATTAAGATATTTTCCTAACAGAGCACTTTGCTCCCAAACTGCAGGTTTCCTTGAGGTTCCCAGAGTTTCTAAAAGTAGAATGGGAGGCAGAGCCTTCAGTTATCAGGCCCCTCTCTTGTGGATTAAGCTGCCAGTAAATGTCCGTAGAGCAGACACCCTTTCCACTTTTAAGACCAGGCTTAAAACTTTCCTTTTTGATTAAGCTTATAGTTAGGGATGGCTCAGGTGATCCTGAAACATCCCATAGTTAAGCTGCTATAGGCCTAGACTGCTGGGGGGGGCTCATCTGTCACACCTTTCCTCACTTTACTCTCTTTTTCCCCTGTTTAATTACTCAAATGACATTATGTACATGTGACATTATTGTGGTCATTAACTCGTGTTTCCCTGTTCCAACAGATATCCTTTGAATGGTGTTACAGTGGTTTTTTCCCCCTTTCAGTCTTCTCAGACCCCAGCTGGTGGAGGCGGATGGCCACCCTTCCTGAGTCTGGTTCAGCCAGAGGTTTCTTCCTGTTCAAAGGGAGTCGTTCCTCTCCACAGCCGCCTCAGGCACGCTCAGGACGGGAGATTGGACTGAAGACAAGTTTCGGTGCAATCTGTTGGTTTCCTTAGCTAGGAAATCGTTTTTGAATTGGCTCTATATGAACGAATTGCATTATTTTATGAATAATTATGATTATAATAAATTGAATTCCAATTGGCTTGAATTGGACTTTTTTATCTAAGTGCCTTGAGATGACATTTGTTGTATTTGGCGCTATATAAATAAAAATGAATTGAATTGAATATCAAACAAAATATGTTGTATTGTATATCCTGTATGTGGCTGTGATTGGAACAGCTCAGTTCACCTGGTGTGCAGGTGGAAAAGTGACAGTTCTGTTCAGCTGTGGGGAGTGTGTGAATGTGTGTATTTCACAGTTCAGTTCAAGACAACCGGAGGAAAAATAGGAGAAGCCAGGAGAGTTGTGCAAAGGAGACTTATCTTAAATTCAGGTCAGGGTCATCAAGATCTGCTCCAGGGAACAGTTTGACTCCCATACTCCATCAAAGAGGCTTGGAAAGGAAGGTCCTTTTCAAAATCCAACTTCTTATTCTTTCGTGTTGTGAGGTACATATTACTATGGTTGCAAAATATGTTCAGATGCTGGATTAGAATTTATTATCGGTCTTTTCTTTTGCCCACTCTGCCTGCTGTATATGTTGCTGCTCCAGGTTCCCTTTGTTGGTTCTTCTCTCACCTGCTGCTCACAGGTGTGCCCGATTTCTTCCATCTCCCTCCTGATCCTGTCCAGGCAGTAAAGGACTAATCTGTGCATTTCCTGTGCAATCTTTTTCCTTTTTTACCCCTGCTACACCTGTATGCGATGCTTTCGCTGCCCAATTTGGGTGAGTAACAAACAAATTGGTCAGATTTGTTGTTGTTGTTGAGTAAGACGGCTGTTATGTCCAAATAAACCAAAGGTTTCTGTTTGTTACTATACTATCTGCACTGTAAAATCCAAAATATTTCCAAAAAACATTTTTCAGATTATTTATGTTATGTGATTTTCCTCTTAGGATGGCTTTGCTCGCTGAGATATACAAGACTAAGAATGAAATGACTGAAAACATAATGTCATGTTCACTTTAAACATTTCGGTTTGAGGTTAAACAACAGTTTGGATTGACTAAGGAAACATGTATATAAGCTTTAAGCTTCAATCTTTAAGTATTCATTTCAATGACAGTTGAGGGTCAGGTGTAATACTGAAGTCAAGTCAGACCCACCACAGTTGAGTAGTTTCCCCTCCTACTGGTAATTTAACTCAAATGTTTTTATATTTATAACCTGGTCTTAGCTTACTGAGAGTTGAAAGCAGAGCTGAGGTTGAGCCAGGGGGTCCAGCTATCCTGCAGGTTTCCAATCAGCTTCCTGCATCTCGCAGGAAGACATCCATGCTTACCTGAAAGCTTCCTGCTCAGATGAAGTTTAATTAGAACCTCACAGTTCAGTCAAATCTCCTGCTGAAGGACCAACACATATTCCAGTCCACACACACACACACACACACACACACACGCACAAAACCAACGTTTACAATTGTTCTGGAGGAAAAAAACACCACCAAGTGGAAAATAAATTATTTTCTCGATTTTATTTTTTAAACATCATGGTTAGAGGCTCTCCTGAACTGACTGAACTAAGAGGAGATTTGAACAATTTGAAATTGTGCTTAAAATTCTGGCTCAATTTACTCACTCTGAAAGAGAAAACATCATATCCAGGGGTGAATAAATGCACCCTCTTCCAAAAAAAAGAAATTTAAAATGGGTAACAAGCAGTAAACTAATTTAATAACTCAAAGACATAAATTAATTCAAAGCAATTTCAAGTTCAGATTGAGTGAGTCGAGTTTCTTTCATCAAGTCGGTTTCTGGTTTCTACATAAAACAACAAAAAAATGAACGCAAATCCTCCAGTTTTGTTCTGGAAAAGATGGCGTCAGTTTTAGTCTGAATTAGGTCAATAATACATTTTTCACCTTGTAACAGGCTGAGTTGAAGGAATAATTAAGAAAAAGGGAAATAGAAAATACAGGGTAAGAAACAGATGTTAAAAATGAAACGGTATTTGTTTCATTTGCTTTCTGCTTCACTGACTGAAACTGATCCTTCGCCATGCCACCCAACAGATTCTGTTGACAGAACTGAACACATTTAGACACAAACATAATGTCTCTCTCATGAAGTAAACTATTATTTTGTGGATTCAAAAAAACGTAAGGTTTCATCCGCCTTCTCAAACACAGAGCAACATCAGATAAAGCTTCATACTGTAACAATAACTGCTCCTGAAACAAATCCTCTATGTGTAGCAGTAAGATGTGTCTGTGGCTCTGTGAGAGCAGAAAATAACACGTCAGACTACAAATGAAGACAAAAAAACATGCAAAACTATATAAATAATTGTTCAGAAGTCAGACAAAATGCCTGATCGTGAAGTTTAGGAGCCTTCTAAACCAAAAGACGGAAGTTCTAACAACACAACGTGATGCAAACATGGACAACATACCACATTACATCTATTTCAGGAAAATATGGATTTTGTAACTTAGGGTATCACATTTTTACTGGTTAACGATAAAAAATGAAAGGCTGAAGTAATACCTTCCAACACTAAGGATTAAAGAATGAGAATGACGGTGATGCTCAGCAGTTCGCCATGGGACCTTCAAGCACAAGGTATAAAAAAAGATGAAAAAGCACAAGGTTGTAATACTTGCTAGACCATTAGGAGGCACTTAACCAAGCAGGTGGGGGGACAAAAGGACAAATAAACAACAACAACAACAAAAAAATTGATAAAACTACATAAATCTGTTTTCTTGAACTTAATTCAATAGCATAGATGAGTTAAAATAGTCCCATCCTCAAACCCCATCCCGTTTCCTTTACAATGTCCATAAGAAATCCTCTACATCAGGCACTTGTTGATTAGTTCATAACGGCCCCAAGCCGCCCAATCAGAAACAGCAAGCAGCCCTCTGTCCTCCAATTGTCTCCTTTCAGTTAGTTAGTCCAGGCAGCATCTTCCCACTTCTCTTTGGTCTCCTCTTGGGCCCAACTTTCTCTCCTTCCGCAGCTACGCTCCGGGAGCTTCGGTGCACACCGGGAGACCTCAGCTCGATGTCTTCAAGTGCAAGCGCGGGGTCATCGGGCGACACGGGCTGCGGCGCTGGGTAGTTAGGTTGGTAGTAGCGGTATGGGTCGTCCTCCTCGACCTCACCGTAGTTTTGGAAGACGTTGGACGGCAGTTGGACTGGGGGGACAGCGCCACGGTCAGTGATATCTTCACCTTCTACGTTGCCAGCCAACCAGGCAATGAGCCAACCAGCACCCAGTCAGAGAGGCAGACAGTCAGTGAAAGCCCAACGCAAAGATGGACGACCCCGCCACCACAGGAAAAAGTGTTTTGGAGAGATTTTTTTGTTGTTTTTGATTTGGTTAGCAGGAAGAAGGTGTTTGGATAAGAAGGAAGGAGCAAGAGACATGGAGAGACAAGGGTTACCAAAGATTACCAAGCTATGATTACCATGGTTACAGAGTAATGATACTTAAAGCAGTTAGAAGGAAGTTCTTGACACAAAGCTTCAAGTTAAAAGTTAGAATAAGCAACAATGTTTGAGTTATATACAGCAAGAATTAGATTTGTTATTCATCAGCTGACATTTAATTTGTCAAGAGTAAAATAAATTTAATGTCTTCAAGTCTTATCTTTAATATAAAAGGTTTCATGATACTTAATTAAGTTAAAATGTGCATAACATTTAACAAATTCTGCCTTGCATAGGAGCTTTTAGTTGCTCTGTAGAGGTGATTTGGGTTACAAGAGTTGGTATTAATCAGTGAAGCCTGTGGATCAAAAAAGAGGCGCCTGAAGATCATTATCTAGAAGAAAAGTCAGGAAAGGATGATTGTGTCAGTGCAGGTTCATGACATGTCTGGGCTCAGTACTGTTAAAAATAAATATTTTGATATTCCATCTAACAATTTCCATCTATATTTTCTATATCAAAGCATATGTGTGACCTTTATGAAATAAAGCTTTACAAGTGATATGCAACTCAAATTGTTTTCAGTTGTCTATATAAGCCAGAAATCATAATAAATTCCTACTACAGTTTCTACAGCCCAGGGACAAAATGTAATATCTACAGCCGATACCTGAAGATGTTCAGGTTTCTAACAAGTATGACAAAGAAGCAAATACTTTCTTTCTTAAGTAATTAGAGTGGTTCTATGTACCTGATGTAATATTCATGTGTGGTTAAGGCTCATACACTGACACCACCTCCAGTATTTGGCAGCCTTTGCAGCACTTAAAGCTTCGACTCCACGTTGTTGTTGCTTTGAGTATTTGTGAACATGGCTCAGTAGTCACCATAATGCTGTGCTGGTTAAGAACAAAAATCGTAAGACGAGAGGATTGTGGGAATCCAGATGTACAGACACACAGACACACACACACAGACGAACAGAAGAATGATTACAACATGCAGCCGTTACTCACATGACGTCTTTGCAGGCTGCAAGCTGTACAGTGCCGTTTAGGCTGCTGTGTGACCTTTAACCTCAACACATTAAAGGTGAACACAGTCATGCATATAAAAACCTAAACATGATTCCTGCAGGGTTTTCTGTGGTTTAAGTGTTTGCTGATGGATGCATATGGCGAGAATCAAACACAGTGGACTCCACAGAATACTTTGGAAGCATGCGGTGAAGCCTTTTCGCTCGCTGTGAAGTTGTTCAAATATCTTTTCCCAAGGCAATTATGTCTACCCGTGTTTTAAATGGTGTAAATTTCAGAAAACCCTTCATGGAGCATCATCTTAGTATCCGACTAAACCCACACTCATTTCATCAGAGTGATTCAACACCAGAGTTTAGCTAAAACATGTTGAGATGCAGAATTCAGCTGTGGTTTGTTACTGTGTGATAACGGTTTGCTGATGCAGAGCTATGCATGCAGTTTCAAACACTCACTGCAGCAAGGCATTCAAGAGTGGCCAAACAAAACTCAAAAGGTTGGTCCATCCTATTCATCACCAGTCAGCAATGAGTGCTGACTAATGTGATGAAATTGTTCCAGAAATGACATCTCATCCACAATCCTAACTCATGTCAAATTGAAACTTTTCTACTTTAAAGAAAAGAACTCTAAAATACCGAACTAACAGAGTGGCAGAAGGTTAGATGCAGTTGTTACTACACATCTCGAGAGAAGAAAAACTGGACAGAGAGCCGGAAAGACTGTAAGGGGAGAGGAGTCAAACTGCTGATAATTCGCAACAATGAGGAGAAAGTAAGTGTCCAATGATTTAAATTATTTTCTTTAATCTATGAAATTCATCTGAGAAGTTATTCAGAAGTTAAGAAACGGGCCCCAAACCAGCAGAAAGAGAACAATATATCCGTTCTATGGTGTGCTAACCTGTATATCTGTAGCTGGGCTGTTTTTCTCTGCCTTGTATCACTGCATGTGTGCATCAATGTGATCATCCTATAGGTGTATTTGTTCTGCTTTTCTCAGAAAAAAACACACAGAGTATTCCTGCTTTATGACTCTTTAGTTTTCTTCAGCAACTAAAGTAATACTGTTAAAATTATGCTACTGAGAGGATATCTCCTGAAATTCTAAAATTCCTCTTTTACTGGATACTTAATACAACTTTAATCTGCAATCATTTCAGAAGGGATATTTAGTTATAATATCTATAAACAAGACTATCTTTCATTGTATTACAAACTGTAAAACTTGCTCAGCTAATCAAAAATCTACTCCAAGGGTGGTCAATTTTTCAAGTTGTTGAACTCTGGTAAAATTCAGAACCATTTTTTCTTACACTACACAAGTAAATAGTCACATTTATTTGGTTCATGCTGCCAAAACAATTCTGCCCCATGGAGGTGTGAACCCCACAGTACCTTTGAAGGTGTCCATCAGTATCAGGCACCAGGATTAGCAGCAGATCCTTAAATGATTACAAGTTGCAGAGTGGACCTGCGTTTCCATCACATCTCACAGGTGTTTAGTCTGAGAGAGAGCAAGAGTTTGTAACTGACACACCAGATGAGTGATTTTAGAGAATCATGTGGGGATTACTTTATATGATCCATTAAGAAGAGGGCAGACACTTAAAAAAATACTTAAGGGTGAAATGGCTAACAATGTCACACCTAAAACTTGCCAATGTTGGACAATGATCAGTTCACTGTCTGCGTAGTTCACTCATGATGTTGATCTTTGTGACAATCAAGCCTTTTCTCAAGGAAGGAAACAAGTCCTGAACAATTACTCCAATGTGGGACACAGCAGACTAATTTCACCTGTCAGTGGATGTAATGTTGTGGCCAGTTGGTGTGATTTACAATGTCTGTCCTTTGTCAAGATGCATAAATAAACTGGTAGAAGTTTTGTTTTATTGTTAATATCAGGTTTTAAACACAGTAGACGAGAGAGAAATTGTGAAAATATGAAAAATGGTTTTACTGCTACATAAACGAGTTCAGAACTTTGATGATTATCGTTTGCCTCCTTGAAAAATTACAAAGGAACTCTTTAGTAAGCTGAATTATCATGGAGATTCCTGGATTGGTCTGGAAAGGGTAGAAACAAAGGATTGGAATACCCAGTGGAAATGGATAGATGAATCACAAGACAATCTTAATTATTTTCCTTTTTATATCAAGGTCATATTTCCTAACTGGCCGTAGAATAATAAAAAAAATCCCAAATAAGTGTAGATCTTTCAGTACCAATGGCTTCCAAATCAAAAGAATCTGAACTGCTTTCTTGTCTTCCCATCCTCAAACTGTATTTGGTTTATATCTGAGAGATCAAATGTCACAGAAGTTGATCTGATGTGGAATCTTAAAAGATCAAGATGAACTTGCAGTCTCATGTAACACCTCACGGGGGCACCAGTGATTTCATGTAATTATTTTATTGAAATAGATGTGAAATTAAAAACTCTTCAACTGAACCAGTTGCAAGACAAAGAGACGGAGTTGTTTAACAGATGTGTGAGAGAGCTAAGATTTTGCTTTGAGTGTTTCTTAATAATACATAAAAGTACCAGCGTTTAACAGGATGTTGTTTTTTCAACAGGGCCTGGAAAACAGGAGTAAATGTAAACCCTGAGGTTGGCTCCAAAGCATATATCGATGCAAATGGAAACTGGATGCACACCAAAAGTGGCTTAAAGCACTGGATTTGTGAGAGGATGATATGTTAAGTGTCCTGGTGACCTCGTAGCGCAACATGTACCATCTAAGAGTAATGTGTTGGATCTGAATCTTTAACTTTCTTTCCACAAACTGTTCTTCCTACAGATCCATCTCACAAAGTCAGTGATAAGAAAATAACCTGAAAAGGATCATTTAAGTTTGTAGAAACACACAAAACTAAACTGTCACCGTCTCTCTTTCCCTTCTCTTTCTCTGTTAGTGCGGTCTCAGGTCACTCGGTTATTCTCTTTGCTATTTCGAAATTGTCCTTTATTTCAACTTAATTGTGGCAGAAGTGACTTGTTGTTTTCTTTTTTGTGCAAACTGTGTATGTGTCATTTCACACATTCAACACATATACGCTGCTGTTGATATGAAAACCTTTCATCAGTGAGAGCGCATCTCTCTTTGTTTTAGCAAAGAATAACAGAAGTGTTAAAATGTAAATGTTTTTTTTTTTTGGTCACGAGAACATGTAAAAGATGTGGTGATTTCCTGTAAAGAAACTAAATAAAACTAAAGACGCGTGTTTCTTTAAAACTCTCAACTTCCTCAAAGTCTTTTTGTGGAAACCACACAGAAAGGTTTGGGCAGGAAAAGCCAGCAGCCACACCAGTACAAATATATTTCATCTTTAATCTGCAGAATGTTTCTGTGCTGCATTTTGTGTGAGAGCAGCTTAGAGCTTCAACACGGTCTGAACCTCATATGAAGTGCAGCACCTTTCCAACTGTGTCAGTTCTCTCAGAATGACCTCAGATATTTACGCCCAACCAAAGAAAGTAAAATACTTCAAAAAGGCAGAAGAAGACCAAGCAGAATGGGAAGAGAGGGAGGTGAACATCTACGAGAGTGCTGACAATGTCGTCGATAGTCACACTAATTTTCAGTCCCTGGAAGGAGGTATGTGAATGACATGATGTTACGATACGATAATAATGAATGAAATTTAGGGATGATGGATTCATATCTACACCTCATGTTTGCTGTACTCTATGATCTTTCCTTCAGTTGGACCAGAGACTCAGAACCATCCTGCAGTTCAGAAAGGTCCTTTCAGAGGAACACTGTGCATTGTGGGAGTGCTGTGCATTGGGATGTTAGCTGGGACCATCACCCTGTCCATATACTGTAAGATAAAATGCAATACCTTCAAATGAATCTGCATGATGCTTTTTTGTTCACAAATTGAAAGGACTGCTGTATATCTGTGAATCTGTAAATAATACCTGCATACTATTTGCAGACTGACTGGCAACAGATAGTAGCCAGTCAGTCCGTTTTAGAGTAAGCCAGTTGATTTATTGTGTCCCAGCATCAACCCAGCACACAGCTACAGAACAAGGAAATGTGGTTTTGCCACCACAAAGCAAAGGAACGGATGGTAAAATTCACTGCTTTGTTTCAGTGCATAAAAGTTGTAACTGCTCTGACTAAAAGTGGGGACAGCGCACAATTTTCAGATTAAATCCAGATGCATTGTTCCTTAGTAGAAGTCTTTGTTCAAGAATGTGACATCATTTTCAAGCTTGCTTTCATTTTCACTACCAGCTGGTCTTTAAGACTTTTGGTCGAGTCTTGTGCTTTGCTGCTAAAGTTGGGGCGTATCTGGGAGACAAAGGCCATGTTAGAGGAGGAAGAGATGAATATTCTAAGTATGATGAGCTGCTTCAAAGTGCAGACAGTATGACAATATTCAGTAACTTCACCTGACAGGGTGACATGACCTGTGTCTCACTGAGGCAAAGTTTACTATCAAACATTTTCATGTCTCACCACCACTGCTTCCTGCTCACAGCTGAATTTAGAAAGTGAGCACTTCTGTTTACTGTCAGTAGTTGCATTTCATACTTCATTCCGAGCATTATTAAACTGTTACACTGTAAATGTGTGAGGCATTTGAAAAGTTCAAGTAAGCTCAATCTTGTTAAATAAACCTCACATTAAGTTTTAAGATCTATAGAAAAATAAACAAATGCTTTCTTGGATTTAAAAAAAACAAACACTCTCAGTCAAAATGTGCTACAACTTCCTCAATAGTCTGCTTAAAGCGACACAAGACACAACTCAGAGAGAAACAGAGACTTTGAAGGCTGGTCAGTCAGTTTAGAGTTACTACAATTACGAGTTACAGCAAGAGGGATCTTAGACTGTAAGCCAGTTGTTTTATTGTGTTCCAGCATCAAACCAGCAAACAGCTACAGAACAAAGAAATGTGGTTTTGCCCCCACAAAGTACCTGTGGCTGTGGAATTGATAACTTGAAAAAAAATATATTTTTGTGAATGGTGTATGGATTTCTCCACATTCAAACAGATGTTTGACTTTAGAAGAAAGAACGGCAGCCCAAGTCCAGGCTACAATTATCTTCATTTTGTTTGAGACTCATCAGCACTCACAAGACGTGTGAAGCATCTTCTGAAAGATGATTTAATGTGGCCCAGCAACAAACAAGCACACAGCTAGGTGGTACTAAAAACAGTGGGACAACAGAAGAAACAGGCAGGTTGTAGTTGATCAGACTATCTCTGTGAGGTAAATTATCCCCGATGCTTGTGCTCCTCAATATGTGGTGAGGCTGTTCGCTGCCCTGCTGGTGGGACCTTGTTGATCTGAAAATGTCAGAGGAAATGTTCAAGAAGGCTCAATCTTGTTGAATAAACCACACATTCTAAGTTTTAAGACCTATAAAGAAAGATAAATAAAAGCTTTAAATCTCCAAGAAAGCTTTTATTTATCTTTGCATGTCTGTACATACATACAGTGTCTGTCAAAAGTTTGGACGCTCTGATCTATTTTTACAAATGTTGCATGCATATACGTACAACACCACTGTTTGTGGTATGTGCCACAACTTCCTCAATAGTTTCTGCTTAAAGCGACACAACTCAGAGAGAAACAGAGACTTTGAAGGCTGGTCAGTCAGTTTTGAGCTTCAAGATGTCTGCAGAAATTGAAGCTGCAACAGATCTGAAAGTGAAATATAGCAGAAGGCTCCATAAAGATGGAAGAGATTAAGAGCAAAGCGAGGTGGAGATGTTAGATGATGGAGAGCAGCACTCTGATCTTGGCGCACAGAAATCTGGTAAGCAGGAAATATTGAAAATGACTTCACGTAGATGAAACTAAGAAATATGTTGTGATACATGCTGTTTCATTCAATCAGCCAACATTATATAGTCACCTGTTGTATCAAACATGTTACATCATCATCCATTTTAGTTTGTTTAACTACAGCACAAAAGAAGATAAACTTGTTTGAACCATTTCTAGATAACTTGATGGGGAGACTTGGAATGATTTGAGTCTAAATGTTCCACAATTAAGTGAATGAAAAGAATACAAAGCTTTGCATTGAAAATACCATCAAAACATTCTTGATGGTGGATTCTTTGTGTGTTTCGGTGCAGGGAAGAGATGTCATTTTAGAGTTTTCCAATCATCCCTGGGAGTGCTGTATCTTCTGATTCTGGCTGGATTCATTTTACGCTGTGAGGATTTGTATTCCTACATTTTCTATGTACATATGGAGCCACTTAGAATTTCCTCTCCCAGCAATTTACAGCCAGGAGGACGCTCCCACCTCATAAAGACTCTGGCAGAGAATTGGCTGGGAGGTGAATTGCCCATGAACAAAACAGTGGGCTGTTCTAAGTGGCTGCATCTTTAGTATTTCCTGCTTTATATGCATTTTATGTACAATTATTTGATGCTCCTGCTGTTGTTTGGTTCATGTTCTTACTTGATATTTAAGTTAGAAACAGGAAACGCTGCTTAACTGTTGCGAAGTGACAATGTAGACATTTGACCCTATTTGGTGACAAACACTTACAAGGAGGTTGGCAGCTGGTGGACGGAGGCGTTGGTCCACAGTTTGAGACCAAACCCACACGATGTTTTCTACAGACCTTTCACTTCTCCAATTTGCTATGACTTGTGAATGGTTAAGATTAGGGATTAAAAATGCATGGTTAGGAGGAGAAAAGTTTCAGGTCGTCAATCCATCACTCTGCATTTTTTATTCGTAGATATTTGCTTCTACTATTGTGAGATCATTTGTGACTAATTATTTCAATTAGGAAGGAGAAGATCTGCACATTCTGACCAAATCAATGTTTAATGACACCATTTTTCAAAAGACAAAACAAACAGGACAGAAATATTTCAAAATGTGATGAGCTGCTGTAAAGTGCAGACAGCATGATAACTTTACCAATGTAACCTGAGAGGCCGACATGGTCTGAGTGCCAGTGTGGAGACATCTGTCCTTTCACATCTTTTTTTTTCCATGCCACACTATAACCACTGCTCTCTACTCATTTTCAAAGTGTGAAGAACTTCAGTTTGTAGCATTGCAGCAGTCTATAAATACTGTCAGTACGAATGAAACACAGAACTTCCTTACACAGCTAATTTTGAGCATTCTTAGACATGTTTTATTGCACCATGAACATGCATCTATTTCCTATACCCGCTGAATCCGTCAGTCGGGTCACAGGAGGGGGGGGGGGGGGGGGGGGGGGGGCTGGAGCCTATCCCAGCAGAGGTCGGCACCCTGGACAGATTGCCAGTCCATCACAGGGCCACACAGAGACAAACGAGACAAAAAACCACACACACTCCTAAGGACAATTTCAGAGACACCAATTGCATGTTTTTGGATGGTGGGAGGAAGCCAGAGTACCTTGAGAGAACCCACGCATACACGGGAAGAACATGCAAACTCCACACAGAAAGGCCCCAGCTGGGAATTGAACCTGGAACCTGGTGATGGCACTAACCACCACACCACTGTGCTGCCCTTGCACCATGAAGATCTACAGTTAAATTGTTCGTGAAAACAGAGAAAGGAAGAAATAAACTGGTTTAAGGCATGATCCAGGATAGGTAGCCTGGGTGCCAGCCGAACTTAGCCCCACCCTTAAAATTTTTGGTCGAGAAGTTCGGTCTGGCTCTGCTTAGTTGGGAAATCATTGTGCCCGACCAAGAATCGGTCGACCCAATCAGATTGCCAGGGCGGGCTTTATACGATGACGGACAGATGATCAACAGGGACATTATCGACTACGTCACTAAAGAGCTGAACATGGCTGCCGCTGGAGAGCTAGGGTGTGTAGATTCTGCCATCAAGTCTGTTCTACAGGATCTCCACATTGCATTAATTTTGAAAGACGAACAGAGGAACACGATAAAGGCTTTTATCGATAGAAAATATGTTTTTGCCGTCCTTCCTACAACAAGTGTGTGTTGCCTAATCTACGTCACATACTACGTTGCTCTGATTGGTTGTAGGTCTATGCAATTGAGCGAAGAGGCATTTTTTCTCCTGGTTCGGTTGAAACACGCCCCATACTCAAAATTCTATTGAGCGGTATCAGACTCACATTCTGATTAGAATCGTGAGTATGACGTAGTCAGGCTACAGGATAGGGCCTTCACTATCCAAAATCTAATTTTATTGTGGCTCCACTTCTGTCATGAATCCTCAAACAGCACTCAGTGGGGTTACATGGCACTGAAAGGATCGGATTATTGGCTAAATTAAAATAAGACTGAGTTATTAAGTTCATGTAGACACCTTAATCGGACAAGAAATTGGATCGGATTGAGTTACTCGTGATCGGATTAAGACCCCGAGATAACTCGTTGAAAGTCAAATTAAACGTGCATGTAGACGGTGAATCATGTGGCAGGGCTGGACTGGGACCAAAAAATGGCCCGGGCATTTTTTGGCCATGGCGGCCCACCATGAATATTTATACGATCACACAAGTAATCTCATCACTTTCTGTGAAAAATGCAATTAAATCCTAACACAAATGTATTCATTTAAAGGGACACTCCACCCATTTGCATTAGGCTTTACATTGTTAGAAACCCAATCATACTTTTGAATGGTCATGCAACACTCTCTCATTTCCCCCTGAGACGGGAGAAATCCGTATTCACCTCTTTACACTTCCTCCGACAATGATGCAAATATCGTCATTTTGCGTCATTGCAGGAGGAAGAGTAAGAGTGGTGGATTTCTGTTGAGACAACAAGCGCTAGTTCCCACCCTTCAACACCGCCCATAGGGGGTTGGACCTAATGCGCAAACAGACCTATCACAGATCAGTGCCAGTGCTTTTGAAGTCACTGGCAGAGAGCTGCAGTTAACATGGTCGAAGGTACCGAATACTCAGACGGATGCAATACGGAGGACTGGGATTTTGAAGAAGATATGGTAGAAACGGATGTTCGTGGCTATCTTTTTGAGCCACAATATAGCGACGAGCAGCTGAGGGCTATGGAGGAACAGGAGGCGGCTGAAGCTGCTGCCACTACAGCCGAGGCAGACGACCTGCCTGCCGCGGACGAGGAGCCCGCAATGGCTCGAGCTGGGGCGAATTGGTGGTGCCTGTGCTCTAACTGTGCGCCAATGGACACAGAACAAGAATCTGTCTGCTGCCGAGAATTCCAGCGGTGCCAATTTCTTCTGGACGAAATCACGGAATCGGAGGATGACACGGACGTGTGTGTTGTTGATCACCCGAGTTTCGCACCCCATATGGATAGTGGCGTCCTGGAGACCTACTTTAGAATACCTAAAGTCAACTGGAAACGACAGCCAAAGCCTACAGGGCCAAATGGACGTCTTTCTGTAAAGTAAGTTTGTTTTCTTTGTTACTATGTCAAGGAGTACTCTTGCTAACACGCTAACGTGGCATGTTCATTGCACAAATAGCTTGCAGTTATGCAAGCTACTGTGGCACGCTAGGCTCAAATGCCATCACTCACTTTGTGATCAATGTTTTCTCTAGACAATTTCGTCTAACAGCCTACCGGCACTTTCTTGAGTGGGTCCTGCAAGGAGAGAGATTGGGCAGAGGGCGTCGTGTCGTGTTACCTGCTTGTGTCGTGCAGGCTATCCGCCAGAACTACCCAGCTCCAGACGGCCAGTACTGCGGGCACCAAGAAGTGGAGGACGCTCAGGAGGAGCTATAGTTTCCTTGTTTTATATTCATTCAACAGTTGTATTGTTTGTATAGTTATTTAATTAAATGGTTAAAATGTACGTTGTTGTGGTTCTTTCTTAGTAATGTTGCTCCAAGTGTAGACAGGAGAGAAGGAGTGACATTTTGTTTTTTAATTCACAAAATAAGAATTGTCATGAACATAAAGACACACAAACAACATTATCCACACTATAAAAAAAGAGGTATTGACCCTGTGATTGAGTATACAGTAAGGTGCTCGATGGAAATGCAAACAGGTAAGGCAGTGCAAGGATAAGGTCAAAAGACCATATAAGACATAAAGACATTTAGGACATATAAGACATGGTAATATTACAAAATGTATCACGAGGAATGGGTTAAGGTACAGCTGACGTCTCAGAAGCGGCTCTTGAATGATGATTTTGCAGCTTCCTTTGGCGGCTTTGGGACAGGGGCGATGTTTGGTGGCAAAGGAGGTTGGGGTTGGGTGAGTGAGGCGGTTGAGACCTTGACTGTTGTGTTTGGGTTGCGTCTGTTTTCTATGACCTTCTCAATTAGTGTCTGGATGAACTTGGTGGTGTGTGGCTTATAGATTTTCTTCACTATCCATTGCTTTGACTTCTTGCAGAAGACCTGCTTGACACGTGGTTCTCCTATAAATGACAAAGATTATAATGATTACACAGATATCTGAATGAAGATTTGACTAGTAGATGTCTCTCCACAGGAATTGAATGAACTTTTCAGCAAAGTATCAAGTCAAGTCAAGTCAGCTTTTATTGTCACTTTCTTTCATATGCACAAGTCATACAAGGAAAATGAAATTACGTTTCTCTCTCTATACCATGTCTATATTTATCTATTATCTGAGCAGAACAGTCACCAACCATGTTTTCCATGCTGAGCGTGAGTCTGCCCCCAGCCTGTGTGCACGCACACTGGTGTGAACTCACGTGCACAACCTCGTCCACAGAGGGGGAGGGACCTGAAAGTTGTATCAGTTCGAATTTTCCGACTTTAGACTCGGAATTTTGAAAACCTGCCGACGGCAGCTTTAAAGTGCAAGACAGGACAAGTGACAGTGATGAACAAGCAACAATAATTGATTAAATAATAAATAACAACTGAACATTTAACATATATAAAAAGATAAAAAATGAAAAAAAAGAATGAAGACATTAATAATAATAACAGTAATAATAGGATAGTACAGTAATAATAATAAGATGGAGTAGCAGCATTGTAAGCAGCATGGTGTGTTATTGTTCAAGTGAGGTAGTGCAGGAAGGTGCAAAGTCACATAGTGCAGTTCAAGGGAAGGGTAATGTGGTTCTTTTCGGGGCGGGGAGGGGGGACTGAGGTAGTGCAGGTAGGTACAGTCACATGGTGCAGTTCCATAGGTGCTGTGTGTGTGTGTCACATGGTGCAGTTCCATAGGCACTGTGTGTGTGTGTGTGTATATGTGTTCTTGTGTGGTAGTGCAGGTGAAGTATGCATTTTGAGTTAGCTGTGAACATGCTAATTTTGGTTATTTTAGTATTTAGAGTACATGAAAACACACCTGTGTCACACCGTGGTGAGGTTAAGTTGGGTTTTTGTCCTGTCTCGTCATTTCCTGTTTTATTTTGAAAGACTAACTTCCCTCTCGTTCCAGGTCACTTGCCCTTCCTCTCGTGTTCCAGTCTGATTGTCGTATGAGTGATTCCACCTGTTTCCCATTACCCCCGTGTGCTTAAGAGTCTGCGTCTCCCCCTGTCTTGTGCCAGTGTGTTGTATCTGTCCCCGTATAGTGCATCATCCTCGCGTACCTTCCAAACCTGTTTCCTTAGCCTGTTTCCGAGTTCCTGGTTCCCAGTGGTAATTATCCTCGTGAGAGTGATTTTCTTTTTCCTAGAATAAGTTTTATATTATAGATCCTATAAGAAATACATAGTTAAGTTTGCTTATAGTCTTTTTGTTTTCCCTCCTGGGTGGAGTGGTCCTTTTGTTTGGTAAATACGTTCATAGTTTATTTCCTCCAATTTTTAGGAGAGGTTTTTCTTTTCCTCCTTAGTAGGAGAGACTTATAGTTAATTATAAAAGTTTCATAGTCTTTTGTTTTTCCTCCACTAGTGGAGTGATTTTGCGTTTGATAATTTTTATATAATCTTAGAATAATATTTCATAGCCTTCCTTAGCTTCTCTCACGAGGGACTGGTCGCTCTGCTGCCTCAAAATAAAAGTCTTGGATTTAAACCTCCTGCATCTGCGTCCTCCATTCTCTGGGCCTGACAACCTGTTGCCGTGTTGGCTTGTTCTCGTGCCACAATGTTCTCATTATGTTCCATGATGGCGAGGTAGGCCCGCTCCCTCATTCCCTCGTAGGAGAAGGCCTGGCGTTTAGGGAGGTACTTCAGGAGAGCACTGTGGAAGATCTCCAGTGGCCCTGTGTGAAAAGGAGAATACAGGAGTACTCATTAAAACATGTTCAATAGGATATGTTCAAAACATGTGGGTAAAAGGGGCGTCAGTTCTTACAAGTATGTTTGAAGAGGGCCATCGTCTGAAGATCTTTCAGAAGCCTTTTATCAAAGACTAGCGACGTCAGGTCCTGATATGCCACAGAGTCCTTCTTCAGCCACATCTTCTTCTTCTTCTCCTCAGCTGTTAGAGGAGCATGGTCACAGTGACGCCGCTTTCCATCCGTGTCAGTCCATTGGTGTTCATTGACCACATGGTGTGGAATGCACTTCCACCTGTTTTGTAGTGCCTTTGGGGAAGAAAAGATTCTCAATAATACTATTACTTGAAAAAAATCAGATAGAAAATGTATGGCAGGCTTGGCAGCTTTTGATTCCTTACCTCGATGTCCCCCTTACTGGTGCCACAGGAAAACCACATGTGGTTTACGACAGACCTGTGAAAGACATCAGTGAAATTATCTGTGTCTGAAATTATCAAATACTTTCAAAGACACCATAGAGAATTGCCTTTCTTGACAACAGTCAAAGGAGTGGAACTCGCACACCATGCAGCCGATGCAACAATACATTTTTATTGCATAAAAGTGTAAAGTGCTACCCAAAGTGCATGCAAAACATTTTCAGCCCCATTCAGACCATCCTCAGTGAAAACATACAAAGGTAAAAGACTTCCTTATATAGACTATGACTAGTTGGTGGCAGACATGTCAATCAAAACGTTAGGTAGGTTGACGTGTTGACTAGATATTTTAAATGGCACCGTTTACCTATTTTTAACTTTCTGACAACATACATGGCCAAGCTCAAGCCTGAATTTAGGCACCACGCCTGAACTCTATCAGGCCTGAAGATTGCAAACCAACACTGACCTGTTCCAGGAAAATAGGATTTCGTTCCCCTTTTTCTTCCCCTTCATTAGCAACTTCTTCCGGAAACCTGAAACCTGAAGCCGAGTTCAGGGGGCGTTGCCTAGTGGCAGAGCGTCACACGAAACACATCAAATGCTGGGCGAGGTAGGGTTAAATACACCTGTCTGCATCAAATTTTTCAAACAAACGATGGCGGGACACCTTGAGATATCGTTTATGCAATTGTATATGCAGTTCATGGAGATGTTACTTTACGGTGCGTGGGAAACCGCGCTCTCCCATCTTTCTCGCCAGCCCTTCCAGCAGAGGTCCATCTTTCACCGTCCCCAAAATGTGGTGGAAAATAACGTCCTCTGCTCGGAGGCTGAGGAGCTCGCGGCCCTTGTCTCCCCAGTTGGCCATATTAAAAAATGTCTCCAACTTGATGTAGGCTAACAGAGTAAAACTTGTCCTCACCTGTCGCTGTTGTTCTGAATCAGCTGTCCATTCTGTCTTTTAAACTCCTCACGTCACGCCACGCCCACGTCCGAACCGCGTCGATTGTTTTCACATCAAACTCGGCTCGGCAAACAGACTAGGGTCCGACGCGGGTCGAAAGGCGAGTCGAGTTGACGCGGCAGCCCGGGTCGGCAGTGTGAACGCAACAGCGGACACGCTAAATTCGCGAATTAAACGCGGGTTATTCGGCAGTGTGAAAGGGGCTAGAGATAGTAGGGGGAACAATGTGCGACACATCTTCTGTTTTCACACTTTCTAACCCCTCCCAGATATTCGAAGCATTGCTGCTCTCAGCCAGTGTAGACGTGTGAATTGTCTGTTGTTTTCTTCTATGAAAGAATCACACCTCTACAATGGCTCTATGATGGGTTTACAATGGCTCTATATTGTCTTTTACATTCTCACTCTCCACACCCTCACAGAGCCTTGAAGCATTGCCGTGTAGACATGCCCTCAGCCAGTGTATAGCTTTGTCTGTTGTTTTCACACCTCTACAATGGGTCTACAATTCTGAGTTGAGCAAGGCTGCACAGATCTGTGCAGGGGTGCAGAATGACACCATGAGGTGTCAATGGGGCCAGGTATGTCTCAATGGCTGTAGGTCCTGAATGTGGACAATAGCATGTGTGTGTTTACAAGGATGGCAAAAAAACATACCTTTCGCTGTGTGCCAGATGTCAAATTCGTGCTGGACATTAGGAAATTCTTCCCTCATTATCTTCTGTATTGACGTGGAGCGGTCCGTTGCCATCACCTCCACGTCAAGACCTGTGTCCAGGAGATCGTTCATTCCCCTTCTAAACCCCAGTGGCTCCATATCGCCAGAGCTTGTGGCCTCTGTACACTAAAGATTTTAAATTTGTAAGTTATCAAAATGTCAACATAGCAAGAGTAATTCTATCAAAAGTTTGTTATCACAACATTCAACATAACATGAGTAATTATTGTTATTCTGCATCCATTCATATGTTTCTTACCTGAACCAGTTCGGTGTGGAGTATTTCCTTCGTACTGTCTAGCATGAAAGTGTAGTGGCAGTATTTCGCGTTGAAGCCTGGTGAATCACATCTGCCATCGCCTGACAAGTGTGGCCTCTTCCCATCCATTTGTTCCAAACATACTCTTGCCAAGAGGGCATTTCTTTGCTCTGTGTACACATGCTCAATAGCAGGATGCAAGTACGCCTTCTGGATGTTGTAAAATGTTGATGATCCAATCATTTGGACACCCATTGTTTGGTACCAGTCGGAGAGTTCGGTGTATGTGCCGCCTCTGAACAGAACAGCTGCAGCGGAAAGTAGATTTACCTCTGGCATTCCTCTTATGTCTGGTGAAGATTTCCAAGTACCAGAATGGCCTCCAAGACACATCCATTTCACACTCCTCTGTGCCCCAGTATCATAGATAGTCTTTGAAGAAATCGGTTTCCCACACATCTGGCAAAACTTGAATAGTGACATTAGGCTGGATTCATTGACAATGATCTTCTTGCCACTCCAGTTTTCCTTTACACCTTCATCTTCCGATGTTGACGACGATGACAACGTGGGGGTGACGGTTGACTCAAGCTGATAGCTTTCATCTGTTTCACCAACTTCAAGGGTGCTTGCACTGGTATCAAGGCCAGGTGTACTTGGGCATGGTGACTATAAAACAAACAACAGGTTTCTTTTCAAATTATATTCCACTAATTTAAATCAGACAGTAGTCTTATATACTGTATACTGGAGATAGGTAGAGATGGGTGTAGTGGTGAAATAAGAGGTGGGTAGGCTAAACTGCAGTAAGGAAAAGCGCTACTGGATGTTTTTTTTTTTAAATACATAAGACATTCAGAATATATGATAATGGTGAAGATTACTGTTTACTAATGGTATGCCTACTAGATAGTTCCAAGAGTGCATACACTCTATGAGGAAGTGCATTGAATGTATTGAGTGGTGGATAAACTCTATCAAGAGGTGGATAAACTATTTCTGAAATTTCAGAGGTGGGTAAACTGCATTTATTTGCGTTTAGCTTTCACTGCAGCCATGATTAGAGATAATAGACTACTTACAAACTGTGCTTGGACAAAGGGAGGAATCTTGACTGGTGTTGAGATCATTGGTGCTGGCGCTGTCTGGGATTCATCCTCTTCTGATGATGAGGACAACTCTGCAGCAGACGTCAACGTCGTTTTAGTCTGAAATGTCATACGTTCAATAACGTTAAAAACATTTGAATAACGTCAGACTAACACAGTAAAACATGGTGGATTTACATCGCTAATAACAAACTTATTTAGATCCACATAGCAAAGTGTCTAACGTTACATTGCTAATTTTGCTGACGAGTGGAGTTAGCGAGGCAGACACACTAGAACAGCAAGCGACCAAAACATACAAGATATTTACTTTGTAAACAGCCAAATCATATGAGATGTGCTGCTTTACAGCAGACGACTATATCAGTGTGTGTTCTCAGTAGCCGCTAGAGTCGAGTTAGAAAAAACCTTCCCTCCAGGCAAATGCGTTTAGCACTGCTAGCAGTTCCAGAAGTTCCTGGCTGTTCGTCGACATCATCTGGCAATATCGACGGAATTGCGGTTTTCACAAGCGCGGGTCTCTTCACTCCTAAGGGGTTGGGTTCGAAGTCTTCTGGCTTGAAATGTAGACTGCACACCGTCAGATTTTTTAGTGCTTCAATGGCCGTGTCCTCTCCGAACTTCGGGTTATTGATGGCCCATAGCCACTTTTTGCACAAGTCCGACTCTTTGGGTAATCTATGAAAACTTACTCCGTGTATTTTCTTGTGCTGGCTGAACATCCCGGTACCATGCAAGTGCACACCATTTCGAAACACAAACGACGAAACACAAACGAGGAGTAATTCACTAATGATTTTGCAAACTAACTCTTCACTAGAAATTGTGTGACATGATTTCCAGGTAGCGTAGAGTCGGGTGGAGCTACTACAGTCTCGGGGGAGTGGCCTGCGGATCTTGAGCATTGCAATGCACTATGGGGATTGTTGTCTGCAATCCACAAGCACAAAAAAGTCATTTTCTGTCTTTTCTCGGTCAAGAAGGCACCAAATTAGAAATTTATGCTACTATTCTACTACATATATGGCCCACTTTCAATACATATTCATGTCTCCACTTGTGGAATGTCCCTTTAAACAAATCTCCTCACCTTACAAAAGCAGTTTTTCATTAAATCGCTCTTCTCTGCCACTCTGTCAACCACTGTGTCAGTATCAAGGGACACAAGAACATCTTTCTCGGTGGCCATCAACATAAAGGCTTCCAGTTTGCTGGCAGAAAGGCAACTCCTCAGTCTGTGTTTGATGTAGCGGAGGGTTGAAAATGACCGAAAATGACCGAGGTAGGAATATTAATTTCGTATTTCTCGTGTTTCACTAATATTACATGGGCAACTGTAACCTGTAACACCTGCAAACAATATAGTTATCACAAGCTAAAATAACACTGAACACTTTGGTGTCTACATGAGAGTGTCATAAACATTAATGACACACTTGATATCTATGACTGATGTCATTGGGTATTTGCAATATCTGCACACCAGTCAACTTTACATAAGCCTACAAAATGGAATGGCACTAGATACGTTATAGCCTTGCCTACATTAATGATGGTTTAAGTACTGTAATGCTAATGACTTTTACACCTTCAAATAAAATAAACTCATAGCATTAGTTGAAAATAAAGACTAAATGATCTCTGTGACAGAAACGCGCACGCGCAGACACACACACACACACACACACACACACACACACACACACCACAGTCGGTGACCACCTCCTAACCAACAAGGTTGTGCAAAAAACAGGCTAGGCTTTTTATTCGTGTTCCAGCGTGACTGGATAAAATAAGTAATAATTTCAGCATGATCAATTCCCCCCATACTGATGTAGTGAAGATGTAGCCAACCAGTCATTTATCTATAAATAGCTAATTTAAGTATCCACGCACACGGAGAGCCCTCAGTCCTCCCATTAAAAAAACATGTCGTCCATCTGCTAACATTTCACCTAACATTAGCCTACTTCTTACCGGGCTGGCTATTCTGACCTCCTCAATCTGTCCCTGGGTCAAGTATGTCTCCTCCTCCTCCTCCTCCTCCTCCTCCTCCTCCTCCTCCACCTCCACCTCTGAATCCACCTCGATAGCTTCTTCCTCTGTGTTTGGCCTACACTGTTCTACGGAGACACTCGTGCACTGGGGGCTGCTGATGATGTTGACGGCCCTGGCCCTGCACTTGATGGCCCTGCACCCGGTGCTGTGGTCGTGGTGAAAGCACTTGCAAACATGTCAGTAAGCTTCGCACATTTTGCTGCTTGTAGGCTTTTTAGCCTTTTATCTCGTAGCTTCTGTGCATCACCCTTTTGTTTCTGTTGTTTATCCATTTCGGTTTTTGACTGTTCCCTCGTTCAGCTCAAATGGTAGATCGATGACCTGGGTAAACGGGGAGGGGAGGGGCGGGCCAAAGAGGTGTTGAGAGATTTCATTGGATTAGCCCCGTCAACATGAAATCGTGGGCTGCCCGCCAGTCACTTTTTTTTTTTTTTACATTAATTAAAAAAAAACAAAAAAAAAACGACATCACCGGCCCTCGAGGGGCGTCGCCCACCGGGAAAATGCCCGGTATGCCAGACTGTCAGTCCAGCCCTGGCATGTGGTGAATTAGACTTTGCGCTCTGCCCATGCTCGAGATTTTTTCCCAGGGTTGTGAACCCGAAGTCGGAAGAGACGATATTACTGTTGTTGTCACCGTCGAAGGAAAGAAACAAACAACGTGATGGAGAATGCGCCGTTGTGCATCGCGTTTGTGCAACAAGCAGCTCATCACAGACGAAATGTAGAGGGACGTAGCTTCTTCTTGCTCTTCGTTCGCCATTTTCTTGAATGCCTGAGTTTGGTGTTGTTCTTGGTGGTGGTGAAGCGGTCAACAGGAAGTAGCTCTATTAGCAATAGTTAAAATGGGTACAGCACCACCTATCGTACCGGAGTATGACATGCTTTCTGCCTCTGATTCGATTCATTCACCGCCATATATCCAAGGATAATTACCCTTGCTCAAATAAGGAGCATAACCCAACTATAGCTATAATCGAATTAATCTCACCATGTAGACCCACTGACTGATGAACCACATATCTTTGCATATAAATCTTGCAATCTTGTTGTTAATGGCATTTGTATGTCTCGGATAAGAGGCCTGCTGTGGCTGACTATGCCTGATGAAAACTATTTCAAAAGGCAACTTTCCAGAATGTTTGGTTTTGTCATCGACTTCCTCTGAGAATGGCTTTGCTCGCTGGTTTCCTCTATTTATTGCAAGGTAGCAAACAGAAGATCAGCAACATTAGCTTCTTTTACTGTGAGGTTACTGTGAGGGCATGCATTAGGTCAAGCTAATCTTAGAACTTCTTCTGCCGGATCACGAGGACAAATACTTCTAAATAAAAATAAAAAGAATTTATGTGAATTTATATAAAATATTTGGGAATGGTGTACTGATTTCTCCACATTTAAACAGATGTTTGACTTTAGAAGAAAGAATGACAGCCCAAGTCCAGGCTACAATTATCTTTATTTTGTTTGAGACTCATCAGCACTCACAAGACGTGTGAAACATCTTCTGAAAGATGATTTATTGTGTCCCAGCAACAAACCAGCACACAGCTACAGAACAAGGAAATGTGGTTTTGCCACCACAAAGCAAAGAAACTCTGTCTAAAAAGGATGGTAAAATTCACCTCTTTGTTTCAGTGCATCGGCATAAAAGTTCAAAATGTAACTGCTCTGACTAAAAGTGGGGACAGCACACAATTTTCAGATAAACTCCAGATGCATTGTTACTTAGTAGAAGTCTTTATTCAAGAAAGTGACATCATTTTCAAGCTTGCTTTCATTTTCACTACTAGTTGGTCTTTAAGTCTCTTGGTCGAGTCTTGTGCTTTGCTGCTAAGGTTGGGGCGTATCTGGGAGACAAAGGCCATGTTAGAGGAGGAAGAGATGCACATTCTAAGTATGATGAGCTGCTTCAAAGTGCAGACAGTATGACAATATTCAGTAACTTCACCTGACAGGGTGACATGACCTGTGTCTCACTGAGGCAACATTTGTGCTCACTCTTTTTTCCAGGCCTCACTACACTGCATTCAAAATGAATGGGTAGCTATATCTGAAGTTTTGACTGGCACTGTGTGCGTCTTTGATATATTGTGTTGCTGGCAGTGTGTTGAGATGTTTCATCAGCATCAGTGATGGAGAAGCACAGGCCTACTATGGAAACAGAAGGAGAGAATACTGTAATAAAAACAGTGGGACAATAGAAGACACAGACAGGTTGTAGTTAATCAGACTGTTGAAGCCTCCAAAAACTTTCTGCACTTACAGAAATAAAACTTATTTTCATTGAAATCAGAGAACAGCACATGTCATATAAGATGGAACTGACACTTTACAAGAACATAGATACATCTGGAGTATCTTATAGTAATTTACACATCAGCCTCTTTCACCTCCCTGAAGCTGAATTATGTCACACTGTCCATCTCATTTTTTTATTTTTCTACAGTTTATTCTACAGTTAACACATCAGATATGTACTAGTGATAAAACGACACACAGAGCTGTTAAATGACTGTGGGTACACCAAATCAGTAATTCCAGATTGAAAGAGTGATGTTGATAACTGACGGTCACTAACTGACTTATTTCTGTTGATTAAAGTAAACTGATTCAAAGCCGATTGTCTTTCAGCAACCTTGAAGACCAATCGGCTGCAGGCTGAACTTTCAGGTAAGAAAAGTTTTTAATCAATTAACCAAATTATTGAAATGTCACCTTATAAACCTTAATGTCTCCAATGTTGATCTGAAGACATGAGAGAAAACAGCAGCCAGCTACAGAATAGTTATGAAATCCAGAGTAAAAATCAAAGCAATTTAAAGGATGAAGTAAAGAAGCTGAAGGACAAGATTAAAGGTGAGAACAGACTGAAACCAACAGAAAACATCAACATTGTACACCTGTGACCCAACTCTGCTTTTCAGTCAGTTCTTGTAAAAGTTTTGAACTAAATAACCACATAATTAGTTCAAATGTCAGACTGTAAACATGAAACTTTTCAGATTTGTTAATTGTTTTATCAATTGTTCTTCTGAAGACATGAGAGTCAACAGCAGCCAGCTACAGGATGAAGTAAAGACTCTGAAGGACAAGATTAAAGGTGAGAACAGACTGAAACCAACAGAAAACATCAACATTATACACCTGTAACCCAACTCTGCTTTTACTTTAAATGATCATAGTTTTATGGTGTCTCATGATATTTCTGTATGTATATTCCTGTTAGGAGGAACAGTTATTTACAAATGAGACAGAAAACTTGAATTGACCTTTTTCAATTTGATATGAATTAAGTTTGAATAGACTAAAACACCTGAAAGTCAAATTAATTTGACACTCAATTACATTAAAATCTGTATTAAACTCTTGTTTGATATTAAGGGACTTCATGTTCTGATGGATGGACGAGATTTGGATTAAATTGTTACTTTAAATCCACTGAGTGGAAAACCTGGTCAGACAGTAGGAAACTCTGTCAGGAAAGAGGAGCTGATCTGGTGATCATAAACAGCAAAGAGGAACAGGTGAGTGTGTTTGCTCATGTCAGTATGATATTTGATGGAACTGCCAGTTTTGTGTGACCTGCTGTCAGTCTGTGTGTGCTTCCTGTACTGATCCTGATGGATTTCAGGTAAATGGTTTCACATCCTGAACTCATCAATAATCTGAGCAATTTGGTTCATTTCCTGGATTTAGCTCATGAAACTTGACTCATTTCAAAGGTGTAAATCTCATAATACTTCAGTCTCTGTGTTCTAAAGCTTTGTTTTGTTACAATTACTGTAGATTTGATGTTAAAAAAGAAGAATTTTCTTTATAAAAATGTAGTAATATTTATAAACAAAAATGAAGGAAAGTTTAGAATGGGTGAAACAGAATAATCAGAGCTGATTTCTGTCAGAAATTAAAACAGTATGATATTACTACAACAGCTATACAGAATTCTAAGTGAAGAAACTACTTTTGTCTCATCAACAGGAATTTGTCCGTAAACTGAACGGGTATGGAGAGTCCTGGATTGGCCTTCAGGTCTCAGAAGGTGATTGGAAATGGGTGGATGGATCCCCGCTGACAGAACAGTAAGACGGTGTTTCTTTTGCAGTGTTATCAAAATCATTGTTTGAAACCAAAGGGGTTGAAATGCAGAACAGCAACACATGTTGAAAAATTGTCCCATCATTTAATTTAGTCCGTTATGAAATATTTATCTGAATTAACAGCTACTTGAACACTTCGTCTGCAGTCTGTGATGAGCTGCAGTCCCTGTGGTTCAGTAGAAATAGTTCAGCTTTTTGAATTTGTGCCTTTACTTTGTGAGCTGCTTTTATTTTGTCCTCTCATGAGAACCACTGTATAGGAGAATTCAGGGGTCTTCTTCTCTGTTGTAATGAAGAAAGCATAAAAGAAAGAATGAATAAGACCATTAGAAGGATGAATTAAGAGTGGCTGATGACAAAGTTTACCTGCAGATAAACTGACTGAAACAAAGATTCCTGCCACTAACAAAGCATTTTCCTCACAGACAAACACTGAAAACTGATGTGTGTAAAACTGCTGAATTAACTGGTCTAAAGGCAGAAGATCAGCTATTATTCCTTTATTGTGAATGAATAAAACATGAACATTTAGTGGCTGATAACCTTAAAGGCTTTTTGATGATCAGTGATGGTTCACAGTGAAAAGTCTTCAGGTGAGGAGAGTGAGCTCAGAGACAGAGATGCTAATGAGCATGTGCAGTGGTTTTAAAAACCAGGAAGCAGATCAGCAAGAGAGGAAACATTTCTGGAGCATGTGCAGACTGAGCAGCTTTTATTGGAATAAATGAATGAATGGATGCTGAGTTAGAGTGTGTTATATCAAGATTCCATAATATATCCATAATCAATTAAAACCCACAATCCTCTTTATTTTTATATGTGTGAAAATTGTACATGATTACGAGAAAAATAAAAACATTTGAAACATTTAGAGAGAGAGTCAGGTGTGTCTGAATTTGAAAATTATTTTGAGTTTCAGTCAAACTGAACATGATGTTTTGTTTGTCCCACAGGTTCTGGGAAACAGGACAGGCACCAACTTCCTATTACTATGGAGTGTGCTGTAATTATGATGGGAAATGGAAAAAATCAAATAACTATGATACTAAGAATTTGATCTGTGAGAAATAACATTTCTGTCTTTTCTAATGTAAAAGTGGTGTGCAGTGATCAAACTGTTTATCACATCTGAGCAAAGACACCAAACTATGAAACTCAGAACTAACTTCCATTATTTTTGCTCTTTCACATATTGGATGCTACATTTCATGCTGTCCCTCTTAGCTTGTTGGTACATACAGATTTATGATGTTGGGAGTTTAAAATAAAATGTGAAATATGATATTTTAGTTCCACAACATTGTTTACTTGCTTTAGTAACGAGTTGCTGAAACTACAGTTAGTGTCATCTGTATTTCAGTCTGACACACTTCATTGTAGCAGCTGCAGATTTTTACCAACCAACAGAGTTTATAACTGAAGACTGGTTCATTAGAACAAATCGTCCCCATTCTGCAACATTTACATGAACTGTTGCCCTCCTGCTTCATTTGCATAAGGGAAACTGCACAATGAATAAACATTTGACATTCACCTCACACTCTTTAAACTACATGTTCTGTTGGAAGATGTTGTAGGAAACAAAAAAAGTGCCAGAATGCAGAAATCATCATATTCAAACTTATCATCTCTGAGTTTATTTAACAATCATGAAAAACATATTTTTTTGTGTAAAATTATTGTGTTTCTCATCTATATCCTTTCTGCCTTCAATAACGGTTTAGTAGTTAAGTTACAGCAAAACCTAAAAGTAAATCTCATTTCTTAGACATAACTGCATTCCCACTGATCTTGACGTGGCAGCTAAAAAGGTTTTAGGATGTCAGTGGGCTCCAGGATCTTAATCCCCATCTGTGATGGTGTGGATTAAAGTCAGTCCCAGTGAGGCTTGCAATGGGAGCTCAACATGCTTGTTTATGAAATGTATTCAATCGTATGTATGTATTAATTCCAATAAAACTCTTATTTTGCTAAGCTGTGTGTCAGTTTCCCCTTCATGGTGTGGCCCGTGAGCCTGAGTTTTCTTTAGTTGTTGCTGAATGCTGTTTAGTTCTCTACAAGACAAATTGTAAGAAGTCAAGGGTTCGTCCTTCTTACTTCCTGTGTCAAAAAATAACTGTTGTTCTGCTTTAACTGTATGTGTGTGCTTCAAATATAAAAAACAGAGAGACAGTGAAGCCTGCTGAGTTATTTTTTCCCTGAGAGATGCCAGCAGAAATTCCACCTGTACCAGATTTGAAGTAAAATACAGGATAAAGGCCCATAAAGACGGAAGAGATGAAGAGCAGCAGTCTGACCTTGGCCCGGCTGGGAGGTGAGTTGCCCATGCACAAAACAGTGGGCTGCATCTTTAGTATTTCCTACATTATATACATTTTATGCTCCTGCTTTTTTTTGGTTCCTGTTCTCACTGGATATTTCAGTTAGAAACAGGAAACAGTCAGATACACACATGCTAGTTCAAGAGGACAGTAAGAACATGAAGTAGAGAGCACTTTAATTACGTGATGGCGAAATTTCATTCTTCACACGAAGCAAAGTAATTCCAGCTTTCCACAAAAGAATTATAAAATTGAATATTTTCATTCAGATCCATCTATTGTTAAATAACAAAAACTAGGCATTTCAGTCACTTTGAAAAAAGATCAGCTGTGGACCGAAGAAGACAAATTTAAAAACGGGGACTGAACTGCAGGATTTAAATCAAATTCAATCTTCACACACTGTAGACCTAAAAGCTCTCAGGTCAGGGTCATCAAGATCTGCTCCAGGGAACAGTTTGACTCCCATACTCCATCAAAGAGGCTTGGAAAGGAAGGTCCTTTTCAAAATCCAACTTCTTATTCTTTCGTGTTGTGAGGTACATATTACTATGGTTGCAAAATATGTTCAGATGCTGGATTAGAATTTATTATCGGTCTTTTCTTTTGCCCACTCTGCCTGCTGTATATGTTGCTGCTCCAGGTTCCCTTCGTTGGTTCTTCTCTCACCTGCTGCTCACAGGTGTGCCTGATTTCTTCCATCTCCCTCCTGTTCCTGTCCAGGCAGTAAAGGACTAATCTGTGCATTTCCTGTGAAATCTTTTTCCTTTTTTACCCCTGCTACACCTGTATGCGATGCTTTCACTGCCCAATTTGGGTGGGTAACAAACAAATTGGTCAGATTTGTTGTTGTTGTTGAGTAAGACAGCTGTTATGGACAAAGTAAACCAAAGGTTTCTGTTTGTTACTATACTATCTGCACTGTAAAATCCAAAATATTTCCAAAAAACGTTTGTCAGATTATTTATGTTATGTGATTTTCCTCTTAGGATGGCTTTGCTCGCTGAGATATACAAGACTAAGAATGAAATGACTGAAAACATAATGTCATGTTCACTTTAAACATTTTGGTTTGAGGTTAAACAACAGTTTGGATTGACTAAGGAAACATGTATCTATATGTAAGCTTTAAGCTTCAATCTTTAAGTATTCATTTCAATGACAGTTGTGGGTCAGGTGTAATACTGAAGTCAAGTCAGACCCACCACAGTTGACTAGTTTCCCCTCCTACTGGTAATTTAACTCAAATGTTTATATATTTATAACCTGGTCTTAGCTTAGTGAGAGTTGAAAGCAGAGCTGAGGTTGAGCCAGGGGGTCCAGCTATCCTGCAGGTTTCCAATCAGCTTCCTGCATCTTGCAGCAAGACATCCATGCTTACCTGAAAGCTTCCTGCTCAGATGAAGTTTAATTAGAACCTCACAGTTCAGTCAAATCTCCTGCTGAAGGACCAACACATATTCCAGTCCACACACACACACACACACACACACACACACACACAAACACACACACACACACACACGCACAAAACCAACGTTTACAATTGTTCTGGAGAAAAAAAACACCACCAAGTGGAAAATAAATTATTTTCTTGAATTTATTTTTTAAACATCATGGTTAGAGGCTCTCCTGAACTGACTGAACTAAGAGGAGATTTGAACAATTTGAAAGTGTGCTTAAAATTCTGGCTCAATTTATTCACTCTGAAAGAGAAAACATCATATCCAGGGGTGAATAAATGCACCCTCTTCCAAAAAAAAGAAATTTAAAATGGGTAACAAGCAGTAAACTAATTTAATAACTCAAAAACATAAATTAATTCAAAGCAATTTCAAGTTCAGATTGAGTGAGTCGAGTTTCTTTCATCAAGTCGGTTTCTGGTTTCTACATAAAACAACAAAAAAATGAACGCAAATCCTCCAGTTTTGTTCTGGAAAACATGGCGTCAGTTTTAGTCTGAATTAGGTCAATAATACATTTTTCACCTTGTAACAGGCTGAGTTGAAGGAATAATTAAGAAAAAGGGAAATAGAAAATACAGGGTAAGAAACAGATGTTAAAAATGAAACGGTATTTGTTTCATTTGCTTTCTGCTTCACTGACTGAAACTGATCCTTCGCCATGCCACCCAGCAGATTCTGTTGACAGAACTGAACACATTTAGACACAAACATAATCTCTCTCTCATGAAGTAAACTATTATTGTGTGGATTAAAAAAACGTAAGGTTTCATCCGCCTTCTCAAACACAGAGCAACATCAGATAAAGCTTCATACTGTAACAATAACTGCTCCTGAAACAAATCCTCTATGTGTAGCAGTAAGATGTGTCTGTGGCTCTGTGAGACCAGAAAACAACACGTCAGACTACAAATGAAGACAAAAAAACATGCAAAACTATATAAATAATTGTTCAGAAGTCAGACAAAATGCCTGATTGTGAAGTTTAGGAGCCTTCTAAACCAAAAGACGGAAGTTCTAACAACACAACGTGATGCAAACATGGACAACATACCACATTACATCTATTTCAGGAAAATATGGATTTTGTAACTTAGGGTATCACATTTTTACTGGTTAACGATAAAAAATGAAAGGCTGAAGTAATACCTTCCAACACTAACAGGGATTAAAAAATGAGAATGACGGTGATGCTCAGCAGTTCGCCATGGGACCTTCAAGCACAAGGTATAAAAAAAGATGAAAAAGCACAAGGTTGTAATACTTGCTAGACCATTAGGAGGCACTTAACCAAGCAGGTGGGGGGACAAAAGGACAAATAAACAACAACAACAACAAAAAAATTGATAAAACTACATAAATCTGTTTTCTTGAACTTAATTCAATAGGATATGAGTTAAAATAGTCCCATCCTCAAACCCCATCCCGTTTCCTTTACAATGTCCATAAGAAATCCTCTACATCAGGCACTTGTTGATTAGTTCATAACGGCCCCAAGCCGCCCAATCAGAAACAGCAAGCAGCCCTCTGTCCTCCAATTGTCTCCTTTCAGTTAGTTAGTCCAGGCAGCATCTTCCCACTTCTCTTTGGTCTCCTCTTGGGCCCAACTTTCTCTCCTTCCGCAGCTACGCTCCGGGAGCTTCGGTGCACACCGGGAGACCTCAGCTCGATGTCTTCAAGTGCAAGCGCGGGGTCATCGGGCGACACGGGCTGCGGCGCTGGGTAGTTAGGTTGGTAGTAGCGGTATGGGTCGTCCTCCTCGACCTCGCCGTAGTTTTGGAAGACGTTGGACGGCAGTTGGACTGGGGGGACAGCGCCACGGTCAGTGATATCTTCACCTTCTACGTTGCCAGCCAACCAGGCAATGAGCCAACCAGCACCCAGTCAGAGAGGCAGACAGTCAGTGAAAGCCCAACGCAAAGATGGACGACCCCGCCACCACAGGAAAAAGTGTTTTGGAGAGATTTTTTTTTGTTGTTTTTGATTTGGTTAGCGGGAAGAAGGGGTTTGGATAAGAAGGAAGGAGCAAGAGACATGGAGAGACAAGGGTTACCAAAGATTACCAAGCTATGATTACCATGGTTACAGAGTAATGATACTTAAAGCAGTTAGAAGGAAGTTCTTGACACAAAGCTTCAAGTTAAAAGTTAGAATAAGCAACAATGTTTGAGTTATCTACAGCAAGAATTAGATTTGTTATTCATCAGCTGACATTTAATTTGTCAAAAGTAAAATAAATTTAATGTCTTCAAGTCTTATCTTTAATATAAAAGGTTTCATGATACTTAATTTAGTTAAAACGTGCATAACATTTAACAAATTCTGCCTTGCATAGGAGCTTTTAGTTGCTCTGTAGAGGTGATTTGGGTTACAAGAGTTGGTATTAATCAGTGAAGCCTGTGGATCAAAAAAGAGGCGCCGGAAGATCATTATCTAGAAGAAAAGTCAGGAAAGGATGATTGTGTCAGTGCAGGTTCATGACATGTCTGGGCTCAGTACTGTTAAAAATAAATATTTTGATATTCCATCTTACAAATTCCATCTATATTTTCTATATCAAAGCATATGTGTGACCTTTATGAAATAAAGCTTTACAAGTGATATGCAACTCAAATTGTTTTCATTTGTCTATATAAGCCAGAAATCATAATAAATTCCTACTACAGTTTCTACAGCCCAGGGACAAAATGTCATATCTACAGCCGATACCTGAAGATGTTCAGGTTTCTAACAAGTATGACAAAGAAGCAAATACTTTCTTTCTTAAGTAATTAGAGTGGTTCTATGTACCTGATGTAATATTCATGTGTGGTTAAGGCTCATACACTGACACCACCTCCAGTATTTGGCAGCCTTTGCAGCACTTAAAGCTTCGACTCCACGCTGTTGTTGCTTTGAGTATTTGTGAACATGGCTCAGTAGTCACCATAATGCTGTGCTGGTTAAGAACAAAAATCGTAAGACGAGGGGATTGTGGGAATCCAGATGTACAGACACACAGACACACACACACAGACGAACAGAAGAATGATTACAACATGCAGCCGTTACTCACATGACGTCTTTGCAGGCTGCAAGCTGTACAGTGCCGTTTAGGCTGCTGTGTGACCTTTAACCTCAACACATTAAAGGTGAACACAGTCATGCATTTAAAAAGCTAAAGATGATTCCTGCAGGGTTTTCTGTGGTTTAAGTGTTTGCTGATGGATGCATATGGCGAGAATCAAACACAGTGGACTCCACAGAATACTTTGGAAGCATGCGGTGAAGCCTTTTCGCTCGCTGTGAAGTTGTTCAAATATCTTTTCCCGAGGCAATTATGTCTACCCGTGTTTTAAATGGTGTACATTTCAGAAAACCCTTCATGGAGCATCATCTTAGTATCCGACTAAACCCACACTCATTTCATCAGAGTGATTCAACACCAGAGTTTAGCTAAAACATGTTGAGATGCAGAGTTCAGCTGTGGTTTGTTACTGTGTGATAACGGTTTGCTGATTCAGAGCTATGCATGCAGTTTCAAACACTCACTGCAGCAAGGCATTCAAGAGTGGCCAAACAAAACTCAAAAGGTTGGTCCACCCTATTCATCACCAGTCAGCAATGAGTGCTGACTAATCTGATCAAATTGTTCCAGAAATGACATCTCATCCACAATCCTAACTCATGTCAAATTGAAACTTTTCTACTTTAAAGAAAAGAACTCTAAAATACCGAACTAACAGAGTGGCAGAAGGTTAGATGCAGTTGTTACTACACATCTCGAGAGAAGAAAAACTGGACAGAGAGCCGGAAAGACTGTAAGGGGAGAGGAGTCAAACTGCTGATAATTCGCAACAATGAGGAGAAAGTAAGTGTCCAATGATTGAAATTATTTTCTTTAATCTATGAAATTCATGTGAGAAGTTATTCAGAAGTTAAGAAACGGGCCCCAAACCAGCAGAAAGAGAACAATATATCCGTTCTATGGTGTGCTAACCTGTATATCTTTAGCTGGGCTGTTTTTCTCTGCCTTGTATCACTGCATGTGTGCATCAATGTGATCATCCTATAGGTGTATTTGTTCTGATTTTCTCAGAAAAAAACACACAGAGTATTCCTGCTTTATGACTCTTTAGTTTTCTTCAGCAATTAAAGTAATACTGTTAAAATTATGCTACTGAGAGGATATCTCCTGAAATTCTAAAATTCCTCTTTTACTGGATACTTAATACAACTTTAATCTGCAATCATATCAGAAGGGATATTTAGTTATAATATCTATAAACAAGACTATCTTTCATTGTATTACAAACTGTAAAACTTGCTCAGCTAATCAAAAATCTACTCCAAGGGTGGTCAATTTTTCAAGTTGTTGAACTCTGGTAAAATGCAGAACCATTTTTTCTTACACTACACAAGTAAATAGTCACATTTATTTGGTTCATGCTGCCAAAACAATTCTTCCCCATGGAGGTGTGAACCCCACAGTACCTTTGAAGGTGTCCATCAGTATCAGGCACCAGGATTAGCAGCAGATCCTTAAATGATTACAAGTTGCAGAGTGGACCTGCGTTTCCATCACATCTCACAGGTGTTTAGTCTGAGCGAGAGCAAGAGTTTGTAACTGACACACCAGATGAGTGATTTTAGAGAATCATGTGGGGATTACTTTATATGATCCATTAAGAAGACGGCAGACGCTTAAAAAAATACTTAAGGGTGAAATGGCTAACAATGTCACACCTAAAACTTGCCAATGTTGGACAATGATCAGTTCACTGTCTGCGTGGTTCACTCATGATGTTGATCTTTGTGACAATCAAGCCTTTTCTCAAGGAAGGAAACAAGTCCTGAACAATTACTCCAATGTGGGACACAGCAGACTAATTTCACCTGTCAGTGGATGTAATGTTGTGGCCAGTTGGTGTGATTTACAATGTCTGTCCTTTGTCAAAGTGCATAAATAAACTGGTAGAAGTTTTGTTTTATTGTTAATATCAGGTTTTAAACACAGTAGAGGAGAGAGAAATTGTGAAAATATGAAAAATGGTTTTACTGCTACATAAACGAGTTCAGAACTTTGATGATTATCGTTTGCCTCCTTGAAAAATTACAAAGGAACTCTTTAGTAAGCTGAATTATCATGGAGATTCCTTGATTGGTCTGGAAAGGGTAGAAACAAAGGATTGGAATACCCAGTGGAAATGGATAGATGAATCACAAGACAATCTTAATTATTTTCCTTTTTATATCAAGGTCATATTTCCTAACTGGCCGTAGAATAATAAAAAAAATCCCAAATAAGTGTAGATCTTTCAGTACCAATGGCTTCCAAATCAAAAGAATCTGAACTGCTTTCTTGTCATCCCATCCTCAAACTGTATTTGGTTTATATCTGAGAGAGCAAATGTCACAGAAGTTGATCTGATGTGGAATCTTAAAAGATCAAGATGAACTTGCAGTCTCATGTAACACCTCACGGGGGCACCAGTGATTTCATGTAATTATTTTATTGAATTAGATGTGAAATTAAAAACTCTTCAACTGAACCAGTTGCAAGACAAAGAGACGGAGTTGTTTAACAGATGTGTGAGAGAGCTAAGATTTTGCTTTGAGTGTTTCTTAATAATACATAAAAGTACCAGCGTTTAACAGGATGTTGTTTGTTCAACAGGGCCTGGAAAACAGGAGTAAATGTAAACCCTGAGGTTGGCTCCAAAGCATATATCGATGCAAATGGAAACTGGATGCACACCAAAAGTGGCTTAAAGCACTGGATTTGTGAGAGGATGATATGTTAAGTGTCCTGGTGACCTCGTAGCGCAACATGTACCATCTAAGAGTAATGTGTTGGATCTGAATCTTTAACTTTCTTTCCACAAACTGTTCTTCCTACAGATCCATCTCACAAAGTCAGTGATAAGAAAATAACCTGAAAAGGATCATTTAAGTTTGTAGAAACACACAAAACTAAACTGTCACCTTCTCTCTTTCCCTTCTCTTTCTCTGTTAGTGCGGTCTCAGGTCACTCGGTTATTCTCTTAGCTATTTCGAAATTGTCCTTTATTTCAACTTAATTGTGGCAGAAGTGACTTGTTGTTTTCTTTTTTGTGCAAACTGTGTATGTGTCATTTCACACATTCAACACATATACGCTGCTGTTGATATGAAAACCTTTCATCAGCGAGAGCTCATCTCTCTTTGTTTTAGCAAAGAATAACAGAAGTGTTAAGATGTAAATGTTTGGGGGTTTTTTTGGTCACGAGAACATGTAAAAGATGTGGTAATTTCCTGTAAAGAAACTAAATAAAACTAAAGACGCGTGTTTCTTTAAAACTCTCAACTTCCTCAAAGTCTTTTTGTGGAAACCACACAGAAAGGTTTGGGCAGGAAAAGCCAGCAGCCACACCAGTACAAATATATTTCATCTTTAATCTGCAGAATGTGTCTGTGCTGCATTTTGTGTGAGAGCAGCTTAGAGCTTCAACACGGTCTGAACCTCATATGAGGTTTCCAACTGAACTGACACAACCTTTCCAACTGTGTCAGTTCTCTCAGGATGACCTCAGATATTTACGCCCAACCAAAGAAAGTAAAATACTTCAAAAAGGCAGAAGAAGACCAAGCAGAATGGGAAGAGAGGGAGGTGAATATCTACGAGAGTGCTGACAATGTCGCCGATAGTCACACTAATTTTCAGTCCCTGGAAGGAGGTATGTGAATGACATGTTACGATACGATAATAATGAATGAAATTTAGGGATGATGGATTCGTATCTACACCTCATGTTTGCTGTACTCTATGATCTTTCCTTCAGTTGGACCGGAGACTCAGAACCATCCTGCAGTTCAGAAAGGTCCTTTCAGAGGAACACTGTGCATTGTGGGAGTGCTGTGCATTGGGATGTTAGCTGGGACCATCACCCTGTCCATATACTGTAAGATAAAATGCAATACCTTCAAATGAATCTGCATGATGCTTTTTTGTTCACAAATTGAAAGGCTGTATATCTGTGAATCTGTAAATAATACCTGCATACTATTTTAGAGTAAGCCAGTTGATTTATTGTGTCCCAGCATCAACCCAGCACACAGGTACAGAACAAGGAAATGTGGTTTTGCCACCACAAAGCAAAGAAACGGATGGTAAAATTCACCTCTTTGTTTCAGTGCATAAAAGTTGTAACTGCTCTGACTAAAAGTGGGGACAGCGCACAATTTTCAGATAAAATCCAGATGCATTGTTCCTTAGTAGAAGTCTTTGTTCAAGAATGTGACATCATTTTCAAGCTTGCTTTCATTTTCACTACCAGCTGGTCTTTAAGTCTGTTGGTCGAGTCTTGTGCTTTGCTGCTAAAGTTGGGGCGTATCTGAGAGACAAAGGACATGTTAGAGGAGGAAGAGATGCACATTCAAAGTATGATGAGCTGCTTCAAAGTGCAGACAGTATGACAATATTCAGTAACTTCACCTGACAGGGTGACATGACCTGTGTCTCACTGTGGCAACATTTGTCAAACTTTTCTTTTTTCCATGTCTCACTACACTGAGCTAGTGGAAACATCACTACTGCTTCCTGCTCACAGCAGAATTTAGAAAGTGAGCACTTCTGTTTACTGTCAGTAGTTGCATTTCATACTTCATTCCGAGCATTATTAAACTGTTACACTGTAAATGTGGGAGGCATTTGAAAAGTTCAAATAAACTCAATCTTGTTAAATAAACCTCACATTAAGTTTTAAGATCTATAGAAAAATAAACAAATGCTTTCTTGGATTTAAAAAAAAAAAACACTCTCAGTCAAAAGTTTGGACACTCCGCCCTATTTTTACAAATGTTGTTGCATGCATATGCGTACAACACCACTGTTAGTGGTATGTGCTACAACTTCCTCAATAGTCTGCTTAAAGCGACACAAGACACAACTCAGAGAGAAACAGAGACTTTAAAGGCTGGTCAGTCAGTTTAGAGTTACTACAATTACGAGTTACAACAAGAGGGATCTTAGACTGTAAGCCAGTTGTTCTATTGTGGCCCAGCATCAAACCAGCAAACAGCTACAGAACAAGGAAATGTGGTTTTGCCACCACAAAGCAAAGGAACTCTGTCTAATACGGATGGTAAAATTCACCTCTTTGTTTCAGTGCATAAAAGTTCAAAATGTAACTGCTCTGACTAAAAGTGGGGACAGCACACAATTTTTGGATTAATTTTCACTACCAGCTGGTCTTTAAGTCTGTTAGTCGAGTCTTGTGCTGTGCTGCTAAAGTTGGGGCGTATCTGGGAGACAAAGGCCATGTTAGAGGAGGAAGAGATGCACATTCTAAGTATGATGAGCTGCTTCAAAGTGCAGACAGTATGACAATATTCAGTAACTTCACCTGACAGGGTGACATGACCTGTGTCTCACTGAGGCAACATTTGTGCTCACTCTTTTTTCCAGGCCTCACTACACTGCATTCAAAATGAATGGGTAGCTGTATCGGAAGTTTTGACTGGCATTGTGTGCGTCTTTGATATATTGTGTTGTTGGCAGTGTGTTGAGATGTTTCATCAGCATCAGTGATGGAGAAGCACAGGCCTACTATGGAAACAGAAGGAGCGAAAAACAGTGGTACTAAAAACAGTGGGACAACATAAGAAGCAGGCAGGTTGTAGTTGATCAGACTATCTCTGTGAGGTAAATTATCACTGATGCTTGTGCTCCTCAATATGTGGTGAGGCTGTTCGCTGCCCTGCTGGTGGGACCTTGTTGATCTGAAAATGTCAGAGGAAATGTTCAAGAAGGCTCAATCTTGTTGAATAAACCACACATTCTAAGTTTTAAGACCTGTAAAGAAAGATAAATAAAAACTTTTTATACATCTACAAGAAAGCTTTTATTTATCTTTGCATGTCTGTACATACATACAGTGTCAGTCAAAAGTTTGGACGCTCTGACCTATTTTTACAAATGTTGCATGCATATATGTACAACACCACTGTTTGTGGTATGTGCTACAACTTCCTCCATAGTCTGCTTAAAGCGACACAAGTCAGAGAGAAACAGAGACTTTGAAGGCTGGTCAGTCAGTTTTGAGCTTCAAGATGTCTGCAGAAATTGAAGCTGCAACAGATCTGAAAGTGAAATATAGCAGAAGGCTCCATAAAGATGGAAGAGATGAAGAGCAAAGCGAGGTGGAGATGTTAGATGATGGAGAGCAGCACTCTGATCTTGGCGTACAGAAATCTGGTAAGCAGGAAATATTGAAAATGACTTCACGTAGATGAAAATAAGAAATATGTTGTGATACATGCTGTTTCATTCAATCAGCCAACATTATATAGTCACCTGTTGTATCAAACATGTTACATCATCATCCATTTTAGTCTGTTTAACTACAGCACAAAAGAAGATAAACTTGTTTGAACCATTTCTAGATAACTTGATGGGGAGACTTGGTATGATTTGAGTCTAAATGTTCCACAATTAAGTGAATGAAAAGAATACAAAGCTTTGCATTGAAAATACCATCAAAACATTCTTGATGGTGGATTCTTTGTGTGTTTCGGTGCTGCAGAAAAACACAACCAGAAGAACCTTCAGGCAGGGAAGAGATGCCATTTTAGAGTTTTCCAATCATCCCTGGGAGTGCTGTGTCTTCTGATTCTGGCTGGATTCATTTTACGCTGTGAGGATTCGTATTCCTACATTTTCTATGTACATATGGAGCCACTTAGAATTACCTCTCCCAGCCAATTTACAGCCAGGAGGACCCTCCCACCTCATAAAGACTCTGGCAGAGAATTGGCTGGGAGGTGAATTGCCCATGCACAAAACAGTGGGCTGTTCTAAGTGGCTGCATCTTTAGTATTTCCTGCTTTATATGCATTTTATGTACAATTATTTGATGCTCCTGCTGTTGTTTGGTTCCTGTTCTTACTTGATATTTAAGTTAGAAACAGGAAAAACTGCTTAACTGTTGCGAAGTGACAATGTAGACGTTTGACCCTATTTGGTCACAGTTTGAGACCAAACCCACACGATGTTTTCTACAGACCTTTCACTTCTCCAATTAGCTATGACTTGTGAATGGTTAAGATTAGGGTTTAAAAATGCATGGTTAGGAGGAGAAAAGTTTCAGGTCGTCAATCCATCACTCTGCATTTTTTATTCGTAGATATTTGCTTCTACTATTGAGAGATCATTTGAGACTAATTATTTCAATTAGGAAGGAGAAGATCTGCACATTCTGACCATATCAATGTTTAATGACACTATTTTTCAAAAGACAAAACAAACAGGACAGAAATATTTCAAAATGTGATGAGCTGCTGTAAAGTGCAGACAGCATGATAACTTAACCAATGTAACCTGAGAGGGCGACATGGTCTGAGTGCCAGTGTGGAGACATCTGTCCTCTCACACCTTTTTTTTTCATGTCACCCTATAACCACTGCTCTCTGCTCACAGATTATTTTTAAAGTGTGAAGAACTTCAGTTTGTAGCATTGCAGCAGTCTATAAATACTGTCAGTACGAATGAAACACTGAACTTCATTACACAGCTAATTTTGAGCATTCTTAGACATGTTTTATTGCACCATGAACATGCATCTATTTCCTATACCCGCTGAATCCGTCAGTCGTGTCACTGAGATGGTGGGAGGAAGCCAGAGTACCCTGAGAGAACCCACGCATACACAGGGAGAACATGCAAACTCCACACAGAAAGGCCCCAGCTGGGAATTGAACCTGGAACCTGGTGATAACCACCACACCACTGTGCTGGCCTTGCACCATGAAGATCTACAGTTAAATTGTTCTTGAAAACAGAGAAAGGAAGAAATAAACTGGTTTAAGGCATGATCCAGGATAGGTAGCCTGGGTGCCAGCCGAACTTAGCCCCACCCTTAAAATTTTTGGTCGGGAAGTTCGGTCTGGCTCTGCTCAGTTGGGAAATCATTATGCCCGACCAAGAATCGGTCGACCCAATCAGATTGCCAGGGCGGGCTTTATACGATGACGGACAGATGATCAACAGGAACATTATCGACTACGTCACTAAAGAGCTGAACATGGCTGCCGCTGGAGAGCTAGGGTGTGTAGATTCTGCCATCGAGTCTGTTCTACAGGATCTCCACATTGCATTAATTTTAAAAGACGAACAGGGGAACGTGATAAAGGCTTTTATCGATAGAAAAGATGTTTTTGCCGTCCTTCCTACAACAAGTGTGTGTTGCTTAATCTACGTCACATACTACGTTGCTCTGATTGGTTGTAGGTCTATCCAATTGAGCGAAGAGGCAATTGAAACACGCCCCATACCCAAAACTCTATTGAGCGGTATCAGACTCACATTCTGATTAGAATCGTGAGTATGACGTAGTCAGGCTACAGGATAGGGCCTTCACTATCAAAAATGTAGTTTTTTTGTGGCTCCACTTCTGTCATAAATCCTCAAACAGCCCTCAGTGGGGTTACATGGCACTGAAAGGATCGGATTATTGGCTAAATTACAATAAGACTGAGTTATTAAGTTCATGTAGACACCTTAATCGGACAAGAAATTGGATCGGATTGAGTTACACGTGATCGGATTTTGAAAACCTGCCGACGGCAGCTTTAAAGTGCAAGACAGGACAAGTGACAGTGATGAACAAGCAACAATAAGTGATTAAATAATAAATAACAACTGAACATTTAACATATATAAAAAGATAAAAAAAATGAAAAAAAGAATGAAGACATTAATAATAATAACAGTAATAATAGGATAGTACAGTAATAATAATAAGATGGAGTAGCAGCATTGTAAGCAGCATGGTGTGTTATATTGTTCAAGTGAGGTAGTGCAGGAAGGTGCAAAGTCACATAGTGCAGTTCAAGGGAAGGGTAATGTGGTTCTTTTCGGGGGGGGGGGGGGGGGGGGGGGGGACTGAGGTAGTGCAGGTAGGTACAGTCACATGGTGCAGTTCCATAGGTGCTGTGTGTGTGTGTCACATGGTGCAGTTCCATAGGCACTGTGTGTGTGTGTGTGTGTGTATATGTGTTCTTGTGTGGTAGTGCAGGTGAAGTATGCATTTTGAGTTAGCTGTGAACATGCTAATTTTGGTTATTTTAGTATTTAGAGTACATGAAAACACATCTGTTGCTGTGTTGGCTTGTTCTCGTGCCACAATGTTCTCATTATGTTCCATGATGGCGAGGTAGGCCCGCTCCCTCATTCCCTTGTAGGAGAAGGCCTGGCGTTTAGGGAGGTACTTCAGGAGAGCACTGTGGAAGATCTCCAGTGGCCCTGTGTGAAAAGGAGAATACAGGAGTACTAATTAAAACATGTTCAATAGGATATGTTCAAAACATGTGGGTAAAAGGGGCGTCAGTTCTTACCAGTATGTTTGAAGAGGGCCATCTTCTGAAGATCATTCAGAAGCCTTTTATCAAAGACTAGCGACGTCAGGTCCTGATATGCCACAGAGTCCTTCTTCAGCCACATCTTCTTCTTCTTCTCCTCAGCTGTTAGAGGAGCATGGTCACAGTGACGCCGCTTTCCATCCGTGTCAGTCCATTGGTGTTCATTGACCACATGGTGTGGAATGCACTTCCACCTGTTTTGTAGTGCCTTTGGGGAAGAAAAGATTCTCAATAATACTATTACTTGAAAAAAATCAGATAGAAAATGTATGTCAGGCTTGGCAGCTTTTGATTCCTTACCTCGATGTCCCCCTTACTGGTGCCACAGGAAAACCACATGTGGTTTACGACAGACCTTTGAAAGACATAAACATTTGTAATTTTGCACCTTGTAAATCAATGGAAGTTCAGGGAGATTCAGGGCTGATAGGAAATGAAATTATCTGTGTCTGAAATTATCAAATACTTTCAAAGACACCATACAGAATTGCCTTTCTTGACAACAGTCAAAGGAGTGAAACTCGCACACCATGCAGCCGATGCAACAATACGTTTTTATTGCATAAAAGTGTAATGTGCTACCCAAAGTGCATGCAAAACGTTTTCAGTCCCATTCAGACCATCCTCAGTGCAAACATACAAAGGTAAAAGACTTCCTTATATAGACTATGCCTAGTTGGTGGCAGACATGTCAATCAAAAGGTTAGGTAGGTTGACGTGTTGACTAGATATTTTAAATGGCACCGTTTACCTATTTTTAACTTTCTGACAACATACATGGCCAAGCTCAAGCCTGAATTTAGGCACCACGCCTGAACTCTATCAGGCCTGAAGATTGCAAACCAACACTGACCTGTTCCAGGAAAATAGGATTTCGTTCAGGGGGCATTGCCTAGTGGCAGAGCGTCACACGAAACACATCAAATGCTGGGCGTGTACAATGACGTAGGCACAAGCCATGCGTCGGAGGTAGGGTTAAATACACCTGTCTGCATCAAATTTTTCAAACAAACGATGGCGGGACACCTTGAGATATCGTTTATGCAATTGTACATGCAGTTCATGGAGATGTTACTTTACGGTGCGTGGGAAACCGCGCTCTCCCATCTTTCTCGCCAGCCCTTCCAGCAGAGGTCCATCTTTCACCGTCCCCAAAATGTGGCGGAAAATAACGTCCTCTGCTCGGAGGCTGAGGAGCTCGCGGCCCTTGTCTCCCCAGTTGGCCATATTAAAAAATGTCTCCAACTTGATGTAGGCTAACAGAGTAAAACTTGTCCTCACCTGTCGCTGTTGTTCTGAATCAGCTGTCCATTCTGTCTTTTAAACTCCTCACGTCACGCCACGCCCACGTCCGACCCGCGTCGATTGCGTTCACATCAAACTCGGCTCGGCAAAAAGACTAGGGTCCGACGCGGGTCAAAAGGCGAGTCGAGTTGACGCGGCAGCCCGGGTCGGCAGTGTGAACGCAACAGCGGACACGCTAAATTCGCGAATTAAACGCGGGTTATTCGGCAGTGTGAAAGGGGCTAGAGATAGTAGGGGGAACAATGTGCGACACATCTTCTGTTTTCACACTTTCTAACCCCTCCCAGATCTTCGAAGCATTGCTGCTCTCAGCCAGTGTAGACGTGTGGATTGTCTGTTGTTTTCTTCTATGAAAGAATCACACCTCTACAATGGCTCTATGATGGGTTTACAATGGCTCTATATTGTCTTTTACATTCTCACTCTCCACACCCTCACAGAGCCTTGAAGCATTGCCGTGTAGACATGCCCTCAGCCAGTGTATTGCTTTGTCTGTTGTTTTCACACCTCTACAATGGGTCTACAATTCTGAGTTGAGCAAGGCTGCACAGATCTGTGCAGGGGTGCAGAATGACACCATGAGGTGTCAATGGGGCCAGGTATGTCTCAATGGCTGTAGGTCCTGAATGTGGACAATAGCATGTGTGTGTTTACAAGGATGGCAAAAAAACATACCTTTCGCTGTGTGCCAGATGTCAAATTCGTGCTGGACATTAGGAAATTCTTCCCTCATTATCTTCTGTATTGACGTGGAGCGGTCCGTTGCCATCACCTCCACGTCAAGGCCTGTGTCCAGGAGATCGTTCATTCCCCTTCTAAACCTCAGTGGCTCCATAGCGCCAGAGCTGGTGGCCTCTGTACACTAAAGATTTTAAATTTGTAAGTTATCAAAATGTCAACATAGCAAGAGTAATTCTATCAAAAGTTTGTTATCACAACATTCAACATAACATGAGTAATTATTGTTATTCTGCATCCATTCATATGTTTCTTACCTGAACCAGTTCGGTGTGGAGTATTTCCTTCGTACTGTCTAGCATGAAAGTGTAGTGGCAGTATTTCGCGTTGAAGCCTGGTGAATCACATCTGCCATCGCCTGACAAGTGTGGCCTCTTCCCATCCATTTGTTCCAAACATACTCTTGCCAAGAGGGCATTTCTTTGCTCTGTGTACACATGCTCAATAGCAGGATGCAAGTACGCCTTCTGGATGTTGTAAAATGTTGATGATCCAATCCAGTACCAGTCGGAGAGTTCGGTGTATGTGCCGCCTCTGAACAGAACAGCTGCAGCGGAAAGTAGATTTACCTCTGGCATTCCTATTATGTCTGGTGAAGATTTCCAAGTACCAGAATGGCCTCCAAGACACATCCATTTCACACTCCTCTGTGCCCCAGAATCATAGATAGTCTTTGAAGAAATCGGTTTCCCACACATCTGGCAAAACTTGAATAGTGACATTAGTCTGGATTCATTGACAATGATCTTCTTGCCACTCCAGTTTTCCTTTACACCTTCATCTTCCGATGTTGACGACGATGACGACGTGGGGGTGACGGTTGACTCAAGCTGATAGCTTTCATCTGTTTCACCAACTTCAAGGGTGCTTGCACTGGTATCAAGGCCAGGTGTACTTGGGCATGGTGACTATAAAACAAACAACAGGTTTCTTTTCAAATTATGTTCCACTAATTTAAATCAGACAGTAGTCTTATATATACTGGAGATAGGTAGAGATGGGTATAGTGGTGAAATAAGAGGTGGGTAGGCTAAACTGCAGTAAGGAAAAGCGCTACTGGATGTTTTTTTTTTTTAAAATACATAAGACATTCAGAATATATGATAATGGTGAAGATTACTGTTTACTAATGGTATGCCTACTAGATAGTTCCAAGAGTGCATACACTCTATGAGGAAGTGCATTGAATGTATTGAGTGGTGGATAAACTCTATCAAGAGGTGGATAAACTATTTCTGAAATTTCAGAGGTGGGTAAACTGCATTTATTTGCGTTTAGCTTCCACTGCAGCCATGATTAGAGATAATAGACTACTTACAAACTGTGCTTGGACAAAGGGAGGAATCTTGACTGGTGTTGAGATCATTGGTGCTGGTGCTGTCTGGGATTCATCCTCTTCTGATGATGAGGACAACTCTGCAGCTGACGTCAACGTCGTTTTAGTCTGAAATGTCATACGTTCAATAACGTTAAAAACATTTGAATAACGTCAGACTAACACAGTAAAACATGGTGGATTTACATCGCTAATAACAAACTTATTTAGATCTACATAGCAAAGTGTCTAACGTTACATTGCTAATTTTGCTGACGAGTGGAGTTAGCGAGGCAGACACACTAGAAAAGCAAGCGACCAAAACATACAAGATATTTACTTTGTAAACAGCCAAATCATATGAGATGTGTTGCTTTACAGCAGACGACTATATCAGTGTGTGTTCTCAGTAGCCGCTAGAGTCGAGTTAGAAAAAACCTTACCTCCAGGCAAATGCGTTTAGCACTGCTAGCAGTTCCAGAGGTTACTGGCTGTTCGTCGACATCATCTGGCAATATCGACGGAATTGCGGTTTTCACAAGCGCGGGTCTCTTCACTCCTAAGGGGTTGGGTTCGAAGTCTTCTGGCTTGAAATGTAGACTGCACACCGTCAGATTTTTTAGTGCTTCAATGGCCGTGTCCTCTCCGAACTTCGGGTTATTGATGGCCCGTAGCCACTTTTTGCACAAGTCCAACTCTTTGGGTAATCTATGAAAACTTACTCCGTGTATTTTCCTTGTGCTGGCTGAACATCCCGGTACCATGCAAGTGCACACCATTTCGAAACACAAACGACGAAACACAAACGAGGAGTAATTCACTAATGATTTAGCAAACTAACTCTTCACTAGAAATTGTGTGACATGATTTCCAGGTAGCGTAGAGTCGGGTGGAGCTAGTACACTCTCGGGGGAGTGGCCTGCGGATCTTGAGCATTGCAATGCACTATGGGGATTGTTGTCTGCAATCCACAAGCACAAAAAAGTCATTTTCTGCCTTTCCTCGGTCAAGAAGGCACCAAATTAGAAATTTATGCTACTATTCTACTACATATATGGCCCACTTTCAATACATATTCATGTCTCCACTTGTGGAATGTCCCTTTAAACAAATCTCCTCACCTTACAAAAGCAGTTTTTTCATTAAATCGCTCTTCTCTGCCACTCTGTCAACCTCTGTGTCAGTATCAAGGGACACAAGAACATCTTTCTCGGTGGCCATCAACATAAAGGCTTCCAGTTTGCTGGCAGAAAGGCAACTCCTCAGTCTGTGTTTGATGTAGCGGAGGGTTAAAAATGACCGAAAATGACCGAGGCAGGAATATTAATTTCGTATTTCTCCGGTTTCACTAATATTACATGGGCAACTGTAACCTGTAACACCTGCAAACAATATAGGTATCACAAGCTAAAATAACACTAAACACTTTGGTGTCTACATGAGTGTCATAAACATTAATGACACACTTGATATCTATGACTGATGTCATTGGGTATTTGCAATATCTGCACACCAGTCAACTTTACATAAGCCTATAAAATGGAATGGCACTAGATACGTTATAGCCTTGTCTACATTAATGATGGTTTAAGTACTGTAATGCTAATGACAGGCGCATGTCACTTTTACACCTTCAAATAAAATAAATCTACTCATAGCATTAGTTGAAAATAAAGACTGAATGATCTCTGTGACAGAAACGCGCACGCGCAGACACACACACACACACACACACACACACACACACAGCACAGTCGGTGACCACCTCCTAACCAACAAGGTTGTGCAAAAAACAGGCTAGGCTTTTTATTCGTGTTCTAGCCTGACTGGATAAAATAAGTAATAATTTCAGCATGATCAATTCCCCCCATACTGATGTAGTGAAGATGTAGCCAACCAGTCATTTATCTATAACTAGCTAATTTAAGTATCCACGCACACGGAGAGCCCTCAGTCCTCCCATTAAAAAAACATGTCGTCATTCTGCTAACATTTCGCCTAACATTAGCCTACTTCTTATCGGGCTGGCTATTCTGACCTCCTCAATCTGTCCCTGGGTCAAGTATGTTTCCTCCTCCTCCTCCTCCTCCTCCTCCACCTCTGAATCCACCTCGATAGCTTCTTCCTCTGTGTTTGGCCAACACTGTTCTACGGAGACACTCGTGCACTGGGGGCTGCTGCTGATGTTGACGGCCCTGGCCCTGCACTTGATGGCCCTGCACCCGGTGCTGTGGTCGTGGTGGAAGCACTTGCAAACATGTCAGTAAGCTTCTCACATTTTGCTGCTTGTAGGCTTGTAGACTTTTTTTTTTTTTTTTTACATTAATTAAAAAAAAACCAAAAAAAAACGACATCACCGGCCCTCGAGGGGCGTCGGCCCACCGGGAAAATGCCCGGCATGCCAGACTGTCAGTCCAGCCCTGGCATGTGGTGAATTAGACTTTGCGCTCTGCGCATGCTCGAGATTTTTTCCCGGGGTCGTGAACCGGAAGTCGGAAGAGACGATATTACTGTTATTGTCGCCGCCGACGGAAAGAAACAAACAACATGATGGAGAATGCGCCGTTGTGCATCAAGTTTGTGCAATAAGCAGATCATCACAGAAGAAATGTAGAGGGACGTAGCTTCTTCTTGCTCTTCATTCGCCATTTTCTCGAATGCCTGAGTTTGGTGTTGTTCTTGGTGGTGGTGAAGCGGTCAACAGGAAGTAGCTCTATTAGCAATAGTTAAAATGGGTACAGCACCACCTATCGTACAGGGGTATGACATGCTTTCTGCCTCTGATTCGATTCATTCACCGCCATATATCCAAGGATAATTACCCTTGCTCAAATAAGGAGCATAACCCAACTATAGCTATAATCGAATTAATCTCACCATGCAGACCCACTGACTGATGAACCACATATCTTTGCATATAAATCTTGCAATCTAGTTGTTAATGGCATTTGTATGTGATGAAAACTATTTCAAAAGGCAACTTTCCAGAATGTTTGGTTTTGTCATCTTCCTCTGAGAATGGCTTTGCTCGGTGGTTTCCTCTATTTATTGCAAGGTAGCAAACAGAAGATCAGCAACATTAGCTTCTTTTATTGTGAGGTTACTGTGAGGGCATGCATTAGGTCAAGCTGATCTTAGAACTTCTTCTGCCGGATCACGAGGACAAATACTTATAAATAAAAATAAAAAGAATTTATGTGAATTTATATAAAATATTTTGGAATGGTGTACTGATTTCTCCACATTCAAACAGATGTTTGACTTTAGAAGAAAGAACGACAGCCCAAGTCCAGGCTACAATTATCTTTATTTTGTTTGAGACTCATCAGCACTCACAAGACGTGTGAAACATCTTTGAGATTTTATTTATTGTGGCCCAGCATCAAACCAGCACACAGCTACAGAACAAGGAAATGTGGTTTTGCCACCACAAAGCAAAGAAACTCTGTCTAAAAAGGATGGTAAAATTCACCTCTTTGTTTCAGTGCATCGGCATAAAAGTTCAAAATGTAACTGCTCTGACTAAAAGTGGGGACAGCACACAATTTTCAGATAAACTCCAGATGCATTGTTACTTAGTAGAAGTCTTTATTCAAGAAAGAGACATCATTTTCAAGCTTCCTTTCATTTTCACTACCAGTTGGTCTTTAAGTCTGTTGGTCGAGTCTTGTGCTTTGCTGCTAAAGTTGGGGCGTATCTGGGAGACAAAGGCCATGTTAGAGGAGGAAGAGATGCACTTTCTAAGTATGATGAGCTGCTTCAAAGTGCAGACAGTATGACAATATTCAGTAACTTCACCTGACAGGGTGACATGGTCTGTGTCTCACTGAGGCAACATTTGTGCTCACTCTTTTTTCCAGGCCTCACTACACTGCATTCAAAATGAATGGGTAGCTGTAGCTGAAGTTTTGACTGGCATTGTGTGCGTCTTTGATATATTGTGTTGTTGGCAGTGTGTTGAGATGTTTCATCAGCATCAGTGATGGAGAAGCACAGGCCTACTATGGAAACAGAAGGAGAGAATAACAGTCGTACTAAAAACAGTGGGACAATAGAAGACACAGACAGGTTGTAGTTAATCAGACTGCTGAAGCCTTCAAAAACTTTCTGCACTTACAGAAAAAAACTTATTTTCATTGAAATCAGAGACCAGCACATGTTACATAAGATGGAACTGACACTTTACAAGAATATAGATACATCTGGAGTATCTTATAATGATTTACACATTAGCCTCTTTCACCTCACTGAAGCTGAATTATGTCATACTGTCGATGTACTAGTGATAAAACGACACACAGAGCTGTTAAATGACTGTGGGTACACCAAATCAGTAATTCCAGATTGAAAGAGTGATGGTGATAACTGACGGTCACTAACTGACTTATTTCTGTTGATTAAAGCAAACTGATTCAAAGTCGATTGTCTTTCAGCAACCTTGAAGACTAATCGGCTGCAGGCTGAACTTTCAGGTAAGAAAGGTTTTTAATCAATTAACCAAATTATTGAAATGTCACCATATAAACCTTAATGTCTCCAATGTTTTTCTGAAGACATGAGAGAAAACAGCAGCCAGCTACAGGATGAAGTAAAGAAGCTGATGGACAAGATTGAAGGTGAGAACATACTGAAACCAACAGAAAACATCAACATTGTAAACCTGTAACCCAACTCTGCTTTTATTTTAAATGATCATAGTTTTATGGTGTCTCATGATATTTCTGTAAGTATATTCCTGTTAGGAGGAACAGTTATTTACAAATGAGACAGAAAACTTGAACTGACGTTTTCCAATCTTGAACAACAGCTACAGTCAGCTGCAGGCTGAACTTTTAGGGAACAAAGGTTGTTGAAATCTGACCAGCACAAACAGAAACAGAGGGTCACAGAAACCTTTGAAAATCCCAGACAGCAGTATCAGAATACCGATGCTTTTGTTTGCGTTTTAGTAGAAAAAGTTTTGAAAAATAAAATCTCCTTTGCTGTACGGGCGCTCGAGTGAGAAGCCTCAGTTCTCGTAAAAGTTTTGAACTAAATAACCACATAATTGGTTCAAATGTCACACTGACTGTAAACATGAAGCTTTTAAGATTTGTTAATTGTTTTATCAATTGTTCTTCTGAAGACATTAGAGTCAACAGCAGCCAGCTACAGGATGAAGTAAAGAAGCTGAAGGACAAGATTAAAGGTGAGAACAGACTGAAACCAACAGAAAACATTAACATTATGCACCTGTAACCCAACTCTGCTTTTACTTTAAATGATCATAGTTTTATGGTGTCTCATGATATTTCTGTATGTATATTCCTGTTAGGAGGAACAGTTATTTACAAATGAGACAGAAAACTTGAATTGACCTTTTTCAATTTGATTTGAATTAAGTTTGAATAGACTAAAACACCTGAATGTCAAATTAAATTGACACTCAATGACATGAAAATCTGTATTAAACTCTTGTTTGATATTAAGGGACTTCATGTTCTGATGGATGGACGAGATTTGGATTAAATTGTTACAATAAATTCACTGAGTGGAAAACCTGGTCAGACAGTAGGAAACACTGTGAGGAAAGAGGAGCTGATCTGGTGATCATAAACAGCAAAGAGGAACAGGTGAGTGTGTTTGCTCATGTCAGTATGATATTTGATGGAACTGCCAGTTTTGTGTGACCTGCTGTCAGTCTGTGTGCTTCCTGAACTGATCCTGATGGATTTCAGGTAAATGGTTTCACATCCTGAACTCATCAATAATCGGAGCTATTTAGTTCATTTCCTGGATTTAGCTCATGAAACTTGACTCATTTCAAAGGTGTAAATCTCATAATACTTCAGTCTCTGTGCTTTAAAGCTTTGTTTTGTTACAATTACTGTAGATTTGATGTTAAAAAAGAAGAATTTTCTTTTTAAAAATGTAGTAATATTTATAAACAAAACTGAAGGAAAGGTTAGAATGAGTGAAACAGAATAATCAGAGCTGATTTCTGTCAGAAATTAAAACAGTATGATATTACTACAACAGATATACAGAATTCTGAGTGAAGAAACTACTTTTGTCTCATCAACAGGAATTTGTCCATAAACTGAACAGGAATGGAGAGTCCTGGATTGGCCTTCAGGTCTCAGAAGGTGATTGGAAATGGGTGGATGGATCCCCGCTGACAGAACAGTAAGACGGTGTTTCTTTTGCAGTGTTATCAAAATCATTGTTTGAAACCAAAGGGGTTAAAATGCAGAACAGCAACACATGTTGAAAAATTGTCCCATCATTTAATTTAGTCCGTTATGAAATATTTATCTGAATTAACAGCTACTTGAACACTTTGTCTGCAGTCTGTGATGAGCTGCAGTCCCTGTGGTTCAGTAGAAATAGTTCAGCTTTTTGAATTTGTGCCTTTACTTTGTGAGCTGCTTTTATTTTGTCCCCTCATGAGAACCACTGTATAGGAGAATTCAGGGGTCTTCTTCTCTGTTGTAATGAAGAAAGCATTAAAGAAAGAATGAATAAGACCATTAGAAGGATGAATTAAGAGTGGCTGATGACAAAGTTTACCTGCAGATAAACTGACTGAAACAAAGATTCCTGCCACTAACAAAGCATTTTCCTCACAGACAAACACTGAAAACTGATGTGTGTAAAACTGCTGAATTAACTGGTCTAAAGGCAGAAGATCAGCTATTATTCCTTTATTATGAATGAATAAAACATGAACATTTAGTGGCTGATAACCTTAACGGCTTTTTGATGATCAGTGATGGTTCACAGTAAAAAGTCTTCAGGTGAGGAGAGTGAGCTCAGAGACAGAGACGCTAATGAGCATGTGCAGTGGTTTTAAAAACCAGGAAGCAGATCAGCAAGAGAGGAAACATTTCTGGAGCATGTGCAGACTGAGCAGCTTTTATTGGAATAAATGAATGAATGGATGCTGAGTTAGAGTGTTATATCAAGATTTCATAATATATCCATAATCAGCCCAAACCCATAATCCTCTTTGTTTTTATATGTGTGAAAACTGTACATGATTATGAGAAAAAAAACAAAAACATTTGAAACATTTATAGAGTGAGTCAGGTGTGTCTGATTATGAAAATTATTTTGAGTTTCAGTCAAACTGAACATGATGTTTTGTTTGTCCCACAGGTTCTGGGAAACAGGACAGGCACCAACTTCCTATTACTATGGAGTGTGCTGTAATTATGATGGGAAATGGAAAAAATCAAATAACTATGATACTAAGAATTGGATCTGTGAGAAATAACATTTCTGTCTTTTCTAATGTAAAAGTGGTGTGCAGTGATCAAACTGTTTATCACATCTGAGCAAAGACACCACACTATGAAACTCAGAACTAACTTCCATTATTTTTGCTCTTTCACATATTGGATGCTACATTTCATGCTGTCCCTCTTAGCTTGTTGGTACATACAGATTTATGATGTTGGGAGTTTAAAATAAAATGTGAAGCATGATTCTTTAGTTCCACAACATTGTTTACTTGCTTTATTAATGAGTCGGCTGTTGCTGAAACTACAGTTAGTGTCATCTGTATTTTAATCGGACACACTTCATTGTAGCAGCTGCAGATTTTTACCAACCAACAGAGTTTATAACTGAAGACTGGTTCATTAGAACAAATCGTCCCCATTCTGCAACATTTACATGAGCTGTTGCCCTCCTGCTTCATTTGCATAAGGAAAACTGCACAATGAATAAACATTTGACATTCACCTCACACTGTTTAAACTACATGTTCTGTTGGAAGATGTTGTAGGAAACAAAAAAAGTGCCAGAATGCAGAAATCATCATTCAAACTTATCATCTCTGAGTTTATTTAACAATCATGAAAAACATCTTTTTTGTTGTGTAAAAATTCTCATCTAAATACTTTCTGCCTTCAATAACGATTTAGTAGTTAAGTTACAGTAAAACCTAAAAGTAAATCTCATTTCTTAGACATAACTGCATTCCCACTGATCTATAAGTGGCAGCTAAAAAGGTTTTAGGATGTCAGTGGGCTCCAGGATCTTAATCCCCATTTGTGATGGTGTGGATTAAAGTCAGTCCCAGTGAGGCTTGCAATGGGAGCTCAACATGCTTGTTTATGAAATGTATTCAATAGTATGTATACATTACTTCCAATAAAACTGTTATTTTGCTAAGCTGTGTGTCAGTTTCCCCTTCATGGTGTGGCCCGTGAGCCTGAGTTTTCTTCAGTTGTTGCTGAATGCTGTTTAGTTCTTTACAAGATACATTGTAAGAAGTCAAAGGTTCGTCCGTCTCACTTCCTGTGTCAAAAAATAACTGTTGTTCTGCTTTAACTGTATGTGTGTGCTTCAAATATAAAAAACAGAGAGACAGTGAAGCCTGCTGAGTTATTTTTGCCCTGAGAGATGCCAGCAGAAATTCCACCTGCACTAGATTTGAAGTAAAATACAGGATAAAGGCCCATAAAGACGGAATAGAATAAGAGCAGCAGTCTGACCTTGGCCCGGCTGGGAGGTGAGTTGCCCATGCACAAAACAGCGGGCTGCATCTTTAGTATTTCCTACATTATATACATTTTATGCTCCTGCTTTTGTTTGGTTCCTGTTCTCACTGGATATTTCAGTTAGAAACAGGAAACAGTCAGATACACACATGCTAGTTCAAGAGGACAGTAAGAACATGAAGTAGAGAGCACTTTAATTACGTGATGGCAAAATTTCATTCTGCACACGAAGAAAAGTAATTCCAGCTTTCCACAAAAGAATTATAAAATTGAATAATTTCATTCAGATCTTTCTATTGTTAAATAACTAAAACCAGGCATTTCAGTCACTTTGAAAAAAGATCAGCTGTGGACCGAAGAAGACAAATTTAAAAACGGTGACTGAATTGCAGGATTTAAATCAAATTCAATCTTCACACACTGTAGACCTAAAAGCTCTCAGGTCAGGGTCATCAAGATCTGCTCCAGGGAACAGTTTGACTCCCACACTCCATCAAAGAGGCTTGGAAAGGAAGGTCCTTTTCAAAATGCAACTTCTTATTCTTTCGTGTTTTGAGGTACATATTACTATGGTTGCAAAATATGTTCAGATGCTGGATTAGAATTTATTATCGGTCTTTTCTTTTGCCCACTCTGCCTGCTGTATATGTTGCTGCTCCAGGTTCCCTTCGTTGGTTCTTCTCTCACCTGCTGCTCACAGGTGTGCCTGATTTCTTCCATCTCCCTCCTGTTCCTGTCCAGGCAGTAAAGGACTAATCTGTGCATTTCCTGTGTAATCTTTTTCCTTTTTTACCCCTGCTACACCTGTATGCGATGCTTTCGCTGCCCAATTTGGGTGAGTAACAAACAAATTGGTCAGATTTGTTGTTGTTGTTGAGTAAGACGGCTGTTATGTACAAAGTAAACCAAAGGTTTCTGTTTGTTACTATACTATCTGCACTGTAAAATCCAAAATATTTCCCGAAAAACGTTTGTCAGATTATTTATGTTATGTGATTTTTCTCTTTGGATGGCTTTGCTCGCTGAGATATACAAGACTAAGAATGAAATGACTGAAAACATAATGTCATGTTCACTTTAAACATTTCGGTTTGAGGTTAAACAACAGTTTGGATTGACTAAGGAAACATGTATATAAGCTTTAAGCTTCAATCTTTAAGTATTCATTTCAATGACAGTTGAGGGTCAGGTGTAATACTGAAGTCAAGTCAGACCCACCACAGTTGACTAGTTTCCCCTCCTACTGGTAATTTAACTCAAATGTTTTTATATTTATAACCTGGTCTTAGCTTAGTGAGAGTTGAAAGCAGAGCTGAGGTTGAGCCAGGGGGTCCAGCTATCCTGCAGGTTTCCAATCAGCTTCCTGGATCTTGCAGCAAGACATCCATGCTTACCTGAAAGCTTCCTGCTCAGATGAAGTTTAATTAGAACCTCACAGTTCAGTCAAATCTCCTGCTGAAGGACCAACACATATTCCAGTCCACACACACACACACACACACACACACACGCACAAAACCAACGTTTACAATTGTTCTGGAGAAAAAAAACACCACCAAGTGGAAAATAAATTATTTTCTTGAATTTATTTTTTAAACATCATGGTTAGAGGCTCTCCTGAACTGACTGAACTAAGAGGAGATTTGAACAATTTGAAAGTGTGCTTAAAATTCTGGATCAATTTATTCACTCTGAAAGAGAAAACATCATATCCAGGGGTGAATAAATGCACCCTCTTCCAAAAAAAAAAGAAATTTAAAATGGGTAACAAGCAGTAAACTAATTTAATAACTCAAAAACATAAATTAATTCAAAGCAATTTCAAGTTCAGATTGAGTGAGTCGAGTTTCTTTCGTCAAGTCGGTTTCTGGTTTCTACATATAACAACAAAAAAATGAACGCAAATCCTCTAGTTTTGTCCTGGAAAAGATGGCGTCAGTTTTAGTCTGAATAAGGTCAATAATACATTTTTCACCTTGTAACAGGCTGAGTTGAAGGAATAATTAAGAAAAAGGGAAATAGAAAATACAGGGTAAGAAACAGATGTTAAAAATGAAACGGTATTTGTTTCATTTGCTTTCTGCTTCACTGACTGAAACTGATCCTTCGCCATGCCACCCAGCAGATTCTGTTGAAGAACTGAACACATTTAGACACAAACATAATGTCTCTCTCATGAAGTAAACTATTATTGTGTGGATTAAAAAAACGTAAGGTTTCATCCGCCTTCTCAAACACAGAGCAACATCAGATAAAGCTTCATACTGTAACAATAACTGCTCCTGAAACAAATCCTCTATGTGTAGCAGTAAGATGTGTCTGTGGCTCTGTGAGACCAGAAAACAACACGTCAGACTACAAATGAAGACAAAAAAACATGCAAAACTATATAAATAATTGTTCAGAAGTCAGACAAAGTGCCTGATTGTGAAGTTTAGGAGCCTTCTAAACCAAAAGACGGAAGTTCTAACAACACAACGTGATGCAAACATGGACAACATACCACATTACATCTATTTCAGGAAAATATGGATTTTGTAACTTAGGGTATCACATTTTTACTGGTTAACGATAAAAAATGAAAGGCTGAAGTAATACCTTCCAACACTAACAGGGATTAAAGAATGAGAATGACGGTGATGCTCAGCAGTTCGCCATGGGACCTTCAAGCACAAGGTATAAAAAAGATGAAAAAGCACAAGGTTGTAATACTTGCTAGACCATTAGGAGGCACTTAACCAAGCAGGTGGGGGGACAAAAGGACAAATAAACAACAACAACAACAAAAAAATTGATAAAACTACATAAATCTGTTTTCTTGAACTTAATTGAATAGGATATGAGTTAAAATAGTCCCATCCTCAAACCCCATCCCGTTTCCTTTACAATGTCCATAAGAAATCCTCTACATCAGGCACTTGTTGATTAGTTCATAACGGCCCCAAGCCGCCCAATCAGAAACAGCAAGCAGCCCTCTGTCCTCCAATTGTCTCCTTTCAGTTAGTTAGTCCAGGCAGCATCTTCCCACTTCTCTTTAGTCTCCTCTTGGGCCCAACTTTCTCTCCTTCCGCAGCTACGCTCCGGGAGCTTCGGTGCACACCGGGAGACCTCAGCTCGATGTCTTCAAGTGCAAGCGCGGGGTCATCGGGCGACACGGGCTGCGGGGCTGGGTAGTTAGGTTGGTAGTAGCGGTATGGGTCGTCCTCCTCGACCTCGCCGTAGTTTTGGAAGACGTTGGACGGCAGTTGGACTGGGGGGACAGCGCCACGGTCAGTGATATCTTCACCTTCTACGTTGCCAGCCAACCAGGCAATGAGCCAACCAGCACCCAGTCAGAGAGGCGGACAGTCAGTGAAAGCCCAACGCAAAGATGGACGACCCCGCCACCACAGGAAAAAGTGTTTTGGAGAGATTTTTTTTTGTTTTTGATTTGGTTAGCGGGAAGAAGGGGTTTGGATAAGAAGGAAGGAGCAAGAGACATGGAGAGACAAGGGTTACCAAAGATTACCAAGCTATGATTACCATGGTTACAGAGTAATGATACTTAAAGCAGTTAGAAGGAAGTTCTTGACACAAAGCTTCAAGTTAAAAGTTAGAATAAGCAACAATGTTTGAGTTATATACAGCAAGAATTAGATTTGTTATTCATCAGCTGACATTTAATTTGTCAAAAGTAAAATAAATTTAATGTCTTCAAGTCTTATCTTTAATATAAAAGGTTTCATGATACTTAATTTAGTTAAAACGTGCATAACATTTAACAAATTCTGCCTTGCATAGGAGCTTTTAGTTGCTCTGTAGAGGTGATTTGGGTTACAAGAGTTGGTATTAATCAGTGAAGCCTGTGGATCAAAAAAGAGGCGCCGGAAGATCATTATCTAGAAGAAAAGTCAGGAAAGGATGATTGTGTCAGTGCAGGTTCATGACATGTCTGGGCTCAGTACTGTTAAAAATAAATATTTTGATATTCCATCTAACAATTTCCATCTATATTTTCTATATCAAAGCATATGTGTGAACTATATGAGATAAAGCTTTACAAGTGATATGCAACTCAAATTGTTTTCATTTGTCTATATAAGCCAGAAATCATAATAAATTCCTACTACAGTTTCTACAGCCCAGGGACAAAATGTCATATCTACAGCCGATACCTGAAGATGTTCAGGTTTCTAACAAGTATGACAAAGAAGCAAATACTTTCTTTCTTAAGGAATTAGAGTGGTTCTATGTACTTGATGTAATATTCATGTGTGGTTAAGGCTCATACACTGACACCACCTCCAGTATTTGGCAGCCTTTGCAGCACTTAAAGCTTCGACTCCACGTTGTTGTTGCTTTGAGTATTTGTGAACATGGCTCAGTAGTCACCATAATGCTGTGCTGGTTAAGAACAAAAATCGTAAGACGAGGGGATTGTGGGCATCCAGATGTACAGACACACAGACACACACACACAGACGAACAGAAGAATGATTACAACATGCAGCCGTTACTCACATGACGTCTTTGCAGGCTGCAAGCTGTACAGTGCCGTTTAGGCTGCTGTGTGACCTTTAACCTCAACACATTAAAGATGAACACAGTCATGCATTTAAAAAGCTAAAGATGATTCCTGCAGGGTTTTCTGTGGTTTAAGTGTTTGCTGATGGATGCATATGGCGAGAATCAAACACAGTGGACTCCACAGAATACTTTGGAAGCATGCGGGGAAGCCTTTTCGCTCGCTGTGAAGTTGTTAAAATATATTTTCCCGAGGCAATTCTGTCTACCCGTGTTTTAAATGGTGTAAATTTCAGAAAACCCTTCATGGAGCATCATCTTAGTATCCGACTAAACCCACACTCATTTCATCAGAGTGATTCAACACCAGAGTTTAGCTAAAACATGTTGAGATGCAGAATTCAGCTATGGTTTGTTACTGTGTGATAACGGTTTGCTGATGCAGAACAAACACTCACTGCAGCAAGGCATTCAAGAGTGGCCAAACAAAACTCAAAATGTTGGTCCACCCTATTCATCACCAGTCAGCAATGAGTGCTGACTAATCTGATCAAATTGTTCCAGAAATGACATCTCATCCACAATCCTAACTCATGTCAAATTGAAACTTTTCAATTTTGCCAAACATTCACTTTCTTGCCAACAGTTGCATAAAACACTCATTTGTGTGTATCTCAATGAGTATGTTGTGTTTGCACAAAAAATGAGCATAGAAATGATGTTTCCTGGTTTCAGAGAGGGCTTTTTGGAACATTTCTTGGATAAGTTCAAGACCTTAAGCCTTGCTTGACAAATCTGAAACATATGAAAATACGTTTATAATGCTATTATAATGCTAATGCTATAATAATGCTAATAAGTACTTTGTTAAAAACTGTTTTTTTCTTTTTCTTTTAGGGACAATCATGATAGATGCTTTGGAACTACAGTTCTTATAACTTGATGGATTTGGTGGATCTAAACATTGTCCTAAATAAACAGTTTATTCTATATTTTAGCACTTTTAAAATCATGTCAAATTTGCAGGCAGCATTTCATGTCAAATATACAAATATAAATAGGGAATTATTCTAAACTGTCAAGTAGTTTTATGAGGGTGGACGTGAGACTTTTCTAATTGAATCTAAAAATATGTGTGTCATCAGCTGATGAGTGAACTGTTCTAAAAGGAAGCTGAAGTTGCCCTAAATGCCATTTTGCTGAATGTTAACAGAAACAGTTCCAGCACGTGTTCTCTTTGTTATCTGTATAATGTTTTAGGTGAGTACAAGCTAATTTTCCTCAGAGTTGATGCTTTAAGGTATTTTCTTGTTTGGATGATTATCATTATTTCTCATTAGGAAAAAATACATAAGAAAATAAGAATAACACACTAAGGAGATGAATTTCTGGTATGCTTCAGAGATGCAGCCTGAACACACACATGCAGACCGACAGTAAAACAGAATTCTGTATCTTAACAGTGAGTGTATTTCAAGGTGTTTCATGCTTCACTTTCAAATACACTGAGCGTGGGAAGGAAAACTTCAAAAACATGCGGCCTGTTTAACTCAGCTTTTCAACACGAAAAGCATCCAAATGAATTAAACACTTCACCTGATGACCCTCAATCCAAAAGACACGAGCAGCATTGAAATGCTTTCATGCTTAGATATACAGTTCAAACTATCAACACGTTTAAATGGGACTGAAGTAAGATATTTGCTGTTGAAAGTCATCATGATTACATACAACAGAGGCAAAGTCAAGTTTTAAGGTTCCGTGTCGATTATAATAAGATTGGTGTTGAAGAATAATTTGTCTGACAGGAAGATTAACTCAGACCTACTTCAGCATCAGTGTTTTTAGAGGATGCATCACAGTTATCATTTCAGACCCTACATACCTCCAACATTGTAGCCCACACAGGAGTTCTGGTCGCAGTATCCCGGAGGCCCTGGAGGGCCAACTGGTCCGGGAACTCCGGAACGACCAGGAGTTCCAGGATTTCCAGGTCGCCCTGATGTGCCCTGGCTGCCAGGTCTGCCCTGTCCTTGGGAACCTGAGGGAAAATGATGGAAAATATTTCAGTAGACAAACTACAAATCTTTACTCTGTAGGAAATATTTAGCGCCTTCCTCACTGTATGATAACCATTACGATGTAAATACGTCTGAAAATTCCTCTAAGAGGTTCTGTGGAATTATAAATGATGGCTTGGTCTGGGTTTATTTACCAGGAGGTCCTGGAGGTCCTCTTGGGCCTTGGACACCAACACCTGAAGATCCCTTCTCACCCTTTTCTCCTGTTTGACCTACATTCAAACAGAAATAAAAAAGTGTAGCAAGATGCAGTCATTTAGATTTCTAAACACTTACAATATGTTAAAGATCTTAATCTGGACTTCTCTTAGAATGTGTTGGTGCATTTCTTTATTCTTCCACTGAATTTTAAAGTGTTTTCATATTATGACTTTTGGCTTTCCACATGAATTGTTATTTTCGTACACAGAAGAAATAGTTCCTGATCTGCCACAAACACCTTGTTTGTACTCCTGCTTTATATTCCCTAACCTAATGTCATCATTATGAAACACATTTGGATTTATCTTGCTTGGGAGCCACAGCCGACTCCCACCACCATGCCACATTTGGGCCTTTCAGGAGAGAGGCCTTAAAGGGACAAGCGCTAAAAAAAAGAGCATTTTAGCTAAAATGTGAGAAAAGGTGTTGCAGCAATATGAGCAACATAGCATGTGGAAATGGGAACATCCTCTTGTTAACCCCATTATTACTATATTTGACCTGTACATGAACGGGCATTTTAAAGAGTTATTGCACCGAGTCCAAAAAAGCATTGTTAACCACTGGTGACAACATTCTTTCCCACGAGTGTGGCTGAGGTGCGCTGTTACATTCTCTGGTAACACACAACTCACAGCATCAGAGCTGGTTTTGGTTCAACAAAACCCACAAGACAAAAAACCCGCTGTGATACTGACTGAGGTCAGAAACTTGCCTATTTAAAGCCGTGTTGCTCTCATTGTCTCACCGTTCTCCCCTTACAGTCCTTTTTGACTTCCTTACCTCTTTCTCCTGGGTTCCCATTCTGCCCGTTCTGTCCTGGGAAGCCCGGTCTTCCTGGTGGCCCCTGTTCGCCCTGGGTTCCTGGAGATCCCTGTCGGCCAGGCTCTCCAGGGGGTCCAGGCACTGTGCGGATGGACACCGGGGGACTGGGCACTTGGTTAAGGATGGAGTTGTAGCGCGCCATGTGGCCTAAAAGAACATAAAAAAACAAACAAACAAACAGAAGAATTTTCACATTTTGAGCCACACTGGAGGAATAAGAACAAATCTACCAACACAGAAGATCTGCAGATTAAATACAGCTTAAGCAACGGATACTGAAGCTCTGAGAGGAACACAAACAGAATACAGTATAAAGTTACAAGTAAGTTATTGATTAAAGAGCCAAAACACTGAGGACAATCTAAATCGTGTAAATGGCATTGAAATATGGTACATCCGGGGCGGTCTGTGGCGTAGTGGCTACAGCAGGCGCCCCATGTACAAGAGACTATTATAGTCCTTGCTGCAGCTGGCCCCGGTTCCGCGGCCCTTTGCTGTGTGTTGTTCCACCTCTCTCTGCCACATGATTCCTGTCTCTCTACACTGCCCTATCTAATAAAGGCATAAAAAGCCCAAAAAATTAATAAATAAATGGTACATCCTGCACGTGAGGGAAGCGGTGGATGCTGGAGAGATAAGCGGCTGTGAAGACCTGAGCAGTTCTGACATGAGTCACATCAGTGTTTGAGTGTTGGGAGGTTATGCTGCAACACCGAACTTCCAACTTATCTGTGATCAGAACGTTTTGGCTCTAAGTGTATATCACGAAAAGCCTGTGAAACAAGATGATGAATATTTGGTAAATGATGTTTTATGTTTTAATCTTATATTTGTTGGTATTTACAGTTTAAAGTGAAAGTCAAAAAGCAAGTGTTACTCACTTTGGATCAGCTGCTCACAGACCTGCCGGGCGATGTCCTGAACTGATGCTGTAGACTGGAGGTCACCCTGAAGACACAAGCAAAGTACTGTTTGTTTAATCCACTTTAGGTCAGGTCCAGGCACTTCACACGCTTGTACTACCTTTTCTCTCGTGCATGACAGTTTCATATAACAGGAATTGTAGACATGTTACGATTTTGAGAAGCAAAAGTAGGCAAATTAAGTCTTTGGAACCAAGGAAGGGTGATACCTGGCTGGGGTTTTGATTGTGCAATCGTGCTAAATATGGTTAAAAAAAACAACGTATATGCCTGAAGGACACTCACCCGTTCACCCTTCTCCCCCTTGCTTCCAGCAGGACCCTGCAACAAAAAAGAATTGATGAAAAGAAAAGTCAACAAAAGATTCCATAAGTAAGAACTTAAAAGAAACATGTTTAACCGGGTTTATGAAAGGGGATACATTCTGCAGTCAGGGCATTCGTTTCATCTTCATTTCCAACCACAAGACTGGTTTACATCACAGATAACAGTGATTTTCCAAACTCTGGCTGAATTGTTTTCCCATATTTGCTTTCCAGGTTAGATTAGGGACTCAGGGGTATGTTGTCATCTCTACAAAAATAGATATGAATCTAACTACAACCCATAGACTTGTTTTTAACAACTTTTTTTTTGAGGTTTCCCACCTCAGATGTGAATGACATATTCTGAATCAAGTGGAAATAAATAGTTTTGATATGATGTTTGGCATTTTAATCCTGAGTAAAAATAAATAAAAACAGCAAAGAAAATGAGAGATAGAACAAAAATGCAGCTACGCACAAAACTAGCCATTCAATTAATAATTACCAAACCGTGTTTGAGCCAACAGAACAAACACTGAACACAGAGTAGCCTTGGTGCTTTTTTCTAAAGTAAAACTTGTAGAAAAGGTAACAGCAAATACCTGCAGTAGTTATGTAGAAACATTTCCACATGATTAAATGGGATTCAGACAGAATCCAGAGATAATAAAACATGTAACAGATAGTTAAAACTTACTTAATTTGATATTTTCTTTGTTACAAAACAAATGTTTATCATATGTTCAGATCTAGCTTCTGGAAATATATGCAAATGTGTGCATATTTAATGAGATAATGCCTCATTTGCATAATTAAACATACAAATTTCTAAAACTTGTAATACATTTTTTTTTCATACTTGTATAAGTAATCAACTGAGGAAGTTTCATGGTGATATCTATTATTTTAAAATATTACCCTATTCACCTGTAGTGTCTCGCCTTAAGTGACAACCTTTTACAAACAGCCCTGTTAACCAGAACTCGACTGTACATTTTCCTCCACTAAGTCATCATTAAGGCCTGAAACTGACAATAGTTATCTGATGAGTGTTCTCTGCAGTCCACCCACACACCTGTAATTACCTGCTTGGCAATAATTTATCACAAAGACGCAAAAGTAATTTACCAGTTGCCCGTTTGGCCTCCCGTGGAGTCTCGTTTCTTTTAGGAGAAGAAATCGAAATGTGATTTACTTTCACTCAAGCAGTGAGGTAAAATGTCCCAAACAAAACAGTCTCAGAAGACATGTTCGATGCTGCTAAGGTGGCTAACAATACCTCAACAGACTGAACTCATATTAGTACCTGAGGGCCAATGAAAGCTTGGCTCACACTCACAGTAATGGAGGCGGAGCTGCTCTGAACACCGAATCATCAGGTGCATTTTAATGTTCTGTTTCTCAAAACATTTAACTAGTGAATCGCCTGGTTTTTCTCTTTGGGCTCAGTTTGGTACATTAGAACAAAGTCAAATACTACAAATCCCTTTAAGGTCTCCATCTTTTTTCATGCATAATAGAGTGAGGGAGAGTAAGATACCTCAAAATCCTCATTAGGGGACTCACTCAACCAGTGAAATGTATTTAAAAAGAGAATTATAATGCAGCTGAGATTCTATTACGAAATAATTAAGTTGGAAACTAACATTAGTAGTTATTTGTGCAGCAAAAACAGCTGAGAGAAGGATAATGGCACCGACTGCTTCTTCTTCTGAGGATCTGTTTTAAGCAGCACAGAATGGGTTTAACTGTCTAAAGTTGGGGTTTGGTCAAAAGTATTTCTTTTTCACAAATGGTGTCTTTCAGGTGTCAACATTATTACACTTCTGTGTGCATTAATTTTCACTGTGTGTGTCAAACAGGCCTACAGACTGTCAGACAGGAAGCTGCTAATCCCTCTGACAGACACTTTGGTCACCTCTCTGTGTTCGGCTGACAGACTCTAAAGTCTGACTGACACCACTTCCTGCTCCCTCCACATTTTTTGTCAGTATTTTTGGGAAAAGTGATGAGAAATACACAACAAAACACACGGCGTAAAACCGAGATCAGGTAGGAGAGGGGTGAATGAGCAGAGACAGCTCTGTTGCATTATCTCCTGTCTCACCGGTGGTCCCAGTTCTCCTTGTTTTCCTTGAGGGCCTGTGTTTCCTGGGGATCCTGGAGCTCCTGGAGTCCCCTGAACACACAGAGAGGAAAGAAATCCTGTTATACTCTGCAATGCAGCGCAACAATCCTGCACTCCTCCTTATCTGATTGTCCATCGGTTTATTTCATTTAGAGAAGTGAAGACTCAGATGTGTGATAATTTTGCAAAATGTGGTTTGTGTCACAGTGAAAGCAATCAAATAACTTCCTCAAGCTCAATCATACCAGCAAACAAATACTTGCAAGAAGTTTCGTTTTTCCAAGCAGGTTTCAGTAACTTACAAATGAGACCAAATCCATGTAATCAAATGTGTATTTCTTCACTGTCATTTCTTCCTGATCTCACAAACCAGGACATGGTCAACGTTTGTGATCAAAAAAGGGTCTTTTGATCACAAAAAAGCTGATTTTTTAATTTTTCTCTATTCATTTGTTCATGTCTCCTGCTTTTCAAAGAATTAACATTAGAAGTGCTGACAATAGAAATAAGTATAGGAGTATTTTTTTCTTTTTTATTACTTCTTTGGGGCAATAATAATCAGCATCAGTGCTTTTTTTCACAAATGGGTGGGGTGACATCTTGTGGTAGAAGTATCAAAATTTGAAAAAGTAATAGCATAGCATACGCTCTCTTTAACCATTACATAGCTAAAGCAAGTAGTATAAATGGTTTAGGTCGGATTACTATCACAGCATCCAGTGTAGTCTCTGAAAAATGAGCTCTGTAAAGTGGTAGTGCAGAATTACATGATAATTTTTAATGATCGACTTTGGGTATTGAGACAACAAACAGCTGTCGTCTTAAAATTTTTTTAATATTTTCCCACTCTTGCTGGATTTCTGCTGCTCAACACATTCAAAATGGCACAAATGTGCCAGTTCAGCACCTGGACTTTTTATTTCAGAGCCACGCTGTTGTAATACCTGCAGAGTTAAACAAGGTCTTTCCTGAACAAAGACATCCTCCTGATGGCAGTATATGTGACTCAGACACCTGTATATATCGTCCAGCATTAATGGCGCCTTCACAGATGCCTTCACCAGGTCCCGGTCATTAATGCCACACCATCACAGACACTAAAAGCTGTCGTTGTGACTTTGCTTTGCATGATAGAGCTCTGCTTTTGTGGATTTAGTGACAGATTCTGCTCTCAGTAGTGGTTTTAGTACAGAATCTTTGATTATTTTAGGGATATTATATACTACTTATTCTACTACCCTAATCCATGATAATCGTCTCCTGTAACAGCTTCAGTTAAAGTTAACTTTACATGTCTACCAGTGTTAATTTCGTCAACCAGGACGATGACGAAAATATTTCGTGAACGCCCCTTTTTCCCGTGACGATGACGAGACGATGACGCACAAAATTGCTTCCAGAAAATAAAAATATGACGAGAATAAAAAATGATTTTCGTGAACGAGACTAAGACGAGACGAAATTTACAAGCCATGGACGAATGGACATTAAAAAATGTAATTGTTTATAATTAATTTGTAATTGTTAATATAAGTGTTTCTTGAACTTCATAGAAGATTACGCGCTGTTGCCCTGTTTGTCCCTGCACGGCACCTGTCCCACAGTGCCTCGCGCGGCTCAATCCGTAGTAGTTCAGTGAGTCGAGTTCAGTTGAGTTTAGGCCCTTCCCTGGTCAAGTAACGTAGCCGGTAGCTAGCTATAACTTAACCGTAGCTAGTTTAACTTTGCAGTGCAGTCATGGCGTCGGGCTCGGATACCGGTGTACGGTTTGTTGGAGCTGGGCGAAAACAACGCCTGGATGTGTGGAGCCATTTCGTTTACAACGCGAAGGACAACAAAACAACCTGCATGATAATGATTGATCATGCCGCCGATGCCGGTGGTGGTGTGATATATGTAAAAAAGAGAAGCAGTGTGTGGAGAAGTTCTATTCTGCACAGTGTTGACTAAAATGACTAAAATGACTACAATTTGACTAAGACTAAAATTGATTTTCGACATTGTGACTAAGACTAAGACTAAATTTAAAAAAGCTGACGAAATTAACACTGATGTCTACAGGTAGAACCTGGGACTATAACTCACAAGTTTCCCTTTGTCTCCTTTAACAAATCACACACATAACAGATGAATGCTTCATGACTTACAATTGGTCCGGGGGGTCCCTGTCTGCCCGGTGGGCCATCTTTGCCTGTAAGTCCCTGTGAAAGCAAAAGTAAATGTTGAAACCTAACACCTACGTCAATGTGGGAATAAAGTGTTTAGAGTTGGCTGCTCGTGCTTGTGCATTTCTCCAACTTACTTGTTGCTTCAAAAAGGTCTCTTTGTCTTTAAATTCAGTTTCAAAGTATTTTGAAAATAGACTTTAAGAAGTGTTCAGTAAAAACTGCTATTCCTAAAGTAAGAAGCAACAATGTGGAAATAATATTTCTGCTGGTAGTAATAGAGCCAGTGATGGGAGGTGGTAACCTGGGGCAACAGACGATAAAACAGGAGCAACTACCGTCACCCCTACTACCACAGCTGTGGTGGACACGAGATGTTGTGAATCAAACCAGAAACATTCAAGCTGTTCTTTTAACATTTCCAGCATTTATAGAATTAACGTGACTGGGTGCGATATTTGTATGTTCAGACTCACTCTGGGTCCTGAAGATCCTTCTCTCCCCTGAACTCCAGGTCTTCCAGCAACTCCCTGAAACAGAGGAGCAGAGGTCACATTCAACTCTAAATCTCAATATTTTCACAAATTATTTGCTCGGTCAAACAGTAGAAATTAAACTTATCAAACTTATTAATGACAGTATTAGTGGTTTTACTTGGTCCAGGCTCTTTTTCAAATAACAGACCTGAAGAGGTGCTCTGCCAAATATTCTGACAATTTTAATTATTAATATCTTTTCTACTGAAAAAACTTATGTTTATGCATTTGGGAGACTTAAAAACTCAAAAGCTCAAAGAAAGATTAAATCCTTTATCACAGCATAACTTAGATGCTGAACATGTCGAATTCTTCCAGTGCTTTAAATCAACTGTCATATCTCTGCATAATCCCAGATTAAACAAAGTTATCACCTGTGATCCTTGTTGTCCAGTTTCACCTTTCTGCCCCTTCTCTCCTGGAGCCCCCTGCAGATAAAATGAAACATTTAAAGTGTGCCTTTAAGAAATGTGATGACACTAAGACGGAAAAGTCGAGGACAGTTGCCACGTGTCCTACCGGTGGTCCAATGATGGAGCGCCCACTTGGCCCTTGTGGCCCAGGGGGTCCCTGAGGTCCCGGTAAACCTACATCTCCAACAGCCCCGGCCGGCCCCTGAAGAGAAAGAGACCCAGGACACAAAGAGGATGCACATCAGCTTCTGAAGCCTGTTGTGAGGACACAGCTGTGACTGGTCATGTGTTTCCTAAAAGGTCATTAATGATTGGTTACGCTAATGTGAGTTTAACCAAATGATCCAAAAAAACAATCCAGATAGTACAATCACAATATTCATGAATAAAACTATCTTTCATTGTATTAAAAACTGTAAAACTAGTTGAACTCATCTAAAATCTACTTCAAGGCTGGTCAATGGGATTTTTTTCAAGTTGGGGTTAAATGCATAGCTGTTCTTTTCCTACAGTAGACTAATAAATAGTCACATTTGTTTGGTTCAGGCTGCCAAAACAATTCTGACTCATGGAGGTGCGAACCCCACAGTACCTTTGAAGGTGTCCATCAGTATCAGGCAGCAGAATTAACAGCAGATCCTTTATTGATTACAAGTTGCAGAGTGGACCTGCGTTTCCATCACATCTCACAGATGGTTAGTGTGAGCAAGAGTTTGTAACCTGACGCCAGATTAATGATTTTAAAGAATTATGTGGGAAATCCTTAACAGAATCCATTAAGAAGAGGGCAAAACTTTTATAAAAATACGAATTGTCTGAAACAGCTAACAGTGTCACACCTATAACCTGCCAATGTGTCAGTGTGGTTCACATGATTTTGATCTGGAAAACCTTGTGACAATCCAGCCTCTTAAGGAAAGGAAATTTCAAGGCCAAGTCACCGTCTTGGACTCTTTGTCATGTTCCTCAAACAAGTCTTTCATAAATTCAGATATAATGTGTAAACTGGTAAAAGTTATTGTTATTATCAGGCTTCAAACAAAGTAGATGAGAAAAAAAATTGTGATAATATGAAAAAACATTGTTGTGTAGAAATGTAATGATTATTATTTGCCTCCTTAAAATATTGTAAAGGAACTTTTTAGCAAGCCGAGTTATCCTGGAGAATCCTGGATTGGTCTGGAAAAGGTGGACGGCCTGATGGACATGGATAAATGGATGAAAATATTCATTATACTTCTTTTTATCAAGGTCATTGATTCTAACTGACAGCAGAAATACAAATTCATGAATATAAATAAACACCTTTCATTTCCAATGCTTTCTGTCTCACAATTCAAGTCAAAAGAATCTGAACTGCTTTCTTGCCAGCTCATCCTCAGTTTGTATTTGGTTTATTTTAGAGATCAAATGTCACAGAAGTTGATGATGTGGAATCTTGAATAAGAAGATGAACGTGCAGTCTCACGTGGCACCTCACGAGGACACCAGTGAGTTAATATTCTTTTATGGAAGTAATTCTGAAATAAAAAAATCTTCAACTAAACCAGCTGCAGTTGTTCAACAGAAGTGTGTGTCAGCCAAAATTATGTTATGAGTGTTTCTTATAATACATGCAAAATCCTACACCAGCACCAGGGTGTGAAAAAAAAGGAGTAAATGTGAACCCTGAGCTCGATTCCAAAGCCTACACTGATACAAATGGGAACTGAATGCACACCGAAAACAGCTCAAAGCACTGGATTTGTTACCATGTGCAAATATCTTTCTTTCCACAAACTGTTCTTCCTACAGATCTGTCTCATAAAGTCAATCATGAGAAAAGAAACTGAAAAGCTTCATTTGAGTGTGTAGAAACACAATAAAGCTCAGAGTATGTAGTTCTCTTTCATTACAGGAGAAAAAATACAAAAATACTGTTTGTCCAGAAATAAACTGTACAGAAAAGGTAAAAAAGAAAAAAACATACTATTTACTTTGTAAATTGTCCCTGATAAGTGATTTGTTATGGAGTATCAAGTTAAAGAAGTCAAATGTGTAATATCATTTGTTGTCTTACTTTTAAACATGTAATTATTTTGCAAATGAGGAACAAGAACAACATTGTGAAGATTCACATTTGTTCTATGGTCTCCTATTATACCTCAGTTTGCATTCTGTTTACACTTAATTATGTCACTTATGTAAACTTGAAGGTACTGTAACTTAAATTGAGCCATCAAGGGATTGCTGAGTTGTTAGATATTTATTTGTTCTGTCAAAGCAAGCAGAATAAAGGCAACAAGCTTATGTGTCATGGCTTTGCAGGGTTTTTGGACACACCCCGCCCTGACACCCACTCAGGGCAACACCACAAACAAGAATATCTACCATCACCACAAGCTCACCACTTTTATTTTTTTCTTTATACAAAAACCTCTAACAAAGGGAAGGATGTGGTGTTCTATGCACTTTGCCACTTACTGTCTTTATATTATACCTGCATACTATTTGCACTGTAGCCAGTCAGTCATTTTAGAGTTACTACAATTAAGAATTACTAAAAGGGGGATCTTAGACCGAAAGCAGGTTGTTTTATTGTGGCCCAGCAACCAAACCAGCACACAGCTACAGAACAAGGAAATGTGGCTTTAACACCACAAAGCAAAGGAACTCTGTCTAATACGGATGGTAAAATTCACTGCTTTGTTTCAGTGCATAAAAGTTCAAAATGTAACTGCTCTGACTAAAAGTGGGGACAGCACACAATTTTCAGATAATTTCCTGATGCATTGTTCAGAAGAGGTCTTCCTTTATTCAAGATTTTGACATATCTTTCACACACACATTAAGTACCACAAATATTCAACAGGCAATGTGACAATATGCATGGAAATTTCCAAGTATGATGAGCTGCCACAGAGTGCAGACAGTATGACAATATTCAGTAACTTCACCTGACAGGGTGACATGGTCTGTGTCTCACTGTGGCAACATTTGTCACACATTTTATTTTTTCATGTCTCACTACACTGAGCTAGTGGAAACGTCACCACTGCTTCCTGCCCACAGCTGAATTTGGAAAGCGAGCACTTCTGTTTACTGTCAGTAGCTACAGGAAACATTCATCACATTTTCAGGGTCTTCATTAAAAGTAAACTAAAACTGAACTAAAACAAAAGTCAAATAAAACTCAACTTGACTGACGCCACTCTGCCTGCGACACAAAACAAAAATAACTTTCTGGTTTAAACAGCACGTTTCCTGTTTTAAAGGTGTAAATTAATCTTTGCACACACACCTTTATGTGCCCACACAGCTTTCCTGTCTTCTATCTTTTCAATGCCCGGAACAGGAAATTAATGAATGAATAGAACTAACAAATGAAGAATAAATACATTATCATATAATGCATTTAATAGGCTGTGTATTTTAAGAGACAGAACCACTGAATTCTTAAATAAACTGTGAGTTTTTACACTAGTGGTGCTTCTCTATTCTAACAAGTATCTTTGTGTATGCATTTGTGGTTGTGGTTAGTCCAGCGACTCACGGGTGTACTTCAAAACCAGAAAACAAAAACTGAAACCCAGTTAAGAGCACTGAACAGAGCAAGGTCTTCAACATGTCTGTAGGTAATTTGACTGCACAGCATCTTAGCTTGAATGTGCGGTATATGAAAAAAGTCCCCGGGAAAAGACGAGAGGAAGGTGACGGTCATGTGGAGATCTTACAGACTGGAGAGTGTCGACCTGACCTACGGTTACAAAAAGCAAGTAAGGAGGAAATGTTGAACGTTGCAGTCGCTGAATCAGCTAATGTTTACTCTTGCTCGTATATTGAAATTAGATAACAAGAACTGAGTAATCTATTGTTCAATATTTGTATTGAGAACAAGTAACAAATAGTTTGAAAGGAAGTGACTTTAAGCAATCACAATCCAAAAGGGTGTTCTTTAAAGATATATGTGTGTATATTTGTGTTTGTAGGAGCATGCACTCGAAAGGATCCTCCAACTGTTAAAAGAAGAAGTCTGAAAGCTGCTGCAGTGACTCTGGGTGGGATGTATATTCTGCTGTTGGTTGGAGTCTCTATCCGTTGTAAGGAATTTATATTACCATTACTATTATTGTTGATATCAATTTATTTAGTTATGCTGCTAGAAAACTGAAAGGAGAGAATTTTGTTTTTTAACAAAATTTTGATATCTCTCTCCTTTAGCTTTGTTGTTTCTGTATGTTTGTCTTGTATCTCTCATCAGATGCTTTAACCACTCTGAGAAAGGACCAGCTGCAAATGAAATACGACGACCTGCGCAACAACCACAGCCGGTTGCAAGATGTAGTAAACCAGCTCAAGGGAGAAATTAGAGGTAAAGAAAAAATATCAAATGGAAAATGCAGCACAATCTGCAAGCCAGAATACTGTACATAATACAGTTTTCACTTTAAGAAGACAAGTGCAAGATTAAGAAGAAAAACAACATTTTAAATTGGCCTATTTATTTAAGTAATAAATGATAATGATAAATAATAAGTAATAAAACTAATATGAGGAACCACGTTAGCTGTTTTTGCTCTCATTAAACATCTGCAATCTTAAGAAAAACAACTAATCTGACTAATCTGTCAAGAATTTATGAGGTGCTGTCAACTTTGTGCTCCATCTTCAAGACAGGGAAGAGAAGTTACTGAAGCCACGGAGACAGAAACAGCTTTTTCTGCCTCCTGGCAAGGTTGATGTAAAAGGAAATCAAGATGCAACTAATAACTGATCGGTGAAATGTAACTGAATTGAATTGTGAAGCAAACAAGGATTCCCAGCTCCAACAAGGACGGAGAAGACAGAGAAGCTGAAAGAGGCAGCAGTTTGCAACACACGACTCCACCCACTGCTCAAAGGCTGCAGCCCTAAAACATCCTTGTACACAAAACTAGGAGTATCCATGCAGAAGTCAGTGCTGATACATACACTACTGGAGGGTCTAAAGTTATAACTGAGTATCATTTTCCTCATATGAACTGTGTGTTGCCATTTCTTTTTTGGTCTCTCCATACTTTTTTTATCTGCACCGTACTGCACTTTTGCTCAACTATGTTTTGTGTAAAGCATTATCTAAATAGGGGTATTTTTCTGTTTGTCTTGTATCTCTCATCAGATGCTTTAACCGCTCTGAGAAAGGACCAGCTGCAAATGAAATATGACGACCTGCGCAACAACCACAGCCGGTTGCAAGATGTAGTAAAGCAGCTCAAGGGAGAAATTGCAGGTAAAGAAAAAATATCAAATGGAAAATGCAGCACAATCTGCAAACTAGAATACTAGAAATAATACAGTTTTCACTTAAAGAAGACAAGTGCAAGAGCAAAAAGAAATAGAACATTTTAAATGGGCCTCTGTTGTGTTTGTGAATGTTTGTGTTATGTTGCTAGAAAACCGAAAGGAGAGAAGCAACAAAACTGAGAGGATATATATATATATATATATATATATATATATATATATGAAAAGAACAAAACTCTGGCATCACATCAAGGCAAAACTGAAAGTGGAAAAAAAAAACTGGGTAAAACTGAAGGTTTCTTGATCTAGTCTAACAAGTACGACAATGACATAAATGCAACTGTTTGGCAATAAGGATTGTGCTGCCCAGAAGGATGGACAAGATTTGGATGCAGCTGTTACCATAAATCCATGGAGAGGAAAAAGTGGGGGGAAAGCAGAAAAGACTGCCAGAACAGAGAAGCAGACCTGGTGGTCATAAACACTCCAGAGGAACAGGTGTGTTTCAGTATTAATGTGTATGTGCCCTTATTGAAGTTCTTATGATTACCATGACCTGGATGACCGAGAATCTTCATCAACATATGTCTGAACCAGTCTTTCCCAATCTGAGCCATTTGAATCCTGGCACTGTCATCTTGGAAATGTCCATGCCATTAAAGAAGTAGAAAAAATTCCCCCAAAAAACAAACAAAACGATTGATAGCATAATCAGTATATTTAGGTAGTCAACTTGCTTCATATCTGGGGACAAAATGATGCAGATCTGACCAACTGAACCAAATCCAGATCATAAAGTTGCTCCCACAAGCTTGTTCAGTAAGCACTAGGCATGATGGGTAGAACTCTGAAAGAACTCTCATCCCTCTGAAACATGGTAAATCTGAATCCATCAGATCACATGACCCTTTTCCTTTGCCCCAGAGATCAAATTTCATGTTCCGGGAAAGCTGAAGCCTTTCTTTGATTAGCCTCACTGATGAGTTTTCTTAAGGCTACACAGCTGTTTAGTCCCAACACCTTCAGTTCTCTCTTTGCATTGTTCGTGTGGAAATGCTCTTGCTTTCACAATCAAACATTGCTATAAGTTCTCCTGTTGACTTTGTTGATTTCACCAAACATTTCAGTGATCTCCGGTCGGGGATTTTTCTTCCTCAAAGACAACGGTTCCTTACTGTCCTTCCAGGTTTTATTCACGCAGTGGACATTTCTCAGCCCAGTTTTAGTAGTTTCAGAAATCTCCTTGGATGTTTCATTTGCTTCATGCAGATCAATAATTTGACCCTCTGTAATTTGTTGACGGAATGAGAAGCGACTCACTCCATCAGGTAGTGTCAAATAACTCGATGCCAGACAAAACATAATAATTACTACAGTACTTTCACAGTGTGAGGATCCTACCCATCTGCAAATATATGTCTATGTACTGCATGTATAAATAAAAATGATACTCAAATATTCAATATTGATAAGGACAAATAATTATCCCTTTTGTCATATTATTAGGAGTTTGTCAGAGAGTTCAATAAGCCTGAAGTCTCGTGGCTCGGTCTAAAAGCTGAGTTCAAGCACAAGTCAACAGGATGGGAACCAAAATGGGAATGGGTGGATGGATCACCTCTGACAACTACGTAAGACACGTTACATTTTACAAAAGGACAGTTCTGCTTGAAGTCAAGAGCAAAACATTTTTGTTTGACTATATTTATGCTGTATTTGTTTCTCCCTCATTAAAAATTGTACATGACTTTAATTGACTTACAACTTCTGAATAATACAATGATTGAACATAAAACAACAATGGACTGCTTCACTAATAAAAATAATTATTTTATACAAATGATTTAAATTAAGTCCCATTCCTCCAATTATGATTCATTACCATATGAATAAAGTCATAGTAATGACAATTTGGTGATTAAGACTTGTTCAAATTACATCTACTTTTCTACTGCAGGTTCTGGGAGACAGGACATTCCCAGAAGATCTGGTACCAATATGCAGAATGCTGCAATCAAGGAGGAAAATGGACACAAACCACATTTCATAATTCTAACAAATGTATCTGTGAAAGAAGGACTCCCTGCTTTCCATGTCAGCAGAGAGGTGTGTAATGTTTGGAAGTTATCAAACTATTTGATGAGATTTCAATATGTAGGAAACAATGTTTGCCTAAAAATGATTTTATCATCGATTCATATATGACATCATCTATATTACAATGAGTAAAGAAGAAAAAAAAGTGAGTCAAGTTTCAGAACAAATCCAACTTTAATTATTTGATTTTGAAATGATAACATGCAGCACAGCAACGTGCGCAGCCAGGGCCGAAAGTGTCGGAGACAACACAGAAAACCATGTTTAAATCCTATGGGTATGTACATCTGGAAATAAGAGCTGAAAGTTCAAGGACAAACTGTAGAGGCATTTCAAAACAAGCTCTCATTGAAGTGTATAACTGATATTTTATATGGAGTAAAAAGCATAAAAGACTTTTGTGGAAATGTAAATTGAGTCAGTATATGACACTGTAATGGCAGACACTTTGCGCTGAGTATTGCGCCTTTATTAACTGTTAGGCAGTTTATACCACCTTATGAGAAGCTTGCTTGAATAAATCAAGACACAAATTGTTCTGCTGTGCCTGAACTTTGTAATTCAAAGCAGAGAAAAGCTCTCTTTCTGTCAAAGAAGGCATGCGTGAAGCTTTGAAAAACTCTTTGGAAACTGGACCAGTTGTTTCCAACAGATCAAAGACGAATAGACTATTAAAAAGACCGATACATCATGCTTTGTTCACTGTGACATAGAAAAACAACTCTATCGATGATGAAAACTTGCTGAATAAAGAACATAAAAAGTCATTTTAAAGCAATGCTGCCTAGCAGTGGCTAGTCTCTGTGGATAATTAGCATCTCTAAATCACCTTTTAGGAGAATAAAGGCTAACATTTGGGATAGGTCGCATAATTTCACAGCGTATGATTTTTTTTCCCGTCTACTCTTTGAGTGAATAAAAGGTGAGGAGTGGAAGGGATGGGATTAATAAAAATAAAAAAAAGCTTTTATTTTGTATAGTTTGTGAAAAAATGTTTTACACCTCTGTCTGGTGACAGTAATCTTGGTGTAATTGTTTTTTTTTAAATCCAAAACTTAACTTACTCTTTTCCTGTATAAAGTTTTGCAACTTTTAGTTGAACTAAATGCTGCATTTTCTGTCCCATAATGTTTCTTTTATGCCTTCATCATTCTGTTGGGTCTGTGGTCTATTTTAGATATGTTCTGTTTGGCTACCTAAATTTAGCCATTTTCCTCCTTTTGTGTTTTTCTGTTTCATGAAACTGTAATCTGTTCATATTGTAATGCACATGTAAATGCAGAGTGTCCTATTTTATATCTTTATTATGTTACCGAGTTGGTCTTTGATGGCAGAAATGTGGGTTTTGTTATGAAATCTTATGAAATAAGAAAAAATGTGTCTGAAATATTAGATCTATGACAAATTCCCTTATTGTCCCGTTTATCTTTTTTTTGTATATGTGAGTGTACTGAATTTCATTGTGTCAAAGTACCTACAGCTAAGCTGCCATGTGCACCAGTAAAAAGAACGAGATATTTATAAAATAACCAATGTTGACTCTGTGTCCTTATGTGAATGATTGTGAGTGTCATCAAGGCACTCCTGATAAAGATGTTTGCCAGTAAGACTTACCTGAGTTGATATAAAGTGGAACCAATGAGCTTTGACAATGGCATTTATAAGATGGAAATAAATGACAATCACCATAACACAAAAGTAGCTTAAGATAGGCCCACAGGCTCAGAGCACAAAACATTTGTTTGACAGCTACGTCAGCTTTTACATAGATACAGAAGAGGTCCTGTTATGTCTGCAGAGCAGTGGCTTTTCAATCTGTTAATCAATGCGACTTACCACTGGGCCTGGCTCTCCACGATCACCTCTGGCCCCTCGGATTCCAGGGCCTCCCTGTTAGAAACACAAAACAAAGGATTAGAGGCACTAAATCAACACGCTTTACAACTGCAGGACGCTGTGCGTGTCTGGTTGGACACACGATACTAACAAACAAGCTGAGACACAAGAAATGCGACCCTTAATCTGCCAAACCGAAAACAAACATGAAAAATACAATTATCAAACTAAAGTTATTCACACTGCAACATCAGATGTGTAGCGATTTTGTGCTTTTATCCATCTGTGTTGCTGCCCACAAGCTTGTGTGGTGCATTGGGTGTGATCGGTATCAGGATTAGTATGTAGCAAACATCTCAGTCCCACTGTTACCGTGTGTTACTGTCTGCTCGGACAAAAAAGCTTATTGCATCTGTGCAGGATTTACATGTGACAATACTAATCGTGTAACTGGAAAAATGGGTAGAACTTTAATGTTTGTTCAGGATGAGGTTAACACAGTGTGATCTTAAGCTGGAACGTGTGCAGTCAGACTTCATCAGCGACTGATAATAATGTGTGTGGGCATTAGTGTGCGGCTCACTGGTTGTCCGGTAGGGCCAGGGGGGCCTTTGCTGTCCTGCGTGCAGGTGCAGGCTTTGGGCAAGGCCGGGCAGTTTACCTCCTTCCTCTGGATGACCACAGTATGATGCAGATGAGAAAGAAAAAGGAAGCATGAAGTGTAAAGAAATGGAATGAAATGTGGTACGACGAAGCCAACAAATGGAACGATGACTTATTTGTCCCCTTTAAAAATTAACCTAAGACATGGTGTACATTAACACAAATAGATTGTGGGATTCAGCCCACAGTGAAAATATTGTATTATTCATCTTCTGGAGAGCCAGAAAAAAATCAGTTTCTTTCAATATGTGAAGTTTAGGTAAGGTAAGTTAAGTATAATTATGATAACACTTCTTTTACCTCAACTTTAAACGCTATAAAGAAAATCTACAAAATTCTTTAAAGGTGATAAAGAGCAGTATCACACCAGATCTATTAAATAACACTTCTAATCTCCCAGGTCTGCTCCTCCTACTGTTAACATTTTCATACTCTTTGTGCAGACTGGAAGGTTTAAACAAACATGAACCGTAACCTCACCAGACCAGGAAGTTCACAGCACTTGTCTCTGCTGGCCCAAGACGTGCTGCAGATTATGTCAAAGTTCTGGAGCTGGAACTGCAGGAGAAAGAAAGAGATGAACTCATTTAAAATAGTATTTTACTGTAGTTTGCAATTTATAAAATTGCTAAATTTACACACCAAGATGTGGATGATTGATGCAGTGATGGATAAATTGTCAAATTGAAGAAACGGAGCATTTTGAAAGTGAGTTAAATTGGTTTAAATTTTATTGCCGATGTCAAGGTCAAAGTTACCGCTAGAGATAATTAAACTTCTTTCATTTCATTGTTTATCATTGGATTTTAAAGATATGGAAATTATGCTTTAAATCATAATCCAGGCTTTTATCCAAGTATCTAAAATGAAAGATTAAATTATAGTATTATAGCTTTATTTTCAATCTTTTCATAAATTTGTTTGTCTAATTGGGCATGATAAATTCCAAGATGTAAAATTAAGAGTATCTGTTGAGTTTAAAACACAGTGGCAGATCATCAGCCTCATCTTTAATGATAAAAAACTTCTAAATACCAAAGCAGGAAACAGAGCAGAGGAGATGAGCAGCTATATGACTGAAGTGAAGTCGAGTTTTCTAGTTTCAGGCATTCACACAACTGAAGCTGGTGGAGAAATTATAACCCCATCAAAGAGGTTTGTGGGGAATATTTGACACACAGGTGGGACTCACAACAGAGTTGGTGTCGAAGGTTTCTGTTAAATGAAGATCAAAGCAATCAGACACAATTCTGCCTTTCTGTGGCCACAAATACATTCATCTGGGTTCTTAAAGCTAATAAAAGAAATAACTCATGTTTGATGGAAACACTCAACGTATGAAACCGCTGCAGCAACACATAATCCAATAATGTAATTCAAGTAGTACAGAGAGAATATCAGTGCCATCAGGCCAATGAAAGGACGGCTGTTAGTGGCCGTGAAGTTGACAGGCCTGTGGGCACCGGATCATGGGCTCTGCACATGTAGTGCTTGAAAACTTGTCATGCATCACAGTGAGCAATTAGTTGCTTAGCTTATGAGTCTTTCTTTTTATTTAAATGACCTTCCTGCAGTTATAAGCGCTTTGTTGAAACCCTTTGGTGGTGCAACTCTAAAACCTCATAACAGCTTTCTGAAGTACTCCAGTTTCCGAGCTGAAGCAGTCGGGGGTCAAATTCAGAAAATGGATCAGTGATGATCTGAGTGTGAATATGTTGTCGTGCAGACCCTCAGAGTGAGTGTGCGTGTTAATATTAACGGTTATACGAGGAGTGTGCGGTGCATGTTTGCGTGCTTTCCTCACCGGTGCCGAGTTGTCCTTGTTTTCTCTGGAGCGAACCATCCTGCCCAGAACTTCCACTCCATCAGTGGTGATGTTTCCCGCTGCGTTGATAGTTTTCTCTGCCACCATTTTGCAGTCAATAAACACTTTGGCACTCGTCTTGCCGATTACAATATGAAGCTGTAAGTAAAAAAAATACAAAAATTAATAAAAATCACATAATAATGTCTTTAAAGCTGATTTCATGCATATGAATTTAGAATTTTAGGACTAAAACTTTATGCTATAGCTCTTAATCAACCTGTTGATTAACTGGTGGGCGAAAGATTAATTTTCTTTGAATCTTAATAAGTTTTACTTTTGTCAGCAGCAGCTAAACAGGATTTAAGTTTCATTAATCTGAAGCAATGAGTTAAAAGGAAGTTGAATCTGAATGTTCTCAGCTCTTTATCATGTGGGAGAGCAGCTCCCTCTGCCTGTAGAGAGCTGTCAACTCGTCCAGCAGATTTCCCTGACAAATTGCATTTTTAAAGGCTAAGACAACTGTGATGTATATTAATGTCTCAGTTTTTGCCTAAGGAAATTTCTCCTGTGGTCCCAGAGGAGGTAGATGCTGTGATTTAGCTCAAAATTGCAAAACTGAGAGATTAGTATAGGAAGGACATTTCCCAGGTACTTCTATCAGACTGAAGCAGTTTCACGAGTAAGTGAACAGCCAAGGCATACATGACTATGTGAATAAATGCTGACTCTCATCAAATCGAGGAGCTATGTGAACATAGCTGATAGAATCCTGGAAGTTCTTCACGTATATAAGTCTGAACTCCTTGAATGGAATTTTTTTTACTGCATCCTCCTGAATGCAAATGAAACAGTATAAGTTTGGAAAAAATCGAGCCGTCTCTATGTTTGACTCAAAGAGGCTCTGTGAAAAGATTAGTGTCCTTTATGCTACAGAAGCAACTAAAAAGTTACCAAAGAACAGAAACATGTCAGCAAACTGGACTAAACGTCACATCTCTACCAATAATAATAATAACAACTTGTATCAGTTTCTTGCAATTCTTCTGTTTTAATAGAAAATAAAAACAAAAAATCAAAATTCAAGGATTTGTAGATATAATACGTCAATATTCTATACAAAAGACACCATAGAAAACATAACATTTTGAAAGTGAGAAATTGTACTATTTCGTAAAAAAAATACTTGTTTTTATTTAAAAATAAATGGGGACACAGTCATTTTTACCATTGCTTAGCATACTGTATTTCTTCTGGAAACATCTGGAAACAGAAGAGACCAGTTGCTGGACCTTTGGGAGAGGAATGTTGTCCCATTCTTGTCTGGTACAATATTCTAGAAGCTCAACAATCCAGGGTCTCTACTTTGTTCTATTTTGTGTTTCATGATTTGCTAAAATGTTTTCAGTTGGTGTAAAGTCTGGACTGCAGGCAGACAAGTCCAGCATCTGGACTCTTATATTATGAAGCGTTGCTATTGTAATAGATGCCAGTTGGAGTTCATCACTGTCTTGCTGAAATATGGCTGTTGGCAGACCTCCCATTATGCACTGAGCACCTTTCCTCACTCTGATCTCTTTACTCTCCATTTATATGTTTGTATGCATATTGACTTAAATTAACTTGTATTTCATGTTTTTTTTTTTTTAGCTTAATTACAACATGTTTCTACACTTATTTCTTTTTGTAGTACTTTGCTGTCCCCAGCCCAGCTTTTTAGACCTTGTTTGCAAAACTTGTTTTATTCACATTTACACGGCACCATCGTGTTTTGGAAGTAGGCTGATACTTAAATGACAGAATTAAGAAAATACAAGAAAAAACTCTTCATCTGTTTTTTTAGGCTTATCAATAGCAGCTTAACGTAAAAAAAAAACCCAACAACATCATCTAAGTTTTAAATGAATGAAGCCTTTGCATTAACACAGCTTATCCCGTCGATATCTACACAACCTGCACTTGATCTGAAAGTGGGACATAAATCAGGGGAGGAGATGATGCTGCAACTAAAATTATCTCCATGAGAGGCACTACCATGACAGATGCAGGTATTACTGTCATCATCATGGACAGTAAAGAGCTGAACTGTGAGGCAGATGAAATGCCGCCTGTCTGCTGAGTGGTTCCTCAAAACCATTAACCCTCTTCTCTTTTAAAAGTGTCACATTACCAAGCTGCTTTATTTGTGTCATCCACACATTTACACTTTTCAACCCTCTTCAACTTCCTGCATAAGGCCACATTTTGAAACAGTGGCGTTTATAATAGTTATTATGCTTCTCTGTTTGCTTCCTAAAACCATAATTATAGAGCAAAAAGAAAAAAATTTGAGGTTTAGTTGTGTGGATTTTTGTTTCGGAATATATTGGGTTGTGTGTGTGTGTGTGTGTTTCACAACTTAATTGTAGAGATTTTAATTGTTGAAACCTTTCTGTTTGTCATGACAAGAATAATATTCCAAACGGATTCTAATCCAATAAAGCTTGGCCTGTAATTTTTACCCAAATGTCCAAAAAAAGTTTTTTTGCCACAGAAACGTGCGTATTTTCTTTGACATCAGAGACAGGAAGCATTTGTTTTGCTGTTTTCGAAGCATTTAAAGCTATTTAAACACCTAGAGAAAGACACAAATGGTTTATTTTATTTTTTGGTATAAACTGATTTTGAAGGAATTTTAAATATTTTTAAATCAGCATCCTATGGTGACTACAGTCCAAAAAAAAACACATATGTACAAATGTTTCCAGAAACAGCAAGATGCAGACAACTAATTTCCCAAATAGCCTTTTGTGTGAGTCAATTCTATGGCACCCTGTGTATTCATTCTGATTATTTTATTTTGTAGCAGTAGTTGGTGTTTGATTGACTGGAAGATGGTAATTAACAACCTCACAACTCTGACACAGCATTTCCTTTACAGTCTCCAAAATAAAGTGTAATTATGCAATGGCTTCTTCTATCAAGATGTAGTGACAAAACAAAGCTTATCATGCCATTCAAACAGTATTTAGACAGAGTTTGCATAGGATAAGCAACAAAGTTGTGGCATGATAAGAGCTGAGGGGGATGAATTCAGGACAACTTTGAAAATCAGACTTATTGTTTGCTGTGATGATGGATTGTGACTTTTGTCTATCCATTAAATGAAACTTGTTATTTTTAGTTAATTTATTTTGCTGGGAAATTTGCGGTATATGTCGGGGAAATTTCTGATGCTATCTGAAATGAACATATTCACCAGGTGCACCATTGTTGTGTTAGTCTGCTTGACAGTGCTGTGAAACAATTGGAAAATTATGTTTCTATCATTTGATTGTTTTCTGTGACCAGCAGAGCTTTCAAATGAGCGACTGTGGCCAATTCTGAATGCTGAAAGTACGCCTTTAAAGTCATGTTTTATCATATCAAAAGTCTTTCTCGTCAACATGGAAACACTTTTAAAGTTTAAAAAAATAATAGAAATGAATCGATCACAATGTCCTTGGCCAATTTCTGTTTTCTTGTGTACCCCCTTCATGCACCCCTTTAGGTCCTTAACCATTTTCTGTTTTTACTCTGCTTATACTATGTGAAAGTGCATTTGATAACAGAAAGCTATTTTCAAGCTAAAAAAGACCTGGACAGCTGCTATATTTGTAATTTGAGACATAATAATTGATGAATGAGATAACAAAAAACACAGAAATGAGACCAGGTCCTTTCAGCTTCTTGTCAACAAATGTAGAGCCAGAGCGATCACTTTCACATTAATTGCTTTCTGATAAGTGTATGTGCCTGTGGCTGTCATGATTCATTTACTGACTAGGAAAAGGAATAAAAGAAAGACCACTAGAAAAAAAAAGGGAAATCATTTGATTACCATTATCAGCTTAAATAGTGCATCCCTAAAAATAGCTAAACTTAAGATGCAAAGCTGTCCTCAAACCTGCTCTACTGTATCTCCCGCATGGCCACTTGTGTCCATATTTATGTAACCACAGAGCTGAAGTCTCTGTGAACTACGTTAAATCCTGTTAAGAGTGTGAAGTGTGAAGCCAAGCTAGCTTATCAGAGCACGCGGCTTACTACAGGATATTTTCACATTCTTCAAAGATTGCTAAGTGTCACCTTTTCAGGAACTTAAAAAAAAAAAAGCATCTAGATGTGAGAGGAGTTAGAAAAGCTAAAGAGCTGAACTTCTGCCACTTGCAGGAGACCGGTAACCATCCAAAAAGGCAGAACAACTGTCAGAATTAGCTGACTATCACTTTATAGTTATGACCTCTGATCTCTAATCAGATGGGCCTTTACAGATGTCACATAGACTTATCAGCTGGGCACTGGAGGTGCTGGTTCTTTGGGATAAAAATCCCACTGTGTATCCAGTGAGAGACACACACACACACACACACATAGACTTAGCGCGTCAAAAGGTGAAAAGGTAAGCGAGATAAGCTCTGCTGACAGAGAGCAGACAGAAGAAACTGCGGATCAGTCTGCGAGCTCCTCAGCAATTATACACTGACAATAACACAACATGACAGCCAGCAAGTTCAGACATGGGGCATGGCTCAACTGCTTTCAGCTTGTTGGGACTCAAACCACCGTCTCACTGCTCAACAAGGTTTTGTAAATAACAGGGGAAAGAGTGCACCGATGGAAGGAGGGAGAAACTGTAAGCTAAATTTAACAAATCAAAGAGCTAAAGTGATGAAAAACTGAATCAATTAAAACAGCATGGTAACATGCACATCTACGGTTAGAGTTTGACCCGGCCATTTCACTGGATCACCATCCTTGTCCCAGTATATATACACAGGAGCAAAATCAAGATATTGACCGAAGTACGTCCAATACCATAATGCAGTGAACAGTAAGAGAAAATGTTCGAGACACTCTGGAAATGCTTACAGTGACTGGACGGTACATCTCGGCCCAGTGGATACATTTAGGAGTGATTTGTTCCCTAGCCATACCATGGGTGTGGTAGTCATGTTTTAAAGGCTCCGATTTTGTACAATCTCGATCGGGCTAACATGTTTACATGCATTTCAAGTTGTTCACATATCAGTTTCACATATTCAGTTTCCTAAAGCAACGTAATATCAATCAGTCATGGTGAATAAGCAAGCTTGTAACTGCTTTAGATTGTATTACGACCATGTAAGGTTTATTTCTTTCGGTTTTATTGATAGTTAGGGGTTGTTCTTTGAATACAAGGAATACTGCAAATATTATGATTAACTGCAGTGATATGTACTGTAATTATCACCCTAATTATAACTCTGCTGATGCTTCTTCATTTGCCCGATACTAAAGCACTCCATTTATGCTAGATGGGCTTTTATTAGCAAACAACCTCACACTATAATCACAGCTGTGTCATACCAATGTAGACTTTAATGACTGTAGAGGACAAAGAAAGGAAACAACACCTGTAAGTGGTGCTCACATCAAAACCTCGAGACTCTGCGTTACATATGTATGCCAGCATCCTGGTAAACCTTTTGATTTTGAAGTACAAATGAGTCTTATTACAGTCGGGCCTAGGATCAGTCAGTTAATGCATGGGTCTGTCAAACAAAGGAAAGTTTGGAAGTAATACCTTATGGAAGCTGCCGTAGAATAGCTTTTTGACTTCTGATCCTTCGAAGGTGACTGTCTGAAACTCTCCTCTGTAGTCATTGTTGAAGAATGTCAGAGTTTTTCCTCCGTCTGCCAGGAGACACATAAACTATTTGTAAAAATTGCAAAAAATTAAAAGGAAAACTAAAATATATCCATCAGTGTTAAGGAAACCTGGCTGCCTAGAATAAATGCAAAAATCAACCAACACAAACCCACACAATGCAGAAAAGCTTGAAGTGTCGACTGAAATCGTTAGCTTGGGCTAACTGCCCTTTTATTGGCGACAGAGCAAAAGTCCCACAGCACACATTTGTGTGACATACATGCCAATAAAGAAAATCTAAACTCAATTTCCAACACACTTGCAATGTGCAGCCACTGGGTTCTTTGAATTTTCATTCACAACCTGACAGATGCTTGTTAGGAGGCTTCAATTTGACAAGGCAGTGGAGAAGAGTAATACATGTAGACCGTGGTGACATCATGCCGGCAATGACCTAAATACAACTCGCTCAATTAAAGAATGTGTTAATTTTGTTGTATAGAAATCAAAAAGCAACTGTAACCGTAAATAGTTTGGTATGACAGACAGAGACGTTACAGAATTTGAATATGGTTTATGTTGGTCATTTTTTTTAGGTGTTTAAGATTTGTTTTTTTAACTCTAGTGAGGTTGTTGGTACATTTTTCTGGCATCAGTTCCAGTAAGAAAGACGCACCGCTATAAATATACAACAGAAAATATATTTGATAATGCCTTTGTTGCAAGTGACACACTTTTCTACAATGACATAGAGAAATGATCTACTCTAGTCATTTCTTATTATCTGTTGATTTCACAACAGAAGTCTATAATTCAGAGCTTTTTTTCATAACAGCATTTTTATTTTTTGCACAATTGCAAAATAAAAGATGTGTTAGACAAACAAATGGTATTTGTTTGTTGACGGTAGAGCTTCTCCACTCACTGTCCAGGATGACTCCAACCAGTGGCTCGTTGTTCTTGTTGAGGATCTCCCAGAGGGCGAAGGGCTCCTCGGGAGTATCCGGCAGCACTCTGAACAGCAGAGTGATGGTGTAGTCAGACGGAAGTCCCTCAGGGTGGATGTACCTGTCAGAATGGGAAGATAAACATTGTGAAACCTCATGGACAATGATATCTTTTTATGCTAAACAGAGTGAAATATGGGTTCTGGATACAGTCAACACTCGGCTGGAGATTTCAAAGCTAGTTTTCTTTCCCAAAAGCCATCAACTAAAATGAATTCAAACAACATGCATCGGTGTCTCATCTATGAGATCCATGAAATGGGTAAAAAGAAACATGAAATGGGTATGGTACCATCTTTTATAAAAATAAAACAACAGAAAAAGTCTTCTACACCTTGTTGGTTGCGCCAGCAGAGCATCATTTTGCAAGTGGAAACAGGGAAAAGCATTGAAGGTGCCAGGAACCATGGAAACACCCGAGATGGTGTTGTATCGATTCTCTACAAGCCCGAACAGCTCCATCATGCGGAAACCTGAAGACAGACAGTGGGAGTGGTTTGTAATAAGGCCAAAGTGGTGACGAAGTGGTGATTTTAATGTCATTTGTTGCGTACAGTTTCATGCGCCAGAAACACAAATTTTAAACCAAAATGAATAATAACCTTTCTTTAAAAAAATATTTCTTGGAGAAAAGTCTGGTAATTTTAACATTTTAACCCGGTCTGAGTCCATGTGATTGTGACAGCTCCTCTTCAAATAGAGTATTACCTACAGAACCAATTATACAAAACAAAATGTCCCAGAGAGGTACCCTGTATTCTACAAAGGACAATTTTTAAGCAGTGTCTTGTTAGTATTTCATCCCCCGACTGCAAAGCTCGCTTATTAACACTAACATTCAGTCCTGTTTGTGATACAGACATCAAAGGAAAAGGGAACAGCATTTAAAGAGCAAGAGTTGACCACTATTGTAAAGGGCTGTTTAATTGAGCTTCTCTCTATATAATTGTACGGCAGACTATTTTTCTGATCTATCCTAGCAGCACCAATAGGACTGTAAACAAGAATGAGTTGGATGAATAAATGCAAAAGATGCATTCTGTCAACTCAAAGGTATAACAAATTAGGATGTAGAGCTGCAAATAAGATACTGAAAGTCTTGCATATCCTAATATTTCTGATAGTTCTATTGAGATTACTCTCATGTCTATTGTGCGTACAGTGTAAAACCAATTACAGTGGTTTGTTTATATGCTCAGGGTTTATCTTGTGTGCGTTAATACTTAAAACCATGACACACACGAGCTCAAATGTTTACCTGGAGTTGTGCTGCCACTCATCGGTATAGAGGGACAGGCTGAAAGACAAAAGAATATTTCAGTCTTGCATATAAGGAAAGTCCCATGCTGGGTTACATCTGACTTCTCTTTTACTCCAGCAGTGACTCACTGGCAGTGGCGGCCTCACACACAAAGGTCACCAGCTTCTCTTCGATCTTCTGGAAGGCGTCCAGGTCATCCACGAAGAAGACGTGTCTGTCGCTGGGCTTACTGGCGATGCTCACCAGCTCCCCATAGTCGGCGTCAGCGAAGCCGATTGCAAACACAATGTAACCTTTACAGGGAGACACAAGGGAAAAACAAACGATTTATCTTCAATGTGGGAATCACCGGAGGGAACATGCGAATGTAGATTCGAAACTAGACTAGATTTGGTCAAAGTTGTTTTTATTTAATTTGCACACACGGTAATAGTTGTGTTTGGTGGCATCAAATGCAGACATATTCTTTAACTTAAAAAAAATCAAGTGAATAAAGAAAAATGTGATAAGTCTTTTACTTCAAACTAGCTTTTATTGCACAAAAATGTAAAAAAAATAGATCCCCAAATATGCCATATCACATAAATTTCAAAGTAAAATGATTTAATTTTCTCATTAGGGATTGCCCTGCTGTGCTCTGGGAGGTGCTTCATATTGAGTAATATTTAAACTGGAGGACAAAAAAAAATCACAGACAAAAAAGAATAAACTAAATACTTGTTGCGTAAAAGGCCCAAAGAAGTAATAGAAATTTCTGGGCTTTCTCAACAGCCTCAAATAAAACCACAAACACCTTCCATCTGCATCTCTTTGGAAACTTTGTTGACGTCATCTTGGGATCGACCATCTGTAAGGACCACGAGGACGTTGGGGATCCCCCTCCTGACTCCTCCCTCTGCAGTGAAGATGTTCTCCTTCACATGCTGGATGGCTCGACCTGATTGGACAAATCAGCAAACAGTGATCATTTTTGTTGAAACTATAAATGTTGCTGTCTTACCATCAGTTTTTCTTATGTTTATTTACTTAATTTAGGGTCCTTGAAATGGATATTTGGAAAATAGCTCAAGTTTACTGTACGGCTGTACAGAAGCAGTACAGAACACCTGAAGATCCAAGTGGTTTGGAGAGGTTTGAAGGTCATTTCAACTCACATCAAAAGTCAATAGCAGAGCTGCATGTATGTATTGTGGGAAGTTGGACTTTATTTGGTTGACATATTTTTTGTTCTTCATCTTCATCACAAATCTTAATATGTTCCCTAAATGTTACATGGCTATACAAGAAATGATTGCAGATCGGGGAGAAGAAACTGTCAGTGAACTGCCCTAAAGATATTTTTTCCTGAGGTTTTTGCCTGAGGAGGAACCCTCCACACACACCAACGTCGCTTTGAGGCTGCAGGATTTCAATTTGGCGCCGGTTAAATTGCTACGTCTCAATTTTTTTGTGGTGATAACCCTTGTGGTGATTGACTCTGATTCTGCTGCCGAGTTTCCCTTTGCTGGAAGAAGCAAAACACGCAAAACATGTGATGAGTCACTGTTACAGTTTACTTTCAGAACGAACAGACACTGTTGACCACAGAATTACAGGTTTTCCACCTGATAATCTGACACAGAAGTGCAACATTCAGCATGATGACAGGCCACAGCATTTGATGCATCCCACAGTGATGTAAATAAACATCAGAGAACTGCATTAGAGCGGCCCAGCAGGGGATCCACAGGCTCAGCAGCAATTCTCTAAATGGTTTTTAAAAACATCAATGCATGAGGAAAAACTCAACTCCCGTATTTTATCCATCCGAGTTGTCAGAAGCAGTCAAGGGACAAGTTTCACATCTAATGCCAGAGTCATGAAAGTACAGAGCCACTGTGCTTCAGGGATGGTTCAAGAAGGGACACACCACCTGGCATCTCAGAGTGACTTAGAATCAAACTGTCCTCAAGTGACAAGGTGTGGGCTGAGTGTAGAAAAAGGGGGAGACAGAGAAAGACCCCTCACAGCAATGCACTTTATGCCTAAGTCATTCATGAAACTAAAATTATTTGTTGCTATTTCTTGATCATTTTCTGTCTCTTTTATATCACAGTAATATGAATAACCTAAGATGTGGAGCGTTATGTCATTTTGAATCATAGATCACTCTCTTAACTTTCATTAAATAACCTGCCATATACACATGGCCAATTAACTAATACATTTACAATTAACACCAAAGACTCTGTTTCCATTTAAAAACATTATACTATATATTGCTGTCGTGGTTCTCCTCAGAATGTGGGATCCCAATAAAAGACAAAGATAGCAACAGGCTGCCAAGCAGATTCAGTTATCAAATAATCTCAAGGCCTCTGGGTACATTAGCAGTGGCATAATTTCTCCCCAGCAGCGATGCTGTAACAAATCTGTTATCTCATCCCTGTTGGAGAAAGCGGCTGCTTTGTAAACACTGATTAATGACTGCAACTCCTGCTGCTTCCCCACAGACAGCCTATCATTACACATAATTATACGTACATGCACTCAGAAAATATATATGCCTCTGCGAGCTTCTAACGTATATGTGCAGAAGAAGAACATAAAGTTATTTCACACATGAAGACATGATAAAGGGGAGAGAGGCTTATTGACACAAAGCTCTGAAGTAAAACGTTTTCCTGCACACAGATTTAATTTTCTATTTGCAGCTGCTAAACTCTATTATTTCCAGATTCTTTCTCCGGCTGAAAAGTTGGATTTAATTTGCTGCAGCCTCAGAAGTTTTACATTCTTTCCCCTGTGATTCATCTCACAGAACACATCCTTTCTCAGCAGCCCTCCTGCTGTGTGAGAACTAGGGCTGGGCAATATGGGAAAAAGTCATATCACGATACATGTCAAACTTGAACATGACATGTGACAATATACAACTGTTTCAGATAAATACAGAACAGGTATTTTGAATTAAAATCCTACGATGCATATGTGCGTGTAAAGATTGTCTACAGTGACAAGACATTGCACTCTAACATCAACTAATCAAAAAAAGGTTTGCATTCTCCGTGCTCAAACGGGTGGCGCTGCTTCTGGTGATGAAACAGATTAGTGGTATTCCCTGTCGAGCTCGACGTAACACACTACTCTGTTTCGTGTCGGACTCCGTGCTTACGGCTTAGTAGGCTGAGTTATGTGAGGATTTTATGCAAACTCAGGACCCAGCTACGTGGGAGGAGATTCCGGTAATCACCTTTTTTAAAACCGACAATTTCGTCAGATTCAGGTGTGGATATGTCGTCGCCTTCGTACTCTGCATTATTCTCGCCTTCTTCGACCCCAGTTTCACTCATTTTCTCCTCCTTTTTCCAACTTATTTTTTTTTCTTTCTCTTTGCTCACAACAGGGAAGTGGGCGTGTCCTACCTGCAGACGGCAGACGCTGATACTGTTGCTGTGTTTACTTTTGCCATGTGACAGCGTATCGAATGTAGGTCACGAGCAGATTATCGAGATCGATCAAAATTGTATCGCGATCCCGATGAGAGATTGAATTATCGCCCAGCCCTCGTGAGAACTGAACTCACCTGTCTTGGTGTTTCCTCCCTTGTAGGAGATCTTGTTGATGGCATCCAGCAGACGCTCCTTGTTGCTGTATGAGTTCAGTTTGAACTCAGTCCGGGCGTCATCACTAAACTGGGAGATAGCCACCTGCCGTGACATAGATATAGATATTCTTTTAAATGCAAATATTCAGCTATGTGTGAAGCTTAAATGCAACCAGGCTCATTTGGGTAAACTGAAACTTTAAGTCCACCTCTCCACAGAACTCGGATAGAAAAACCTCAGTCAAACTTCCAGTGATATATATTTTCATAACGTGTCAATAATCCAATTATTATATATTTTTTTTAAAAAAGCTTTTAAATTGAGCATAACTGATGCAATCTAAGCAGAAGCTGTAATTTTTTTGTATGGTAGCTAATTACTGTTTGCTTCAACTTTATTCAAATCACAATTCAAAAGTTGGGAAATTCACAAGGGCTATATAGCCCATTTATCCTAAGGTAAATTATACCATGCACTCTTTAATTAGGACAGAAGGAAAAGAATGCCAAAGGAGAGATTGTATTAAGTTATATAAGCTACTGGAACAAAATAACATTTCCCGCGGGCCCTCTCTTTTTTTTTCCGTTTTCCTTCCTATGTCTGAACTGGGATTCTTATTTCTGTCACCATCTGCCTGAATCGTTAACTATTCTCAACACAGACAGCCTTAAGTTACGAGCCTGTGCGTCATCTGAGACATCAGAAGCATATCCTTTATTCAAAGCTTAACCAAAATAGAAATGGCACATTTTGTTGAAGGTTAGAGCGAAAATGTCTGTGGCAGACCAAAAACTTGAAAGTACAGTGTATTTAGGCCATGTGGGAGCTCCAGAAGAGTAGAGAATGTATTTAAATGACTGAGAAAAAAAAACTTGACCGCTATTACAAACATCGTATGTACTCTAGTGCCGGAAAACTATTTTCTTGGGATCTACTGTATTTGAATGCTGAGGGCAAAGCGGCCTTGGGTTTAGGTGTGAAGGGAGCGTAGTGAAGTTAGATTACAGAAGAAGACGTCTTTGGGATGAGTTGCACTGCTGAGTGGGGGAGAAGCTGCATATACAGTGTATGCAACATAATACGCTAGAAAAACATCATAACAGATGCTGGCCTCACGAAGCGTGTTGAGAGAATGCTAGAATATCTTTGTTTTTTTTCAAATATTTTTTATATAAATAATTTAAAATGTTTTATTTAATAGCTTTGATAATTTCTGTACAAATTATGGGTGTGTGTGTGTGTACATCGATGTGCATTTTATAAATGAAATATTCTGAAGCATGAAAATCTGAGTCTGTTGATAGGTAAAAATAAATTCATATATACCATTTTTGTTTTTTTTTGTGAGACTGAACATCTATTTTTTATACCCGCTTAATCCAACTCATGGTCGCAGGGGAGTTGGAGCCTATCCCAGCTGTCATTGGGCGAGAGGCGGGGTACACCCTGGACAGGTCGCCAGTCCATCACAGGGCCACACACACACACACACAGAGAAACAAGACAAACAACCGTGCACGCTCATACTCATTCCTAGGGGTCAATTTAGAGACACCAATTAACCTAACAGGCATGTTTTTGGGCGGTGGGAGGAAGCTGGAGTACACCGAGAGAACTCACGCATACACGGGGAGAACATGCAAACTCCAGCCGGGATTCGAACCTTGCTGTGAGTCACGGTGCTAACCACCACACCACCGTACAGCCCAGTTACATTAGGGAAATACAGATGGATCAAATGCTCAAATGCAATATGTTGTCTCAGTGGACAGCTCTTAAAAATGTCTTTCATTACTTTGTGTCTCCTGCCACTGCAGTGCAAGGTAACATCACAATGCATGGCTCACTGGGCACTTTGGCATCATTTCGGCCATTTGTACAGCTCCCCATCTTTATAACCTGCTGCGCGTAGTAGTGCATTTGAATCACAAATTTACCTGTGTTCCATCTGGTCCGATCCTGTCGAGAGCTCCAACAGTGCTGTACAAGAAACGGATGATCTTCAGGAAGTTTTCATCACCGATACTCCAGGAACCATCAACGAGGAAGACCAGGTCTGCTTTGGCTGCCTTGCAAACTACACGGACACAAAAAGGTGAGTGCTGGCACTACTTTCTTTGCGTCCTTACATTGATCCGCCTCACTGGTCTCCGAAAAAAGCCGACCTTTTGACTAAATTCTGATGGATGACAGCCCAGGAGTAAAAGACTATTTGATTGATTAGTCTCGAAGAGGTCCTGACTTGTAAACGATTGAAACTGCGTCAAACTCATTAAATGCAAAACACAGAGTTGCCTCTATCGCCATCAACAGTCATTTCAATCACTTTCTTTTCTCCCTAGAAATTCCATTCACAGGTCAGCTGGTGCCACATTGATCTGCAGACTAATTCTATTTGTCATCTGCTCTTTGTTTACTGCACACATTCACTCAATAAATCATATGAAAAAGGATGAAAAACAAACTACAACTGTCATCAGTCAACGTTTCTGAGAGGAAAGGTGCTAAGATGAGATTTATTTTAGTTTTGAACCGTTAAAACTTTAAACAACATTGTACTCGTTTATGTTCCAGTTAGAAATGATGGGTATGAAAGTATTTTTTAAGAAAACACTTCCTTTAGAAGATTTTCTTATGAGTAATTATTAATTAAGGGAGTCATATTTTTCCTTTCTCAGGATGTTTCCATCTCTTCCATGGGAATTTTCTGCAAAGTTTGCCATTGATCTGCCTGAAACACCTGCGTGAAAAAAAACCAATGTGAACTAAAACAACCATCTTGAACTGATCCCTTCTCGACCAGCTGACCAATCAGATTGCACTATTTTTGAGCATTAAATCAGGTCAACATATTCTAGCTGATACCGTTAATAAGTTCTACTGAAATAAAATAAGAACATGCAATAATTATTTTAAGGAATTTAAAATAAATGATTTTTTCTGCTTTAAATTTCAACTGCAATTATTTAACTTTGTGTTAATACTCTTATTAATTATATTTGCAATTCAGTTTTATATTTCATTATCTTTTAATTGAATGTTTCTTATTTTTTACTATATTTTATAACCCTGTATTAGGATATAGGATGTATAGGATATAATGCAAAAATAAATGAGTTTAGGGAACCAAGTCGAGGGAAATGCAAAAGAAAAATAACTGACAGGGACAAACGAATAAATCTATCCATAGATGGATCATAAAAAACTGAAACCGTTAAATGGAATAAAAAATTAGGAAATGAAGTTTGGAAATGAAGGCAGTATTTATTTCACATTCTATACATTTATTATTGCATTTGCTTTTATCATCATATGAGCTGATTTATAAAACTATTTGAATATATTTGTATTTATTTAAAAGAATTTCAGCATCACTCCTCCATAGGTCTCAGGTTTGGTGTGTTAACATGATCAGTACCTGACTGGATAAATAAGGAGTGTGTGCTTTATCAGCATTCATTGTTAGTGCAGAAGGTGGAAATGATACATGCATAAGACTAGAATGTGTCCCTCTGGCATAAAAAAATACCTGTGACTCATTACTGGTAAACTGCTGCTCTTCTTCAGCACAGCTGCGTGTTAATTGATTTAATTAATTGACAGCTCATGCATCTGCTGGTGTTAGAGACTGCTCGAGTCGATGCATTTAGGACAGGGACTAATTAATCTCTGGTTTATTCAGGTCAGGTCTGGTTGTGCTTGGGTTCCCTTCGGATTGCATCTCTCTCTTGTGAAAATTAATCAAGGCACTGCGGTTCAGGAAGGTTTTTTATGGATTTGTTTTGCATCCAGAATCCAATCTGTTATAATAACAGGGTCAGCAATTAGGTTCACCTTAGGCTGGCTATCTTTATCTGGGAATGTCTTACAGCCATAATAACTTATTTATTCATTTCTAACTGATGGGGAAATGGTGAACAACGATAGAATTCAGGAAAGATTTTAAGAGTTCAGTCCAGGAACATGCACTGTTTAGGTCTCCTACGTTAGACTGTTGGTTAGGAAATCATATTTATTGAGACCTGAACCATATAGCTTCATAAAAACATGCTTGGATACCAACAATTGCACATAAAATATTACCTTTAGTCAATGTGTCCCAGGCTGCTACACTACTGATGCAAAACAAATAACACGTGTAGATGCTCAAGAAAGTTTACTTAATTAATATCACCAATAAACGTCACCATATAATTAAATGTTTAAAGTCTCTAAGTCAAACTCCTCTATTTCTATAATGACTTAAGTATAACTCTAATATTTAATGTGCAAGTAGTTTAAATGAACTAATACATATGCACCTGGGTGCATGATCAGTGCCCTGTCTTGGGGGCTGGTCAGTCGGTACCACATCTATAAAGTCAGTGATTTCCATAATTAAAAGGGGAAAACATACTCCTCTTACTGAGAGCTTGAAAATGTCAAAGTCGAACATTATTTAAGACAGATGGGTGCATCGGTAACATGCAGATAAGATACTGAACATAATGGTTCTTGAACTTCGAGTGTTAATGTCTCTTCTGCCTTCACAGATACAAAACAGCTGGGGGTAATTTGTGAATGGAACTTGATTCTGTGATGAATGTTAATTAAATGTGTAAAGAAATGACAAGCTGCTACACACCAAAGTTTACATTTAAAATATTGCTTTGCATATTGTGTTACATATGTGCACATTTATTAAAACAGAAAATTATTCCTTCTTTCAGAGTCAGAATTGTGACTATATGTGCGTTACAGTTAACTTCTTTATTCATCTTTCTCATTTGTTTTATTTTTAGAATTTCTGTCCGATAGAGTAGTATTTGGATCTTCTGTCACCTGGCTTTGCTCTAATGAAGTCATTATTTCTCTATTATTTCACTAGTTCTATATTACACCATTGATATTCATTTATCGACACATTCCAAAGCGATTGCCACTGAATAGGAAGTTGCAAATCGCAAAGCAACATTGCTGTAACTCTTACAATAGCAACTTTAGCTGTGGAAAAGGCTTAATTAAAAACTAAAAACTTTAAAATTGAAAAACTCAAAAGGTATATCAAATTGTATTCGCAGCACAGAGTAAATACATTTTAGCAACTTCTGCCAGTGGCTGTGACATGCCAACAACAGTGAAACAAAGTGCCCTCATAAAGCAAGCCTCAGCACAGACTGAACACCTACCATATTTCTTCAGTTAAACAGAGAAACACCCAGCATTAAATACATCATCAGCAGAAAAAATGGTAAGAAGGGCACAAACAAGAAATCACTTCTAACCTTCCTTAGCAGAGGGGATTGTGGGCGGCGGGGTGGTGGTGGGAGGCTTGGTTGGTGCCGGCGTCGGGATGGGTACTGCATTGAGAAAATACACGCAGACACATACGTGTGAAGACATGAAAACCTGCAATTATGATCACATTCATTATAAAGCAATCATCATAGACTAAATGACCCCCACATATAAATTTCCCTCTACAGGAAACTACACAGACAACTGAGGGGAGACGTAAGCCTAACACAGCCCACACAGTCACATACATTCACCTTGCAGAATGTATCAAACGACTGCACGCAGCTGTGTCATTTCAGCTCTTGTATAATTTTGGTAGATTGATCACAGTGTCAGCTGCAGTCAAAACCAAATACCTGCTGTCTCTGCTTTCAACCTCTTGACTGGATTCTGTGTGCATGTGTCATGCTGCCCACACAACATGCACACACTTTATGCATTCAGTGCTATTTAGGCAGTAAATCAGCTACCTGAGGCTGGGAATTACCAGTGATGGCAGGTAGGGAGCGTTCAGTAGTGGCTGCCTGCAGCGGTGGGGAGAGTCATTTGGAGGAAAGGCTTTGGCTTTCATTTGCATCAAAACAAAGCCATAAATCATCCCGGAGGCTCTCTGTAGAGCTACAGTACGTCAGGGAGCAGCTCCAAGCAAACAAGCCTGCTTTAGGGAAAGAACTTTTCTTTATTCCCTCTTTTCTTGTGTCTCTGTTGATTTTTCTTTCACTTGCTTCAGCTACTTCAGCCTGACATCTCTTCAGCCTTTTGTGTTTACTGTATGTCTCCAAACAAACCTCTTTCATTTTATTTCATCCAGCTTCTTTCCTTCAGTCACTCCTTCTGTTTATCCTCACTTCATGAATTTTAGCACACTGAAGACAGGCACCTGCAGAAGATCTGACTCTGCTGATAGGTAATTTATCTCAGAAAATATGCCTAGTAAGATTTCTGCCACATTATAAATATAATAATCAGGCACTGCAGAATTTTCAAGTGAATCAACACCATTAAATATAATAAAGTACAAAAATAGAACTATGACGATATATAATAAGCGCTTTTCAAATGTGCAAATTTCCACAGCACGCTGATGTGCAGCCAAGGATGCCTGCTGCAAAACACTGATTATTGTTAAAACACACTCTTTCATTCTGTAAGACGTGCATTATTTATTGAAAACAAGAGAGTAAAACATGGAAAATCATGTTTTTTATCCCCAAGACAGCTGCCTAAAAGAGGTAACTAGGTCACTGTGCAGAGTGAATCATTTTGTGCATTTTGTTAGGTTTCACGCTTTCCTGCAGATCAAACAAAATTAAATGTGCTTATTTTCTCAATGAAAAGTCTATCTGGGGATTTTCCAAACAATGCATTGATTCATGGTCCATACTGATATTCCAATGTGAAATTTTAAACGTATCTGATTTATTCATTGATTGTTCTGCAGCTGAAGCTTCAACATGTCTGCCAGAGTGTAACAATCTTCTTTTTCTCTCTCTTTACTGACATAAACAAAGGACGTTGCAGGTACACTCTCGTTGATTTACACTCTGAAATGAGACAAAACTTTATTATTATACTGCTACATTGTTTTTTTGTTTTTTTTTGTTTTTTTAGAAAATAACTGTATTTACTGAGTATGACACATGTAGAAAATAAAGTAATAAAGCAGCCAACACTCTGTCTCCTCTGCCTTGTCTCCTGACAGTGGGTCTTGATTAGTGTTGGGAGCTGCTGCTGGAGAACAAAAGGCTCATTCGGCATTAAGGATGAGGATTCAGTTCTTGTCACTCCCGCAGGGTAAAAAGGTTTTTATGTTGAAAGTGACGTGGTGGTCCCCCCAGCGTGAATTGGCCTCTTTTTCTTTTCTCAAACAATGACAGCTGACAGCAGTTTCTGCCATATTGTAATGACACATATATGGATTACTAAATGGGAACATTGTATGGATGAGGTAATGCACAGTGTCAACAGATGTGCATGTGTGAGTTTATGCAGTGTTTCTATCAGCTGCAAATCTTCTCAGGGTTAAATCATCACACTTTCAGGAAATGGAATGTTTTACCTATAGGTATAACAGTATCTGAGGTGTTGGATGTGGGTTCCTGTGTATATTCGTGCTTACATGTCTTCACATTTGCAGTGACTGCAGGTCCTTCAGTCCCATCCTGCATCTGAGCGAACACACTGATCTTATACTCTGTGTTGGGTTTCAGGTTGTTGAAACAGTGCCTGTTGGATCCTCCACTCAGCTTGGTCTCCTGCCTCTGACTCCCTGCAGGAAAAATACAAACAAACCATGTCACAAATTTCCTTCGGGATCAATAAAGCATCCATCCATCTTATTAGCCACGTAAAGTGTGCTCTTTTTTGCACAATGTTATTTTTTTAGCATGTCAGAGCACCATGGTATTGTGTGTGTTAAACAGTGTGAAACATCTCTCATAACCATCTATCAACAAAAATATAGTTTAATAAGCTACAAATAATGTTATATAGTAATGATCTTCAGTTTTCTCTTCAGTTTGTACTCTTCTTAGTGGGAAGACAAACAGCAGGGAACATAGAAAACTGTCATGTTCTTTTTTTTCAGGTTCGGTTTAGATGTTTTTTGGTTTCTACGATTCATGTCATTTTCTGTTAATAACATTTCGTAAGATTAGGTTTGGTTATGTTTATTGCTCTTGGTTTACTCCTGTCTGTTTGGTTAGTTACTATCTTTAAAAGGGGATAGAGAATCAAAATCATCTTTTTCACGTTTTTGGTGTTAGTTCTGAGTCTCCCCGCTGTGGGGAGTACACACGAAGTGCCAAGTGTCAGAACCTCTGTTTCAAGTACTCCCCTTTTTTGAATAGCCCCCAGAATATCCCCCAATCCGTTTTTGTGAAAAAGTGATGTCACTTTTTCAGCAATCGCCCCCCCCCCCACACCCAAGTCCACAGCCACCCCGTTTCAGACACGCCTCTTCGGCGAGAAACAGGAACAGGTGAGCCTTCCAAGGCTGTGAAAGCGGACTACGATCGTTACATATTCTTCCCCCGGAAAGCAATGTTCACGATCAATGGCTTTTATTTATTTTTAACAGCATCCCCAGTACATACAACCGCCGACTTTTCCTTTGCTCTGCGCATTTCACGGAGTACAGTTTCATAAAGCTTGCACGATTCCGAGCAGCTCAGTAGATGGTCAGTTCCGACAGGGACAGACACAGACTGCAGCGAGCTGTGCGCTCTGCTGAGAAGGTGATCGGCTGCACGTCTCCAGGACTATGGGGCGAGCAGGTCGGATCACAGCTGACCCTTCTCTATTTGCACCACTCCCCTCGGGCAGGAGGCTTCGGTCCATTCGGACCCTAACCTCCAGTCACAAAAACAGTTTTTCCCCCTTGCAGTTGGACTTATGAACACTTCATAATCACCTCATAACCTGCCCCAGTCACTTTACCATCATTAAAATTGCACTAATGAAGCTGCACTGTTGTTGCTCTGTATATTGGATACTGTGTATTGTTGTACACACCTTGTACATTTTATATTCATATATTTTTATTCTTTATTTTTTATTATTATATCCTATGTTACATGTTTGCACCAAATTCCTAGTTAGGGAACACTGTTCACTAACAATGGCACTAAAACGAATTCTGATTCTGATGAGCTTTCTTTCCAGTCAGTGTATTACTCTATAGCTCTGTTTTCAGAGAGAGCAAGGGCAGCCAATCAAGCAACAGCAACCGAATAGCGCCAACACCTACCTGCATTTCATAATGAGGTTGCCAGATAAGCTCTGAAACGACGCCAATAAGGGAAAAAGACGCATTCTAAACCCAGCATAGTAACAGCTGTTTCAGAGAGCCTTTTAGGGAGGTTCTGAGCCATTACAGACCCAACCAATTTATTTTGGGCTACATATCACATCACAGAACAAGGATTAATGCCCCATTCAACCATTCTCTATCACCTTTAACTTTACTCCCTGTTGTAATTTGTAGTCTGTGCATCCTTTGTTCATTGCTGTGAGTTTTGCTTCCTGAGTGGGTTACTCTGGGTTTTACTCGCCGATCGCCACGCCTGTTCTGCATTAGTTGTTTCCTCCCTCAGATACACACTCCTTGGTTTTCCATGTACTTTGCCTGATCTTCCTCGTAACTCAACTGTATCTCCTTCTGTTTTCACCTCAGTGCTTGAGGGTTTTTTATTTTGCTTTGATTAAAATGAAGTTTTTGGCTCCGACACCTGTCTTTCCTCCATTTGTGTCTTCTTTGTATCATGGTCTGTAGCAGTCATAGCTACATTGGTCCATGGCACAAATGTAAAGTCTAAAAGCATTTCTAACATTAATACCCTTACTTGACTCCAAAACCTTTACAAGACCAGATCTACCTTTTAAAATTGTTAAAACTTGTATGATCTGTATTTTGTGAAACAGTCACGTTTTAAAACTGTTATTTGGTTGAACTTTTTCTCTTCAGCTCTCTTCTTGTTTGTCTGCACATAAAACTACATAGAATTAAAAATCTAATAGTCAGCAATAATTGACAGACCAAATCCAACTGCTGTTTGTCATATTGTTTAACCTAAGCTGATGATTAAAGGGGAAGTTTTTTTTTTTTTTTTTTTTTTTTTAAACCTGGACCTTATTTCTGACATACAATACGTTCATCTTCTCACCGATAACTGCCGCTGCAGCACAGCTCATTCACTCCGTGCTCTGTGACGGTCGGCTATCTTCACACGGAGTTTGCTACTGCTAGTTTTGTGCAACATGGCAATTTGGAAATACGCAATAACGAACCATGTTACCAGCAGCAGTAGCAAATTCTGTGTAAAGATGCTGCTGCGGCAGCGCCGGTTGATTAAGTCATCCCACTAGATGCGTGGGGGGAAATAACAACAACAATGCAGCTCTGAACTAACAGTGCAATTTATGTATTTTAATGCTTCTTCCACTCCCTGCTGCAATGCTTTTATTTTATGTAAAGCACTTTGAATTGTTTGTACATGAAATGTGCTATTTAAATTTGATTTGATTTGATTTGATTTGATTTAGTACACATTCATTCATTCATTCGTCTTAAAGTATCGGTGAAATAAAGACAGAAAATACATTATTTAGAGGCTGTATTGTCTCTGCCCTGTTCTCTCCCGTTATGTGGATATACGCGGATCTCGGGTGATCTAAATATCTTCCGAAGGACGCCGACTTTCACCAAACTGTTATCAGTGAGTAGATGAACGTATTTTATGCCAGAAATAAGGTCCAGGTTTAAAAAGGTCTAATGGTAATATGTCAAATATTTTTCTATAGGAAAATGAATTTTGTTTTTCAACTTCATCACAGAGGGCACGTGGAACATTTTAATGACTTAAAGAGCAACAGAGCTGAGCAAAATAATGTATTTGATAAAACTGTCAATATCAATATGTGGAAAAACTTCAAAATGAAGTAGCTTTAACACCGCAGGTGAACACACATTTGGTAGAAATCTAAAAAGATTTATTCATAAACGTGTGCAAAAGATGAGCACGGAAATCGAGGGTAAATGGTGAATAAATTGGTTTCAGAGCAAAGTTAGTCACCAGCCATTTCTAAATTTATATGACAGAAAAGCTTATGAGGGTAATGATTTTCAATGATTAAGTCTGTAATTATTACAAAATAAACCTGAGAACCTATGATATTTGCACACATTTCATTGCTCAAGCTGTGAGGACGGGACTTATCAGACTTATTGTCGGATAGACAGTTTTTTTTTCCATGATTATAAATCCTATTCTGAAATGTAATAAAATACAATTTGTTTTCAAACCATCTTTAATAGAATTTAAATGTGGTTTAAGTAAGGGGAGGTAAATGATCTCCAGGAAAGGGTAAAGGGATTATTTCTGCAAGCTGCAGATTAATTCAGCAATACTCTTCTGTCCTACAGAAAGATTTATCAAAATAAACTTCACAGTCTTTCTGCTGTTCTAATTTACATGCATCTCACAAATGAACCATCCCACTTGATTTTACGCCATTCCATACCAAAAAAACAGGATAACCTCGCATCGTTCCCGTCTTTCCCCTGTAGTGAACACATCCCAAGGGTAATTATATACCAGCTGTGCTGACATAAATCCTCATTTAGCTCTATTGTGTGTTGAGAGAACCAACACACTGGAGCTCCCTGAGGTAGCACTGGGAATATGCACCTTTTATGTGACGTTAATGATGGCAGTGTTATTGCTTGAAGCCTAAAGGTGATGAATAACAGCCATTACTTTCCTATTTGGTGGTTGACGGCTGTATTAAAAGTCAATCTTACCTATGAGATGGTGACTAAATGGTATACCTGTGAAATTGAATCAGGGACTCACCATCTGCTGTTTGATGTTATTTTGGTGTGGTGGAGCGTTTTTTCACTTTCAGACATATTGGAAAACACAATTATTTCAGTTGGTGGCTGCAGAAAATCAAGGAACGCAAGGAAATCCTTTCGATCAAATCAAGGTTGTTCTATCGAGGTGTTTTTGTTTTTGACTTCTAAACTAAGAGATGACCACATTAAAGTGTATGAAAATCAACACAAGAGTTTGATGTTTAAGACTCTGGGTGTTTAAAACTTTACGCTGAAATATGTGCAGAAGGTTTACCAGGAGAAAAGCATTGCAGAGCCAAGCTGCAACACAGTTTTCAAGCAAGAATCTAGTTCATTTTAGAAAGATACTGTAATTAAATAGTTATCATTTTCACAAGAGTGTGCCCCTGACAAGGCGTAAAAGCCACCAAAAACAGAAATAAAGTCATCACCAGATCGCCAGAGCAGGCCTAATGGATTGTGAAAATGTTTATTTAAAATCTTCAGTTGTAATGTTACTTTTCAAAAACATTTGGTTAAATAAAATCAAGAATTTGCAGCAATAAAATCCATTGAATAGGTCTATTCAGTTTGCATGGAAATGTGAAAGAAGGCATCTTGTCATCCTATCAGGATTTTTCCAGCTCTGTGTTACTAGGAAGAAAATGGATTGTGTTGAACTCTGATGGCTGGGCCATCTGCAGAATTACAGGCAGCAACATGATAGTAATTCCATGAAATTTATTTGAAATTAAATGAAATTCACCAATCATACCTTTTCCCTAAATGGGTGGGCTGGGCAATCACAAAATGTAAGACAATTTCCACCACAAATATAAAGCTACCTGAGGGATTTTCAGTGTAATTCTTAACTGGAAAAGTGATCTGAACACTTTCAGCTTAAATCTGCATCATTGCTTTTCTAAACTAAACATGACATGCATTTAATAAGATCAATCTCAAATCAGTTAATCTATTCTTGAGTATGCAATTACAGGTCACTGGTGGTTGGCTTGTGTGTGTGTGCTCTCAAACGCTTTGAACGCTAGGTTTTCTGTGCTCAGCTGTTCAGCATTTCAGCACCCAAGTGAATGCTTAAATTGTCTGACGGTGCGGTTATTGGCCAGGAGGAATTAGATTTCCGTTTTTTTGATAATTACACAGTTTTTAAATCACACTGCCAGACTATCTCCTGAACTTTTGTTTTAGAGCTGAAGTGGTCAAAGAAGACTTTGGCTGTTAGACAATTCTATAAAAGGACAGAGGCAAGGTTTGATGGTGCTGTCTCCCCTGAAGTTGGAAAAATGTGTAAACAACAAATACATTTCAAAGCAACACTAGAGAACTTTGTGAAACTTATGTCTACGTGCATCTGACTTGTTTCGGAGTACACCAACCTTTGTTATGCCTATTGTCGGGCATGAAACTACCCTGGGGGCTGACATACCACTCATAACTTTGGTTTCCATCCCTGCACCACACTGCTTTGCTTTACATTTTTTGTGGGCTCTTTGTAGCATCTTCAACTTGATAACAAATTCACACGCATGGCTGTACATGTGCAGGGCTCACACACTGGTGTTTGTTTTTATGACGGTGCTGTTACATTACACATCTGTAGGGGAAGCCAAAGGGCAAAAGATTTTCCAAATTATCTAGTGTTACTTTAAATAGGAATGTACCTAATCTGGTAAAACTCTGCCCCCTTTGTGGTGATCATTTGTGAACAACCAAAGTTCCAAAATCAGCCTTTAAAAGTAATATTCACACTTAGGCTTAATTGCCATGTACATCTGTAGTGACTTATGAGGGCAGCACTTATCTCCTCTTTTCGACACCTCCACAGGGAACTTCAAACAGAAGCAGTTTTGCGAGCACTTTCTCGCAATCAGAGAACAGGCTGCAGGTGCAACCCAAAACTACAAACTCTGTAAAATTCTGTGAAGATTCTTTAGCAGCTTACCTCCCAGAATAGACTAAACAGGGCGTAATTACTGTCATTCATGTAATAAGAACATCTCATCACTTGGCAGTCATAATACCAACCTTTTTGTCTTTCTCCCTGTATTCTACCTCAAGCAGCAAATGTAAATGTCACCATGAGCTGTGATCCATAAGCCCTTCTTTTTCACAGAATGGCTCACTGTTTGATTGTACAGCTAAACCTTTAAGACTGCCAGCATGTCTGTAATGGGATACAACAAAATCTTTGTCATCTCTAGGGATTCAAACTCCTCCTCATGAAAGCATGTGAGCATGAATGAGTCTCCTCCCCACTGACTCAGATATGCAGCGTAGGAGCTCAATGGGAAAATGTGAGGAGGAGATTTACAGCTGCACAGACAGCATTAAGTAGCTGCAGTGATGTGCAGTCACGTTTTCTATATATCATAATTCCGAGAGCCAGAGAACAATATGGTGGTAGAATAGAAAAAAAAACAACTTTTGCATGACATCCTTCCAATATAAAGACATGGGGGATTTCTGTTACACTATTGAGACAAATATGTCATCCAGCTAAGAGAAAACTATACTTAAACAGATGCACACTGTGAGCTAAATATTTGTTACAACAGAAAACCTCAAAATCCTTGTGTACTAACTTTTTGAGAATCAGAACTGAGGATCAGGATAAGTTTTTTATGTACATTTGAAATGTGAAATTCAGAAGTAGACACTTTCACAATCTCTAGTGCTGTTTCTTATCTGTTTGAGATTCTGCATCACTGAGTCTAGATGTGTTAGGAATTAGAAACCTGTTTTACAGAAAAGTTGGGGAATTAAAAAAAAAAAAATCAGTTTAAACTTAAATCTGTAGTTTTTTCATGAGTTTGAAGCCATTGAAATTTGGACTCATTGTACTGAATTTAGAAATTGATGCCAGCAACACGCTCATAGTGAAATGAATAAATAAATAAGTAAAAGATTCTCTTTATTTATTTATTTTTTTAAATAACTTTGGTCTCTCAACATTTACAGAGCATAACATTGTGAAATGATTCAGGGAGTCAGGGGAAATCTCAGTATATGAAGGACAGGGCCAGAAACTACTTTTGGATGGCATTCAAGCCTTCAGGTGGTATTGCATGAGAAACCGTCATGCCACCATGATCAATGTAGCCATATGGGCTCAAGAGTACCTTGGAAAACCATTTCCAGTCAACAGTCTACTGCTGCATCCAGCAATGCAATCTGAAAATATGACGCAAGGAGGAAGCCATATATCAATCCAGACACCGCCAAGTTCTCTGAATACAGGCTCATCTCAGATGGACAGAAAGACAGCAGACACGTGTTCTGTGGTCAGATGAGTCAATGTTTCAGACTTTGGAAACACCGATGTCTGAACATCTGGATGCTCTGTACAACTAGCAGCAGGCGTAATAGTCACAGACTGTGTGTCTGAGCCCGGAGTCCAGATTGTTACAGATAGAAAAGCTATGGAGCATCAGGAGGAGGAGAATGAGACAATAACAAATTCTCCTCTGAAAAACTGCAACATTTTGTATCCGCAGTTCCAAACGCAGTTGAAAATTGTAATGAAAAAGTGGAGTGATGCAACACAGTGGTAAACATGTGTTTGAAAGTTAATCAGTGTTGCTGGCTTCACATTTTAATCTACAGATTTAACTTTTTCTTGCATTCTAGAAAATTTCCCAACTTTTCTGGAAACTGGGTTTGTATTAGGCAACAAAAAGCTGAAAGGATTTCCAGTTCCACATATATCAAAGAGCCAGAACTATGTTTTTTTGAGTTCCTTCTGCCCGCGGTGTGTCACATATTACATAATAGGTCTGCAAAGTTACACAGCCCAAAGTTCAGACCAATAGATAAATCAGTAGCTAAAATGAATTTATCACTACTATCTGTCAGCAGTGCAGCCCCAGCTATTTATTTTACTTCTTTCATTTTTGCTAATGACTGTTTCTGAATCAGGTCAAAAGAGCGGAGCAGCGTGCACATGGAAGAAGCTGTCCTCAGTGTGTGTGACTCAGTAACACTTAGTGTTAAAGTTGTGAAATGGCCTATTTTAACCTAAAACAGTCATTTTTCTTGCCAAAATACAAGCAAACTCTTATAGAAAACTTAAAATAATATAAAACTTTGAACTCAACTAAAAGTTCATATCGTGTTTGAACCCCAAACTTTGGATTGATAGTCCTGTGTTGGATCTGCTCATCCCCCTACAGCCTGAGGGATTTGTCTGTCCTTATTCAGCCTCACTTTTTCCTCAAGTCTCCCTGTCAGAAAGGACTTAAAGAGATATGGAGCTTTTCAGGCAGAGGTTAACAAGAAGTCCTCCAGCAATGTACCATATCAAAAATTAATGCAATATTTGAACATTAAAGCAAGTCAATCTATTTTTACGAATCTCAAAAAACTAAATTCTGAACTTGTAAATATGTGTCATTTAAATAAACTAAATGCGAGATATAAATGTATAAAGTTGTTAGAGGATCAAATAGAAGCTCTTGATTGTTGATCGTTGCTGCCATGTACATCTAAGGTGCTCCATGATCTTCACTGAAACTAATTCTGTATCTTATTCTAAGGGTTTTCCCTTCGGAGAAGTCTGACCCGGAGAATTACAAAATGTATCTTTGACTGAGTGAGTAAAACATTCTGAAAGAAGAACCAAGGTTGGGACATCAATATAGATGGATAGAACAGGGAAATATTTCCTTCATCCCCGTGGGGGAAATTAAAAAATTTGTTAGATGTTATACATATATATATTTATCATATATCATATATTAGGTTGAACTACCATAAAGAGTTAAATTAAGAGCTGAACTTTCAGTCACTTCTAATTTACAGTGCAGCTGAGTAGGGATGGAAATTGATAATATTTTTACGATTCCAATTCCATTTTCGATTCTGCTTAACGATTCGGTTCTTTATCAGTTCCCTTATCGATTCTCATTTGGAGAAAAAGGACAACAAACCAGTCGATAAGCATCAACTTTGTTTAGTTTAGAAGTAACACGAGTCATGACCTTACAAACCCAACAACGGTGAGGTCCACAGTGGTCTATCATGGCCTGGGTAATTTAACTCTTCCCTGCTCTGGTGAAAGGAGAAGCTGGAGGTAGACGTAAACTGGGGCTAGTACCACCAGCCTCTGGCTCTGAGCCAGTCAGGCTCTGCCTCTCATGATTTCATCTAAATGTAATGCCTGAGAAGGCATTCATTTAACCTTAACCGTTACAAACAGCAGGTTTTACAATGAGGCAAATGGTGCTAACATGATAGGCAGTGTTTGTTAGTTAGTTAGTTACCTGCAGTGTTAGCCGAGGACATGCTAACGTTGCTAACGTTGCTGGGTTCAGATTCACCAACGTTGGTCCGGAGTGGATTGAAAACGCGACATTCATTCATAGTTATTGCATGTTGGTAGTATTTCCTCCCTTTGGTGAAATATTCACTTTGCAAGTTGCCCTGTTGTCGTCTTTTTTAGGGATGTGTAATCAAACTTTCGAGTGTTTGTACCGCTTGGGCGCCATGTTTACTGTTGACTGCTGGCTGCACTGGACTCGCCACGCAACGTTGCGTGGTGACGTCATTCGCGCCCACTGGAATCAATAAGGGAATCGTTTGCAAAATTGCCAAATGATTCCAAGGAATTAAAACACTGGGAACCGGTTCTCAACAAGAACCGGTTCTCGATTCCCATCCCTACAGCTGAGGTACAATCTTAAGATTGCAACGACAGATACAACATGCAGCTGGAACTATACTCACGAAGCAGAGACTGAATGGCCAGTCTGTAGGAGCTGGCGTGTCGATGAGGCTGCCATTGGGTACACACACTGTTCATCCTCACTTGATATGTACTCAGGTTGGTCACCCCGAGGTACACTGTAGGAAAGACAGAAAAAAAGTGTCACTGTTTTAGCTTTTTACCAGTTTGTGTTGAGGGGATTTATATCAATACATTCATTTTCATATAATAAGAATGTTTTGCTCTGCACACAGTTTGGGTTAATAAAGAATACAGATTCTTTGATTTCATCAACAAATTGTTATGTAACAGTCAGTCGTGGCAGATCTTGTTTAACTCCACTCACTTTGCCCCAATTCTTATATCGTGCCTCTGGACCGCTAACAGAATTAGCAATGTGACATTTTTTTGTGGAACTTTATGGGGGCTTTATATTTATAGGGTTTTGTGCATTCTTCTCTCCACACTCCTATAACACTGCCACATATAACTGTACTGAGCTCACATGAGAGAAACCACATACAATCATGTATCCAGATGACGGACCAAAAAAGCGTGTGGCTTGTTGGTTTCAAGGACACTAAAGTGCATTTTTATGAAGTTATTTGCAGACATAGGGTGAAATGCAGCTGCATTGTCTTTGCTCAGTAAGCATAGCTTACGTACACATTCCCAAACAAACCCACACAGTCTATTTATGCAAATGAAATGTATGTGCTTTCAGTGTCTGACTTCTGAAAGCAGCACTTGTTCTGAGCTGAAAGACATTAGCATGTACGTTTCTGTGAGATGGTAATGGCCTTGTACATCTCAGTATATTTTTGCCTCGCCACTGACAAAATAGAATATTTTCAACATGAGCCAAGTACCTAATCTACATGATTTTGACCTTCATACAAATGTATAATTCATATCTGCATATTTTTCCTGTAAAAATCTCACCATATCGTTTAGTGAGAAAATCAGAGGGTTTCTTTATTCAGCCGGTCTACAATCTTATACAGAAAACAAGACACGAACCATCAGGCCTGGATATATTGTTCATATTCTTGTGTTTATATTCCAAATAAATTATTGGTAAATTCACAGAGAAATTATTTGAGAAACATCTGCCGTAAGTTTCCTGTTCAAACAGGTGGATAGTAGTTTTGGGATTATTTCTTTGAACAATAAAAGAGATAAAAATACACAGCGCTTCAGATGGAGTTCACCTTCACTGTAACTATCTAGAACAGCGTTAACATTTCTTATGAAGTGACACCAATTCACTCGCGCTTCATTTTCCCCTCACCCAAGATGCTACTTACATTTGCACACTCCCAAACCTAAAAGAGTGTGTAGCCTTTCTAAGTATAGAAGCCTTTGACTTCAATTCCGCTTCACATTTGGCTGCTAACTGTTGAAGTGCATGGACTATCAAGTGTCATCAGAAATACTGCTACAGCTGCTACTTTGTGTTTTAAGGTGTAAGTAGATGACAAAAAATTGCTCAGCTTTTGAGTACAGAACCCCACTTAAAAGGAAAAAAAATTGCAATTATCCCCTTTAATCGGGAAAATATTTAAATCAGTGTGAATAGAGTTGATCATTCTACAGATATTTCATAGCAAGCAAGGTTGCATACTGGCATTGGTTGCTGTTTCATTGTTTGTTGTTTGCCTTCACTTTACCTTCTACAAATTTGCTGATATTGAAAATATTTTAAAGTACACACAGTGATGATATCTACACAAAAAGAGCAATCATTTTGGATAAGTCTGTGGGATACCTTTTTTCTCATGCTGTACACTCTACCCAGGTGCCACTATAGACTATTTTCAGCTGCGAACCTGGGAATTTTTTTGCTTTATTTTCTGGACATTCACTTGTGGTAATGAGGTAAAAATTCTATATTGATGACAGCTGATACCATCACTTAAAATATGGCTTTCAATCCACAAATATGGTAATTGTTAAGTGTTTCTTAGTGTTTGGGACAGCAATTTTGAGATCTTTACTTTTGAAATGTGGCGTTTCACTGAGCCCCATTTTTTTTCACACTATGAACTAGTGTGCTAAAACAACGTATTAACCATATTTGCATGGTTAATACGTTTTAAAGAAAAACCTTGAGTGCCACTCATCTTTTTCTTCTAAACAAGTGTGATACTTGTTCTGGTGGCTGACATTGACGCATCACTCCACTCATCACTTTTGGCCCATTGGCTTCATTAACATGCTGCTGAGGAAGATGACACTCACTCCATTTCCCTCCTGGGCTCACACACACGCCTCATCTTGTTCTTTTTTCAAATAAACCAATCACTCCAACTTTGTTTTAGTTTGTACCCTTCATCTCTCCTCTTTATCTATCCAAACTTGTCCTTTATTTCCACCAATATGTGCTTAATTGTCATTCAGGTGGTGAGAACTGGCTTCGATGCAAAGTCACAGTCTCCATTTAAAAAGGTACATGTTTGTGTATTTAGCTGACACTTGTATTTAGAGTCCTTACCCACAAAGGAATGAAAATGGATGATGGTGTGGGGGGTTGCTGTCCGATTCAAGGAGACTTCAAAAGGACATGCTTTCAGTTGACCTCATTTGGTTGTCATGGAGATCAAAATGTTGACTTTTAGGTTCGAAATGGACTATTTCACCAATGGTCCAGACTGCTGTGAAGACGTTAATTATCATGCAGGAGAGGGAAATCCAGGCTCTAACTCAAATGATTGTACTTAAGAAGCAGGCACTCAAAAAGCTCTGGGGAGACTTTACATAGCCAATGAGATAACTTAAATCCAAAGCCTCTCCAGTTCATTCCAGGGCTGGTATTGAAATAGATGAAGTTGCCATGAGGAGTATCAGTTGAATATAAAGAGTTTGACGTTTGTGAATGTCGGGCTGCCGCTCTAATTAGATTCAAAGAGATTGTTGTATTCAGTACATAGACAAAAAAGACCAATATTAATGATAACGGGTAGAAAATGTCAACCAAGCACTCGAGTTACTGAAAAACTGCGAGTAAAGAAATCCTGGTAAAATTAGCACTGAAGCCCATTTCCACCACAGTGATGAACACAATAACAATCTTTGAAGTTACAATTTTGAATTATAATATCCAAATTTTGACTTACGTAAAAATGTGAAACTTTGAAATATTGTAGAAATCTTTACGGACACCCCCACTGGCATTAAGAAAGCCCTCACACGTCATCAGGTGGCTTTTTTTCTTTTTGAATGATTGAGCCAAATTATAACCATCTGTATAAGTGAGAGTGACATTGTGTAGCTTTCTCATAACTTCTGAAATGCATTGTTCAGATTATATACCACTTCAAATTCAGTGTTTTGTTTTTTCCAAAACAATTCTAGTGTTCACAATGCTACCGGTAAGGCAATCTTTTAAAGTTGGACTTATTATTACAGAATGACAAATTATTTTAATTGTGATGAAGTTATTCGACGAGCCACCATCATACAACTTATAAGTTATGTTGACTGGTAATTTACTCAAATATTTGTAAAAAAAATGTACGCAGAAATTCTCAGTAGCCAACATTTATGTCCAACAGCAATAGATCTAAGCTGTAACTTCAATTCAGAGAAAAGGATAATGAACTTACAGGTCTTTGCCCTCCCTGAGAGGGCCTCACTGGATCCAGTGGTGTAGGATGCGATGACTTTGACACTGTACTCTGTTCCGCTCAGTAGGTTGACAATCAGCATGGTGTTCACATCCTCCCCGACAAAGGTCTCCAGAGCTGATCCAGGGGCTGCAAAGGGGCAAGATAATTGAGAATGCACTTCAAGGAGGAGCAAATGACCCATGAAGCTAAGAAGCAGAGAGCAGCAGGTTCAGAGGTGATGATTAGATTAAAATCTAGCAAGTGCAGAGGATGAATTTATGTCCTCTTTGGTACATGCACCTAATCATTTGACCTTGAAAAAACCTGCACACTTCAATTGAGCTCCTGACAGGTACTTTAAGTCAATAATTCAGGTGTATTTTATGCTAGAAGCATAGCCTTGAGCCATTAACCGTGGGCAGAGAAGCTTAAGGCCAGTAGATTTAGGCTGCAGAAGTCTGCTTGGCTCACTCATTCAACTCCCAGAAGAAAAATTACTGTTAAATAAAATCAGGTTTGATATGACATATCACAAATCCGCAGAAGACCAAAATTAATAGTATGTCTATAAAACACTGTTCAGCATTGGTCTCTAGGAGATTGACCTGCAGGGTCATCACCCAGATAATCAAAATCATTATAAAATCCTTGAAAAGGGCACACATATTTTACTGAATATCTGCGCTAAAACATTAATCTATACTACACAGAGTAAATTCAAGTCAAACATTCTCAGTTTTACTCTTAGTCTAATGTACTAAGCAGTTTATGTGAGTGTTAATTACCAGAAAGAGGCTGGTAGACGACCCTGTACCCCATGGTTGGTGAAGGTGGAACATCCCAGCTGATCCTGAAGCGGTTGTACCATTCCTCTGAGACTCGCAGGTTCTTAGGAGCTGAAAGAGGAACTGAGGTGGGGGAAGGACAAAGTGAAATTTACCACAAAAGAAATGACAGATTTTATGCTTTTACCTAAAACATTAACAATGAGACAAAATAATATATAAATAATACAATTCTCCATTCCACAGGCCTAACATAAAACAGGATAGCATTAAGTGAAAATAAGTTAATTTGGGTTTTCTTATCCATCAGGACGTGTGTTTATTAGCTACTATTGGGATAAACACGGGTTTACAAATACACAGAAAATATGACGAATGAAACAGAAAAAAAGAACATTTAAAAGTTAATAAGACAGGAGGGAAGTGGGGAAGAGAAAGAAACACAGAGATCAACATTTTTAGGAAACAGTTAAAGAGAATCTATGTAAAAAATAAATCCGTTGATGGATTGTTTCATATAAACGTAATTCTCAGCATAGACTTATCAAAAGGTGCTTTAATGATGAATAATGTCATCATTCAGCAGAGAGAGAAATGTGCAGGGAGAAGGACAGAAACCAAGCTGGCAAGAAAAAGATAATAAAGAGTCAGGAAAAGCATGGAAATTTGATAAAACTTCATAAGACTTAAGAAAATTTCAATAGTCAGCACAGTGAAAAATGTGAAGTCCCTCTCCTATAACAGAGTACATTTAAATAAATCTATAAGAAATAAATTAAAATCAGAGGACTAATCACCAGCTGGCAACTGGGACAGAGCTTATTTTAAATTAAAGACGATTTTCAAGCCATCTGTACTATCACAAACAGTACATCTGCAGTCTTTTTGCAGCTCCTTCTGATAGATTCAGATCCTCGGCAGATCCCCTTGGTTGATGGGAAACGTGAAACTTCTCAGGTCTAAATCCCTGAATGAATCCGCTAGCTGTTCGGTTTCACATTTAAAGTGCAGCAAACCTCCCATTATTCTCTCCATGTTCCATCATTCCACTCTGAGCTGAGTATCAGAGATTCTCATGAACTGAAACCTCCAAATTACACCAGCTCTTCTGCCTCATTTTACCTCTTCACCCTCTGTGCTCATTCGCCATTAAAAAACCAATCATACTCTGTGCTGTGGTCTCCCGTCAGTATCAGCTGCAAACTCATATGTTCAAATCCACATGTTATAACCTCCTCTTCTGTTGTATTATCCATCTTCACTGTGCCCTTCTTGCACCTGTAACAAATTCCCATCATCCTCTGTGCTCTCTCTGCCATCCCTCCCACGATGTGTTCGCCCGTAATGAGAAACTGGAGATTTAATGAAACTTTCATGGCACAGAACCCAATTCATGACTTAAGGACCATTTTTAAAAGGCAAAGATAATAATTCTGCATCTAAACTCAGTTTGGGTGCATAGGTCACAGTACACGCACCTGTCACCCAATTGCTCTTAAGATTACACTAAGTTACTAGTTTTCAGGTTCACGGGCAAATAAAGCATTTCTTACAGCTGGGCTTTTAAGGCCTCATGATATCCATTTGCCAGCCCACACTCACGCCACCAGGACAGGAGGAGGGAGGACCGCTTTTATGTTATTTCTTTGCGTGTTGTTTTTGATCATAATGTAATATCTAAATATCCTATGAGCTTCTGCTTGATCCCTTCTTAAAAAAAAGAATCCAATACGGACTTTAAAATCATAAACATGACCCTAAGATTAATTGCAAATAGTTTACGAAGATTCACACTAAAAGAGAAAATAATACATTTAGGTGAATTTTCTTCACTTTGAAAATAGGGTCAAACAAAATAACCTTAAGGTCAAATATCCAGACGCCACTTTGACTTTCTTCTTGCACATTTATGCTTAGGGTTAGGGGTTAATGCTAAAAGGTTAAGAGAAAGCTTAATAAGCTAAATAAGCTGTTATCTTTGTCTTGCAGAAGACAGCACAAAAATGGGTGTTCGCTCATTTAGATGCAGTCTGCACTAGTTTCTCGTCTTAGAAAGAAAAGCACCTATCAATCATCAGCCATGATACTGCTACTCTCATCAAGTGTCAAATACTCACAAAATTATGTGGAATGAGTTGATGTCTGAGGACAATCTGAGCTACAGGCTGCTCTTGGTTGTACTGGTGCTGTTTTTGGTTCTTTAGCCCTCTTTGAAAGAGAGTTTTATGAGTGAAATTAGGTCTTGAAAATGAAATAAAGAAGATTGTACAGTGAAGTTATAGTCTTCGCTTCTCATCTGTGCTTTTCAGTTATTATTTCATCCTCTTTGTGAATAGGTCATTTGTTGTTAGCCCCTCCCAGTTCAAGCAGATTTTCAACTACCGTAATCAGCATCTTCTCATCTCTGAGGGCTTCACTAGGTTTCAGGATGACTCACACAACTTCATCTGTGTTGCTGAAATACCCAAAAGCCTTCACTCGATGGGCTGAGAGTGATGCTGACAGATATTTCCTTGGAAGCACAGACGAGCCTTCGGGTCCTTCAGGACACTCTTTGATCAACTCCATTCAGACACAAAACCCCAAATTTGCTTTTAAAATCAAAATCCTCAGAGCTGATTTGTCAGACGTCAATTCATTCCTCATTGCTTCAAGTCTCAGATTCTCTGCCCCATCTCCCTCACGGTATGAGTCTAAAGGGTGTTGTTGGATTTTGTGAGCACCGGTGTCAACAGTGTCATGACCTGTGACTGACAGGTGCCCTTCATCCCTTTGATAGAAAACTAGAGCAGGCTGCATCTGACTGGGCAAACACTTGATTGTGGGCTTTCTTCTGCTACACCAAGATAACAGCTTATTTAGAAACTCTTTCTTATACAATTTTAGATAAAAATAACTCACCAGTATGTGTCCCTAAAAACATTAAAGGTGGAAAGCCACACTGGATATCCTTGACTTTCATGAAGTAGACTAGACTTTATGCAACTAATTTGATCTTTGTCAAATCATAATTAACAAAATGCATTGCACTTCTCATTTATGATGTCTGATCTGGAGGACGTATATCGTAAATGATCAACTTAACCCCTAACTGTTGAGTTCAACTGTCCACTTTGTCAAGACTTTTCGGTCACATTGTGCCACTATTTTCCTCTTTATTTGACCACTAAAAAGCCTGTTACCCTCTCTATATTCCTCCCACACCTCTTACACTAGTCACATCGTCCCTCACTGGATCTAACCCTCAGATTAGTCTGCCATTTCTGTCATATTATCTATCTTCAGTTTGGGGCAAAAACCCAATCGCCCCCTCTGCATTCCCTGTCACGCCTCCCTCAGTGTTCACTCCGTCCTTCACAAGTTAAACTCCCCAGATTACATCGGCTTCTTTTGTCACGTCATCTATCTTCACTCTAAAAATCCCCATCGTCCCCCATCTCTGCATTCCCTGTCATTTTTCCCCGGGCGATCATCTCATCCCTCACTGGCTAACAGGAACCATTCATCACCAGGTGTCGGGGGCCTGTCGCTTAAAAAGTGGGGAGCATCGTTAGCGCCTGCTAATGTGCGTAATGTGCAGCACAGGGAGACATGATGGGACACAGTGGAAAGATAAATGACTTAGATTTAGAGTTTCTTTTTTGCTGAAAGTCGAGTGTTTGTTGTGTATTGCACTTGACAGCAGAGAAAATCATTAGCCCCTGCTTGAGCATTTATGGAAGGAGAAAATAAGTATCATTCCTACATTTTTTTTGCCTTTACCTGCACAATAAAGAAGATGAATGTTGCACACAGAGCTACTGTGACAGTTTGCTATCTCATTTTCCTCACCTGAAATTGTCTTGAGAGTAATGAGCTGCTCTGTAAATCCACTCTGGTTGGATTTATTTGGAATATACTAGAATTTATCGTTTCGTGGTGTTTTAAATCAGATATGATATTTCTTCAAACTGACAGTAAAAAAAACGCCAATATTCACAATAGGAACACTTTAAATTGCTTTAATCAACAAATGCCATCAATAGATTTTGAAAAATCATCTCACTTTTCCCCAGAAATGATTTTACTTTGGCAATTTTTCACTTTAAAAAAACTGTATCATTTAGATTTATGATTAGTATTGGTCAACATCATTGAGTTAACTGTTTTCCTTTATTGTTTCTCCCAGGATTCATGGTTCAAAATAGGAATGAACTATTTTAAGTAATTTTGTCAAGAATAATAGGTCAAATGCTCCCGAATCCACTCTACTACTTCTTTCAAAATAGTTCTTTAACCAAGAAAAGATTCTAAGGAATAACAATAGCTATCATGTTTATGCACTGCTTATATTGCTTTATTTGTGTCAGAGTAACTAAAGTTTAGTTTTACTAAATGGCAACCATTGAGGGTATCAATAACTCCCCAAATCCTTCTTTGGAAGTTAGCAAAGGTTGGGTGTCCACACACTGAAACACAACCCATGTTTAAAGATGAGGATTCTCTTGCATGTTTTATGACCATTAGCATATCTGTTCCTCTCCAGTTAACATGTTGAACATATTATCCAGCAATTGCTTATTCACAACTCCAGCTGTGATGGCCCAGTACATTCTCCGTTTCAACATACAGTATAATTAATATAAGCAGGGCTCTCACATGAACTGTAGCTGTAAAATGTTCCAGTCGAGCTCCATATGTTTTTTATTTTCATCACGTCTCTTACAAGCCTTTCAGGCATCCAATTCGGCTTGATTTAATTTGGTTTGATTGAGTTTGTTTGTTTAAGCCAGATGTAGTTTACTGTACTCTTTAATAGCCTGATTAACATAGACTTTCAAATCTCTTCGAGATTCTGGTCTGACCAAGACCATAACGAATACGATTCGAAATGGCCTGGTCAACCCGCCTCCCTCGGGTTGCTACTGGTTGTGGCCAGAAAAGGCTGTGCCTAAGCTTAAGCCAATCACACCACTCTTTCCTCTGACGTATGATTTAGCTACCAGCGGGGCTAACTGGTAGATTAAACTCTTACCAAAGCCAGTAGGGAGCAAGGCGAAAACGTCTTTCCTGTCAAGAAATGATTCAAGGGCTGTTCTTTGCTCGATTTTTAACGAGAATCTCCCGTCGAACACTTTCATTACAGTATCTACAGCAGTGTCAAAAGCTTGACGCTGCTCCATGTTGACATTGAATGAAGCGCTTCCGTGTACAATCCATGGGTTGAGTGGCAGTTCAACCACGTCACTACCTTGAACACGCCTCTACCCTGGGCCGTTGGCGCTGCTCAAAGTTGATTGCTTCCCGACAAAGTGGGTGGAGTTCCCATTTTTTCGGGAACTCGAATCCACCTGAATGAGCAGTTTGCCTGAGTAAGTGTAGCAGAGCCGAAGGTGTTGTGTCACTGCGAGGGTGGAGCCTGGGTAACTCTTTAATATGTTGTCAGGAAACTATTATTTTCCTCACACCTTTATTGTGGCCTGAGTGTGCCGGACATACCATCAGTTCTCTGATGAAACAAAGTCCAGCATTCACTTGTTTTATTATACTTATGTCCTTTGCCAACTTCTGAGGGAAATACTTGACTCTTTAGCCGTTAAATGTTACATCGAATTCACAAGCTAGTTTCCAACTGCCTCTTTCTTTACAGCTGAGCAGGTAGTGAATTAATCACCTGTCAGCTGTTAGCGGAAATAATGCTGCAAGAGTTGTGAGACTGAGCCAGAACAGTACAGCTACACTGTAAAAATGTGTCAAGCTGAAAGGAGGTGCAAAAGTAGATGGTAATTTGCTGTAAATGTATCACTGCCTGAGGCAACTTACTGTATGTCATTTGATTTTGTTATGAAATACAACAATTGAAACTGGGTCAAAATGAACACATTTAACGTACAAAAAATGTAACAATGTGACTTACGTGTCCGCCCCATTTGAGAGGCAGTTGGTCCATCTCCCTCAGAATAAACAGCGGTAACTGTGACTTTGTACTCTGTATCTGACAGGAGAGGCTGCAGAACCAGGCTATTCTGACCAGTTGGAACAGTCCTCTGTAAGCAAAAGGAAGAAAAAAAAAACAGTTTAAGGAATCTTCAGAACCAAGGATCAAACAAACAAAACTGCATTAGCCGTTTAATAGGGGTGAGACAGTGAGAGTTTCTGCAGAGGAGTTTTAGGTTTCAGGTGCTGCAGAGGTTAATTGTGCCCAAGTTTCTGTCTCAAATGTCAGCAGAGTTGGCCCTTTGTTAAAACTGATCCCGAAATGACTCATCAGTCCCAGTGAAGCACTGTTTTTGTGCTGCAGACATGTTAATCTGCTTCCTTACCCTGCGGGCTCATATTCTCTTTTCATAGCTGCTTCTTTCTTCCTCGGCTCTTCTGCTGCTTGTTATACCATTATTTATCTCTCCCTGATTCTCTTTCAACATCTCTTTTTGATAAATCATAATTATCTAAAAGTGTATATTATTACATTTTCCTTTCCCTCTTTGACTCAAAACCACAGGAGTTCTCTGTCATTTTTTTCATCTTGCAGATGGTATGTCAGCTATATCTATTCTATACTGTTACAACAATATTCAAGTGGAGAGCAGTTTGTAGAAAATATAAAATGGAGACCAATTTTTTCCGCAGCTACAGGTAATTTAGTACTTGACAAATAAAGATGCTGCATCACACATCATACCACAGTTAAAACTGTACAACATTTCAGTGATGATAATCTTCCTGCAGACCTTCATAACTGATATGTGATCATATACTGAACACTGAGCTTATTTTGATGCCCGTATTGTTCTTCCGGTGACCGATGCTATTGTTGTTTTGCGCATGGGCGAAATCCATTCCTATCCTCAGGGCTGATGAACATCAGATTCCTGTTGTGGTCTCCCACTACGGCAGTCTCTGTGTCTCCCAGCCTCCGACTCTCTGTCAGACCAGTTTGCATTCTGAGCATGCACAGTCTAGCTTGGCTCCATCCACAACCCTTTCTACTTTCTAAAGAAAACTCTTTCTCAGACGTGCAAGTCAGACAAACACTGCAGGCCTCGACAAATCAATTTCAGCCCAGTCTGATGAAAAAGGCAGCAAGCCTCTAAGCTGTCACAGAGTCACATAGTTTGAATAAACTGCTTCCAGCTACACTCCTGATTTTTACTCCACCTCTTTGTAAATGTAAACATATTTTCATTCAATATTTATGTGATTCAGGAACCCAATTCTGTTTTGAAAGAGGCCCCAAGCAGACCCACAATGATAAGTTTCATCTATTTTCTTTTGCTGGAATGGAAAGCCTTCAAGGCAAATAGCAGGGCGCACTGAGAAGTACACAGGTGACAGGACTCAATTTAACACGACCGTATCAGTATGGCAACACATCTGTTACACTGCAGACAACTGTGGCCAAACAAAACTTACCTCGGTAAGGAGAGGCAGTTTTTAAACCTCAGGAATGCTTCACATTGACCAGCCACATTAAAACCGGGTTAAGTAAAACAATTTTATTATACTGTGACAATGTTATTATACTGTGAAAAAGTTGTAGGATGTATTAGGCAATAAGGGAAAAGTGAGTTCTGGATGTTGTTTTGGAGGCAGAAGAAACGACTCTGTGGTCATTCTTCCCAGATGGAAATGTGTGTTTTAATGTGTTTGGCTAAAATAAAAAAGTGTGGTTGGTGGTAAGTTTGACAGATTTACTTAGAATCTGACGACAGGAGTTGGATTTTCTAAAACTTTAAATAAGCTAAAGAAAATCGGTGACAGAGGAACAACCGTGATACCAAAACTTTTTAATTCTCCCTGGACAAAGTTTTTTACCCCCTGAGACATTATTTTGTTGCCGAGCAGTAATAGCCACAACTTTGTTCACGAACGGCGGCATTGCACTTGATGCCCGGCAGCTTTGTTTTATTGGACACTGAATGAAACAGTGGAGGGAAATAATGAAGCTTCAGTGAGTTCGGGATCCCAGCTGTCTGTGGACAGATGGCAGCAAAGTTGGGTTACCCCATGGCTACTCTGCAGACACTGACATCTGGAATTACAGGGGCAGAGTCATCAGAAAGGACATAATAAAGTTTTATTATTTAGAGGCTTGCAGAGCAAAGAGCAAAGAGCTCTGAGAGATTCTGTCTCAGTGACAAAAAGACTGTTTGTGTGCAATTAGGAGTGCTTTTTACTTTTTAACCACTGGGGTGGTAAAGCTGGAGAAAGAACTGTAAAGAGTCATATGACATCAAATTATAAAGTTAATATATGTATAACAGGCTTTTATGACACACCTAGAAGACACATAGCACCATAATAATTGCACTTGGGATGTGTTTACATCCACCTGAATAATGTAAACTGGTTTTGTCTTTATCAAATCCTGCACTAAATAAATATCTTTTGGGCTCTAAAGCTATAAAACTAGAAGTACCTTAAGATAACTCAGTGTTGCCAGTATGAAGATGTTTACACTGCAAAAAAATCTGGTGTTCGAACCGCTTTTTGCAAGTGAGTCGATCGAATTTGTCTCTCCAAACAGCAAATAACAGCATCAAGGTGTTTTGTTCGTTAAGCCACTGACCTATAGATTATCCAAACATTAAAAAGACATCTAATTCAAGGGAAGAACCATTGTTGTGGTGTCTTCACAAAACAGACAATTTGTTAATAGTCACATGAAGTAAGGACACAATTTGATCCCATTTCTTTAAATGCTTAAATGCCTCAGATAACACAATATGACAGTCAGAAAATGGTATTTTTGCAACAAAAATGTGAATCCCAAATATATTTTGGCTAAAGAAGTTGACATATATCACATGGGGTGCAGTGTGCCCTTAGAAAAACAAAACAACTGGAGGACTGCAAGAACTCAAGAAGTGGCCTAAAATACTATCCACAGCTATTAAATAGCATCTGAAGTTGATGTCCTGAAGAAATAGGGAAAAAATAATCCAGCAAAGACCAGACACGGGACCTGAGAGATGCATCTGGACCTTCAGTTGATCCACACCGTTCAGTTCTGTCATGAAGCCATTCTTAAGGAAGGGAAACAGGGGAGTAAGGCTGAGCCATGCCAAATGACACAATAACTGGACTGAAAATCAGACATCTGGCAGCAGGCCTTATGGAGTGATGAATCTTCCCTAGAATCCAGACCTCAAAATTATTGACCCAGTGTGGGATCATTTTGACAGCAAATGGAACAAAAGGCAGCAAACGTCCAAAGAGCTTCAGAATGTCCTTCAGGCAGCCTGGAGAACTATTTTTGAAGAAAATAACATGAGAACTTTTGAAAGAGGGTTCAGGCTGTGTCGAAGAATAAAGGTGTTCATATTGACATCAATATATTATTCAGAATTGAATTTATCAAAACACTGCGTTTTTCAGATAATTGTGATTTGAGCATTTAAAAAAAAGACACAGGTAGTCAGCCGGAATCAGGAAATGTCCGAGGATGAAAGCAGTGGGAACACAAAAATAAAAAACCATTGCTGAGAAGTTGGCAATAACAATGAAAATCCTCATTACATATATTTTTCCATTACAAAGAAAAGAGACGGGCAGTCAGCGAGGCATGAAGCTAAGATAAAAGCACTTCAAAGTCAAAGTTTTTAAATGTCAGGGAACAATACGACTTCACATTTTAATAAAGTGAGGAAAATGATTAGTCCTTAGAAAGTCCTAAAACCTGAAAGACCCAGATATGGCGAGTGTAGACCCGTCCATTCTTATCAGTGAGATCACACTTTTGATCTCACAGGACATTATGACACCCGTGTGTATCGTTTTTCTTGCTGTAGTGTGAACAAAGTTACCAAAGAAGCAAAAACTACCAGATTTGTGACAACATGTGTTCAGATTTTAACATCTCATTTATGATACTGAAGCATTTGAAAAGTAGAAATCTGCAGTTTGATGGAGTTTGAAACCATTTGATTACTACAGAACTAACAAGTGATAATTTATAGATATCAGCAGACTAAGATCAGATTCCATCAGTGAAAATAAATTGGGATTATCGCCGCCTCGACATCAATAACATTTAATGCGATACTTCTTTTTTTTTCCTTTAGAGGATGGTAGTGCTCCCTCGGCGGCTAAGAACCACAGAGCGAGAATGTCAAAGAAGCAGAGGAAGCTTGCAAGTTTTTTCCTTCCTATTTAGGTGGTAGCTATTGAGTGCTGCACTTGGTGATTCATAACCTGACTAGACTGCCAAACAGAACTCACAGCTGTTCGCACTTTGATAAGAGATCTCATTTAACAAGCTGCTGGTGCAAGCAGCTGGCAGCTCTTTATTATAAGGATGAAAAGGCTGATGTGGGACCCGGGTTCAGACTCAACCATGGAGGCACGACAGCCTCTGGTGTGGGGATGCCACAAATACACAGCTGTCAGCTCAGTCACTAAAATATGAGATACTTTAGGAAATAAATAAGAATTGGTAAGCTGATGTAGTGAACACACCCCACTATGATGCCTGTAGAAAATACGTAAAGGAAGCATGTTTAGAATCCTACATTTAGTGAATCAACAGCGTATTATAGCAGTAATATGGCAATATCAGAAGCCTAAAAAAAGAAAACAAAAGAAGAAACACACACAAGAGAGAGTCTGTGCTTCCACCGTTACCTGAGAATATTACTTAGTGAATTATGTCTGACCTGAAAACCGATATTCTTGGGGCAGTCTGTGGCGTAGTGGGTACAGCAGGCGCCCCATGTACAAGAGGCTATAGTCCTCGCTGCAGCTGGCCCCGGTTTGAGTCCCACATCGGATGGCCCTTTGCTGCATGTTGTTCCCCTTCACTCTGCCCCCTGCTTCCTGTCTCTCTACACTGTCCTATCTAATAAAGGCATAAAAAGCCCCAAAAAATAATATGGACAAAAAAAACGATATTCTATAGTCTCAGTTGCATGTTACATGCTACCATCATGTAAAAATGTCATTCGAATTTACGTTTTTCTTGTGAAATCTGGTTAGGTTTTAGCCTAATATTGAAACAAACAGAGCTGTTAGGATGAACCTAAACTGAGTTTTCACTTGAATCAGGAACCTTGCATTTTGTTTGGTTGTTGGTCCAACATCCTGACTAATCACTTGATTTCTACAATGTGGGGATAAATGATGCAGGCTCTGGCCATAAAACACAACTGTTGGGCTGCCATTAAAAGTTCTACATTTGTCTGTCTATAGTGTGTGACTACATTTTCTTGTTAAATTGCATATATGTTATTACTTACCAGGTCTTGAAATCAGCAAAAAGCTAATAAAACTAAATGTTATGACTAAGCATCAAGAAGTTAGAACATATGTCTTAATTATGCAACTTCCACAGAGTTGGAAAGTGATATCACACATCTGTAGACATCTTACCTTGTTATCAATATCTGTTTGGCAGTTTAATTCCTCCTAAACATGCTCACACACAGGTATGTACACGCAAAATCATACATTAAGGATATATCCACAAGGCAAGAACTTTGTTTCTGGATCAGTGTTTGTTTGCTGTAAATCTTCACACCATCTCTCTGTTGTGTCTCATTAGTTTAAAACCTCCCTTCTCTGTCTCTCTCTCTCTCTCTCTCTCTCTCTCTCTCTGTCTGTCTGTCTCATGAAACAAAGTCTTTGAAGATGCAACACAGTTTTCATCGTCATTATTATCCTCCCCCATCCTTTCTTCTCCAGCACAAAACTCTGACTGAAGGCCTGCCATCAACTTCAACATCTCTGTCTCCCCAATACCTTTGTTCTCAAAGAGAAACTTATAATCTGAAGGCCTGCCATCATCTTCATCAAGAATCTCCCTCCTTCTGTTGAAGAGAGACAATTTTCCATTTCATCTGTTCCTTATGCACCTTTTACCGCTCACCCAATGAATAGTAACAACGGCCAGCTCTAAACTTTACACATACTAAAGCTGTTATAAACCTCTGTAACAACAAAGTTTGAAGCTCATCACTGTTGATCCGTGTCCTCAATAGGTGCTCAGTAACTGTTCCAATGAATGGAAAGAAATTAAACAAATCTATCTCCACAGTATGTAAGGTCATTGCTGTGGAGCTTCTGTCACTGAGTGAAACAACACTCATTAAACACAAGAGACGGATATGAAATAATGATGCCGAAGGATGCTAGGACATATTTTTCAACTCAAGGAATTTTTAAATATTATTTTAAAATGAAGTTACATCATACATGGATATGGGAAGATGCAGCCAACACAGGTTACCTATACAATGAGAATGGGAGATAAGATTTTTACTTTTGGTCCCCAGTAGGGAGCTAACATTAGCCTTGAGGGGTAGAATTTTTAACATTGACAGCTACATCGCTGAGCTGCACTGTGAATATTAACACAGAGATTTTAGCTCTTAAATAATAAATGTGCTTGTTATTAATGGTGTGACCAATAAGTTGAGTTGCCAAGCAGTTCGGGAGATTTAATATTGCATCTGCAAACCCCTTGCAGTACTATATAATCTCAACACAGGTACCTACTGAGGTCTCAGACTCAATTTGTTCTCTGTACATTGAGAGGGGTGAGAAGGACACATATAATCACAAACTCCTGTAGACCAGACCTGATATTAACTGTAAATCATTCTGCCCTTCATGAACGGAGAAGATTTATAAACTGGCTCCATCCCACCTGTTTGAAAAGATGTTTCAGAGTATCTTTTAGAAAAAAAAATCATGCTATTTACAAATATTCAAGTGCAGCGAAATGCACGTGTAAATTAGCTCATGGCTGAAATGCCACAACCAATCAAGTACAAAAGTGACCGCCAAATAGATCCTACAAACAAATGGCCTGGCAGCTTAAAATCCATCCATCCATCCATCCATCCATCCAATAATGCTGCCGCTTATCCGGTTTGTGGGCGCATCAGTCTAAGCAGAGGTTCTCAAATCTCCCTCTACCCTGCCATCTCTCCAGTTTTTCTGGGGGGAGACTGAGTCATACCCAAATTAACCAAGTGACACAGTCTCTCCAGTGGGTCCCAGGTTTGCCCAGAGGGCTCCTCCCGGTGGGAAATTTCCAAATCACCAGTTCAGTGAGATGTCCGATGGCGATACTGACCAGATGCAGAGGAGTAGCACCTCTACTGTCAGAGCTCTCCACTCTATCCCCAAGGGTGAGTCCTGCTAACCTTTGGAGGAAGCTCATTTCCATCGCTTGCATTTCTTACCTCATTCTTTTGGTGACGAGATGTAGTTCGTGACTGGAATGTAGGTTGACTGATCATTCAGCAGCTTCACCTTCTGACTCAACTCTCTCTTCATCACGACAGACAGGTATAACGTCCCCATCACTGCAGATGCTGTCCTGACCCACCTGTCAGTTTTGCACTCCTTTCTACGCACACTCATGAACACGACCCCAAGGTACCCAAACTCCTCGTCCATGGTTTAAAATCCATCTCAATATCATATCATATTTGTCAGGGCGCTGAGAAATCTGAAGAAATATTTGACCATCTAGCTACCCTTCATTTTTAGAGGTGCAATTTAAGAAGTTTAGAATTTTTTACACACACACTCTTGCTTATGAGATCCCCTCTTCATTTCAAATACAATAAATACAAACAACAATGGCCTCTTCTAGTGCAAAAGTTTCTACTAATTGAAAATGTACAGCTAATTCTTATGAAATCCAGAGTAAAAGTGTGAAAAAGCTGCCTGTCTTACCGTCTCCTCTGCTCGGTCTCCCCTCGAACTGACATAGATCAGTCGATAATGTCTGATGTTTCTGGAGTCGGCAGCCTGCCAGGACACCCGCATACTAAACGTGGTTTCTTCATCGATCTTCATATTCTTCACCCCGTAACGAGGAGCTGGGGGATCAGACGGGGAGAAAAATGGATCAATTAATTAATACAGTCAGAGTGCCTCAGAGAGACAAACAAGTCACTCAAGCTCAAAACTGTCTTAGTTTCTGAGAAAGATAAGAAACGAGGATACCAAAATGTCATCATCGTGGCATTTAATTTACTCGGTTCTACAAATTCATATCAGTGCCTTGTCAATATCAAAACTTTTTCCTGCAAAACACATCAGAAATCCTCCTGATGAAAGATATGCTTCCTGTCTGAAGACGTGGGAACAGACTGTCGAATGCAATCAGTGAAACTTAAAATCAGAAATGTCTTTTCTTAATCCTCCATTCTGATTTATACTTAGCATAATATTAGAGATTATTGTAAACAGAGGATTTCTAAACCAACTTTCTTTCCTGCACTTAGAAAAAGGAGAGGAGGGAGTAAAAGAAAATAATGATCACAAAGAACGGAACTCTTACTTGCTGTTGTTGTTGTCGTTGTAGCGATGGTAGTTGTTTTCTTCGCTGAAAATAATAATAATAAATAATAACTGGTCCAATTGAAAAAGCAAGGAACTAAGTTTAATGGCTCATCTCAAATTTGTTTTAATTTAGAGAGCACTTTCTTCCACTGACTGGTTTACAGACAAATTAATACTATATATACACATCGTATTTGGCTCTCTGATAAACGACAACTAAGCCAAAACACTAAAACTTGAAACTTAAGTAATCACTGTTGCATTATTTGTGCAGTTTGTGAAACGAGAGAACATGTAGAAGAGATAAATTCCTTGAGATGTGGGAACATTTACCAGTAGTTTCTACAAGGACCTCCTCATCGCTCTCGACCTCATTCGCATAGATGGCAGCCAGGAGGACTTCGTACTCCAAAGAGGGAGTTAGTCCTGTAATCAGGTATGTGTTCACATTCCCATTCACCATAACCTGAAACAGAGGAATACGATGCTGTATTACATGCATACATGCTCAGCTGAAAATCCAGAGAGGATCCTGAGGTAGATTGTAACTCAGTGAAATATAAATTCATGACGGCACAGCAAGTTCAAGTTCAAAATAGTGGCAAAGGCCAGCAAATAAAGGGTTAAATGATGAAGACACAGTAAAACACAGATTATCTTCTTCAGAATTGACTTTTATATTTCTTTCACCTCTGCTTCATTTTATATCTTAATGGAATCGCCTGATTCATGTTTATCAGATTAAAGATAAGACTGCGAGTGTGTTTTAATCAACCGGAAGAAAACCAGACAAAGGCAGAGGCAGCACACGGTTAGACATGTTTGTTTTGGCATAGCTGTGACGAGCTGCACACGCTCACTTGAGTGTTTTGTGTGTATTAGTGCGTTCCTGTTGATTTTTAATCTCAGTGATGAAAGATGGGAGAAAAACGCAAACCATCAGTGACTAAATCAAATTATATCTTGTGAGGTGATGGTAATCTTCAGGAAAACAATGGGCTGGGGTTTCCATGTTACAACCCATAGAGGGGCAGTTAAGTGAGAAAAAACATTGCAGAGAAAGCTGGTCCTCAATATCTCAGCAGACCCGCAACACTAAGAAGCTTCAAGTCTTCTTTGCCAGAGACTGAATGGATTAGATAACTGACACTAAAGACTAAAGAAGAGTGTTCAGCAGAGTGTAGCCATGCTCCACTGCAGCCTGGGCAGGTAAAGCAGCTTCACAGGTGAGCCATAAAACACCAACATGATCTCACTGTATCCTTTTGAGTTTCTCAATGTTGATAAAAGTCAGATCATAGTAAAACCTTCAGCCGATGCAGTTCAAGTAAAAATAGACTTATTTCCCCAAATATGAGTTTTCATAACCTTTAATTAATCAGTTCTCAGAAATGAAGTTTTTCAATTTTACTGTGCAGCCTTTAAGAAAAAATGAAACAAAGTGAAACTACCAAAATGAAGACTTTTTACAGATGTAACCATTATTTTTGTCTGTACTCCCATAACAACATTTTCAAACAAGATTTGCTGCTGGTTTTCATTGTATAATTTTTTCGATGTACCTTCTGACCAAACCTGAAGGGACAATCAGCACCCAAATCAAAGCACCTTATCACACACACACAGAAAATATCAATATCTGAGCTCATAAATAGTATGCCTTTCTCTTTTGCGTCTGGAAGTGTAGTACTATTCATCAAAGTAACATAGGGCTTATGACCCAGGTATGCTAACAAGATCAAACGTTAGATTGACTAAGAGCAATTCATACAGTTATGTTGCTCATCTATTTGACTTAAAATAAAAAGGTTTATATATAGTATATATATATATATACATATATATAAAAACACACACACATACATGTATTAGTAAAGTTATAATAAGAAATGCCAAGTACAAAAGTAGACCATTTTAAAAGAAACAAGCTGTGACTCCACTTGCTCACCCATAGGAAAAAAAAAAAAAACACACAGTGCTAAACTCAGTTCACTTTAACTATTTCACAATAAAAACTTTTTTCATTAACACTTTCTACTCTATGTAACTTATTGCATTCTCATACAGAATTTAGGGGACATGAAAGAACTTGCGTTAATACAAACCTTGTAGTTCTGAAAAAGGCATGGACACACATACACACCTCCTCGCTATCTCCGCCATCTGTGGGTGTCCAGATGAGCCGATACAATACCACATCAGAGGCCGCGTGTCGCCATGACACCCTGAAGCTGTCTGTGGAGACGTCGGTGCTCTTCAGATCCATCGGGTCTGGGACCGGCTCTACACATACACCAAACATTAGGGTTTAGAACAGAATGGATTGATTTGAGCATTTAACAAAACCTAAAATGCCTACACTGCATACGATAGAAATGTTCCCACTTGTGGTAAAGCTCTCCGTCACGGCTTCAGCTTGTCCTTCATCGTAGAGAGCAAAGACACCAACTGTGTACTCTGTCTGGGAGGTCAGGTTTTTAAGCAAATATGACGTCACAGTGCCAACATCCACCTGTAAACAGAGACCCATACACCTATCACATATGTTGGATCGTTTCTAAAAAGTTTGATTTAGATTTATGACAAGTCAGGGCCTTTAACAGGTTTGGTGACCTCTGACTCACGAGGCTAAAGCCAGCAGGATATGCTCACCTCATTGGTCTGGACTCCACTGGTCACGACGTACATGATGCGGTAGCCTCTGACCAATCTGGAGGCGGATTCCCAAGTGAGACGGGCAGAGCTGTGGTCCACCTCTGAGAAACGCAGGTTTCTTGCCGGAATCAACGGTACTGAGAAAGCAAAAAGAAAGGCTACATTAAATATCCTGATCTTACAGCACGGTTATATATGTTTACTGTATGTAACTGTGTACTGAGTTATCAATATTTAAATCATGATATCAGCACTAGAAACGTGATCACAGAAACCCTGTTGAGCTCTAAAAGCTGAACCACAGCTGCTGGTATCAGAGCTCATGGTTTCACTCTCTCACACATAGTCACACTCATGGGGGTTTGAACAAGAGTTATTGAACTCAACCATTTTAATTATAAAGTGGACAGAACCTCATTACATCACTCACACTCCCTTAGGCTCTGGTTCAACTTCCTCTCTTGATTTAATTCTTTCTGGCCATCTCAGAGGTACTACAAAGGTCTGCAAAATCTCCTACCCTCACTATTTTGAAATTCAGTGAGGGAATCTGATTTACTCTTGTACTCAGAAACTTTTCTCCTTAAAATACCTTATCTGTTTTCATTACTTGAAAAAAAAAAAAAAAATCCTGATTGTACTCTCCTTCGCTTCACCTCAATTATACTGAGGGTCAGGGGAAAGACGAGGCTGCAGAAAGTAAAGACGGAGGCAGGGAACTGCTACTGTTTTTACTGTAAGCTGTTCCAGGATTAGCATGGGACAGGACAGGATATTTAAAAAGTTTAGGGATAGAAAAGCCTCCAAAGTTTTCAAAATGTGCCCTTGTAAAAGATACACTCTTTATTAAATTACCCAATTTATATGATGTTGCAGGGTTCTAGCGTGACATCCACATGTTTCCCAAAGAGATGTTTTTCTTTTTTGATAAAGCTTCTTATTATTCTTTCATAAATGCACAAATAAAAGCAGGGTTCCAGACCTCTGAATCATAGCACATGTCCTACTTTTTCAGTGATTTGAGTGTGGTTTTGTATTCATTCACATTGTATTCGTTCATTCTGATTCCTTTTGAAATCCCAGGAAATCAAAAATAAGTCTGTGTCCCGAGTTTGTCACGTCAGAGAAAAACATGTTATTAACCACTCAGCCGAACACGAATGATCTGAACAATCACTAAACGCAGAACATTTGGTTTTACAACCACATGAAAGTGAGCAGTGCTCTCTGCTGAAAAATGCTGGGGGGCATATCCGCCAAAGATTTTGGCCGACAGATTTCAGATCAACTCAAAATGAACCAAACTTATTTGGCAAACAGAATGAAGTTCCTTTAAACCAAAACAGAATTCAAGATGTTAAATCACAAATACATTCTGACCATGTTCCAACTGTGGACTACGTTATACGTTCCTGGCACTTTCTGCCAACGACTGAGCTGTTGGCAGTCAGCTCACTTGTGGGAGAGGGAGTTAGTAAATCTGGCTACTAAAAATGGTGGCAGCAATGCATTGGTTCATTCCAGTTGTCTCCAGTGAAAGTGAAACTCAAGTGAAACTACCAGCTGAGGAATAAGGAGGTTCCCAATTCCAGTGGCTTTACACAAAATGATTCCCTCAAGCATCCACTTACTGCGGCCCTCTAACCGCAGAGCAGTGGTGAGTTTTCACAAAATGAATCCAGTGGGTTTTCCTCCAGTAAGTACGAGCACATGCAGTCGGTAACAACTGCTGTATGAAATCATTCATTTGGCCCTTCAATCCATCAAGCATAAATCCAACTCTCTAAGCTGGCTGTTGCAACTCCAACATCGGAAGTGTCAAGTTTCAAATTCACAGTTTCACGAAATGAATCTACTACTTCATCGTCTCAATATTCATTGGCAAATTAGATAAGCCGTCCCAGTTCTGTATATGCTGGTATCCAGGGAAGATGTATTTCCGTGATGAAGGCAGACCAATTAGCCAACTCGTCAGATACAACGCCAATTCCAAATAAGTTAGGACGCTGAGTAAAATGTAAATAAAATCAGAATATGGGGCCATTATTTACCATTGTGTGGCGTCCACTTTTCATTTAACAACAAAATGTAAACATCTGGGAACTGAGAAGACCAGTTACTGGACTTTGGGAGAAGAATGTTGTCCCATTCTTGCCTTATACAGCTACTCGACAATCCTGGGTATCGACCCAATTCATTTGGAATTGGAACTGTATGAAATTACGGTGTGAGGGACAGAGACGGTTTGCTTGTTTTCCAAATGCAGTCCTCTTAATATGTTGCATTGGACAAAAGTTTCAACATCATCTCCTTGTCCAATGCAGATTGATGACTAATCACTGAATATCAATTTCATCCAATCATCCACAGTTTATGACTGCTTCTCCTGACTGCTTTAGCCCACTTCAACTGTAAGACATCAACATGCAAAGAACCATACATCTCCCATATTCATCACAATCAATATGAGGTCTAATTTTGGTAAAAGCACCCCTGCTTTTATCTCCATCATGCTTCCTTTTTTCATTTTTCAAAGGCCATTTGCAGTTGGATCTTTTCACTTCATTAAAGTGCAGTCAATCCTAACAATGGAAGAAATAACAGTGAAATGACTTGATGAAATGAGGGAAGAGAAGCTTATGAGATCAGAAAGATGGGATCTGAATGAAAAAGAAGCAGGAGTGAAAGTCACAATAAATCCTACAATGTCCAGATTCATCATGTGACAAAGCAGCTGACGAGAGACCTGGTTTTTGATAATTCTCAACGTATTTCCCCTGCACATATTCACTGCATGAGACTAATCAACATGAAAAAAACAATTTCATTTAGTTATCTATTTTTTCCATTGTTTGACGGAGTTCAAATAGATGTTAATGATAATGTTCTTTCAGTTAATCCATGACAGATATTAGAAGAAATCACAAGATAAACTGAATGACAAATTGTGTATTTGTACAAGTAATGAATAAAATCAGGAAAGAAAGCATATCCTTGCCTGCATGAAGGGGAGAAATCTTACTTTGAAAAGTAATTTAAGAGGAACCTCAATCCCTTGCCTCCCAAAAATTAACACCGTCTCCTTCCAACATTAAGTAGTGTCCTTATCCGACCTACATTCAAAGCCTTACACACATCATAAAGACATAAACATGTCCTGAACTAAAGCCACAGGCCTCAATCCTTAAAGAAGACTTCATAAAACGTTAATTAGTGAGCACGGTGGGGATTTAGAGATGGCTGTGTGGGGATGTATTCTCATCAAGGTTTCAAAACTTGGCATGGACACCAGCTAGTTTTTTTTTGGGAGCAGAAAACGTGCCAAGACGTGACTTGAACATGCTGCAGCTGCCCTGGAAAAGCAATCTCACTACAATCAAACACTGCACAAATAAACAGCAAACAGAACTTCAGCAGCTGATTCTACTGATTAGACAAATTTCAAGCAGAGAGTAAAAGCTAATCAGGGAAATTAGATGCTGTAGTGTTTGGGTTAAAAAAAACTGGTTCCTCTTTCCTGAGTCCTGCACTTAAGCTATGTACAAACAGTTTAAACCTAACTGGAAGATTTCTAAAAGTAAATGTTCTCCATACAAACCTCTCCCTAACTGTATTTAGGGAGAGGTTTGGTTTCCTTCCAACTGAGCAGCAGGCATCTGCAAGTCAGTCTAAATGTCTTGGGAAAAGTGAATGAGTTTAGAAATAAGAATGGCACGTGTTAAGTTCAGAGGGTTATAAAATCTGTGAGAGACTTCATGAAACTAAATTTCAGCAACAATTTGTAAAGCTTATGATTGAGGGTATCATATTTTTGTCTTTAACTTAATTTATTTTTATTCCTGGCAGTGTAAATCTCATTGTACCTGCTAGAAACTTATTTTCAAATAAAAAGAAGATCGAGTTTAGAATGTTGAAGATAACATCTACAAGTGAGATAGCTGTGTTTTAAAACTATATTAGAACTCATCACTAAAGTGGTGAATGGAACCATAGCTCACAGTTTTCTAGGTGTTTTTTTTTTTTTTTTTTTGCACAGTATTATGTGTACCTGTACCTGAAATCAACCCAACTTGGCATCTGACCTAAGATGGTCACCAACAAGACAAGGAAAATTAAATTGACGGCTAATATACAAAAACACACATCTATTACCATGGTGTTAGTAACTCTTAGTAATGGGGGGTTGGAGTTAGCAGGTTGAGGGCCTCCACTATGGGAAAGTCCCTTGAGGGTTGAAGTGCTGTGCATCATTAAGACTCACATGTGGTCTGCTGGCTGGTCATGGGGTCACTGGCCTCTTCTCCATACATGGCGTAAACTGTTACTGTGTACTCGGTAGCTGGAGTCAATCCCTCGAGCTCCACCTCATTCACAGAGGCGGCCACCTTCACCTGTACACACACACACACACACACACACAAACCATGAAGGTATGTGCCTTTGGCAGAAAAGAATGCCAGGTTTCAAACCTCTTTTAATCTCTTGAGACCATCTTATCTTGTCATTTTTATCCGTCTTCTATCACATCTATGCCTCTAAACCCACATTTGTGTCCAGACAAGCTGATATTCAAGTTCTGATTTCATAAGATCATTTCTGAATGGAGCTATGAATTATTTTAGTTTTTTTTTACTTTCAGCAGGTGAACTCAATCAATCTACTGTTATAGATGCACTTCATGTCCTAAGCTGTGACATAAGCGAAGTCAGAACAGGTGGCAGAAATGATTAAACTCCAGGGTAATTGGAAAGACTCAATCATCTGTTTCGGAATTGTGCAATTTCCATCACAGTTAACCACTTTGTTATGTATGACATAGACCTCACTGTTTCTTCAGAGGCTGCTTACACTCTGTGGCCACAAACCCTGTGCACATGACAAATGTTTGTCCATCTGCTCTTCTCGTTCTCTCATCTCATAAATTTATTGCCTTCATTTTGGAGCAAAAGAGAGTTGTTACTGCCAAAACACCCAAACAAACTTAGACAGAGGTCACAACTAATTCAAGAGCTAGTCATCTATTTATTCTACTCTTTTTGTGAAAAATCCTAAATCAAAGGCATAAGAATAGTTCGTATTATTTTTGGGATCATTTAGAAAACAAGGTATTTAAAAACTAAAAGGCCACTACTGTCAAGACCAAAGCAATCCAGATGAGCATGAACACTTAATGGGTTCTTCCAACGGCTTTTAAACACACGGCCCTGGATAGGTTTCCAATAATTGGCTAAAAAGATAATGAAGCTGTGTTTTGAAAAACTGCTGCACAGGAAACATTTCCATTGACTGGTCTGAAGCAAATAGACTAGGGTGAAATACACTAAACTAAACTTTTCTTTATCAGTTTATCAGTTATTGGGTTCTGTGAGTAGAAACAGAACTTTGGAGTACAGCTACAATACTTTCTTTGAAATAGAAGCAATACTATACTTTCAGAGCTTAAGACTATTGGGTTACTCTATGGAAGACTAAGATACCCTACTTTATTGGGGTGAGGCATCTCCTGTTTGACAAGTCAAGACAAGTCATTCTTTAAAACACATCAATTAAATGCAATGTTTCTTTTTTTTTTTTTTTTAAATCACATGAAATTAGTCAATTGAGTGGTATTTCAAGGCTATTCTTGTCTTACATAAAAGCTTCCTCTTTCTATGCTCCTTTTTCCTCTTATTTGGGTTCAGTCTGTACTGAAGCCTTTTGCACTGAATGGATAAAAGCATTTTCTAAGTCAAACTGGACAGGATCAAACTCCCAACTCCCCAAATGGCTTAAAAGTGAAAACCACATGAGCTGAAGCCAGCAAAGCTCAGGTTATAGCAGAAGAGCCTCGGAGCCAGGCTTATCTTGGCTACTGGATTAGATCCATTCTGATTTTGAAGTTCTTAGAACATGAAGGCAGGCATAATGAGGTCTAATGGGAAAGGACGTGAACTGCTGGCTGTGCCTTTTTACACATTTCCTCCACTACCTTGTATGTTTCATCCTCCACGATTTGTAGGGATCTGTCTGCAATTTGGTTTGGATATTGACCTGCTACTTCTTGTCTCAGTGGGTGATTGTGTACAAATTGCATATTTTTTCCAAAATGAATATTCAATTTACTGTCAAGCAAGGTCTTTCTGACATTTTTTTATTTTGCACTGTAATTGGTCACACTTTTTTAAACAAAAGCATTCTCAATGTGAGGGTATCGGGATGTGTCCCGGCAGTTTTTCACTGCCTTTAAAAGCATTTATCATCCAACTTATTTAAGGTGTAGTTTAAAAAAACTGGTCAAGCACATGATAATTTGTCTTCCAAACTATCTATGATCACTAGATACCTAACCTATATTATCATTTCCATTTCAACCTATATCCTCATCTCTGTTTTACCTCCCTTACTGGGGGTAAAAAAAAAGCATTATGTGTTCAAATCACAACATAAAAAAGAAGGCTTGTGGATTCCAATTATGAAGGGTTTACACACCAAAACCAATTAGTTATATGTGCTACCATGTTTTTGCTTTTCAACAAAAACTACATAAAGAATTATGTCGTTACATCATGTTATGTGACTCTTTGTTGTGAGACCATGATGACATCAAGGACATATCAATTATATCATGCTGATTTATCTTTAACTATTAATGTTGTTGTCAATATATTACATTATTTCATAGTGTGAGGTAGGATTTTCTTAACTTGAAACAATCATAAAGCTTGAAAGGGGCCTCTTTAGAACAGGATCTCAGAATATTTATCTTCCTCTGCAGGTTTTTATTTTTACAGGTAAAAAATGTCATGGTGTGTATATGTAATTTGGACAGAATCATTCTATGTGCACATTAAAAAGAGGAGGCTCAGCATAAAGCATCCCTGCCCACCTGCCAGGATATTTCCTTTGCTTTGCTTGCCTCATGCACTGCTTTACACACACTGTGCAAAAAACACACACACACAAACACTTCACCTCCTTCTCGTCTGCAAGGTCTTCCTCAGTCAGCGGGGCATACAGGATCATATACCCTGAAGCGCCAACGGCAGTCTTCCAGCGAACCCTCATGGTACTATGAGTGATATCAAACAACTCCAGGTCGTTGACTGTGGGCAGAGCCACTACAAGACACATACAAAGATTTTCAGTTTCAGTGAATCCCTATTATATCTCAAAGTATCGTTTTATTAAAATTAAATTTCATTGTATTTAACATATTTAAACCAGTCACCAATGCAAGCCAACTTTTTTTTATCTCCTGGCATCTGCAGGACACACAGCCAAAAATCAATCAGTATTTAACATCACATTTTATTTGCTGCCAGCCGGAGCAGCAGTGGCAGCTTATACGGAGCAGCAGCCAAACCCCATTAACTTTGCAACAAGGTCGACTTGTGACTTAATGTTCATCCTCGACCAGTGGGGAGGAATTCCCCATCACTCCACAGTGAGCTGCAAACTGAAAAAGGGCAGAAAATCCTGCCAGACTATGGCTTAGTGAACGAACATCAGAAAGGGCCTTAAGCAACACATCCAGAATTAGAGCCAAACACGGGATAAGTGTCAGCAGTGTAGGATCGGGCCTTAAATACACAATGGAGCACCTGTGTAGTTTTTAAAGCCCAAACTTAGTGTCTTCTATTGTAGTAACAGATGTCAACTGGTCGACCATTGTTTCTATTACATATACTGTAGTTCTGCTGTAATGAAATAACCATGGATGTCTTTTCTTGAACTCATCGTCCAGACTAAATGTGTTGTGGATTTTATTTCCTCTTACTTCCTTTAGAGCTAAGCCAGGTTGAATAAAAAATGTTTGAAAGACCAGCTGGGGGTAAAACTAAATGCCTACATTAATTATTTTAGATGTTTTTTTCTTATCTTTCATCCCTAAAATGACAACAATGGGATGTCATGTTCATATATTTGCAGCTGTCCCTATGAAGCCTGACAGCAAAAGAAGTGATACAGTGCACAGTGAAAATGAGTACACCCCTGTTGAAAAGTAACATTTTGAACAATATTTTAATACACACACAAGTTATTCCCAAAACGTGCATAGAGTAAGTTTAATACAACATCTGTTCAGCTTACAACAGAAAAGAAAGGTCAATAATATAACTTAAATGACATATTTGTCCATTTTTGTGAAATTATGCTGGTGCAAAAGTGAGTACACCCCTATGTTAAACTCCCTGAGAATGGGCCGTGTTGGCCCGAAATGTCATGAAATGAAAAGGCATTAAAAGGGAGGTCATCGTTGTGCGTTTCATCCTTGCCTTACATTGAAATTTTACATTTTGAGTCTGCACCAGGCTAAAAGAGACGTGTGTGAGATTTGACTGAAATCCTATGGAGAGTATCATGATCTGCTTCAGTAGTCACAGTACATGTTGACAAGCATGTTTCTTTTGGTGAAATTCAGCTTCCTACTGTTGATGGCATCCATACAGCCCCAAACCATGTCACTCCCACTACTATGCTTGACTTTAAGCATGGGGCACTTTTCTTTGTACAAATCACTTTTTACCACCACACAGGCTTGACACCATCTAAAGCAAATTTGTTCATCTTGGTGTCATCAGATCACAGGACATGGTTCCAGCAATCCACATCCTTAGTTTGTTTGTCTCTGATGATATTTCACTTGGGTTGACATGAGTCTGCACTTTTAATTCACATATTAATAGTCCATTCATCCATTTGACTTAAGCTTCTATGTTCTCTCTAATTGAGCTGCTCTGCTCAAGGGCTAACGTGAAGCGATTGCTATGATATTATGTTATTACCTGTTATTACTTGCTATTTTTTCATTGAACTCTTTCTAAAAGCCTTTTAATAGCTAATTTCATGTTCTTTACTTGAATAAATGAATCGCCAAGACAAAGATCCCTGAAAAGCACACTGTCTCGAATGTCCAGAACATGAAGAAATTCCCAGACCATTTTTTTGGCAAATGCACCTATGAGTGACAGAAAGTAAAATAGTCGAAGCTGATGGTTCTCAACCAGCCAAAGCTGTCAGAGTAAAATATTATGGAGGGACTATGTTTTCTATTTCCCAGCTTAGGATGGGTGAAAAGTAAATTTCACTTTTTAAATTGCAATTTTCGAGACCAAACTTAGACCTCACTCTTTTTTTCAAATACCACTCACCTCTCCTTGTGACACTATCATTACAGAAACTTACATGTGGTGGCACTTCCTCTCAGGGCCTCGCTGGCAGAGCTGCGGTAGACGGCGAAAACAGCCACCTGGTATTCCGTCAGAGAGTTTAGGTAGTTAAGCTCCACGCTGTTTTCCGTCCCCTGAACCATCTGAGAGACAGATCCCACTGGGTGTTAGTTTCGGTGTTACAGCGCTATCTTACACTCACAAACTAAACAATGCTGGAATAACAATCAGGCCATGTTTCAGCACACCCATCAAAAACATCATTTTGCCACATTCAATGCTAATTTCAGCTGTGTGCTTTCATAACCAAACAGGACACATAAATTGTTACAGGTGTGTAAATACAAAGTCTGGGCCCAGAGAACAGAATCCACGGTTACCCTTTTGAAGAGGGTACATTAACTTGGTGACCAACTATCAAATTGTGAGACTAACTGAGTTTCAATATATTATGAATTAGCTCTGATTTAATGCTATTTTGTGCTTTGTATGTCAACAAACATTTAAATTTCTAAGAAGCCTGTGTTTTGTTAAGTCCTTGGGCAGGTGTAGCTTCGGAGGTAAAGTGGTTGTCCTTCAACCAGAAGGTTGCTGTCTGATCCCCGAGTCCCCCAATCTACCACACTTATGAGGTAACTGTGCGTCACAAGACTGAAAATGCACCACATGTTGCTGAAGGCATTAATCTAAACTGAGGATAACTATATATCAGATGTGCTAAGATGAAAACTAATATTTATTAGCAAAAAAACCACCTTTCACCACCACCGTACACTTTATCACAATGCAAATCATGTACCCATGAATCCTCATGTATAAGACAAATAGTTAGCAATAGTTCTCTGAACTTTCTGATGGTCTTTCAAAGGTTTTCTTTGGAAATTGGCTGCTTTCACTCATTTTCATTTCAATGAATCATTCAAGCATAGTATCCATGGAAGGGTGGCTGCAAGAATCCATTTTTGCAGAAGGGAAGCAGGGACCTCAACATTATTGAAGCAGCGTGTGATCATATTGAAAGAGATTGGTGGGAAAAAAGGCAGCCAATATCCAAAAAGTAGCTTTGGGAGTGTCTTTAAAGGAGCTATTCCTGAAGGCTATATTGAAGAATAAAGGTGGACAAACCAAATACAGACTCTCAAGTTATTTATAATTGTACAAACTCTTTTTTGTTTTGTTTGCACGTTTCGATATATCCTGGCACCTATTTCCTGTTCACTCTGCAATATATAAATAAATGAGGGGTGGCCTAAGACATTTGTACAGTAAGTTTACAGCCTATTTTATTTTTGTGTGGCAACATTTTAAATGTTCCCACTATTTTATATCTTGTTCTCCTACCATAAGCAATCGCAGTAAAATTAAATTAGAAGAATATATTTTACCACAGTATGATTATGATTCCCAAAAGGCAAATTCAACACAACGGTTTCCATTAATCATGCAGATCACTTTGAGAAATGAACTTGTGGAGGTGACTCTAAAAGGATTAGCTAAGCAGCCTTAATTAAAATGCAGCATCTATTTCAGTACCTCAGCATTTTGTTTGGCCTGTGCAGGGAAATCAGCAGCAAACTTTCACCAATTAAGGTAACAAAACGAAACACCCATTGGTCATTGATAGGAAGCCAGAGACACAGATGGGCCTCTTAATAATAATTCAGCTGGATTCATTTACATCTCATTAGAAATCTACTAAAAAAGCTTGGATATTGGCTGAACTAGAGGCCCAAAATAGAAGCAATATTGCTCATTGTGGCAGAATAATTAGGAAGAAGAGTCAAAACTGCTGTTAACAAGCAATGGGATGAAGCATGAGGATCAAGGCGGTCAGTGCAAGAATATATGAGGAAATATGCATTTAGAATTCTACTATTCAAAATAAAAAGTACTTTTTCTTCTGGTTGTCCTCCGCTGGCGGGGTAATAAACCACACGGTATTTCTCCACCTGGCCCGGCGCGTGGGTCCATGTCACTCGGAAACTGCGAGCCGTAATCTCAGATGTCACAAGATCACGAGGTGGAGCCACGGAGGTGGGTGGAGGGGCGGGTTTTCCTTCACCTGTGGATGATAAAGGAGACTTGGCACTATTCCAAGCTGAATTCAGAATTTGCATAATTTCTATGAAAACAAATGACAGAGAAAACTAGACTTTAGAGAAAACTAAAGTCTTTACCTGCCACCTTGAGTGACATTTGTCTCTATATTTGTCAGAAGGTTGAGGACATGACATTACATCAAATGGAATTCGGTTGCTGCATTACATCACATGGGCACAGCGTTTTTTTAATTGCTTCCAGATCTAAGTTCAGACCTTTGATCTGTTTGTCGAGCTGATCCACGCGGTCACAGACGGTCTTGGTGAGACCTTCAACAATGTCGCTCATCACACTGAAGTCTGCCACATTGTAGACGTGAGTTTCCTCGGGGGGAGAGGCGATGGCCTTCAGCTCATTCTCATCAGCGTTTTTCACACCTGAAGAGAGGAGAGTCAGACACGAAGGGAAGAAAACTCAGTGATCAAACTGTCAGTGAGAGAGTAAATGAAAAATGTCTGTGACAGGACTCTGATGATGCAACAAGCAGACAAATATAGGCAGTATTTCATTTACCTACAAGGCAAAAATATTCGGCAAACTCTAAAGTGTGCTACTTCAGAGAATTTATTATTGAAAAACTCAATTTTGCTTAATATAAATCTTTGCCTCTCTTATTTCCTTCTCCGGGAAGTTTGAGCTGCTGGAAAACAAAGCTGAAATAACAATTCATAATCTAGTATCTCAGTTAAAAAACGACTATCTTCTACAATGTTATTAATTAAGCTACTATTTAAATAACTGATTAAGTTTTCATGAAGGAAAATGCATCAAGAAATCTCTCCAGGTTCCAGGCTGTCAACTTGTAAATAATATGACAAAGACAACAGATGAGAGACTGCTTCCCTTAGTGTTTCTGTCTGCAATGACTTGAATAGTAATCTACATATATTTAATACAGACTGTTTTAGCTTAATAGATTTGTTTCTGAAACATTTTGCACTAACTTTTGGAGAGACTTTCTATTCAATGATTACTGTTAGCAGTGGCGATTCATACCGATGGCAAACAGTTCTATCCCAGCATCCTTCAGGCTCTGCGCAGGGGGAATCACATCATCCTGAGACTTCCCATCGGTGATCAGGATTCCAATCTTTGGAACACCAGGCCTGGACCCAGACTCTACTTTGAAACTGTTCTCCAGGATGAAGGTCAGAGCCAGACCTGGAAAAATAGGATACAGTGATACATGATCAATATTAATGATTCAACTACAACACAGTTAAAACCATATGTTGGAATGAAGTTAATGGGACTTCAAAAGTGTGTCTTTATATCGAGCCGTAGGGGTTGTTAAGACTTGGTGTCTTGGGGGTGCAGCATCAAACTTTTAAATATTGCTGCCCCACATCTAAAGAGGAAACAGCATTAGGAAAAAAAAAAAAAAAAACAACTGTTCACATCTAGTGCCAGCTGGGAAGTGAAAATAATCAGCTTTTTTTAAAAAGGAGGAAAAAAGAGGGGAAAAAAAGAAGAAGAAGGAGGAGGATAGAAGGAGCAGGTCAGGTTTAAGGAGGACACATATGTCACAAAAGCAGCAGGGCTCCCTGCTACAATACTATTTGTAGGCTGGGTGTGATAAATATATAGTTTTCGTCACAATTTTGTACAACTGTTTTCAATTCTTGTGTCAGCTGATGAGTGGAAAAGTAAACAAATCACAAACAAAGTGAAAAAAGGTCAATAAATAATGATTCAAAATTAATTTTAACAGACTTATTCAGAGGTGAACCTGTGACATGCTTAAATACTCAGTTAGGTTTAAGTAAACTTTTATGATCCAGCCACCATAAAAGAAAATAGAGATTTATTAATTTGGTTGAATGACTGCGGTGAAGAAAGGAGAAGCTAACATAAGGGTAGAGCAACAAAAAAAAGGAATGTGATATACAGGGGGAAGAGAAAAATGTATTAGATGGTTAATATTCAGAGTATACTCAGTCTGACACATTCCAAAAATGTCTTGGTTAAAAAGCAGCCCTTGTAATAGAAAAGAAGCAAAAACCTGAGGGCTGGTTTAAAAAATGTGTTAGCAGCAATCACTCAAGCCTTTGACTTCTTTATCAATGCCAAAACTCTTCTTTAGTGTCAAGGTTTTACTTGTGATGCAATTATTCTTAAAGTTTTTTGAGCTGGACAAAGACATCAGTTTGGAGCTTGGGAGCTTGGGAGCTTTAAAGCAGAATGCAATCAATCTCATCTAAAACACACTAACTTTCAAATCCTGCATCAATGAAGTGGCCATAAAAAAAAAGCACAGTTTCTTTCTTTTTCACATTTTGACATACAATATTCATCAGTTGTTCGATAAAGGGACATTTAGTGCTAAAATGACAGGAATTTACAGCTACTTAGTAATTTCTCAAGAATTTTTGTAAAGGCAAATTAAGTCCTGGCTGACACTTTGATTGGACACACAGTTTCCTTCTGAGGTGCAGTAAGAACAGAATAAAATACATCAGAGCAAAGACAGCTCCTCAACCATCACAGTCAGAGACATGAAAATAATGAATATGAGGCATCATTATTAGTTCGACAAGGTTTTTGTCTCAACATAACATAATGAGCAGCTGACTTAAGTTGTACCTAATATTGACATCAGAGATTTTTTTTTCTAAAGCTGGCTGTGTGTAGTACTTAGAAAGTATTCAGTGGTAGAAAGTAGTCAGAGCACTCTCAGTCTGATGGGGGATGTAAAGCTGAAAGCTACTCAGAAGAGATCCGTGAGGGAAGCAAGTGTTTTATTCTATAATAATGAAACCTCTTAAATGTCATAGTGGTTCTACTATAATGCTAATTTCAGCTGTGTGCTCAGTGTCTATAGTTAGATTTTCATCACCACACAGGATACATAAATTGTTACAGGTGTGTAAATACGAAGTCTGGGCTTTCCTTAAGATTTGTTTTAATCTTAAAGAAAAAGGTTCTGACTGGGCAACATAGTCTCACTACGGAATATGTAGCAGCTACGCTAGTTCACAGCATAAATGTAGCATCGCGATAGTTCTGGCAGACCACGTAGTCAACGCGCCCTTTGGCTATTGGCTGACGCTGACCCAACCCTTATGGCTGTCCACAAACCAACTGTGCTTATGGGTAATCAGCTGCTGCTCGCAATTGGATGCTGGCATTTGGGGCGCTTCATTTAAACTGGTTTGTTGTCACTGTTCTTTTTGCTTCCTGCTTGCACCCACCACCTCCCCTGCTCCACCGACTTCTCATTGCCAAACAATGTCATACTGTTGTTCATTGTTGCTTGCTCTGTTCTAGGGGGTTTGTTGCCTTTACAGCAAATGGAAGGCACTCCACCTGAGGATGCTGCTGTTCCCTGTCTTGGCTTCCATGGAGCTCTTGGAAAAGTCGGGAACTTCCTCCGAACAGAGCCATTCCGCCAAACACAAATTGTATGCATTCAGATTAAGCTTCTGAAATTTATCTCTGTTTCTCGTCTCATTTTGACGAGAGTGGTTCTGACAGAAATCCTTTTATTCCCAGGATAAAGGTTAAAAAATAAAAAAAGGAAAATTGTCTTTATGGGCCAAACTATTCTGATATGCCAAGTAACTTTTAAAATCTTAACATGCCTACATGTTCCATTATGTGAAAATACCACAAAGGCCCCAAATTGTGATTACTAGTTTCAAAGTGCTTCACTTCTGCATTCAGTGAAACTTTGACAATGGTGACGGGAGCCAGTAAAAACTAGAAAAGTAGCATGACTAATGGAAAGCTGATGTTTGCATGCCATGAAAACTGAAATAAAAGCAACACTCCTTCTTTAAAACTAATTTACTCCACAGTTTTAATGAGGATTGTGGCTTTTTTTTTCTGTAGCAAGTTAAAACTAATATCAATAAACCTTTATTGTGTTATGCTGACCTTCAGACTGAAAATTAGGCACTCAACTGATGAATTGTCAGTTCTCAAAAATGGAAAACTATATTAACGAAAGGGAGGCTCACCTGTCAGTGTGTTTCCTCCTTTGTATGGCAGATTCTTTACAGCATCTATCACAGCCTCTTTGCTGGAGTGAGCATTTAGATGCCATTCAATCCTGGGGTCTCCACTGTACTGGGCCAGGCCTGCATGTAAACCGGACAGTGTGATCTTAGTAAATTTTCAACAAATTTGAGTCTAAAAACATTGTGTAAATGGCATTTGGAGTAAGAAAAGACTCGAAAAGGTCCTCACCAATCCTCGTCTTGTCAAACTCCACAGAGAAGGCCCTGACCAGGTTTTCCAGGAAGGTCCGAACCAGCCTGAAGTTGATGCGGCCAATACTCCATGAGCCGTCCACCAGAATCACGATGTCAGCTACAGCTGGAGTCTTGCACAGAAATCCCTCTTCGGCTATTAATGTAGAGAAACAACCAAAGACAATGAAAGCACATTTTTGACAGAGAAAACATTCTAAGAAACATAGGTCAATATTCTAAAAAATTCTAAAACCAAACCAAAAAAAAATATTGTGTTCCCTGCCCAGGTAGTTGTGCCATAGCTTTGATGTCCAAGAAGATAAAAATTTTGTCATGAATATTCAAAAAGGCCATGAATCAAGACTGAAAAGGAAATAAAACTTGCATAAAGCAGCCTACAGCACACACAGGATAAATCTGCAGAGGTAAAAGCAGGACAATCGGATGTTCAGCTTTTGTCTCAAAGTATTACAAAGTGTTTCATTAATTCTAATGCAGTTCAGCGCAGTATAATTAAACCCTCAAGGAGCGAAACCCTGCGTTTTAGCAGATGAAACATAACGGCTCACTCTGTTGTTTGTCTCAACAGTTTACTGGGTGATAAAAACGACCAGACTCTAATGAGGCAACAGCAGTTCATTTCGAAAAGTAGTCCAACGCACACAGTCAGCCAAGGGCTAACCATGTTAGGAGCCATATTTCCACCAGCCAATTATCTTTCATACACGGCATAGGAAACCTCTGAGAGTTTGGGTCATTGTGGAAAACACTACAGTCTTTCGGGGTGCTGGTTTTTAACAGTGCCACAAATACAAACAGTAAATACTACGAGAATGCACTTGAACGAGGCCCCGCGAGTACAAGTAGCTTCAGTGAAAAAGCGCTGTACTGGAGAGTATCCCATTCAGAAACATCTGCAACATTACAATGTTCAGATAAAGCAGTGTCCGTCAGCATTACAATGCTTTGTGTAATTTCAACTTTCTGTTACATCATGTGTTCTTTTCTGTTTGGCCACCAGAACTCCTATTTTTAACTCTAAATGTTCAGTTAAAACTTTAGCCTTTACACACCTTTATTTCCCACTGTGTCATGTGACAACAGCAACCCAGTGTGACATAAGATGACCTCATTCTTTTAAGTTCAGTGTTTAAATGTGGACTCTCACTTTCTTTAGACTTAGTTTTGTCTAATTGTTTCACTTGGCCTTATTTGCATGTTTAAATAACCACAGTAAAACTAAGTTGCGGGGGCTTAGGGCTGATCAATTCATAGATAACATCGACTTATCAAATTTGTTATTTAAAATTGATTTGATTTTTAACTTCCATTATCTGTATACAAGCTACTGTTTATCTCATGAAATGTAAAGTTTGATCATAGTTTTGTTTACCAATGTGTTAGGTTTAACCAGGGGATGAAACCATAGGGAATGCAGAATGGCGGCAACCACTGAGGTGTACAACCCAAAGAAACAAAATCCAGGACTCCAATATTGGCAGCGCTCTAATTTTTTTTTTTTATTCACTTCTTTTTCAATAGTTTATGACATCCATAGATCCATAGATCCATAGATCCCTCATTCCCTCATTCCCTCATTCCCTCATTCCCTCATTCCCTCATTACTCTTTCTCAAATCCACATTCCTCCCCAAGTATATAAAACTATGGCCACAACCATTCAGTGTCAACCCGAGGATTGCATCTACAAATGTGACCCTTAAAAACATTTAATATACTAGCGGTAAACACTTTCCCAACATATACTCACTTACTTCGCACCTAGCCCCCTTTACCTAACCAAAATAAGCAACACTAATGAAGGAAAAAAAAACTAACTTAAACTTCTTTCCTCAATCCCCCCCTCTCCTCAGGCCACTTGGTTAGTGCCAGTCAACTAATTAAGCACACCAGGCCCTTATCAGCCACACTCATGGGCACGCCTCCACAACTATGCTGATCTACCAATCACCTCAGAGAGAGATAGAGAGAGAGATTAGAAGCAAAGCAAAACATCCATCCATTTTCTATACCGCTGAATCCGTCGGTCGGGTCGCAGGGGGACTGGAACCTATCCCAACGGTCAATGGGCGAGAGGCAGGGTACACCCTGGACAGGCCGCCAGTGCAAACTAAAACATATACTTAAAATTAACTTAATGGATTAACCAACTAAATAGGATCCATCTTCAGTGGATCAACACATAGACCAAGAACCCCCCAAAACAAATAAATGGCAACAGGGTGTAAATATAACTTGAGGCTAACCTGCTTAGTGAGGAGGGGGTATCTACATCTCCCTCACACGATGAAAGGATTATCTGTTTGTGTTATAGCATCAATCAGACACGTTAAATCACTGTTCTCAAAGTGAGACACTTTGATTTCTATTTTGAAGTGGGATGAAAGTTGAACCATCACAGGGATTTGTGCATTCACAAATTCAAAAATTGGGAAAAGACTATGTCCCAGTACTTTTAGACACTTTACAGTTTGATAATAGTTTTGTGTTGATGTTCGAGCACGAACATGTTCCCTAAGCTTGTGTCTGGTTGCACTTTAAGATCAAAGCAAATAGTTACATTTATTAACAATAAAAAAAACACATGCAACAATATTTACTTACATTAGATGAGCTGATGGTTTGATCGCATTTTTCTTTGCTACAAATGTGTTCTTGAGCAAAAAGCCTGACATTAAACTGATTTAAGTGCCGACCTTTCGCACTCAGAAAACACACAGAATTCCAAAACATTACTAATGATCTTTTAGCCTTAGATGAATATCACTTAGTTATTGGAACTGATATGAATGCAGTCTTTGACAACATTGTTGACAGGTCCACTACTTCAGCCACCCACTCACAAATATCTTCTTCTAAAGCCCTGTGTAATCTAGCAAAAGATCTGAATCTGGTAGATCTTTGGCGACTTCAAAATCCATCCACCAAAGATTACACATATTACTCACCATACCATAAATCCTTCTCTAGAATAGACTTCCTACTTATTTCCAGCGAACTAATTTCAGCATCCTCCTCCATGGACCTTCTTCCCAGGCACATCTCAGACCATAACCCTATTGTAACAACTTTTCATTTTGATATAGTTAAACCGCACAAGGCAGCTAGATGGAGATTTAATACCTCATTGTTGCAGAATGAAGATTTCCTTAACCAATTAAAACCTGAACTGACCCACTTTATAGACATAAATAAAGGCAGTGTAGATAATCAAATGTTCCTTTGGGCCTCCATTAAAGGTTGCCTTAGGAACAATGCTATTAGATTTTCTTCCTATCTAAAGAGAAACAGACATCAACAAATCTCAAATCTGGAGGAAAAATGTAAAGACCTTGAAAACCAACTTAAACAAAATTACAATCCAGATCTGGAATCCGAATTAAAAATACATCAAGCTGAATTGAACAATTTATTGAGGCATAGGGTAGAGTACCTAATGTATATTACGAAACATAAATATTACTCACAGGGAAGTCGGCCAAGTCACTTACTAGCTCTAACTCTAAAACAGCAAGAAAGAAGCCGGTCAATAACCTCAATCAGGAGTGCTCAGGGAGATACAGTAACAACCACTTCTGAAATAAATGCAGCCTTCAGATCCTTTTTTGCCTGGCTATATTCCAGTGAGTGTCATCCTTCAGAAGATGACTGCACAGATTTCTTTAAGAATCTGAATCTTCCATCTCTGTCAGCAGAAGAGGCAGAACAACTAGATCTGCCCATCTCACTGGAAGAATTGCACCTTGCACTAACGAGTATGAAGAGAGGCCATGCCCCAGGTCTAGATGGACTACCGGTTGAACTCTATTTAGCCATGTGGGATATTCTGGGTCCAGTCTGGCTCAATGCTATAAATTATGCCACTGAATCGGAGCACTTCCATAGGGATATTAACACCGCGCTTATCTCAGTTATTCCCAAGCCAGATAAAGATCCATCAAACTGTGAAAACTACAGGCCGATATCACTTATTAATACAGATCTTAAGATCTATTCGCGAGTGTTGGCCAGTAGACTAGAAGTTGTCCTGTCAGATCTTGTGCATCCCGATCAGTCTGGCTTCGTGAAGGGCCGCTTGGCTGCAGATAACATTAGACGTCTGATACACATTTTGGATGAAGCTCATAAAATTCCCTCTACATGTGGCCTTCTCTTTCTTGATGTCGAAAAAGCCTCGAATGGCATTATCTATGGCGTGTTCTTAAAGAATTAAAATTCGGCTCAAGGTTCATAGGAATGATTCAGGTGCTCTATGCTAATCCCTCTGCTAGGGTTTGTATAGGAGGTGCTATTTCAGACATTTTTACAATAAACCGTGGCACAAGACAGGGTTGCCCTCTGTCTCCTTTAATTTTTAATCTTTCTATAGAACCCCTTGCACAATATATTCGTAACTGTACCCAGATCTCTCCTATCCAAATTGGATCGTCTGTTCATAAAGTGTCAATGTATGCTGACGACACGTTACTGTATATGTCTGATGTTCAGAACTCGCTTCCCAATGCTATTGAGGCACTTAATAATTTTGGTGCTCTATCTGGTTTTAAAATAAATCTCACGAAATCTGCCTTGATGCTGTTAAATGAGGATAGGAGTCACTTAACCTTGTCTTCTTCTATAACTATAGCTAAGGAGGTCAAATATTTAGGTGTTCTGATTCGAACTTCTGTCCCAATCATGACCAATCTGAATTACACCACTGTAAAACAGAAGGTGGAGGAGGATATTAAAAGATGGGCTGCTCTGCCCGCTTCTGTACCGTCCCGTATTGCAGTAGTCAAAATGAATATATTGCCTCGTATCAATTTCATCTCATCCATGCTACCATTGTCCCTGCCAATTGGTTATTGGTCTAAGGTTGATACTTTACTTACTAAATACATATGGAATGGCAGACGCCCCCGCATTAAACGAACCACTCTCCAACGCAACAAGTTGGAAGGAGGCTGGGCACTTCCTCGTTTTAAATACTATCACTGGTTATTTTGTATACGTTCTTTAAAATACTGGTTAGATCCAAATTCAAATTTTTCATGGAGACAAATGGAGGAGGAATTAATTGCCCCGATCAGACTTAAAGACTTCCTGTTCTCTGGTCTCTCCATTAAACATTAAGCACATTGAGGTATGGCCCTATTCTTACATACATGCTTCAGATCTTTAGGAAAGTTCAGAAATTAGTAGGGGTCACATCAAAATGGCATAAATCAACACCTTTTTGGCGTAACAAAGACCTCTTGTCAGGTAATAAACCTTTCTTTCAGAATGTGTGGACAGGAAAAAGTATATGGTTACTAGAAGATTTAAATGGCAAAAACTCTCTACTCAGTTTCAATGAATTGGTTTCACGTAATGATATTCCCAGGCATTCATTATTCTTTTACTTTAGACTTAGGTCAGCTCTTAAAACGCATAATGTGACTTGGGGCCCAGGGTTGACAGACAATCCTATAGTTAAGTGGATACGTGTGTCTCCTTCCTTTACTCTAAGCTTGCTTCCTTTCTGTCTCCGAGGCCTAGCACAGTGGAATGGGGACGTTCCATAACTGGGGATAGAGAGAAAAGTTGGGAGACGAGCTGGGGGAACATTTGTGGTGCCTCACATAACCCTAATCACCAATTCATTCATATGACGATAGCTCACAGAGCATATCTTACACCCAGAATTAGACACTTAATGGGACAGGCACCACACCCATTCTGTATGTTTTGCTCCCAAAATACAGTAGGGACTTTCATGCATATTATGTGGGACTGCCTTAAGATTTATAATTTTTGGAAAATTGTTGTACGACTCTGTCAGATATATGTGACTTTAAACTGCCCATGGACCCTGCTCTACACCTTCTGGATGATGACTCTCAAATCTGTATGAAAGAAAGGTCTAGAAAACTCTGGCTTGCTGGTCTGACCGTGGCCAAAAAATGATTGTACAGGTTTGGCTACCTCCCCACAATTTATCGCTGGAACACTGGTTGCATATGTTTTTGGACATTCTTTATCTTGAACTTTGTTCTGCAAGGACAAATGGTGCCAAACCAAGGACGATGCAAACTTGGTCCAATGGAATTACCAGAGTTAAAGACTTGTTACTGAAGATAACCTAACAAAATAGTCTGTGTAACTGTTTGTGAACTGTTGTAGATGTTATTTGATTCCCATGTAGAGGGGTGGGGGGAGGGAGGGTAAGTTCAACAGCCGTACTCTTGTCTATTGTATTGATATTTGCTTGTGAAAATCAATAAAAAAATGAGTACAAAAAAAATAAAAGAAAACACACAGAAATGTAGCCATTAGGTGTAGCCATTACTAAAAGTCCTAATGGTTGTGTTTCCTGTATCTCCATAGAGGAATTAACAAAAACGGTTAGACCATGACCTGATAGCTTTTAGTTTCAGTATGAATAACTCGACTGCTGCCATGATCTGTACATACAGTATAATATGTTTTCTGCAGCAATTGGCACACTTTTTCTTATCCTAAAGATGTAAGAAAGTACAGGCTTTCTTTCAGGCTACAGCATGTTTTAACATTTCTTAAGGTGGAGTAGCTTTAGTGTTGTGCGTGTTGGCAAGACCATTTTTCAGCTATCATTTCATTCATTATTGACAGGACCTAAGTGGGGTATCACTTCTTACAAGTCTCGACAATGCTGGAATTTAAGCCTTGTCCTATGTTTAACAGAAGACTCTGTGTACTGTTATCAAATGTGACTTCAATGGGAAGGTGAAAGAAGTGACACATGAGGAACACGATTAATCCACTGCACCAGAAAGAATGAGTCTTGAGCTGGGTGTTGATTATTTCTCGGTTGTATGATGAGCAATCTAGTAATGCAAGCTCGTTGTTGGTTTGGCTTCATGTCAGAAAAACATTTTAAAGCAATGTATGTGTGTACTGTCAGCTTTTTAATGTGTGGTGATCACGTATATTACCTAAACTTTTCAGTCGAGAATCAACACAAGCAAAAATGATGTAAAAGCAATAAAATTGTGTCTCGTTTGCAAATGGCTGATAAAGACATCTTGATTGTTTAATCAAACATTTACATATAAAGAGATAAGAGTGCAGAAAATTGACAATATCAGCCAGAAAAATCAAAGCAGACTCAAATCATTTTAATCCTTTGTGCATTAGGCCCGTTTTTTCTCCCCACATTTTCTATCTGATTAAACACCTCCACCTTTGGATTATAGAAAGTCCCCGTGTCCAGGTCAGAGGTCACCAGGTCAGTGTGACAACTCAAAACAACTAGCAGTGCAAACTTCTAAGAGTATTAACAATCAATAATAGTAAATAGAGGAAAACAGCGAGTCCTTTTATTCAGTTGTTTGAGGCTAGCAAATATTTAGCATCCCTGTATGTCACTATTAAAGACTTTTAAGTAAGTGAAGTGATTGTTCCAGTTCCTAACTGTGAGATCTTTTGAAGAGGAAGGATTTAATGACAGAAAGGAAGGAGGTTTCTCAGTCAATACAGGAAGTTAAACTAAAGGACAAAGCAGTGCTTTAGAGTACCAATTGAAAGAGGTAGCTTACTTTTAATAGCACTTCTGGGAAAAAAAGAGAAAATAGCACCTGGACAGATGGCAAAAACAAAAACAACAGAAGAGGAAAAAGTGCAAACAGTTGCATATTACAGGGTATAACTAGACAAGTATGCCTGTTGCAAATAGTTGTGATATCTTTCTTCCTACTTAGACTCCCAGTGCTCCCCCTGGCATTTATGTACTATAAATTGTATGCTTTATGGAGTGTGATTACCATCATTAGGCTTATTTGGTTTCATTACGTTTGCAATTTCACGTTCCTTGGCTTTAATTTATGTTAGAAACTGAATCAGTTGGGATGAGCATTGTGTCTCAATAGGCGCTTTAGTACCAAATATTTCTGGGGACTTGGTATGTTGTTGTCATATTAATGAATCAGTGACTAAGGAATCTACACACAAACCTTCAAAGGTTGTTTTTTTTTTTTTTTTGCCCGTGCCCCCACTACAGATAACAACACTAAGGCTAATAATATACTTGCTGCTTCACCTCGCGTTCACATAAGCAACCTTCTCCATTCTCAGTGTAACTGCTCACATACTTGCCTGAGTAGTAAGTATGTTACTGGAAGATTCCACAAGGGGGTACACCTGATCACTCAGTCTGAAAGCTGCTACCAGATTTACAGGATGTAAGCAGAAGTACTCTGATAAACGGTAAATATCTGGCAAATAGAAGAGGTTAGCATTTTGTTGACCTTAAGATCACGACAGAAAAAGCAGCTGCAGAATTCATTAATGGTATGTGAGACCCCTAAACCAAGTATGGTTCAAGAAATTGCCGATACAAAACATTGAAACATTAGAAATAAGCTTACACACCCCCTACCGGTGACCTGCACGTACCTGCAGGACGTGCACAACCGATGCACCAATTGAATGCAGGATATGCGAGGCAGCCATGATAAACTGTTTTTAAAGCTTAAGGAGACCTACCAACCAACATGAAGCGTGGTTGACACGTCATTGCTTTGTCACATATAGGCTTAACTATCTCTGAGCTGCCTTGCTGTTCTCCTCTTCAATGTTTAGCTTCATTTTTTCCCAAGGCAAATTATTTATAAGAGCCATGTCTTATCAATTGTTAAAATTATTTTATTTTTTTTTACTCATCATTTCATTTATATGGTGGATTCTGTTCCCATCTCATGCCCTTAACCAAAATATGTCCACTTGCACCATCTGGATCACATCACAAAGTTAAATCACAAGGTTCCTCATGTGTTCCTCTCATGTCATATGTATCCTCTTCAATCAACCCATTCTTATTCACAACGCATAGTGTACTGACACTTTGTCAGGAACCCATGATGTATGACCATTGGGAATGGGAACGTAATTGTCACACAGGTGCAAGCTAAAAAAAAAAAAAACCCAGATATACAAATGATTATTGCTGCAATAGTGACAAAATAAGTGAGGGTTCTTCCTCCATAACTGTGAGAATTACAAAAGAGGTTCCTGCAGTATAAAAGCACCTTAGGTCTGAGGCTATGGTTCTTGGCTCTGAGAGGATGGACTACCTTTCTCTAGGGTAGGGCATACGTTTTTGCCTCAAATGTTTGTTCACTAGTGGGTAAAGAATGGAGCAAGAGATTGACCGACCTGTTTGTCTCTGTGAAGAGTAAGCTAGATTAGATTAGATTGTACTTTATTTATCCCACAACGGGGAAATTCACTTGTCACAGCAGTAGCAATAGACATGAAACAAGAAATTAAAAAAGATAAACATTTTTTTAAAAGAGAAAAAGCAAATACTAAAAATTAAGAAAAAAAAAAGTAAGTACTAAAAAGTAAAGTGACCAAAAAGTAAAGTGACCTAGTATAAATAAATAAATAAATAAATATAGGCAAGCTGTAGCAAAAGGTAAAGGTGAACATTTACTGCTTGATCCATATTCCTAAGGAATATCACACCAGTGATGTGAGCTGTGGATAGTGATTGAAATAATAAATAAATGAAGAAAAGAAATTATCTTTTTTCCAAAGAGTATCAGGGATCATCCTTCATAGCAGAGCAAGGAGCTTAATCCTTTGAGAGAGACTTAATAGTCACTGTTTCTCTTCCTTTAGAGGAGTCAGGTGTGTTAGTTGAGGTAATAATCCAGGAGGCCTGTTTCGGACAAGTCCAACACGATCCACCTTGGGCAGAACATGCTGGCGACATGATGTCTTTGAATTGGCTTGGGGATGCCTTTGTTTCTGTCAGCTCTACTTAGACTGGTTCACCATGACACAGAAAGCTTCATTTCTAAAAAAGGAACCACCTGTCAGTATGTGAAGTTTTGAAATGTGATGCTGCTGTGCATCTGGTCTCTTTGATTTTCTCCCATGAGCTTGCATGAGCAAAGATGCAATCAACTATCTGCTTGACCGACAGAGGAGAAGTTTGCCCCTTTGGTTATTAAAAACCAGAAAACAGCGTCTCTAAATTGGTACACATTTCTGACTGGGAAAGAACACATTTAGCGGGGAGGAGAAAATGTGGACAGACACCAACAATAAAAGAAGAGGAGAAAAGATGCACTAAAACGTGAATGAAAAGTTTCAGATTCTTTCACAGCAAAGCAATTAGCAAAAGTTCCCTCAGGATGTTTTCTGTGCAGGTTAAAGAGTCAGTGTGGCCTAGGTCTGACGCACATCCTGAGACAGTGAATGTCAGGAGTATCAAGCAGAGGACACGACCCAAGTTGGTTAAGTGTAAACAACATTATAATGAGTCCTTTCTGTTTACTGGTATTCTCATACATATTCATGGCTGCAAGCAGGGCCAACAGGTACATCCAGGCTAAGCCAGGATACTGCCGCTCCAGAGGCCATTAAAAATGTCAGGGTTAAGAGTTCAATTACTTCCATCGGTCAATGAATAAAACAAGTTACTGAGACTTCATGTTTCCACTCTCAGTGCTTGTGCTTTCAACCTGCTTTCTGTTGGAGTTGTAACTTTTTAATCGCCTTCCTGCTGAAATCCTGGATTTCAGAAAAAGTCTAAACATATAGCTGTGCTGTGCTAAAAGAGAAATATAATGTTCAAAGCTAAAACCTTCAGGCTACGAGGGAAGAGTTGCAACTGCAAAGCTAATACCTGCCATGTCAAAGGTGAACTATACCACCTGAAGGTGTTCTGCAATATATTTATGAACTCTCATGCTAATTTACATGCCACAATGTCAAAGGTCAGGTCCCTATTATTCCATCACTTCACTATGGCACGAAAGCTTCTGAAAGAAATTGAATTTCCAGCTCATGTAAATTCCACTCGGTCATCCATGTAGAGAGAAATGATGCAACTATCATCATTACTGTCACAGAATCTTTTTGTGACAGTAAAGATGATAAATGCTTAAGATTATTCACTATAGTATTTCAATCATTTGTCACTGCTCACCTCAGGAAAAATTAGCCCACTTAAAGCTATTTACCTATAAACAATAATATACCTTATACATACAATAAAACTTCTGACCATTTATGAGGTCAAACTAGCAGGAAGAAATGTTTATTTAGGCTTTCTTACCCCTGAGGGTTAGGCACACAGCCTGAATGCTCAACCACTGCCACAAAACCTTAAACAAAGATTACAGGATATGTTAGAATTTTACTCTACCATTTAAAAATGAATACAATCAATAAACAACCTAAGGTGACCTTACAGTGACAAATAAAGTCATAGACGTTATAATACAGTTTGTTATATTTTCAATGGCATAATATAACAATTCAACAGCTAAAAACTCAGCAAAGTATGCAGAAAAACGAGTCTGCAAGCAAAGCAAGAGTCAAGCAATATCAGATTTCTGATATCAGCATTCATGTCTTTTCAGTATTAGTTATAAGCTTGAGTGTTTCCAGTCCATGTGTCCTCAGGAAAATATTAAAATATAAAATGTTTAAACAACACAAACAAAACCACACTGAATAAAGAAAGTTTCAATTAAGTCAGCTGACTTAAGACTAATGCTCAAACAGAGCTTAGATATCCCAACATTTTGATTCTATAATAATTTGACAATTTGAAAGAGATCTATGAAAGATTTGAAGAGTCAAGTGTTTTTTACCTTTTTTTTCCTCAGTGGAAATCTGCAGCAGATAAGTAAAATTACAAGCATAAGTTACCTCTTTTGATGCGTCAGTAAGAGACAAAGCTCAAACTTGAACTGTTGAAGTTTCTTTTGCTGCTTTGCTCTATGGTTTGAAAATCTGAAAATAAATGTCAGGCAGGTGGTTCACTGGTGAACAAGCAAGCAGAGAGCAGAGAACGTCTCCCCCTAAATATACAATACAAATAAAAATGAAATCCACTAACATACACGTTTACCTCTAAAAAGACCACATTTAACTCAAAAAAGCCCAGATACATACTGTATGTCACAGAAATATATAGATTTAAGTAAATTGACCCTCTGTTGTTTGTTTGATGCGGTTCAGAATATTCTGCCATGGGAGGCATATGAACAGCTGTTAAACTGCAGTATGCAAGTAATATTTGGATGACCACAGTGACAAGGACACAAGTAAAGTCAAATCGTGACCAAGGACAGCTCGTGAACTGCAGCTCATTTAAGCCTCATCCTGCAAATGGTTGTAGATTAAGAAAATCTGGTTTGCATCCCGTATAAGAGCTGTTTGATGCCATATTCATTGTCAATCTGATTCATGTTGTGTGCTGGACTTCATGTCTCAAAGAGACTCAGACTGGGGACTGTGGCCTAATTGAAAAAATTTGCTTTTAGGTTTCTGATAGTTGACACTAACATGGAAGTAAATATTTCTAATGTAAATAAACGAAAGGCAAGAAAATTGATTGCATCTATTACATCTACTACAATGTTTGGGGTAACTTCACACCAATTTGATGCAATTTTCTTCAAAGATACAATTTTCCATCCATCACATCTAACTCAGTACCATCTTAAATAACTGACTTTTATCAGCTGTTATGAGAGAGGTGCAAAACTTACACAGAATTCAGTTTTTTTTTACTCAACAGTACCGTACTCCAGCCTGTAAATTATATACATTATACACTGTTGGGAAGCTGGAGTGTTTTCAGTGTGTCAGGAGTCACGCTGACACAGTTCTCTGTTGTAATGAAACAATTATCCACAAGCCATGTCATGTTGACATCAAAACGGTGTGATTGCTCAGATTAGGCAGTAAAAAAAAACAGGGTCTGCTCAGTAGGATTACTGCCAACCAGATGAGCAGTGATTGTGACACATATATGGATGAAAATGTCACTAGCTGTCGATGTCATCAGCTGGGAAAATTGTCTTTACCACTCAAGGAATCTGAAAATAACAGGTAATTATACTACAACAAATAAACCATGAAAGCAAAAAAAAAATATCTTTTAAGTGCTCTGGCATCAAATTCATTTGGAATTTTAAGGAGGTAATGGAAAGGCTTAACATTCAGCTCTGGGCCATCTGAGCCACAACAAAAGACTGACACTGGTCTATCCGTTCGATTACTTTGGACAGATGTTTCAGATTTCAGATTACCTTGTTGGAAACTCCAAAGCCAGTAAAGACCAGATTTTTTTAGACTGCTTAATACATTCCAACAGAATCAAAAGCACTGCTCTTTTCCAAAGATCTCCACCGAGGCCTTCAAGATGAATGTGAGCATTTCTGTGAACAACATGTAACGGCAGACACTCTAGCAGACACTGCACAAGCCCAGAAACCAAGGAAGATCCCATAACAGGTAAACAAATGCTCATCTAGCACTCCGAGACGATCACCTTAAAAAAAAAAAAAGAAAACCTTTTGTCATCAATTCATTGATCAGTTGTGTCAAGAATGAAGTTGTCTGGAGCATCACGTGGTTAAGCATGGCAATGAAAGTGTCTTTGGGCTTTTTTCTAAGCTCATGGAAGAGGTGACCTTCTTCATCAGCATCGACAAAAGAAGAGCATTAAGATTCTAGAGGAAAACATCAGACAGGCTGCACTTTATCTTGTGAAGCCCTGTTTTTTTTTAAACTTCCAGAGATACTTAACATTATCCCAAGGAAGCTTTCCAACCTCAAGAGAATTTTTTTTTTTTTTTTTTTTTTTTTTAAGAGTGGTGCGTACTCCCAGTTGAGACATGCAGAACTAATTCTGCTTGCTTTTCTTATTTTCAGTCAGAAGAAACATATTGGTAAAATACAAATTCACAAAGATGGCAGGGTTTTGTCTTTTCAGGGAGTTCTTTTCAGCACAGCTGGATGTGCTAATTATGAACAAGTTCAATGCTGTTAAAGGGTGATCACATTGGGTCATACAGTGATATTAATCCAAGCTAAATGTGTTGTGTATTTCATTTCAAGCAACATCAATCCGTCACCAATGTGATGTCGCAACTTCTCGTTAGCAAAATCTTTAGGGAATGTCAGAAGCTCAGGGGACTAAATTCGCAGCGTTTTCTTTTCTAACCAGAGCTGTAAAAAGGCCCTCAGAGCATATATGCTGTATGCATGTGTGGATGTGTGTCTGAAGGAGGTAGAAGAAGAAAGAAAAGAAGATTTCGAAATTCTTTAATGAGAGAAAAACTTAAACCCCAAATGATCCCAAAGGGTATAAATACACACACATACACGCAAACTCAGCAGCAGGAAGAATAAAATTAACTACGGGGACAACTTCATGAAATATATGTGATGTATGTGCACGGCGGAATAAGAGACAGGTGGAGAATATGTCAGGAGAAAAATATTCTTTCTACAAAGAATTCTGAAATGAAGACCTTTTCTGTCTGTTTTTAGTTCAAATGACAAACTAAAAATGTAACACTGTGTAACTGACATGTCTGGAAAAAAAGCATTCCACTAAATAATGTCTATGTTATTTTATTAAACAAGATATAGAGCATATGGAATATTGCTCAGTGTATATCATTTTTAAGTGGAAACACAAATAATATAATTAATTGATTTATTCTGAATATATGATCAAAATAAATGAATTCCATTAAAACCACTTAAAAGCTCAGAAAAAAACCTAAATAGAACAAAAACAAATGCTTCTACTTCCATGAGCCTAAAACCTGAGTTTGTCGACTGTTAACCTTACACACATACGAACACTTATACTCTCCCTGTGTACAAAATGCAGTCAGTAAAAACTCTAGAAAGTCAACAGGACATTTGAAAGGGACAATGATAACGAGAGGGAAGCAAAAGAATGTTGGCAAGCAAAGAAATATTGATTTATGTTGGAGAAAATATCCTGTTATTTGAAGAATAGAAGGTCAAACCTGATTCATCTGTCTACCAAACATTAAATAAAGTAAAATTACTGAGGAGAAAAAAATAAAATGGCCTCATAGAGGAACACAATAAAAGAAGCTACAGTGAAACCAAAGAAGAAAAAAGGAAGTGAAAAGGTGACAAAAGGAATGAGGAAGAATTAAATTAAGTTTACATGCCAGAGATAATGTGAGATCAAAGCGTAGGATACTGTGATCGTCGGGAGAAGGATTCAATGGATTTAAAGAGGTGGGACAGAGACAAAAGCTTTCCAAAAATAAAGAAATGTGCTGAAGAACAAACTGACAGTCAGTGCTAAAGGTGTTCAGGAAACCACCAGAAACACAAAAAGAAATCCAAAAAGAAACAATCAAAACCTGAAACTAACAAAGAAAAAGTAGAAATTTACTACAAAGAATAATAGAAACATGGACCTTGTGTAATTAACCTGCAAGCTTGCTGCCAATATACATATACTTCAGATCATTTTGGATAATGAAGACACAGTAACTACATGTATTTTCTACTCTTTTTCAATTAAATGCACGCGTCAGGTTGAGCTTTCTGTATTCAAAAATGTGTTTTTTTATGCAAACATCTGGAACAGTTCAAATTGAGCATTGGAAGAACCAGTTCTGCATTGCTGGAAAAGCCACTTCAGTTTACTTTTTTCAGTGTATCGTGTAAGCTCAGTTTTTCATTCAATTTACTGACAACTTCCTATGAAACACATTCCCTCATGTTAGCGTCTCTGAGCTTGTAAATGATTGACTGAATGACGAGCTGTCATAGACTGACTGGTTATTAGAGATAAAGATACAGAAGCTCCAGAAGTGTTCCCAGAAAGGTCATCGAGACGTGTTCTGCAAATGTGAAGGCACTAAAAATTATGTCCTCTTCCAAGTGTTTTCAATCTACCAGATGTCAAACCACACACTGAGCATCATGCAGCTGATATCATACCAGAGCCATCCCCTGGTCTTCCTCCCTGTTCCTCCCATTTAGAACCCTCCATTTCTCTCTCAGATCTAAATGAGGTTGTCAGAGTGTCAAATAGAAGGTGATGGAGCTTCAGTTGCACTGGAACCTATATGCCTTGCCAGCATTATTGTCAGCCCACACCCTCTCTGCCTCTTTCCCTTTCCAGTTTCACTAAATCAACAACTCGTCTCCTCTCAAGCCTTCCAAGCACCACGCACAGATGATTTATTGGGTGCTCATTCATCTTTATTTGTGGTGTAGCAGACATGACTTCCAGTTGCTGGTGGTAAATTCCACTGGGTCCATCTTCCTCATGTGTGGCCTACTGAAGAACGGCATACATTGATGGCATTTGAGCAGCTCAGCCATGTTTCCAGTCAATTCCAGCCTCCTCCATGTCTCTGCATTTATTATACATCATACATCATATCATCATATATGACAGCCTGGTTTCCATGAGACACAACCAAGGACAACCCCATGACAGGGGAACAAGTGCTTCTAGTTTTAACTCCAAAAGCCCACTGTGACAAAGAATAACACCTTTTGTCATCAGTTCAGTGATCAGATGTGGCATTGAGTTGTTAGGAGCATCACCATGGTCAAGCTTGGGGATGAAAATGTATTGTATTTCAAACCTCATGGAAGAGGGAACCGCATTATGATTCTGGAGGAATACATCAATCAGACTGCACTTTACCTTTAGCTGATTGTACCATCTATCAACTTCCAGAGATGCCAAAGAACAAGAGTTTGTCTCAGAGGGTTGGTGCAAAATGAATATAACTGGAATATTAATATATAAATACATTTTACTCAACATCAAAACAATTTACTAGATAAGCCCCAATACAAATACGAGTCATTCCATCATATGTCTAGCAACAGATTTTGCACATAAGAAAATAAAAAGATCAACAAAATCATCCCCACGTCCAAGTATTCACATATGCAGCAGCACCAACCCATCTCCCACCAGTCCTCGTGCAGCTGCTCATCACCACATCACCAAAACTTGTCAGCATGTCTCTGTTCATGCTGACGAGTTTACACAAGCCTGACTTCCCCTCCGCATCCATCCTCTCACTGTTGATGCATTCTTACTGCAGAGAATTTGTTGAGGTAAAAAGTAATAACAGGTGCATCATTTAGGAATTTGTCATGTTTTTCTGATACATTATGAGAAATGTCCCAACTGCTTCAATGTAAATGCTTCACACTGTAAATGCATGACTTTAAAAAAAACAGACAGAGGGCAGGATCTTCCCAGTGTCTCTTTGGAATTACTGTGCTGTGGTCTGAATGGGTTAATGATTACTTTCCTCTGGGCTTCTTCTTTCTCTTCTGGTGTGAACTTTAAAGGTTAATCTGAATCAGGATAATATTGGACATGCATTGCCAATAAATATCATAAGTGGAAAAGGGTTGGTACATGAAATTCTGCGCAGTAATAAATTACCGATACAAGTATTAAGTCTTGTTGGGTAACAGGAAATGAGTCATACACTACTATTGTACTCAGGCCCACCGATAGGGGGGGACAAACGGGTATTTTGTCTCGGGCCCAGGAATGGGGTGGGGGGCAAAAAAAAAAAGGAATATGCGCATTAGTCCGCAAATATGTCCAAATGTTTCAGGCACGCACGCCAATCAGGCTGAATTGATTTGAGAATCATCCCCGGTCAGCTGAATGACAGCCAGTGTAATGCGGCTCTGGTTTAACCTTATTTTGTTTAAAATAAGCCAGTATAGACATGGCAACGTGTGAAATTGCCATTTAGATAGAGTTGAATGTAACGAATGGGTTATAAACGTGACGTTTTGGGGTAGCCTGTAACTTTCGTTTAGACTGATTTAACTTGACACTCGCCAGATGAATGGGCTCCGCCTTGTTCCCCGAACATTCTCAGAAAGTTCAGCGGACATACACGCGGGTCTGGCGATAAATAAAAGTACCTTTAACATGATTCCCTTGGTCAAGTGAAAAATGCTTGATGAAATGTGCAGTTTATGAGCTCTAAATGAATAAAATAGCGTGAGTTTTATTGTGGTAGGATTTTGAAAGCCATATCTCCACTCAGTCCATATCCATATCCAGGCAAAGTGGTAAATAATCCTTTTGGTTTATTCGCAATAAATGAGAGACTGGGAAAGTAGAGGTGGGTGTGGGTGGATTGCTACGGGGGGGGGGATTCAGAGAATTTTGTCCCGGGCCCAGCCAAACCTGTCAGCGGCCCTGATTGTACTCATTAGACTTTGTGGATGCTTTTATTGGTATTAGGTGTAAATCTGGATGCCAGCCAGAGAAAAATACTTCAAATATTGATTCAAAGCAGGCTATCAGATTCAAACCTCAGTGCAAAATGTTATAAATAAGGTTAAAAATAAATTGAATTGTAGCTCGGGAGGAGGAGCAGTTGTTTGCCAAGGTCGGTGGTTCAACTCCCAGCTCCGTGGACCACATGTTGAAGCGTCCTTGGGCAAGACACTGAACCCCACATTGCCTACCGATGCGTCCAATGTGTGTGTGAACGTATGTGATAAAGAAAAAAAAAACACTACACAGCCTGTAACATGAAGGTGAATTTGGCTTGTGGTGTAGAAGTACTTTGAGTGTTCAGCTAAACTAGAAAAGCGCTTTATAACTGCAGTCCATTTACACAACTGAACATACCCGTATTAAATCTATACAAACAAAACTCAAAGTTAATTCAAATATGGCCACTTAAAAATGCTATAATTTTTCAAGTTTAGCAACCTGTGGTTACAAACACAACACACCGTGTTGAAAAGTAAGCTTTCGAAAGATATAATAGTCCGTAGAACTGTGACAAATATGTGATTTGTAGCTGGTGCGTGGGGATTAAAAAAAACATGCCTAATTTCACCTTCAGCTCACCTGAAATCTCTATTCTCATAAGCACATGTGCTTCGCATACAGTAAGTTCAGGAATGTAAAAACAGACACCCCCCCACAGTCTCTACTCTACGCACAGGTGAGCCAACTAAAACAACAAGACGATGTAATGCTGTGCACTTATTCACCTGGGTAACTGAACCATTGAATAGTTTGGATTCCATTTGACTTCTAAGCTCAGTATATTTTGATGCTTCTGTAATGCCACAAGCACACACATGCCTTCCAAAATCTACGAGCAGATACAATTGAGTATTTAAATGTCAACAAAAAAAGTTAAATGTGTTAAGAAAGATATACCACACTTAATTTAAGCACAAAAGCTGTTACAGAGTTTTGTATTTGTCAAACATCTAGAACTATCAGCAAAATGTGGGTCTTCAGACAACACTGGCTGCCATGGCAACTAATTATCAAGTTGTGTGTCAAGTGTTAACTCTCTGGAAAAAGTTATTGTCTGACTGCGTAACATTTGTGAACTTGTAATATGTAACTTTAGGGTGAAGTGTCATTGACATAAAACTACAGCGTCTGGAAGTTTTTAAGAGAGGCAAGAGTAATTAGGCACCTGTTGGGCTCCTGTAAAGTTTTGACCTAGAAAAAAGACTCAATCTTTTCATGCTTGTGAAGAATCTAAAGTGTGAAACGTTTTTTAGACTAGTGATCAAATGCTAATGCATCGCAAGATTCTCAATTCAGTTTAATTCAGTTATATTTCTATAACAAACATTCTCCTTGAAAAGAAAAGTCCTCGGTGTCAAAACAATTCTAAACCCTTAATGATTTGGCTGTGGGATTTTTGTGAGTACCTGAGTACCACAGTAAGATGAAAGGAGTATTTCTATGGCCACACAGTCTCTGATGTAACACTACCTCCAGTCAAGCCTCACCATAAAACTCACAGGTGACTTAGAGATGTGTGTATGTGTCATCAGAAAAACCCATTACACATGTTTCACAGCAAAAAGACACCCTGAAGATGGAGGTTCTGACAGAAACAGGTACTGTACTGGTAGACAGGTGACAGCTAAATGGCTCCTGTGTGCGCAGGAGAGTGTGCAAAAGGTCCCTCTGGCTGTTAGAAAAGAGAGAATCTATTTCAGTAAGTTAAATCAATTTAAAAGCTACAAAGTATCACCAACACAAGACTAACACAATTGTAAGATGTCCGTTTACAGGGAGAAAAAGGTTGCAAAGAAACAAAAGCGCCTTTTTCTAGCAAAAACACAGCAAATACCAAGACTCTTCTGATTAGGATGGTCTCATGAAATAGTTGATGAAAATCCATGAACTCTGGAGGAGTATGTATAAAGTATAATTAAAGGAAAGATCTATGTGGAAAAAAATATCTTACATAAAATTACTTTTCTAATAGCAATTATTCGCTTTGCTTCATAAATTCTTTTATTTTTAAACATGGAGTAAACATTTATATCTGCAGGTCCTTCTCCACTGAATAACACCAAATTTGACTCTATACAAAGGAGGGTGACAATTAAGAAGAAAGTGGATGAATCAACCAGAGATTTCAGACAGTCAATCTCCCACAGATGAAATTTAGAAAAAAGAAACAGTTTTGATAACACAAAAAACTAAAGATGTACAGGTTTTATGGTGATAAGAGGATTTGTTCTACTTCAGTGCTTATGCATAGAGCCCCAGGTTGTTTAATTTGGCCAGACAACTGTAGAGCTTTTAGTTCCTGAATGTGAGGATGTTTTTCCGATGAAAGTCTTAGAAAGCAACCTGAAAGGTTAATAAATATACAGTACCAGTGAAAAGCTTAGAGTGGATAGATGTGTTCAGACTTAACTGTTGCTGTAGGTTACTCTGAACTAAAAAAAATACAGACAAAAAAAACAGAGTAGCCCAGATAGTTGGGCAGACAGGTCTATGTGCTGACCTGCAGGGACACCTGCAGATTCCACATGGGTGCTTTAAAACCGAAGAGACAAATCGGATGAGTTATTGTGCTCTCATGTCACCTTAGACTCAACATCCATCACATAATGGAGGACAGACGGCAAGAGAATTGAACACACAAATAGTTTGACTGATGAGTGTGAAAACTGGAAGGTGTAGGCACCTCCAAAAGCTGCTAAATACACTGCCCACATTTCAGTGTAAGTTAGCTGGTCATGTGTTTGGGCTCGTTTCACAAAAGCCTGCAAAATTTGTGCACAAAACAGGAGAAATCCTGAGTTCCATTCAGACCTGATGTCGTTTAAGATACTCAACTGATTCAGTTACGTTATATTTGACAGACTGGTCTGTAAGAAAGCACAGAGGCCTCCAATCATGGCAGCAAAAGAGCAATAGGGGCTGGGGTAGAGGCAGACAAGACCCCAGGTGCAGGCTGTTAAAAGAAGTCTCCCATACTGTCCAGCACATAATAGCAATGTGTAGGATGCAAGCAGTTACAGCAGACATGGGATGTCATAATCAAGTGGCTGGAATAGTGTTCAGGAACAGGAGTACTGAGTATGGGCTGGAAGTCCCAAAAGTAAAAATGGGAGATACCTTCAAAGGTGGTAGAGAATGACATGACAGGGCTGAGATCCCGTGGGTTTCCCAGATCCCAACTGATAAACTGCAGAAGCAGGCAGTAGGGGCAGAAATAGCAACCCCAAGCAACAGCATCATCAAAATAAAGGAAGACAAGAGGCTTGGAAAATGCCAAGGGCTGAAAGAGCAAGCTGAAAAGATATGGGGAGTGAAGGCAGCAGTGGTCCCAGTGGGTATCACTCAGAGTGAGTGGCTGTAAAAGATCCCAGGAACAACCTCAGATACTGTATATCTGTCCAAAAAGAGCACAATTCAGTTAAGGCTCAAATTCATGTAACCCATTAAGACCTGAATCAAACCATGAGTATGACATTTCTTATAGGGTTTAAGGAGAAAACAAATAGTTCTAAAACAAGATATTACCGTTAGTGAACTGAGACTGAAACACTGTAAATACAGTCTGAGACTTACTGCAGAGCATATGAATTGAAAAGAAGAGAAAGAAAAATGAAAGCTGGACTTTGTTTTCACTCGTAATTTCAATTCCAACACAGGTGATCAATAAACACACATTTTATCCCCTCATAAAACTTCCAAGTGAGTAGAGATCACTTCTACTAAAACTGTCAATGAAAATTACATCAATAATAGAGCCCAGTATCTCCCATTTTCTCCCAAAAGGCATGTTGTGGTCCTGAGTCTTCTGAATAGCTGGGGGCACAATGCTTTGAGTCACCCCTGCTGTAATTAGTCGCTCTAAGTTAAAAACAAAAGATAAAAACGAGTGGAGGAATTGTTTCTTTCACCTTTAATGATCATGATCTCACTTGTTGTTTTGATTACAAATATTTAATAACAAGAAGAAATGAGGTTGCTAAACTAACAATTTTTGCTAAGACTGATCACATGAATTTTTATAACAAGGAAGGTTCACAGACAAGTGTGCACTCCAGGATATAATTCATAACAGCACAGAAGTGAGTCACCAGTGGAATCCAGTGGGACTGCTGTGAAGTTAATTACAACAGCCATCTGCCACCTTCAAAGATCAGTCTCTTTACAGGCTACCTTTTAAGTAACAAATTCTAAATTGTGGTGATCCTTGACATGAACTGTAAAGCCTGGCAGCATTAGGAAATATGTGTTTCCTGTGAAGATGTAGGTGACCTGCAGATACAAGTATGAAGAAAATCTGATCTATAGAATGGCACCAGCAGCTAAATCTTTTGAGTGACAGCCTCTCATCCAAGCAGCTGTTAGAGGTGATCAGCAACAAGTGCTACCCACGAGCAGGCCTGTACAGCTATAGCTGTGGTATTCAGCAAGTGTGGGCAAGGTGCGGACTGTCAGTTCTTGAGCATAAAAAAGAAGAAAGAGAAACAGGTGAAAGTGTAGGAACAGAGACAGACAGGAAGTGAAAGAGAGGTACAAAATGGTGCCGGCGCAGAGCGGAAAGAAAAAAAAATGAGGGGAAAACTCCATTTAAGGTTTTTGATTCTGGATACATTCAACATTTTCAGCTAATTTCATATTAAGTGAATGCAGGCGAAACACAGAATCAAAGACACGTTCTCACACGTTTCTAGCTGCTGATCTCACCTAAACTCAATTTAGGAACAAGGAGCTTACACACTAAACCAAATATAGCAAAACACCAATGTTTCCCTTTATAACTTGTTTTTTCTTTCCTATAGCAGTTATTTGTGTTTCATTTATAGCCCACATATCACAGCAACAAAATACTAAAAATAGCACGGTGGAGGCAAGGGAAATGAAGAATAAAATCAAATAGTGACAGACATCCCAGATCAAAAAGAGTTATGAAAAAAACATTTAAAAAAATCAGAGGACTGAGGGAAAAAAAGAGCTGGAGGGAATAATGTTTGGGTTGTGCTTTGAGAGAGGGCTGTATCTGTGTGAGTTTGGGGAGGGAGGGGATTTGACGAAGTTGGAGGTGGGTTGGAGACACATGAAAAGCAAGAGATTGGCTCCTCCGTCCTCCCATCTGTCCCCTTTAGCCTGCAGCCAGTTTGACCAGTTTGGAGAAATAGAAGATGACTCACACACAAATGCTCACAAACTAAAACCCAGATGCATATGCATATGGTTGCTCCAGCAAAACGGATGCATGTTCAAACAGTACCTGTTCAGGATTTTAATCCAAGGTGGAAGAAATAGAATCACGAATCTCAAATTAAATTAGGAAACATGAAGCATTCAGATAGCCTTAACCCACGTAAGTGCACCAAACCAAGGAGTGGCCAAATCAGCAAAGAAGACGGTTTTGATAGTTTTTCTATGGAGACGAAAAAAATGTTTTTTAATTACATATAGTCAAGTCAAGAAGACTTTTGAAAAGGAAACCATGCCGTTGTGAACATCTACAATAAAGAGGCATCTTCACTGGTGTGAATATAAAGAGGATACCTCCAGATGGAAACTAAAAGGCCGGAAGAAACTTTGGAAGGAAAACATTTCTATAAGCCTGCCAAGTTCTTGATAAGCATGTTTTAGATGAATGCCATTAAGCTGAAGATTACGACGAAAAAAAGAGAACGAGATCTGAAGCATTCCACATTGTCTGTCAAACATAATGAGGGCAGCACTGTAGAATGTACAGCTGCCAATAAAACCGACTCTCTGATGTTTATCACTAATTTTACTTGACTCGACATAAGCAGCAGTTATATATACGAGCACATTTTGTAATCACCTCGGATTCAATAAAATGCTACAATACTATGTGGACAACACTTTAAATTACTAATTGATATCGAGACCAAACATACCGTGAAATAAACTGAAATGAAACAAAGCAAAATGAAATCAAGAGGAACTTGTTAACTTTTTGTTACATTTGCTGAAAAGTCAGTACTGATAAAAATATATGTGACAGACAATCGAGGGGGGGGCAGTAAATCTCACTTCTACTAGGGTTCCTTATGCGATTTGTGGGAATGTGCTGAACTTTGAAAAATGTGTTCACCTCTCACACTTCTGCAGGTGAAGTGGTTACAATGTGCTGAAGCACAACAGAGGGAAGAGGAGCCGCCGACAAGTTGATTTGTTCAAAACTTCAAGGTTGCCCATGTTCTTCTCAAGTTTAGCTTACACACTCTAAAATGACCAATTCTATGATACCCATGGGTTCTACGCTTCATCGTGATCTTCAATTTTAAATGGTTTATTTTATAAATGTTACTTACATACATGCTGGTAATGTGTTCAGAGGGAATTCAACACCGCAGCACGAGGGGAACTTTTGCTATAAAGGATTGCTTTTAGTCTGCCAAGATGTAATTTCAAAGACAGGAAAGGCAGCAAAAAACGATGATGTATGAGCAGAGATCATATTCAAAATCTAAGTCAATTCCATGTTTAAACAAAGTTACATTAACCAGCTTTGAATTGTGAATCTGACTGTACCAAAACCAAAATGATTATTAGAATGAGTCATCTTTGCTATCTAACACTGGAATTGTCGATCTCACTTGCAAGTTAAATAGCTTTCACACCTCATCAAACCATTAACTAAATTCCTACTAAAGTTTACAACAAATTTGTCGTCATCTAAACAAAATTCTAAAATTCCTACTTGTTTAAAAACTGAATCCGCATGTGTCTGATTTCCACTAATGAGAAGCCACAGAGTATATCAACAGTAGCTTCAGTATATTTATCGAAGCTTTTAAAAATGATCGTAGGACAGATATATTTGTATTCACTTTTGCAGATTTTAAGCACCAACACGCACCCACGAACACACAAACCAGCAATGATGGATTCCAAGACATCTGTTTATTTCAAGGACAGAGAAACAACTAAGACAAATCTCAAGAATCAAGTGAGAATGTGTGCAATGACTGAAACTGCATGCAAACTGGATCCATTTAGGATTTTAAATTGTTGGCCAGAAATACTTTTTCATGTCTTTCTATATTCTATGATCCAATTTTTTCCAATCTTTCATTTATTTTTCACGGCCAGCTTTGAGAAATACAAACTAAAACTAGTTGAAATTGGAACAGATTCCAAAAGTGAAGCCAACACTCTTTCTGCCTTCCTTTAATCCCCCTGAATATTTTGGACTCTTTGGCCAAATGGCTACCCCTCTTGCCAGAGCTGAGGCAAAGGCCATGCCTCACAACACACCAAGGGATCTTCAACCAGAACCACCAACTGTTTCAATTCTGGTTCCAGTTAAATCTCGCACTGCCACTGACTGCCTTCCTCCTACAGCGAGAGCTTCTGCTGCTGGACTTGAAGGGGGCCGCTTGAGAGCGATAGATGGTGGAGATAAAACACAGAAAGTAAAGACAAAGCTGAACAAACACACACAAATGTACTGCATCAAAGAAGACATCGCTTCAATGTGTAGATGGGATGTATATAGAAAAAGAAAGAAGCCATGAATTCCTACTCGCTTGTTCACAAATACAGAAAGCCAGAACATCATATGCCAAAATCAAGGGAAAAATTCCATAAAACTTGGTCTATACTTTAAACGTGTACATAAATTACTATAATATCTGAACTTGCATAGTGTAGAGTGGGTTAATTAACTCGATGTACCAGATGATGGTTTGTTACTCAGAGGAATCTTTGAAAACTGTTTTGAAAAGAACATTCAAATAAAACTTGGCAGGTTACTACATGAAAAACCCATCTCAAGCTTTACAAAGCCAGATGGAATAAGAGCAAAAGCCAACTTTGCCAACATGAAAACCCTTCAGAGTTGTTCTTTGCTCTTTCTCAGAAGTCGTTCATTGACATCTAATGCAATAAGGCTTTACTTCAACCTTTTGAAGCCACCATTGTAACCTACAGCTGTCGGTAAAGGCCACTGAATGACCAACAATTGTGCCTCAGCCACAAACACGCAGCTTTTTGTGTTGCAAGATGGATTACTTTTTCAAACCAAGAAGAAACCATCTGTTCGGTCGGAGAGGTTAATGTTTTTCTAAGGCTGCGATGTTTCAGGAGAATCAAGAAAGAACAGATTTCAGCTGCAGGTAAGTGGTGGGGAGATCGGAGGAGACAGAAAATGGCACCAATTTCCCCAATTATAGATCTGCACATACTAATGAAGACATCTTCATGCATGAAGGGGTGATGTTTAAAAAACACCAACAGATGAGTTGTAGTGATCAAATCAATGAGAAGAAGGTTGAACTGCTTTCACAAGATGGAAATAATTGGTATAACATGAAGAAAGACTTTGAAGACACTTCATCATACTAAACTACCACTGTGTAACAAACTATATATTTCAGATGATTACATAAGCCTATTTCTATACCTAATAATCACAAGATAACGTATCTTAACATTTTGTTTATGTATACTATTTATAAATAATGTGTGTTTTAAAAGGAAACGGTTTCACTATTTTGTACAGAAAGATAAAGAAAGAAAGAAAAAAAACAAAGAAAACTGACACAAATCTGCAATCTTGCAGTGCCCAAGCGACAGTAATGAGACAAAAAAAGAACTTTATGACAAGACCAAGCTGTAATTTTCTCAGCGTTTTGGATCACGTCCCTTTGGACTAAGTGCTCGTTTGCTCCCTCCCTTCCACCAGCTTTCCATCATTCTGCTTTTACTTTTCTTTTGCAACACGTGCAAACACAGTTTGCTCAGTCTAACAGCCATTTTAAAACATCTGTCAAGTTGTAAGTGCTCTCAAAAAGAAACAGTCGACACCAGATCTGTCATATTTGTGTAACATGTTAAACAGTGAGCCGATTATGCACAGAGGCAGCTGTCCTGTGTTCGGCTTTTTTCTTGCTTCAAAGCATCCCATGTGAAATTAGTTTAAATGTTGCTCTCTCTCTGCATGTCATGAATAGATGAACAAAGGATGTTTAATTAAGACACTTATTCACGATCACTGAAAAACAGGCTGCAGACAACAAGCGTCACTGGATTTACTACTGGTTCTAAAGAACCCTCTAAAATCCATCTTGTGAAACTAATTCATTCCATAAATAATTCTGAGGAGGAGACGCATACAAATAATGAAACTTGCTTTAATCATAAAACCCAAGTAACAGCGCATTTAAATCTGTAGCACCTGCATGCGTAAAGTTATTTCAAATGTTAAGATAGTTAATGTCACACAATAAACCAAAAAGAATATCTGATATGACCATTTCACCCAGAGTCATTCCTAAATCCTTGTAGGTTTTCTGCTCCAGACACTTAACTTCCCCATGAGAGCAATTAAGTTCATCTAATCACAAGTCTGATGCTGTCACACTCCAACACTGGTGACAGAGCTCACATGCCGTGTAACAAGATATGTAATTCTCTGAAACCTCAGACAGGATTAAAATTACCCTGGGAGATCAGAGTCAACTTGACACGGGTATGTAACTTTAGTAAAAGGCTGAAAAAAAATATGACACGCTTGTAAATGTCGTGCCATCTGGAGGAAATAAAGAAAAACCTTTGTCCAGGAGAACCCTTGTAGGGGTTTTATGAAGAAAATGAAGTGAAAAGCTCTTTTTTAGTCGTTTAGTATACAACTCCAACAAAAGCAAATCTAAATTAGCGGAAAAATAAAAGCAGCTGAAAGTTGAGGCTTACTGAGAAACCCCAACTAGATTGACATGTACGAAAACACAAAAATTCAAAATGTCACATATTTATCGCATTGTGACCATTTTCAAAGCGGAACCTGTAATTTGAGTTTAAGATTGCGGCTAACAATCTTCCAGAAGCTCCAGCCACACCTTCATCAACTTGGCGCAAGCATCTCAAGGCTTCAAACCCAACACCACAAGCACAGACACACACATCACATCTTCAAAAGCTGCAAAGGAACACGGCACAACATCAGGCTTCAATCTGAAAGAACATGATGAGGCGAATATCCTGCATTTATGCTGCTGGATTTTTTATTTTTTTTGTTTGTTTATTGAATTAAAATGAAAACATGACAATGTTAAGTACTTTGCATACATTGACAGGGGGAGAAAAAAAAAACATGGTAATCACACAAACTCCTCAGCAACATTAACCACAACATGAAAAATACCAAAGAGCTAAATTAACATTATTATGGATAGAACTAACTGAATCCTTAGAAAAATGCATTGTGTAGTGCCGAGAAGATCATGGAGCTCTGAATCCTGATCAGAACAGGAGGCAGGATTGTGCAGCCCAGTTCCATTGTGGTTTGTTATATGGCACACAGATCTGAGATTTAAGCTTACCTGCTTTTTGCTTGTTCCCTGCTGTCTCCATCTGATTGTTTGCCTCACCATGTGGTCCTTACAATCACTTTCAAAACTATAATTGGCTTGTTTATGCTCATCTCTTGATTTGTTTCCTGATTGCTGCAGCCCATTGCTTAAATTCTCTTTTCTGCACCATTTCATGTCCTTTCTCTCAATTTTCTTGGGAATGAAGCTCAGTGACAATCAGAGTGTGAGTGCTGGGACATTACATTCGCATGCTTTTTTGTGCTCAAATATGTGATGTCAGTAATGATAAGTATTCACGAAATGGCTTTCTTTTTTAAAAAAAAAAGCCCAGACAGAGCAGGGGAAAGTCTCTGGATTTATAGATTGAAAATCAAACTGGTTCCCCACCTGCAGTGAACACATTAGTGCCAAAGATCTGTGGCTTCCTCATCTTCCACTTTCCTGCTTTTGCTGTGTCATTGCACCCTTTTTTGGTTTTGTGTAAAAAATCTCAGTTTAAAAAGAAGTGACAATCCTTTCAGGAACTTCTACACAAAAAGAGAAGGTGCCCTGCACTCTGGAAAAGTGAACTGAGCAGAGCAACAATGCCCTCATGCTGTACCGCTCCCTTGTTAAAGGCCAATTTTTAACTTTCCCTTTAAAATAAGTTCCTTAGAAATGGCAGCTTGTCTTTCAGAGGTGACATTTTAAGGCTTCCACTTCTCTAATTTCACAGGAGAGGTCTTGAATCTAAATGTGTAGACTCACAACAGACGAATGTGTCAATCTTTTTCATTTCAGTGTGCCTTTTTCCCTGGTAAGCCCTCCGTTTCCCTGCTGAGGATCTTACCTTCTGAAATCTCATTGTTCTCCTGCGTGACATCACTGCTTTGTCTCCTTTGGGACTGAGCCAATTCGACACCTGATTGCTGAGCTGGAAGAAATAACATAATGCAAAAATTCTACATTAACGAATGGAGGAGATGACAGAGAGGAGAAAAAAAAAAGATACTGTTATATACTTTGTTATTTTTAAGTTTAATACTCTTAATGAGGAAACGGGAGACCAAGAAGTATTTCACGTCTGCATGTATTGTTCTTCAACCAAAGACAGAGAGAGTAAAGACGTACTTCACAACATACAACACAGGGGGCGTAACAGTATCCCTGGAGGGACAAACTTAGGCTGTCAATACACAACATATCCCTCCCCCTTTACTTTTGATGTTCCCTTAATAAAAGTCAAACATTTTACTAACTCAGCATTCACATTTAAAGTCTCTGCTTACAATATCAAAACGTACAATGAACTTTTAATAAACATGTCATGGCAATTGAACTTTTGCCTTAACTACGGAGAGAGGGTAGACTACCTCAATCCGGACTGAACCCTGGGGATTATTCTGCCCCAATGTGATGGGTTAGTCATTACACTAATAAGACAGTTTGTCAGGAGGTCGTCTGTTTCTCCTGGGGTAAGTATGACCTGTGGTTATGTCAGTCAAAGTGTCTCTTGGTGAGGACTGAATGAGTCCTGGGCTAGGAGTGATGTCTGACATAGGAACCTGAGCAGGCTTAGGTGTGCCTGGAACACTGTCCATACCTGAAGGTTGCTTCTGTGGCTCTTGTAGTGATTGAGGTTGCTCCTGATGGACCTCCAGCTCGGGAACAAGGGACGGTTCCTGTGATGAGTCATCACATGAACTAGAAGTGTGGAGCAATTGATCAACATGTCTTCTCCAGATAAGATGATCACTGGTTTCCACTGTATATGACACAGGACCTGTTTTTGCAATAACTGTTGCAGGTGTCCACTTAACACCACTGGTGTAGTTCCGGGCGAGCACCTTATCTCCTGCTGTGAATCTTCGGAACTTTGCTTTCTCCTCAATAGCAGCATCCAGGCCCGGCCACCAGAAATAGCTGCGTGCAATTTCCTTCATCCGCACCACCCCACAGTGTCCCGTATGCAGTTCAGCAAGCATTTTCTCTCTTAGGGGTGGCGGAATAATGACGCGGTAGCCCCACAATAAGCATCCAGACTGGACTGAAAGCTCATCTTGTCTCACCAGATAAGGCTTAAAGCTGGGTGTCATCTCTCCTCTTCTCCCCCGAGTGATGATATCCATAACCTCAGACAAGACCGGGTCAGTGCGTGTGTGTTTCTTCACGTGAGCTGAGGTGACTGGAGCAGCCGTCACCTCTTTGAAGTAAAAAATCTCCGTGTGTGTGGGCTCAGCGTGCGTGACCGGCAAAGGGAGTCTTGAGAGCCCGTCAGCATTCTGATGTTGGTCTGACTTCCTATACTTGATCACATACTGGTGGGCAGATAACAGCAGAGCCCATCGCTGCATACGGCTGGCCGCCAGCGATGGAATGCCAGTGTGAGGACCAAAGATGGAGGTGAGAGGTCGATGGTCTGTCAATAGCGTGAATTTTCTGCCGAAGAGATACTGATGGAATTTTTTAACTCCAAACACTATAGACAGTGCCTCACGCTCAATCTGTGCATAATTGCTTTCCACTTTGCTCAGCGTCCTTGATGCAAAAGCAATCGGTCTTTCTTCTCCAGATGGCATGATGTGAGACACGACTGCACCCACCCCATAAGGTGAGGCATCACATGCCAGCTGAAGTGGTAATTTAGGGTCAAAGTGGGCGAGAGCCTCAGATTTAGCGAGGGCTGTTTTTACATCTCTGAAAGCTGTCTCACATTTGTCAGTCCATTCCCATGTATTTGTTTTGTTAAGCAGTTCATGTAGCGGCTTTAGCTTGTTGGCGAGGTTAGACACAAATTTTGCATAGTATGTCAACAAGCCAAGGAAAGACCTCAGCTGACCCACATTTTTGGGAGATGGAGCCTCCACAATAGCTTTCACCTTGGATGGGGCCTTGTGGAGACCTGTGCAGTCAATTACATGTCCCAAATACTCAACAGATGGTCTGAAAAACTCACACTTGTCTTTCCGGACTTTCAAACCATACTCCTCCAGTCGTTGTAGTGTCGCATCCAGATTCCTTAAGTGAGACTGCTCATCTGGTCCTGTGATGAGTAGATCATTCAGGTAGCACTGAACCCCTGATAGACCACTGAGGATCTGGTCCATCGCTCTTTGGAACAGTGCTGGAGCAGAGGTGATGCCAAAAGGGAGCCTCTGGTACCTGTACAGTCCTTTGTGTGTCACAATAGTCAGCAGCTCCTGTGACTCACGTTCCACATGCATCTGAAGATATGCTTGAGATAAATCTATCTTACTAAACTTCTGTCCTCCAGCCAGACATGAGAAGAGGTCATCAATGAGTGGTAATGGATACTTTTCTGTTGTCAGGAACGGATTCACAGTGACCTTAAAATCTCCGCAGATTCTTGGAGTCCCGTCCTTTTTCATGACAGGGACAATGGGTGTGGCCCATTCACTTGTGCTTACAGGTTCCAGAACCCCACTCTTCACTAACCTATCTAATTCTGCTTCAACTTTCGGTTTGATGGCATTTGGGACAGGTCTAGCTTTTAGGCACTTTGGTGTGCTGCCGGGTTTAACTGTCAGCTTAACCATGATGTCTTTCATGCTGCCAAGTTCTCCATCAAAAGCCTTGGGATGCTTCTTTAAGATCTCCCGTAGAGGGCTTGTTTCTCCATCCATAACCATGAACACTCCTTGCCAGTTCAGCTTGATCTTTTGTAGCCACCGGCGACCTAGCAGAGCTGGACGATTTCCTGGGATGATGTATAGTGGAAGAGTCTCTTTCTGTTTGTTGTATTCCACCGTCACATTCACAGCTCCTAACACTGGGACAGGCTCACCAGTGTATGTCCTTAACTTCAGTTTGGTCTCTCGGAGAGGAAGGTGTTGCAGTGTCTCTTTGTACACAACGTCTGATACCATGGATACACGTGTACCAGTGTCCACCTGCATTCGCACTGGTTTATTCTCGAGTAGTGGTGTGACCCAGTATCCATCATCATCGCTGCCTGTGATAGATAAAACATGCACGGTATCTTCATCAGACTCACAATCACTCTGCTCATCCTGTTCGTGTTCCATCTTATTCACGTGTTTCTTTTTGTTTCTGTGAAAACCACCTCTCTTTTTCTCATTGAACTGTTTGTGTGTCTGAGTCTTGTTTCTACAGGCACGTTCGATGTGGCCTTTCTTACCACAGTTCCTACAGTCTAAGTCCTTACACCAACACTCTGGTGCCTGGTGCCCTGCCTTCCCACAACGGTAGCATAGCTGCCCAGGTGCCGCTTTCTGGGTGGATTCAGCATACATCTTATGCACTTGGGTTGATGCACTTAGCTGCTGTGCTTCTCTGGCAGCCATCTCCATTGATGTGCTGATCTCAATGGCTTTATCCAGTCTCAGATTAGCTTCAGTCAGTAACCGTTTCTGAATACTCTCACTGCGTAGACCACACACCAGCCGGTCACGTATGGTATCATTTAGTGAAAGTCCAAATTCACAATGTTCCGATAACTGTTTCAGTACAGCTACAAACTGTGAAACGGATTCACCCTCTCCCTGGTTCCTTTTATGGAATCTGAATCTCTCTGCAATGATCAATGGCTTTGGGGAATAGTGATCCTTCAATATTGTCACTATTTCATCAAAAGACTTGTCTCCTGGCTTGGCAGGTTGCACTAGACTGCGCAGTAGGTTGAATGTTTTTCCTCCCATAACACTTAAAAACGTGGGTACAAGAACATTAGCTTTGATGCTGTTAGCAAGGGCAAAGTACTCAAACCTGTCGGTGTATGAACTCCATTGTTCCACAGTTTCTTCAAATGGTCCTATATTTCCAACCAGCGCAGCCATTTCAAAGAAAGTTTCCTCCAGTAATTAGTCTTATCCTTTTTTTTTTTTTTTTTTCTTCTTCTTTGACTTACTGCTTTTGTGTCTTTCTGTTGTGCCACACAGTCCTTCCCTTATCCATTTACTTCAGTCTCCTTCCCTCCGCGGAGATTTATTTATTTATTTTTGTAGCAGCGCTGTCCTTCGGCACACACCCCGTTCACACCGGAGCAGCTAGCTTGCATCACCGCTCAGGTAGCCTCGACGTCGCGACGTACGCGCGCGAATTAAACTCATTAAACTCGGACTTTCCGCCCACAACAAAAACAACAAACGTGAGTCCGTACCTCGTCGCCAGTTTTGTTATATACTTTGTTATTTTTAAGTTTAATACTCTTAATGAGGAAACGGGAGACCAAGAAGTATTTCACGTCTGCATGTATTGTTCTTCAACCAAAGACAGAGAGAGTAAAGACGTACTTCACAACATACAACACAGGGGGCGTAACAGTATCCCTCGAGGGACAAACTTAGGCTGTCAATACACAACAGATACCATATCAGAAAGGAAACCAATTCGATGGCAAGGATGCTGAAATGCCTCAAGGTCACAAAAACATAGACCTAAATCAATTGAATCTTTGACTTTTGAACTTTCATGTAAGAAACAAAGCCGGGAGTAGTAATAAAGTTTAGCACAGTTTGATAAGGGGTGTTGCAATACACTGTAATTGCCAATTATTGTGACACTAAAAGAATAAATAATCAATATTTGGTTGATAATGCATGTAAGGTAATATCATAATTTGGTCTCAGTTAATGTAGTCAAACAAATCTTTTAAATGCAGAGTAGAACATTGGGTGAATTATTTTGATGGCAATATTTCATTTCCAGGTTTTCTATCATCGTCACAGGCTCGAACTAACCTGAGAATCTCAAATAATGAACACATTTTCATGGTTTGTCTTTCACCCTTCTTTATTTAGTTTTTTTAGGTTTATTCCAAACTATCAGAACTTTAATATTTCACTGGAATCAGCGAGTCAGTCAGTAGGTTTTATTCCTTACAGTGGAAAAAAAAAATCAAATCTGTAAAAATTATAATGACACTAGGCCCATTTTGATTGTGAGATTTATTCAGCTAATATTCTCAATGTTGAGTCAAAGTGTATTTTTCCGCCCTAACATTTGTGCAGGAAACACAAAAATCCTGTTTAAAAGCTCTATGTGTGCTGGTTCTATTTTTCTGAAGCACAGCATGACACGTAAATACCAGCAGGTCGCTGAATGTCGTTGACTGAAACAAATTAAACACTTATCCTATTTTCTGTATTTAAAACCTAGGAGAGGGAACTGAATAGAGTTGTTGCTTTGCGATACAAGCTTTGCTTTATTTTCTCCACAGAAGCCTTTACCAAAACGTATAGGTGTCACTGAACAATGGAGGGCTGCATCAAGGCACAACTGGCTGATAAGACATTCAGCCCAACACAGAAAAATCTGAGTGCTTTTCATTATTTTCTAAAAACAGAACCTTTATTCAACCAGAAAATAAAACTCTTCAGATTTAAAATCAATTTCCAGGAGTGTCCTGGTCAGTCAAGCAGCAACACAGGTCAGCAGGAATAAACGCAGCAATAGATTAAAGGAAAATATATATATGCACGTAGATATATCGTGTGCAATTTTGAGAACTTTCCAATCATTGAAATGTTTACTAGGGAATGAAATGGCTCCAGAAGCCTCCTTTTTCCCATCAGGCTGTGTCACATGCCGCTAAGACACAAAGTAGAGATCCGATTGAGGGAAGCGCCCGTTGCATCCATTGTGCATTCACTGCTGAGTGTCTTTATTCGTGCGTTAGCTATTCTCCTGTTAGACGTCTCTCCCTCAGCAAAAATGTTATATTTTCTATCCACTGTATATTTTCACTTATTTCATAAGTGGTCTATGTGGATTTTATCCTGCTTTTGTTGATCAACTAATTTCATCAAGTGCTCTTCCATACTTTTCTCACACATGTATTTAACCATTTATGTTTTTTGGAAGCAATCCCACAGTGGGGACAACGTGTCGGTCAGACACTTTGAAACATGGAGGGAGTAGGGCTTGTACAACAGGTCTTCCTTTTGGAAGACAACACAACCATATATTTTAGATCTATTTTACAGTTCGCCAACTTTCAGCTTTCAGTTATAATGTAGGAAACTAATTTAGTTCTCAAATGTGAAAACCGGCCCACAGAGGCCTACGTTAGCAGCCTTCAGAATTAGCCATCAGACGAAGGTTTAAAATTCGGCTCTGTTGACGTCTCTTACCTTCATGCTTGCCCGGAAGAGGTTTGCTCTCCTGTCCCCCTTTTACTGCAATGATTTTAAAGTTGTATTCTTTAGAGGAGTCAAAGTCTTCGATGATTAGCTTTGTCTCCTGCTTTGATAGCTGAACCACCTTCTGCTCTCCACCTGTTCCAGCAAGAAAAGCACAAACACTGATGATTAGAGAGAAGAAACGGTTGCTGGTTTGATTACTGACAGCCCACAGGAACCTCTCGCAGAGTTCTTTTAAATGTTTGACTGTCTCTGCAGGCTCCACAGCTGTGAGGATGCTAGTTTTGGGAAGTTAGAAGCTAAAAATATGTGAAATTAGAAGTTTATAAGAGCAGCCTCATTTATCTTTCCTTTACATCTGGGACTACTATGTGTGTTAAGACCCCCTTCCTCTGCTAAACATTAACTGAAGAAATTGTGATTTCTACGCCAACAACATTCATGAGGATCTGCAGCTATTATTTCCAATCAAGGAAATTGAATTCAATTAGGTTTAGAACAGTTAAAAACATGAAAGGATGGGAGATATCCAAGCTAACACATCATCATGCAAGAGTAAGCAGCAACAGTGAATATTACTTTAACTCTGCTGTCTGAAGGATGTTATTGGCAGGATCTGATCATTACTGTGTTAACAAAATCTAAATTTTGAAAGTTTTTTAAGAAACAATGAGGCTTGAAAGCATAGGTTATTCATTGGCGCTGTTCATTGGGAAAAAAAGGGAATAAATGGATAAAACTTCTGCCTTAAATGTCTGCGGATACAAAGTTTGTGCATCAGCAGCTAGAAAAAATGTGAGAAAACTCTGATTAAACACACTTCAGTGTCTTACATCCTGCTTCTAACATACCGTGTCTTCTGATGAACACAGGTGTTTCAGAATAGTTTACTGGGGTCCTTATCAACATGAAAAGCCACTTCACAGAGATCACACTTTTTTTTTTTAACTCTGTAATTATGTAGAACAATTCAGAACAGGGTCTCACAACACCTGTTTGTGGAGCATACAAATCTAAAGACTGCTAGCAAATAACTTAAAACTATGACAGCAAAAAAAAATGTCATTAAAAGCCACATCAATCCTTAACATTTAATTGATTTATGTATGTGAGCAAGTTGGGCCTGTTTTGTTCAAAAACATTTCAGACGAACAAAAGGCTGCTGATAAAAATGGTGTGGTAGATGCTGCCATTATCTCTACCAATTAGTTAAGAATCTGTCTCTCAAACCACAATACCATACTTTCATTAACAGTGGGAAGTTTACACACCCACTTCATACCTCTCTGCTTTCACTAATTGTTTCAAAACAAATATGTGAAAAGGTCTTCTGTTTCATTTGACAGAGACATGGAATTTGACATTGTTAAGCCCTCTGCATCACAAACCAAGGAAAGGAAAGCTTAGTTTTATTAACATCTGAGGTAATTTCAGCGCATCCAGGGTGCAAAGAGCAGGCTGAGAATAAAGATCAAATAAAATAAATATGCATTCAGCATCTAATCTCGCCAAATGTGCTTTGCTTTCATTGCAACAGTGGAAGTCAGCAGTTTTCAAAATGACTTGAGTGCAGGTTCATACTTACTGGCTTTAAGAGATCGTGTCCAAATCATATTAACTGAGACTTCCGAGATCAGAAAAAGAGAGTTTATGAATTTAAGTTTGAGATATAAGAAAAAATGCTTATTCCATTTTTGCTTTTTTGTGCGATTAAATCATTTTTTTCATTTAGTATCTTGCTTAGTTCTGTTGCTGCAGAACAAATTTCCCAGCTGGGATCAATAAATCTTTTGGAACCGTCAGCTACCAAAGCCAATTTCTTCTTGAATTTAATTTTCAGCAAACTGACTGACAGTAAACACCAATATGGTAGAGTGCTTTTTGAACACGAGTTAATTCCTTCAACTCTTGACAGACAAAAAAAAAAAAAGAGTATCCTCACATTGTGGACCTGCAAAGCTAATATGCGTGTTCTATTTGATGCACCTGTCCTGTATCTTTTTCAAAACTAAGACAGAATGTCAGTCATATAGAATTAAAGCAGAAAAAAACAAGCTCATGAAACATTCAAGCTGAGCTCTTCAAAAAAATCCCTGCTGTTTAAGAAAATTAACCGCTCCTCTGTCACTGCTTTTCCGCCTTAATCACACTCGCACAGATATAAGCAGCGTGCAGCGAGAAGAAAACAGTCAACGTAATTCACTTCCTTTACTTTGCACCATAAGGAGCACAGCCATCCCAACATTCCCAGATACCTTTCAAATCTGACAGTTTTTTAAACCTTAAACCTTCAAACGAAGCACTGCCCAGTGGCAATATGCTGCAAAGTGAGCTGTGTGGACATGTCTCCGAAGCTAGGCCATTTTGCTTTGGTAAAATGTCAAGCTTAATCAAGCATATGCAAGACAATGAGAAAGGCAGTCGAGTTTTCTAGCACATACGAGGCTGCACTACTCATTATGGTTGAACAAAACAGACAATGAGAGTGCACATTGCTTAACAACAGAGATAATCTCCCAACTTTCTCACAGACACAAGAGGTTAAAGTGGAATCCATGTCTTTACCAGTTAAGTTAACAGTAACAGCAGAAATTATGCTCAACACTCTAACAAGCCTTCAACTTAGTCACCATATTTTAATAAGAGCTGTGGCATTTCCAAAAACTAAAGAAGTAAAGAAAAACATAAAGGAGAAACACAATGTCACCATATTTTTACCCTCTGGTCCTGCAGAGCTCTCCCTTCCTTTCCTTCCATGTATCTATATCTTTCCATTGCTCTCCCTTCATACCTCTTCAGCTCCATCCTTCATCCTGCCCTTCAGTATCTCCCTCTGTTTATATTTCGGTCATTCCCTCCATCCAGTGACTCTCCTATGGTCTCAGGGGATGGCTGCCTGTGCTTACTGCACCTTATCTGACATTTTCTCCATTATTGTGATCAAGCAGACAGACCAAGCAACACCAGAAGCTACAGGTTGACTCTGCTGCTGGCTGACAGCGGCTCTAATAGAAGAGGTTGACACACACCCTCACACTTTGGACCTCAGCTGTGTACCTCGAGCAGTGAGGAGAATAAAAAAGTTAGTGACATCCTGCAAGTGTATATCTCTAGTCAAGTCACCAGTTGAAAACACAAATAAAAGATGTGAAAGAAATTTTCTACATTTAAACTGGCTCATATTCAGCGGGTCCAGAATACACATCACGATATTCAAACTTAGTGTCACTCCATGTCAAATCTGGAGCAAGTTTTCTGTGCTTTTCATCTTGAAGCCTGATGCAGCATGAGCATGTTTTATATGATGCAGTTGTTTTCAAGACACATACCCAATGGCTAAAATAAAAACCCATAAGGGAAAAGGCACCAATTTACAGTACAAGTCAAAGATATAAGCTTTAAAATGGTTTTGATTTTATGTTTCTACTTCCCTCAGAGGCTGAGAAATAAAGGCTTTAGTGAATGCTGACAATTTAGTCAATGCTAGTGCCGTTCCTTAAAAAAAAACCAGGTGTTAAGAGGATGTTCTTAAACCATGACAATGTTTTAAAAGTTTTTCTAAAAGGGGGCCCTAGGTCTTCATGGGTTAAAACGAGTATTGTTACAGAAAGCTTCAGTACTATAAGATTATCTTTCCTTCGTGAGATTTGAGATTCTACACACTTGATAACTTGTTGCGTTGAATGTACTTCCTTGAACAACCCAATTATAAGGTGCTCAGAAATCCATTAAATGTGTTCAGCTCTATCAGCTGAAGAAGTCTAAAAACTGTTCTGTATTAAGAATCAGGTGAGAGCTATGGAGCAAAAGCCCAGACACCACACATCACTGGAGGCTTAACTCATCCCATAACTCACTATGGTTTCCCACAGAGGGGCAAGTAGTGATGAAAACACCGGGCAGAGGCAATCATGAAAGAAACATGAAGCAAAACATAGCTTTACTGCCATTTAAAATGGTGCTCTGTTCTGCTCTGTTTTGAGCACAATTAGTGCCACAATATGGAGGAATATATTGTTGATTAGTTGCGTTGTCCCTTAATGCACATTCACGTGTTGGAAGATACCATTTTTAAGAAGAACATTTCAGTTGTATTTGATGCAGTCTTATCAAGATCTTCCATTGTAAATGAAAACAAACTGTTAACATAAATGTAGTATTGGTTGTCCACATTGAAACATTGAATTGGTATATCTAATAATAATCATATTTAATTCATATACTTTAAAAAGACCAGGGGATATTAAAAACAGAGCACAAGAAACTCATATACACTGTCATATATAGTTGCCGGAGTTTATTTATTTTCCCAAAGCCAACTTCACTTGACTTTGTGCAGGATCTGCAGCAAATTCTTATGGCCCATAGAATCAGGCCATCAATCTATTTATGTCACACCTTATTCAATCCAGGGATGTGCATGCGCATGTAATTGCAACTTGAACGTTAAAAATCAGTTCATGCTGGTTAATCTATATCCACATGGTTTTTCACACCTTGGGTGCTCGACACCAAGCTGACAATCAGCCGTTGGACACATCTGGAGTGCCAAGAACGTCTGCCTCTGAAAGTGTATCTGAGAGTGTCACGTACCATTGGCGGAGTCGCGGACTCTGGCAACGTTCTTTTACAGGGTCGGGTCTGTCCATTAGAGGGCTCACTCTGAGCCAAAAGCCAAAAGTTTAAAAAAAAATGCTTGCAATCCTCAAATAATCAAAGCAATGTTATAAAGAAGAGCAAGCCAAAATTCCTCCACTACTCTACCATAGCCTGATAGCATCATACAGAAAATTATTGATTCAAGTTACTGCTGCTAAAAGCTACTGAATCGTGAGGTGTACTTAGGTTTTCACGCTGCTTCTGCATTTTGGCTTAATTTTTGTTAAAGAAATAATGATTCGAATACATCTAAAACGTCATGTTTTGTTGTTCATTTAACAATGGATTCACCCAAATTTAAGACCTGGTAAGGACCAGAAGAACTTTCATTGTATCCTGATAGATAAAACCTTAATGAAAGAGGATGTGCTTTCTTTTTCACATGAGTGTTTTTATTCAATCGACTGCTGGTTTAAATGGGTCACAATCATGTGCTAGAGGAGTTAGTGTTGAGGTCTAGGGGAACCACTCCTGATTTTTTTTATTATGGACCTCACTTGATGTAGTCAAACACATGAACTGGATCTAATCATTCTTAACTCAAATGTTAAATGTTCAATTGGCTGCTATTTGGTTATTATTTCACAAATTAGAGGAAAACAAACCATTCAAAGCCTTCATCAATAGATTCTTGCAGCAGTCAACTACAGGATTCCACAGTGGGAACCAGAGTAATCCTGGTATCAGTTATATCAGATCCTGTGTTGTTACAAGTTTCTTTTACTGCAGAGCGAATTATGAACAAGCAGGCAAGTGAACGCCACATAAAAAAAAAGTTCCATTTGCTCTCCCTGAGGGAAAGAAGTTAAATGGTTGCAATCTTCCCTGCATAACTAGAATTTTTTTTTCCCTTCCAGCAAAGACAAATGCTAAATAGTTGACCTGATTTATGAAAAGATATTTTTTGTAATACTCTGTATTGTACTTCTTATAGTAAATCTCTGTATGGTCTGCATATAATGCCCTTGACAGCAAAGAATGAAGGAGACTGTTCAGCAGCAAATACTACTGAGGGGCCGTCGAGCAAGACTTTCGACAGCCAATCTGTCACAGATGATTCACTGCTCAAATGGTGAGTGTGAATGAGGGCAGCTGTGTTCACTCAAGGCAGGACTATACAGGAGAAGAGTGTAAATTCCTTGTCAAATTTCCCTGAGCTAATCAAGTTTAAACGAGAAGTTTTCCGCAGAGAACAAACCTTCACTTGCAAAAATAATGCCTCAAGTTTACTGCGTGGGTTAATGTTTGCCGTTTCTGCCGTTTTATATCCTTATTATGACAAATAAAATCAGTGATGGAGTATAAATGCAAAGCATGTTCACTTTTGCCAAGTTTCTTGTAGATGACTGAAACAAAGTTTTGCAAATGACACTCACCAAACTCAGTAAAAATAAAGAGGCTAAAAAAAAAAGCCTTGCCATCTGTTCAATGAGTTTCTTCTTGAAAACAGTAATAGTGTGATATAAGGTCCTATCTGCTGATGAACCAGGAAGAGATCCTTGCGATGGAACTAATCAGCCTAAAGTATCACTCAACAAACTTCTGAAATTATGGGATCTTTCACAATAAAGATAAACTAAATGAATGAGAACATAACTTATTTTTCTTATGATTATAGCAGAAGCTATTAGCAATGGAAAGATGCATAGAGTTGCAATCAAACTCAAAGTAAAGCTGCGTTTCCAAAACATTGGAAGTGCAAACCCCCTTTTCAAGATCGGCGCTGGGTCTTACCTGGTTTTATGGTGTAAATGACCTTGTAGCTTTCAAATTCTCCCTTTGGTTCTTTCCATGACACATCCAGCTTTTTGGGGCTCTGGACTTTTGCACGAAATCTTCGTGGTGAAGAAACTGGACAAAAATAAAGCAAAAAATCTGCATTACACAATAGCTGTGAGTTTGAAGCATTATTCCAAAAATTTGCTATGAAAAAAATGAAAGAAAAACCATCTCATGCACCATCCATATCTCCAGTATTTTTAGTTAATGGTGGAGAAACTGCAGTTGTCATGAATGTTTATTAGTCTATTACATCCATAACAATGGATGGAGTTCAACTTTGTTGTTGTTCTATGCTCGCTTCAGAATTATGAATGAAGGATACACTTTTTCTAAAAAATATTTGAAAAAAGATAATAAAAAACAAAGATTTTTTCACAGTTTCTGCTCTCCTTCAGTTTTTACTTTAATGTGGTCATTCGTCTTCGCAGCGGAAAACACAACCGAAAAAATTTAGATTGAACTCCCTCCAGAGTTATGGTGGCATACAGGCAGCCGCTCCATCTGTGTTTCGAAACAGGGTGGAAAGGGAGAGAAAAATAAATAGAGGAATACACGGTATCTCATCCAAGTGGAGGATACACATCATAGAGATTAGCTGGCACAGATGTCATATTAAAAAGCCCAAAAGTCCCATTCTCCTCCTCTTCCATGTCTTCCTTTCTACTGATGAGCCTGCATTGTGTTTGTCTCTGAGGATTACAACAGGTCTTCATCTATGTTGCACTTACCGTTTTCATCAAAGCAACACTCCTGCCTCTCATCCCGCTTAGTTGGCCCTGCCAGCCACCTAGAAACCTACCCCCCACTCTTTCCAGTCTTTTCCCTCTATTCCCCATTATTCATTCATTTCATAACCATACAGTCTATCTCTATCTAAGCATACATACCAACTCTATCTCTCCATCTGTCCCTGTGTCTTTCTCAATACATATGATCCTTCCCTGTCCTGATCTAATTTACTTTCCCTCCATTGTTTTCTGTGTCTCTGTTCTATGAAATTAGTAAGACTAGAGGAAGACAAAGAAAAGGAGTGAATGTGGCTTCCTTTTAAGGAACAAGGGGTACCAAAGGAAAAGGCACTGGAATAGCATCTCAGTGCTATTCCTCTCCTGTCCTCAGCAGAAATATTTAGATGTACATCACAAAGCGACTCAATCCAATGAGTTGCACAATATCCAAAACACTTTACAAAGGCCTCCATCTGTGTTAAAACCTGCTGAAAAGTCAACAACATTGTGTCAGTTGAACTTTTATCATCTCACAAAGTTTACACACAGTGTTGTTGAATTTTCATACAGACGTAGGTTAAAACACTGGAACGAGGCTTTTGCAAAAAGCACCACAATGGCAGGAACCACATTTCCAGGGTCAACAACCACCCTATCATTTCCACACCAGCAGAGCCAAATCCCACATAATAAATGTGTATCTAGACAAAACACATGCCCCAGTTTACTTTAATTAACTGGAATATGAGGGGGGGGGGCAGGGGAAGAAAAGCCAGGAGGTGGGAAATAAGATATGAAATCCACAAACTCGTTTCTGTGTTTGTGTCTTCATTATGAGATAAACAGTTTGCTGCTGCCAACTTCTTTAAATACCTACAGAGTGACTGACGCTTCGTGTAGCTCTGATGCTCCAGAGCAAAATAAACAAGAGGCTCATATGAATGGTTCACCCAAAAACAACCAAATAAAATAGAAAAGTGGACCGTGTAAGTTTGGAACAATATGTCACAGCCCAATTCAGTATTAAAAAGGCTCTGCTTGCTCGGAGCTCCTGGCTCATTCGGCTGCTAGCTCATGAGTTTCTGGCCAAGTGCTCAGGAGAGCTTCTTTGGCTAGCTTTGGCTAGCTGAAACTTTTACAAAATTCCACCAGGCAGAAGAGAAAGAATTAATCAGGCGAATTTTTTTTCCACATCTGGTCATTTATCTTAATTCAAGCTGATATACAGTATATTCAAGCTGATAATAACCATCATAACAAATCTTTACAGCGTTTTAAGTGAACCACCTCTTATGCATGTGATTTACTGCAGAAAACAGCTCATGTAGGTATGCAAAGAAACTTGAGTTCAGCACAGGAAATATAATCCTAATTTCAATGGAGAGAACGTGAAGCCGGTGCATTCAATAACAGGCAAATATATTTACATATAGTACAAACACATAAGGAATACTGTACCAATTATCTCACCAACCTGGAAATGGGAATGAGGGCTGCATGGGATTTCAGCTCAGGGTTTAGCTCTGTCTCGGAAACAAAGGACACTCTCGTCTGAAGAGAGCTGTTCAAATCCCAAATGATTTGAGATGCAGATTTCACACCTCTGTGTTTGTAGTGTAGCTGAGCTGCATTGTGTGTTCCTATGCGAGTGCCTTCACATATGCATGTGTGTACATGAATAATGTATGTTTGTTCACAGCTGGAAGCGGGTGTATTCAGATATGTACACAAAAAGAGAAAAAGAGTCTTGTACTTTGGGAGCTCTCTTTTTTTTTTCTTTTCTTCCTGCTTCCAAAGATACCTGCCGGTTCCTTTGCAGCACCGCGCACACGGATACATACATACAAGCACACAGACACACTCACAGAAAGCCTTGGATTTTTTTATGTTAGACTGCATTCTCACAGTGTTGAATGGTGTGCAAATAGCCTGGTGAAGACAAAAGGCCCTGCCAGCAGAGATGAGAACTTAATTGTCGTCTGTAACTGGTATACTCACACCCATCACACCCAACGTGAGTTGTGCTGTAAGTCAGAAGCGCACGGTTTTGAGAGCATTAGGTGTGAGAGCAGAACAGGGCGGAGGGCAGCATTAGGGGAAGTGTGCGTGTTTCATGACTCCAAGACCTATGATGATATTGCCAAGAAAAGAGTCTTTAAGATGCCACAGTGAACATTTCAACTTTAATAAATCATTATTATAGAACAGTGTAATTACTGCACTGCAGCTTGTAATTTTACCTCCACACCTGACACCGCAGGGTCAGGAGGAAAGTTCTTTCATAGCTCTACTCAACAAGCAAGCATTGTGCTTTTATTTAGCGTGGAGGATCATAAAATGAAAGTTAGAAAAGATTGTCATCAAGTTTTGTGGTATTTGGAAATATGTCTGTTTTTTTTATACTGCCACCTGTTTTTGCATATTTTTTTCCCACAAACTCCGATAATTTTCATTGGAATGTTAATAACTCAAATATGACCTAAAAAAATAGCACAGTGCTGACATTTGACCACATTCCCCTCACCTTTTCCCCCTCCGGCACTGATATATGTAGGTGCTTCCTCCAATAATTCTAGAGGCAAGGCAAACATGAGAAGTCTCCACAAAGCCAGTCACTGAACACACTCTTTCACCTTTCACCTTTCAAATAGGGATTTGGTGACAGGTGTAGCGTAAGAGTGATTTAGGATAGACTAAGTAATTACTTAACAGCCTTAACTCACTCATGACACAAGGAAATTGAGTATACAACACAAACAAACAATAATATATAAAAAAATGAGTTTTTAGCCATAGATCAGAGTCATTTATCAACCTGCCTATAAGCTTCCCATGTTTAAGCTTCATTCGGCTGAAAAACTTCTCACCCCATCTGACTCCTCTGAAAATAAAGAGCTGTAGAAGTGAGGAATTTCACTATGGAAGCTCTCCAAGTTGCTCATAAGTCTTCTGCTCCTCCCGGGTCACCGCAGTAGCCGTGGCTAGGAATGCCTCGGTTGCTTTCATTTAAATGGCCAAAGTATAGCAACTGTCTGTCTTGTGAAAGAGTTACTCTGTTGCCCAAGTTTACCAGACCAATTATCCGTGCTGACTGACTGGTGCTTATTGTTTGCAGTTGACAATACTGTCATTTAGAGATGAAATATTCAGCTATGTTCATCAACAGAAGCAGCTACTTTTATATCTGATTTATGGTTTTAGTTAATTTAGATGTTCAAATTTCAAAAGTACTACTGTCAACAAAAAAAAATTGGACATTGGTTTTAGGGTGGTTTGATATAGTATATAATTGTTATAGCAATTATACTTAAAATGATAAATCAACTTATCAAAGGCATAATCAGTAATCTAAAAATAAATAAATATGTCAACTTCTACCTCGTCAAGTAACTCTGCTTTTATGCTTTCTTCCATTTAAAATCAAGAAATAGGAGCATATTTATTTTTTACAAAAGGCGAATGTATGATCAAAGCTGGCTTTGCAAGGACGTTGCTCATATACTGCAGCACTAGCAGCATCGTGGCTTCCTGACAACCAATCAAACGCACACGGAACGCAAAAGGGTCACCAGACGGACACAGAAACAGCAGCAAGTCTGAAAGCAACTTGTGGTATCGTCATTGTTCAGGTTAACTATTTATATCACATGATGGCCTGTCACACCCCAAATTTGTTTTTATGGCATGGCGAAGCATCAGCACATGTACTCAGAGTGTGGTTATGGAACCATTTCAGCAGGTTTGGTTTTGAACAGGTTCAGTCCTGTTTTCAATTCAACGCTGCCAAAGACCTCAGATATCTAATGCAACACTTCTATTTAGGTGCAAAAGAAACAAAAGACTGCATTAGGGCAAAACTATCTTTTTGTTCTCCACACCAAATGGGACACTTCACAAGTTAATATTGAAAAGAGATACAAAACTTTATTTGAGATCCATGTTTCTGAATAATGAGACAAAGCGCGCTTAGCTAATCCAAGATGCACCTGGAAATCAATCCATCATTTGCATTCCAGAAGTAAAGGTTTAAGGCAGTTCATTTTGATAATGATGTTAAGGAGACTTATCTCAGACTAATCAGGTAATGAGTGGGGTAATGTAATAGCTGAATAAGTTAAATGAGTTGAAGAAGGTGAAAGACAGAGTAAGTACATGGACTGACAAAAGAAAAATGTAGAAATACGTAATTAGATGAACTGCTCTCATCTTTCTGACTGAGGCACTCGTAAAAAAACACCAATGCTTTGAAGGTGACCCAGAAGAGACCATTGAAAGACTAAATATTTCAAATTTTAACTTGAGTCACACAAACATCTGTAATTAGAGTGCACCCTTCACACTTCCTCAGAATAAATCATGATGTTTAAAACATGTTAAGATTAATTTCAGATCAAAGAATTTGCCATAGCAATCTAGTTTGTCTAACGAAGAAGACATTCTTTTCATAACGACTTTGGCTTTTCCCTTTGATAGAAACACGAAGATAAAAGCTTGCTGAAAGGATCAATTAAAGAGAAGTAAATACTGCGTAACAAAAGTCAGTTTCTTCAGAGCAAAGCTGCACATCAAATGTGTCTCAGGGAAATTCAGAGATGTAACGTGCTGAGGAAAACAGTGAATACAAAGGACGACTCTTGCATTGCTCAACAGCACCTCCCTAAGATTTACCAAACCAGAAACCAATTAATTATAATCTTTAACCTAACACTAATTGGTGAAGGATTTCTACCCTGCTCGGTGCTGCTGGGCTTTTTTTCAAAGTCATTGGAGAAACTGGGCTTTGAATGTTTTGTTTTTTAGCTTGATACCACAAATGAGAAACGCTTCAACTTCTTGCTTGGCACCACAATTGGATGCCCTTGGAAGATATGTTTGTCTTTGCACTACACTAAGCCCTGTTTAGCCCCTAATTCCAAGGATCCAGGATGGCACTGCTGAATAAAACTGTGTTGAAGAGTCACTTCAACCATGGCTCCATGAGGAAAGTGTTCCGATTTTGACACAGAAAGCCTCGCAAAGCCCCATTGTGTAAAACCAGAGTGATCCTTGCTTAAGGAAACAATCAGGTAGCTCAGTCTCTACTACTACACTGTACCACTGAGGACAAATGTCTGGCTTTAATTAGTCCTGGCACTTTAGAGAAGAGCCCAGTTTAGCCAGTTTGGTCCTTTGTGGTAAACTCCCTTTTGACAGACCCTGTTGGCCCTTGAGTGGTAGACAGGGCAACAGAGGTACTTACCTTGACCTTGTGCTGAGTGAGGGAACACAGTGATGAGAGCAAAGCCCAGCAGGCAGAGGCTCAGTCTGACTGAGAAGTGCATCCTGATACCAGTAGACCAGAGGACACGACAGACCTGAGTGGGAGAAATTTGCAGGAGGAGGAGGACAGGGGGGGGGGAATGGGGGGGGGGGGGGGGGGGGTGGGGGGGGAGACAGAAAGAAAGGAGTCAGAAGAACGAAGTGAAGATGGACAGGAGACAGAAGTGTCAGATAGAAGAGGGAATGGCAGATGACTGTTCATAGGACATCCACTAATCCTATTATCAAATATTATGATGAAAATATAACACAATTCAGTCTGTGTGAAACACATTTGAATATACAGTATTGCAAAACAATACAGCACACAATCCCCTAAATAACCCACAAAGCAGAATATGACAACAATCTCAAAAATGCAGAATCTGCATAAAAGTAAAAAATCATGGCAGAGCTGTTGTATTGGATTGCATTTGATTTCACAGGGGTGCCTTCACAAGATGCCAGGGAGTGGATTCATCATCCAAAAAAAGAAAACCTTCAGGTGAACATGGAACAAATTCCTATCCATGAAATAAACCACTGAATTCAAGAAATAAAAGATATATTTAAAAAAAAAAAAACATATTGAAACAAAGACTAATCTGATTGGATCTGATCTTACTATTTAAAGAAAATCACAAATAGTAACAGTTTCCCCTTAAAAATGATTTTCAGTGCATTTAAAATGATCCCTCTTGACCAAATCTTGAGTCAAAGTAATAATTTTATGGCTCAAAAGCTAGAGCCATCGTTTTTTTAATTTGCATGCAAATAACTCAATATGACAGAACTATTTAAACAAGAGCCAGCTCATGAAAATTGTTTAGGTAGAAACATATGTATTGTTATCAGTTCGGTGTAAAATGTTCAGCCTCAATGTGTTGAGTTGCAAATCATTCTAAGGGACATAAGGTGTGAATTTCCACCTTATCCTGTGAAAAAATAGCTTCTGGCAAAGCTTAAAGAGTGGCAAAAATGATGAAATTCAGCTGTAAGGACCAGACTACAACAATTCCCATCTAAATAAGTATGTGAGCTGTAGGATTTTGCAAGTTCCTGAAAACTTAATTGAAGTTTTCACATGATTTTTTACTAGGAAAAAAAATCAAGACATGAACTGGATGGATTAGGTGAGATGGCATGCAATCAGCCACATGCAAGTTTTTCATTAATGATGAAGCCCATTTCTTTAGGGGGGCAAAGGTGCAGAAGAAACCCCAGCTGTCCCCTGTAAGTGCTCTGTTTTCAATTTAATCAATCGGATAAATAAAGCACGGGGTAGTAATAAAAATCAAGACTATCCTTTCAAAATAAGTGGATCGCTCGAGAACAAGCATCTGAGCACTGACTCTTTTACGACTTGTGCTGCAGCCAACTTTTAATGTCAGGCAATTTTCAAGAGGTGATTAGCTGCTTATTAGGTTATGTTACCAAAATCAAAATCAAAATTAAACAAGCCGTAGGTTAGGAGTTGTTAGAGCAGCCCTGCCTCAGCTGAGAAAAAACACCAAAAAACAATTTACTATAATGACCTTTTAATTAATTAACCTATACTGCTGGAGCCCTGCCATGCTTCATGCATTTAACGTGCGTTATAGCGCGTAAGATCGTTAGTCTTGTAGATCTACCGGATCAACACGCATTTTCTAGGGTGAGTTATAAACATAAACCAGTTTCTGTTATGACGCACGCAAAGCTGAGATGTATCATATCAGACATTAAATCAAAGTCAAGCCACTTTTTGGTTAAACTAAATAAAAGCAGCAGGAGTTTTTCTCAATTAAACCAAGCACAGGTGAGATCTGCGCGTCGAGCCACCGGCAGCACAGCCACTCATGGCGCGCTGTGAGGTGGAGAGTAAAAAGCTCCGCGGATCTAAGAGCTGCTTTTGCAGATTGGTGCAGTAGGCTATGTGAATAAAAGAGCAGCTTTACCTTCTCAGATCATATGTCTCCAGGTTCTGCAGCTTTCCTCCGGACAGCTGAATGGCTATATAGTCCCCAAAGCGGCTCCTCGCTCAACTCCGCTGTCGACCTGGAGGCAAGTTGAACCGAGTCATACGCAGGAGTACCGGTATGAACTTTCAAAGTAAAAACCCCACAGTTAATGTACTTTTGGTGGCCTGCAGCTCCAACATAGTGGATCTCATAGTAATAGGTTCCACAAAATAGATTGCACCTAAAATATTGTTTGCATGCGTCTTACAAGATGTGAAAACCAATAGTTGTGGTAAGTGGAAACTTCAAAAATCAAAGTCTATTTCATACGTTAAAGCCCACTTAAGAGGAGCACAAGTGACCAATAATCAGCACTATCACTTAAACCACCGAATCTCCGTCATAGCTAATGTTGTAAGTACAAACAGTTGTTTGTTAAAGGGATTTTTGCCTATGTTTTGGTATTTATGCAACACATTGTTGTGGAAACACTGGATCTATTCTTATATTATATTATGTTATATGGATATACAAATATATGTTTTAGTTTTGTTCCGGAACATTTTCATTCTCATGAATTGTGATGTTTTATTTTGTTGAAGATTAAAGACATTCAGATTTAAGCTTAACATTTGTATTAGTTAACTCTGACTTTACGTTCCATTACTAAAAGAGACAGCAGAAACACTGACGTTTAAAAAAAAAAATCCCTGAGTGAAATGTCATTGTTTTTTAATTTGAAGGCAGAGCCGCCTCTCTTCCCATTCCTCCGGTGCTCTCTTCGGCCAGCTTAACTGTGCTGGTAGGTCTCCTCTCAGTTGAGACTTGCAGCGGACTGATGGGTGTTTCCCGCTTCGTTCACCATCCACCCCTGCAGCTATTCATTCCTTTTACTCTATTTAATGCAAGGCGAGGCAGCAGAAAAATGCGTTTGAACGGCTGCAGGGACATAATGTGTATTTTTTTTTTACCCCTGGCTATATATGCTGTAAGACTCTTCTGGGGCTCCACTTCATATCCCTCTGTCAGTTCTTGGCAGGTGACACTTTGTAAATTTAAAATGTGAGGATCTAAAATGGAAGAATAATGGAAACACTAACCAACTGTAGCTTTACTTGAAGTTCATCACGTCATCAGTGAATCAAAGTTACCAAATCAAAATTTAAATGTCTAATTTTATAGACCAAGTTCTCTTTTACACCTTTATCTCGAAAAAAAAACACAACAAGAGAATAAGGTCACTTTTTCTATGTTAGGTTTACTGTAGTTTGCATGCCATGTATAGTCACACGTGTGACATTCACCATTATTGAAGGGTTTGCATTCCTTTATGGCAACAGAGTAACGACCACACAAAGCTTCTGCTCTGGATGTGCAGGTGTCCTTATCTCTGAGAAAGCAAAGAGCCTTGAATGAATAATGGGCCTCTGTCTGCTGAAGGTGAGGGTTAAGTCTCTCTGTGCCTCAGTCATTATGAGTTTGTTTGCTGAGCATGTAGCCTTTAACAGGAGAAATCGAGGTCTCTGAAGTCTCTTCCATTATCATAATCATAAATATTTAACAGTAAGATTCTGTGTTTCTGTCAGATGTTGACTTTCATGACTACCAAACTTCAGGTTGAATGAACAGCGTGTCTTCCTGAGTGGGCAGCACAATGATGTGATAGTTAGCACTGTTGCCTCACAGCAAGCCGGGTCCTGGCTTGAATCCCAGCAGGGCTCTTCCTCAGTGGCGGCTCCTCCATAGGGGTGATTTGTGCGACGCACTACCAAACAATGAGGTTTTTTTTTTTTTTTTTATCTAGTTGCTAAGGCGGGACTGATCTACTGTGGGCAAACTGGTTGTATATGTCATTGTCCAATCAGATTAAGGTCGCGCCTGGTGTTGCCACGCCCATTTGGGGCGATTTCTGTCAGGGTCGAATTTGCACCAGGAAGCTCCCATTGACATGAATGGTACGTCAGCTTTTTTCAAAAATCCTGCTCCCAATGCATTTTCTATGAGGGTTTATGTGCTCGTACAAACGACGCACAACATGCTTTCGTCATATGTCTGTTGCGCGGGACCATGAACATTCCACGTTGTTGTTGTAACATTGTGGTTTTCAATAAAGAAAAAAAAAAACATTCTACGAAGAAGATGGCGAGTGTCGAATGCAACAATACAGTAGTGTCTCTGAAAGAAGTACCCTTTAGTCGTCGTACTAATGCGGAGAAGGAAGTTTGGAAGAATTTTGCGGGATTTTCGGGCTCGCCTTGCGAGGCAAAGATGAAACCCAGGGCTCCACCAACCCTGCTATTTTTCGAGGTAGTATTTGATGTAGCTAAATAACTTACCCTTTTGTGCTCAGTCATTGACTTGTAATGATTTAAATCTTTTATATAATGTTGACAATGATAGCAGAATGTATAATGACACATTCATTGTTAATGGTGCAGTATTATATTTAAAAAAAGAGAGAAATCTCACATAAGTAAGCTGCACTTAACCATGTTTGACGACTGGTTATGCTTTTCTAAGTCATATTTTCCAAAACTTCAATAAACACTTGACTTGGATTTATATGCTGTCATTTTAATTACATTCTTTAGAATGAAAATTTAATGAATCTTATCATTAAGAGCTTATGTGTTTACTTATTTCATAGAATCCTGGAACAATATGAGGAAAATAAATAAATAATGGTTAAGGTGTAATATTAACTGATTGGCAAATTATGCAAAAAATAACAAAAAATTATTAAAAATTATTACAACAAATTATGCTACCTAGACAAATATACCTCAGTCCTATGGACTTTTATGGTACTTAAGGACATAACGGGGGGAAATTGCAGAGTCACTTTGGTTATTTGGCAGACCAAATAACCCCTCGACTCTGCGTTGTGTTTATTTAAAGAAGACAAGGAGTTTCTGGACGACTGGACATTTTATTTCCTGTGTGGGAATATAACAGGTTTGCATCAGTGCAGTGTACTCCGCGGTGTACTCTGCCTCTCACCCTATGATGTCTGAGATAGCCACCCTGGACCCTGAACCGAATAAAGCAGGTGTAGAAAATGGATGATTGGTCTTCCTGAGTTTTCAATTGGAATTCATGTGCAAACTGTGTTGTTTTCAGTTCAGTTTTATTTATATAGCCCAACAAACATTCCAATTCAAACCAATTATAAGAAATGTGGAAAGAAAAAAAAAAACACAGACAAACTCTGGATGACATTCATCTGCCTCGACCAGCAGGGGGTTGAGAGGATAGGAAAGAGGGGTAAACTAGCACCATAACACCAGGCCAGGGCTACCGAGAAAGAGAAACACAAGTTAATGACAACTACAATGCCTTATGTACATGGAGCGTAAAGAGAGCAGAGTGAGGAGAGGTGCATCATGGGAGGTCCCCCAGCAGTCTAGGCCTATAGCAGCATAAGTACGGGATGATATGATGGAGCCTTGTCATTAAGAGCTTTTTATCTGAGAAGAAGAATTTTGCAGCGTATTGCGCCTCGAGGCTGACTAGAGGTTAATTTAATCTCCACTGGCATCACTGCAACATGGATTGTAAAAGCAAGAGAAAACACAAAATCATTTCAGTTCAACTCAATTTTATTTATCTAGAGTCAAATTACAGCAAATGTCATCTTAAGGCACTTCAAAGATACAATCCAATTCAAGTCAATTAGAATCCAATTAATTATAATACAGTCATAATCCAATCAAATCCAATTCATTAAATTTCTAAGAATTTTTTTTAATACATTTCTAAAATAGTCTAGCTAAGGTAACCAACAGATTGCACCGAAACTTCTCTTCGATCCAATCCCCTGTCCTGAGAATCCCTTTTTTTTTTTTGACCAAACGATGAATGTAGAATTTATAAAGGCTGTGTAAAATGTTTTAAATTTAGAATAATAAAAGCACATCAACAACATAATTAAGTCTTGACACACCTTGCAGCAGCTGGTGTGGAAGCAAATTACACATAATGGGTTGTTAAAGTTATGACTCATTTCAAACGGTCCACTTGCAAATTGTGTTGTGCGTTTATTTTTCAAAAGAGCAACTGTGCTTTGGGAAATTCTGATAAATTTATCATGCCAACATTTCTCCCTGAGAGCAGGCTTGTGTTGAGTGGGCAAAGCCTGTTTTTTGTGAACACTCTTCATCTGCAATGGAAACCCTTGGAGCCGAGGCCTGGGATACTTCTCTACTGCCAGCAAATAGGAGAACCAAGATATAAATTAGCTCAAATTATATTTATGTCCCTGCTGAAACTGAAAGTGTGACCCTGTTCACCTGCAGAGTCACAGATACAGTTGCACAACATGTCTTGATTGCGACTGAAGAGGAAATAATGATGGTGTGTGACCCCACTGAGAGAGATGGTTACATGAAGTAGAGAGCAAAGCTTTAAAATGGTGCATCCCTCAAATTACTGTGCGATTTGAGTACAATGAATTGCTTCAGTGGTTTTTCCTATAGCCATGAATAGTAGGGAAATCTCTATCTCTAACAATGATATGAATTTTACAAACTACAGTTGTTGGGTAGGTTTCTCTTCTTTGTCAAAAATATGCTGAAATAAGTCAACTTGATAGCAACTTATTGCCTGTGCTACAAACATTTTAATGCTAAATAGAGAATAGTGAAACCAAGACCTTAAAGGAGAAGTTTGTTTATTTTAAACCTGGACCTTATTTCTGACATAAAATACGTTAATCTACTTACCGATAACAGTTTGGTGAAAGTCAGCATCCTTCGGACAATATTTAGATTACTCGAGATCCGCTCCTGTCAGCTAACAACAGGAAACTGAGACTACAATTCACACAGGCTCACCAGTACTGGGCAATAGAAGATTGGAAAAACGCTGCCTGGTCTGACGAGTCTCGATTTCAGTCGCAGACTAGTTGAATTAGTTGCGGAATAATTACATTACAAAATTACATTTCCGCTAGTTCCGCTAACAGGTTAAATTAAATTTTGGGTAGTGCAGCTACCAGGTTAATAACAGAAATTTACCCTTCAATTTACCCTTTTTACGCAAACTGAGTTTTGCAAGCGCAAGCGCAGAAAATTGCAAGCGCATAGCGCTAATTGTTGAGGATGTGCACAAGGGATGCTCCTTGTATGAATTTACTTCAAATAGTCTATTCTCTCTTTTTTGTAACGTTTCTCTTGGCTGCGCTGCCTCCCGTACATGTCTGTGGATTATCATAAAGAATCTTGTGAGTATTATTTTATTTACATAAAAATATTAAATTATAAATATAAGTGATGAGTCGCTCTTAATACGCAAAATGCCTCTTATAATTCATTATTGGTAGGCTAATTGATGAACATCCTGCGCCAGTCATGCGTCTGCATACCCATGTTCGAAACCGCATACTTCTCCTACTACTCCATATTAATGTTTTGAGTTTGAGCGAGTTTGAGTAAGCGAAAAGTTCCCGGATGCATACTAGATTCACCGAAATGTTGAGCATGCATCATGATGTTACTACTCATACTCAAACTACCCAAGATGCAACGTAATGTGACGTCGCCAATCGTCATTTCCTGTCACAACGGCAGTTTCAAGCTAGCTACAAGGAGGGTAGGTTCACTTCCTGTTTTCAAAACAAAAGCACCAATTGTATCGTAATAGCTTTCCCTATGATAGAAGGCAACGGGTATTTTATTTTTGTGAAAATAACCGAAAGTGCGTTGCTCACTACGGCTAGCTTTAGTAGCGCCGAATTCGTCGGAACAAAATTGTAAATAGCCGGTATTTTGTCAGATTTTCAACACTTTGGGGATCTAAACGACTACTTTCTCGCCTGAAAATGTTTCAAATGTTGCTAAAGTTTACAGAGTTTAGAACTTAAGCAAAATCAGCTTCAAGCCGGCTGATTTTGGCTCGGGCAGGAGCGAAATGCATTGTGGGTAAATGCCGTATCAGAATCAGAATCAGAATTACTTTATTAATCCCTTGCGGGAAATTCCTTTGTTGCAGTGCTCTCATTACAGGAAAAAGAAAAGATTAATAAGAATAAGATAGGGAAAAAAATAAAAATTAAAATATCAATATGTACAAAAATACAATAAACAATAAACAGTATTTACAATGCTACTCAGTAGCTAATTATTATTGTTATTGCACATATGCAGAATGGAAGTATGCAGTTTGCAAGTATGTAGTATGTAGTATGCGGTTTCGAACAAAGCCATAATATACGTAGACGCCTCATGGCGTGCTGGAACGTAACAGCGTCGCCGCCATATTGGTTGGGTCTCTTCACTCTCGGAGAGCACCAGAATCAATTGGAGTCGACGGAGAGTGAGCAACTATGCCCGTATTTTGTGCAGTTTATGGTTGCAATAACCGGCGCAGTATTGATACCAGATCGCGTGGGATTATCTTTCTCAAGTAAGACCGAACCATAATTTTGGTTATTTTATCATATATATAATATTATGTCATCGTAACTAACGTTACTTACGTGTAACGCTATTACAGCAGGAACTGGTACTCTCTCTCATTGTCTCTTACTGTTTTTTCGTCTTCTTTATATTTTGAAGGTTTCCCAGTGATATAGGCTTCAGGAGGCAATGGGAAGTTGCTATAAGACGGGAGGGTTTTGTTGCGACTGAGTCGTCAAAGCTCTGTAGCGAGCACTTCAAGCCTGAAGATTTTGACAGGACGGGTGAGATTGTCAGGCTCAGTGATGATGCTTGTGTCATTTGTGGTGTCTATATTTCACAAAGTAACACTGCACCACATCGCAAAATTAACTACCCTGGAGTTACAGAGTGCCAGCATACGCGAGAAGCTGTGCAAAACAGTTCTTCTTCAAGGGTTTCAGCTCCCCAGTCCCAGTTGCAAGTCTAACAGGGTAGTGTTACGCTGGAATGACCTGGAATTATAACGCTTATTTTTCTAGGCCTTTAAAAAAATGTACTGAGCTGGTACAGTATATATCTGCAATGTTATATTACATATAGCCTACTGCGTCAATGTTTACTTCCACCATATTTATAATTCCACCATTTTTAGAACTGTATATCTTTTTTCTAATATATTTATAACTGTTTTTTACCACTCAACACTTTATTTATTTATTTTATTCACGACACTTCACTTTATTCATTGTTGTTTTTTGTCTGTTTTTCTTGAGTGCCAACAAAATTTTGTTATAGGAATACAAATAAAAAAATCTTTGAATCCTATATGGGAGCTTGTATGTATATGTCTTACAGAAGGGTCGTGTGTGTGTGTGTGAGAGAAGTAAATTCAAATGAACAGTCAAACTTGTTTCTTTATTGAAATATAAAATTTAGATTTAAATTAATTTATACTTTTATCAATATGCCATACCTCCCATATGTCTTTGTTAAAGAGCATAATACAAATTCTTTAAGCATGAAAGCACGTATTTTTAATGTGTGACAGCGTCCTGTATCATAACTAAATTTCTGCCGTTTGTAACAAACCAAACCGTGTGAAAATCAGTTAAATATTCGTGGAGTTATGATTTTTGTAGTTGGGGATATACACTGTCATCAGTCAAAATAAATGCAATGTGGGGGTATTGGAGACCCATCCAAGATGGCGGCGTCAAAATCTGATAAATATCCTGCCATGTTGCACAAAACTAGCAGTAGCAAACTCCGGAAGAAATAAGCTTTGCTGCAGCAGCGTGCGTCGATGACGTCATCTAAGTAGACACTTAAGCAGGTAGAAAGCCCCCGATAAGCCCCCGTGTAAGTGTTCTCCGTTACCATCATTAAAGCACAGAATGTGTGATTATCTTTAAGAAGAATGGTCTTTATTCCTTCAGTACAGTTGATGTTTTTTTCATCTTTTTCATCATCTTATCTTCACTTTGATTTGTCACTTGTTTGTAGCTAGACTTGCTTTTTAGAGTTAGAGGCAGCCATTATCAGTCCTTCTTTTTTCTTTATTGTTTTAAATTTTGATAAGCTGTAAACGAAACATGAAATACTAAAAGTGAATTTACTGTTTTACTTTCACTACTACCTTTTAAAAACATCATTTTAGATTCCAACCTTCATTTTGTCCCTCTGATGATTTTGATTTTAGGCAGTGAGTTATAAAGATGTGAATTTTGTGCCATAATCTTGTAATCTTGAGTTGAATGACATGAGATTGGATAATATAGTTGACCAAGTAGACTACGCAGGCAGTTTGGGACTGGCGCTTCTTTCAACCTGCTTCACATCAGAACCCAAACTGGAAGCCGCCCAGTCCAACCATGACCTCGATCCCTGCACCCTGGAGTTGTTTTTGTGGGTTCTTTGTCAGATGATCTCATCTGGTCTTTTGGATTGCCACAGAAGCCACTTGCTTACATTCCATTTATCCAACCATCCACCACAATCACAACACAACAAGTTGATGTTGGCGTTGATGCTATAGTGACCAAAATTGTTCTTGAAATGCAGTTATACAGCCGTAAACGCAGTGCTACGTATTGTTTAGTCTCTGTTATGATAAGCTGCCAGCACTTCTGTCATGATCTGAGTGTTGGGCCTTGAATGAAATAATCTGTTATTTTCAGTGTCTTCAATATTTATGCAAATTTCTTTTTTTCTAGGAAGCATTTTAGTCTTTTTTTAGTATCTAAATACAATCTTTATAGCATCCAGTTTTAAATCACGGTATATTTGACTTTCCTGTGTAGAAGTCAAGAGCAGGTCTTCAAAAAGATCCTCACCCGATTTGCATGATGATGTCTCAGCTGTGTCAAGGCTTAAAAACCCTCCTTTCACCTTCACCTGTCCTTTCATTTGCATTTCCTCATCATTAGAACTGTGAATTTATTTAGCAAAAATCAATAATACATCAAAGCTGGACCTTTCCAGAAAGCACCAGAGGAAGATTAAAAAGCATTGGGAATTATCGTTAAGCATGATGTCAATCACAGGATGGTTTAAAATGGAATGATGGACTTTATTTTTATTTGTCACACAATTAATTTGGTTTACAATTTTAAAAAGTTTTCTGTAGCAGAAACAGATTGTTAGTGGTAGTTTGTTGTATTTTCTATTTTACGCAGTATTGCTTTCATATACATACACTGGCCATTTTATTAGGTACACCCTGCTAAAAAAAAAGGTTGGACCCCTTTTGCCTTCAGAACTGCCTTAATTCTCTGTGGCATACTTTCAACAAGGTGATGGAAACATTCCTCAGAGATTTTGGTCCATATTGACAGAATGTAAAAGTTTCTCAATGTTTGCTTTTGCAAATGTTTCTAATTTTTGAAGTATTGTGCTTCACATTGCAATCTACTCAGGACAAAAGTTTTAAAAGGTTTACTGCGAAAGCCTGAAGTTCAGGTTAGTATTATTGGAATAGAGGTGGTGGATGAGAGAAAGACTGATAGAGAGTGTTGTGGAAGGCAGAGCTTTCATTGTTGTCATTGGATCTGGCAAGTGACACTTGGGTATGCAGGCCAAAGAGGGTGAATGTGGAGAACAGCGAGAGACTACGTTTACAGAAGATAAACCACAAAGCATGAGTCCACAATACAGGTCTGCCAGAAAATGTGGCAACACTGGGGTGACCAAATGACTCAGCAGAGTTTGAGTGGAAGACTGGGATGCTTAAATTTGTATTAAGATTAAGAAATGGAGTGTGGAAATGCCTGTTGCAGGAGCTCTGGAGAGGCAATGGCAAATGAGCACTGAGAGTGACATACACAGTCACACAAAAAGGGGCTAAAAACAGAAAAGGTGGAAAGTATTGGTGTTGAGTGGAAATACATAAAACATTTTTTTTTTTAGATTTAAAAAAATGCTCTTTTGTGGATGACTAAATTATTGTTTCATTACAAAATTATTGTTCATTATATCTTCTTCTTAAAATCATAGTCTCCACATTTTGCATCATGAAAAACTGTCCCAAATGATCAAAAATGTACAACTTAAAACCTTTACATTCTTACATTCCCACGGCAGATTGTAACACGCTTTCATTTTGCGTTATGTTAAAACTAGAAGTGAGTATAAGTTATGCCATTACTCGTTTCAAATTTGGACAATTTCTAATAAAGTGTTTCTACCCATATAGAAATAAAAAAAACAGCATAAATATAGTTAACAAGGGTCAAGGGACCCAAGGTTAGGGATAAAAACAGAGTTTAGATATGAATGAATACAAGTTTACAGGTTTGCTTTATGTTTCCTAAATGCTTCAACATTTCAAACAACAAACAACTGGTGTACTGTAAAAAAAAAAAAAACTTCAGGTGAACCTGAGGTTTTAAAATAAATTCAGTTGCTGACTGTGATGCTTTGTCTCCAGAACAGTCCTCAGCTTTCTATTTTTGTTTGTGAGGAGGCACAAATGTAGATAATCATGTGATCAAGCTGAAAATGTGTCTCTACAAGATGAGAGTCGAAACCACTCACCTGGTAATGACTGAAACACAAGGACACTGTGGTTATGACACAGGTGCTGGAGAAAGTGTGATCTGTGGGCAATGAACCTTCCTACAGCATTTTCAGAAAACCGCATGAAGTCGAAGCTGTGGGGATTAACAGGGCAGAGAAGCTGCTAAAACTCAACTGAAGCTCTAAAGTACAGACACTGTAAGATTTCTTTTTAGAGATAAAAGGTTCAACTAATGGGGACATTTCCAATATGAAACAGCACATACTGGGGTGTACAACACTTGACCTAGCGTAATATCTCATCTTCATGCTCCACCGGTTAATGTTCTTCAACCCTACCCACGACCTCTTTTACTTTTTTTCATTAACTTGCGAATAATCATCAATCATTGGGAGGATCCCCTGTTGACAGGAGAGAATGTCTGTGATGACTGTAATTTCCTTTTTTTTTCTTTCTTTCTTTCAAGGACTGAAAGTTACAAGAAAAAGTAAAGTTCAATAGTTCAGCAACAAGGCAAACATTTATACTAATTTCTCAACATATTTGTAAAAGGTGTGCTGATATCATTTATCAACCATTCTTGGATGGAAGATATTGCATGTTGCCCTTCTCAATCAGGAGAGAAAGAACACTCATATGAGCTTTTTCTACTTCAGAGTAAACATCAGTCTCAAGAATCTCAATAGTTGAAAGCATGGTGCAATTACACACAGCGCTTTCAACCATCGGAACTGAGTTCAACAGTGCCCCTCCAGGTTACATTCAGTCAAATAAACACTTTACTAACAGACTTCTGCCACTTCCTGTGTGATGGTAAGAGTTGAAATACACTTGTTTCATAGCACCACTGTCACTTTAATGACTGTCAATTTGCTGACAACTTGTGGCCAGTACTAGGATTTCTCTTGTTTTACTCAAGAGCTACAGCTGCATTCAATATAAGGTGATTAGCACGTGGCTATTTAACATATCGACACAAAAACTGTATTTCTGAATTTCTCAACCATTGTAGATGTATTTATATATCATTCAATTTGTAAACAGTTTGTATTTTCCTTGCATGAATATCACCGAAGCAATGGGAGATGGCCTGATGGAAGGATGAGGTTACTAAGTTTCCAATTAAGTAGCCAACTCTAGCATGCTGCATTCAGTGTCATAATGGAGAAAATTATCCACTCAATCTATTATGGAACGATTGGGTATGGACATCCCTTGCTTGAACTAAAATACATTATTTCCACTCGTCCACTATCACGTCCACTATTCTTACTTTATAGTTGCTCTCATGATCACAAGAAGGCGCATTTCCTGAATATAATCATAGGTCAATATAGCCCACATGAACCTTATGGTTATTTTTGGGGAGGAGGACAGTCTCCTTTGTATGTGATATGAACTTGGGATGATGGGTACTGGGGGGTGAAGGCATAAAAGGATAGGATCAACACATAAACATAAGATAATTTGAACTACACTACAGTCACATGAAATATCCAGAAACAGTGGAGATGTTATGAATTTTAGACCATTGTATGGTTCCAGCTCAATGATATTTGATCCTTGCTCTCTATGATGCATCTTAGATCTGTCATGACATCCTGTTATGCTGGTGCCAATTTAAACATTTCAAATGGGTGGTGGATTGGTGACAGCAGCAGAGACCCTGCTTTCACATAAAGTTCATACACAGTGACGGATGCACAGGTGCTGCCATCACCTGGTAAAGCAGGAAACAGCCTTTTTTTATTAGAACACTCCCTGTTTTCATCCCATGTGTAAAAATAATGTTTCAATAATATTATAATATTTCAACTCCTCCACAGCACCAACCCTAACCCTCCATCTTGCAGCTCTGGCAGTTTATGTTAGACTTTGGTTCATTTATTCTGTAGGATTGTTTTTTTTTTTCTGCTGTGAACTTCAACCCTTTTTTTCCACAAACTTATCAATACCATGACTATAGTTAATATCTTAGAAGACCATTTATATATAGAGAAAAGTAGCCTTTATTTACTGTAGAAATTTATTTGCATTCTATGTAATAAATGCAGATTGAGTGGGTTCATAATCAGACAGATTCACACAATTTCAAGGCATAACATAATGGAAAGAAAGAGATAACTTACGTAAGCTATCTAAAAGGATTATATTGAGGATTTATAAGAAATAAGATGGAAACTAAATATTTTCAAATAGTAACTGATAGCCTAATAGTTAGATATTTTGTAAATATTATTTCATTGGGTCTATTTCATTCAATTTCCGTTTCTTAATAAAATCCACAATATCCAGTATTTTGAAATAATATCAAGACATAAATATTTCTATTGCCTCAATGAAAACCAGCACCAAATATTCACAAGATTCACTGAAAATCACCCTGCAGGAGGCAAAGCTCTGCCTGCTGAGAAACTATGCATACTAAAAATGAAAAAAATCCATAAAGAAACACAAAACCATATTATAAAATCAGATATAAAGGTATAAAAAGGTAAAGGAATAAAAGACACAAAATGAAAGACTTCAAAACAAAGCACTTCAGTTACAATCTGCCTCCTCGCTAAGTTGTTTATCTTCCTCACACCTCTTCACACTTCGTATTTCCTTTCTGGGAATCAGACGGAATGGATGGAAAGGTAAACATGGTCAAAGGAGGACCGAGAAGGATGTATGTTTCAGTCATGTATGCATGTGTCCACTTGTGTGTGAATGCTCTTGTTATGATTGCAAGTACTGTGTTATTCCAGTCAATGAGGCAGTAAGGTGGCGCAGGGTTAAACAGCCCAAGAGTAAATGTTAAAGTGTTGTCAACACTTTCATGGTGTGGTTCCAAAACAACACAACAAGGGTGTCTGCCAGTGTTGGAAAAGTAAGTAGAAAGTAGTGTTGATGGAATAAATAAAAAAGAGCATTTTACAGAAACTTAAACATAAAAAAAAACGGAAACAGCAAACAGGAAAAACACTTATCAGTCCAGATCGATTGAATAGTGTCCAATTTAAAGAGTTAAAATAGGGTCACAACACACTGTTTCAAGAGTTATGATGTTCTAATTTTAGCCCCATGATATCTCAGCCAGAAAAGCTGGGCAAACATGTTTTCTGTGTGCATCTCTTTTGGGATGACTGTTCAGCACAGTCAACACTCACAAGAAAATGTCTCAAAGGTGAGTTTGCCCACCTTAACCAAAATATAACAGGGTCACAATTCAGGATTGGATATTGTGAGATGGCAATATATATGTAGTCTGTTGTTTGTTTACGGTAGTGTCAATGTGGCATTACTGCATTGGCAATTCATGAAAATGAAATCATGTAAGCCCTATACATGTACGTCTTTGTAACCCTTTCCATGTAATTAGTTACATCTAAACAAATTCATATCTATTCAATCAAATCCTAATCGTGTGCTGTCCTCACCCTAACCATTTGTGAGTGAGACCATAGCAGAAAAATCAAATGAATGTAAAAATGTCTCTGATGGGTGTCAATTCCAGGGCAACAGTGTAACACTTCCCCCATACCTCTTCCTCTTCTTAAAGCTGCAGTCTGCAGGATTTGTTGTTGTCATACGTAAAGTCCTAATTTTTGGCATTTTAAGAGTTTACATGATCTATCAGAACGCTTGAAGTTGAAAACGGTGACCTCCGTAGTCGCAAAATGCAAGAAATGCTTATTTTTTAACCGAAAAATAAAAAGTTATTCAACTTCCTGTCCCGCCCCATCAAAACACATGAGAACTCGTGCACGTCTACGTGCACGCCAGATTCGCGTACACGGCTCCTCATTCATCAACTCACCTGTCATTTGCGATCATGGAAGACACAGTAAGTAGACTAGCCCGTAATGAAGTTCAATAGTCCAGATAAATAAGCGTGGGGACGAGCCTACCTTGTATCGCGCGTGCACAATCGGTGATTGACAGGCAGCAGAGCCCAGCTCGTAACCTGATTGGTTACCTTTTACCGGTCTGGTCTGCAATTTTGTAAACAAACCTGCTGGTTTTGGAGGGACCTAGCGGGACATATAGGGGACCTAGAGAACTCGTTTTTTTTGTATTGGGGTATTTAATGTACTACTTTCAGAATCCCCGGACAGTTCCAGGCATTATGCTTGAAAAAGAGTTGCAGACTGCAGCTTTAAGGGGACTAATAAACCATTTGAAACGTGTAGATTGTCATGTGGAAAGAATTTGCACTCACTATTCTCACTCATCCAAATATAAAAACCCTCCAAATGTTGAACAACAATGTAAAAACAAAAGGTTCTCGATGTGTTTTCTCGTAATGCTTTCTCCTGCTTCAGTATTTCTGGAATACCTCTTACAGAACACACGCATTGGTGACTTTCCTAAAAAGCTGAACCCTGTAAATGGAATAGTTAGATTTGACTCCCTAGCTGTTCATGTTTGCTTTAATCTTCAGTGGTCAGTCTCCTCCATCACCTCCATCACTACAATTTTGGGTCCTGTTAGAATCAGGTGGCTGACAGTCCGATAGTCCAGATCAAGAACATTGAGACCGTTGACTGAAACCACAAACTGGCAAACCTGTAGAACAGGAAGATGGGGAAGTAAAAAAAAAAAATTGAAAGAAAAAATATTTTTTTTTTTACTCATGTTCCATGATGTCTATACCTTCATCCCTGCAGCAGCGGCTGGGCCGAATGGCTCCACAGCCTGGATATGACATGGCTGGTTTCCCCTGATCACAAACCCCCAACCCACTGCATCACCCTCAATCTGTAAACACACAGATGATGGTTGGATATTTATCTGGACAGAATGCGTTAACAACAACTTAGAAAAAGACAGTTCATCTGTAATGGATTCTTCTCATAAAGTCATGAACCTTATGAAGCGGCAGTCTTTCCTAACATCTGTTCAAGTTATTCTAGCCTTTAGTTCTGAAACGTGTGCATGTAAGCATACCCAGAACTGTAATTTGTTGCAAAAGTATTAAAACACCTACACCTGATCAAAAAAAACACAAATCATTTCATGCTTGCATTGTGAAAGTAATTATATATTCTCTCATCATCTCTCTTTTGATAAAAAAAAAGGCTTTCCAGTGTGTAAAATGTTAAACAGCTGACATACTGTAAATGTTTTCTTGATGTAGGGGCCTCCTGGTGATTGCAGCTCCTCTGTGCTTACTGGTCTCTTCAAGACTAAATATAAAACAAAGATAAATATGTAAAAAATAATGACTAAAACCAAACCATGCATTCATTTCAGTTAAATAAACTGAGAAATGTGTGGTTTGTCACCCTCCTTTTAATTAAAAAAAGGCTTATATATATACTTTATCTTATGTATTTAACCCAAACAGATAAGGCAGTCAGTGTCGGTCTTTATTGTGGCATTGGAACACCAATGCACAACTGTCTCCTTTACCTGATTTGGGATTGGAGAGCATCGAGGAGGAGGTGTTGTGACCACCAACCACTCTCCTGGTGTATATGCTTCCATCACTGCTGCTTCTCAGCCGGGGTTTTGCTGGACCACCACAGTTTCCACCTCTGACTGCTTTCTCATTCTTAGAGGCACTGTCTGATTGGAAAGTGAGAGGAATTTCAAATGTATATCCTCTAAATATACCTTGTACATCAACAGTCATCATTCACAAATGAATTGATTACAAAGTCAGCTAATAAAAATAAAATATGTGGCAGAAATATAGTGTTGGCCAGTGAGTCTTTTATGTGTTTATGTTCCGATCACAACTGTTCCCATTAGTGGGAACAAAATACAGTTTAAAAAACTAGACCGAAGTGAAGTGCTGTGTTGAACTTCCTCAATTCATATTACAGCAATTTTGTTTCTGTTCACCTTGATCAAATATGTTGCTTTCTTTAATAACTGTGATAAGAAAGACAAACAGCATTTACAATGTTGACTGCTGTAGTGATGGTGGTGTCTGAGAGCTAGGAAGGGTGGCTTAGAGGCCCATCTGTCTCTGCATCCCTCTGATTGGTCTTTATATCATTGTTGAGAGGTCAAGCGGTGCTGCTGTTTCAATACTGACTATGAGATTATGCTTTTACTCAGTTCATGTGCCTCACCATGTTACCTAGCTATTTGTGAAAGATAACGCCGGGGTTGAAATAAGAAAGTGACAAAGTGTCCCAGTTTCTTAAGCGGATGGTTCAAAAAGTACTTTTTAAATATTTTCTGAACAACTTACAGAAACTGCACGATGTGCTGTTTTCAGCACTTTCGGTGAAAAGAGAGAATCTGTCCTTGCTGCCAGTGGTCCAATTATTTTCCATTTCCTTTCTTTTTATGGCTTAGGGTTAGACAAAAATGGCAAAAAAATTTCTAATGAAAATGGGCAAAGGTTAGCTCAACCTAAAACTAGACTACACTAATCTTACACTAGGCTACTCCACATTAAACCTGGCAATGATTTATTGTTTCATGTGGCGGAGTTGCAGATTTCTAAAACATCACATCACAATATTCAGTGGACATACCAAATTTTATCACAAAACACTTAAAGGTGGGGTATGAGATCTTGGAAAAACGGTTCCTGCAAGCTATATTTTTGAAAATACACAACCTTGCCTCTCCCTTCAGCCCACCCCTCGAAACCACGCCTTCAAAACACATGAACGAATCACGAGTCTGTCAACGCGCAGGGGTGAGGGGTGAGGGGGGCTGACGGTTGATTGGCGTGTCAGAATCCAATAGAAGTAACTCTCATCATTACTTCTTTTGGTCAGACATTTCTTCTTGCTACACCCTCTACAATGGACTAAAATACTATTTTCTTTTCCCCACACATTCTATTTTAGTGGGTGCAATGGGGTCGTGAGGAGGTTTTCAGACAATATGATGAATAATGCTCCAGAAAACATCTCATACCCCACCTTTAAATGCATCATTTCATGAGGGTAGTACACAGGGAAGACAACATGACTCACCAAGATAATAAAACCATAGTAAAATAATAAAGGTTGTTTTTGGTTGATGAGACATGTCATGGTGTTTGGCTCATCATAAGAACAACATTTCCTCCAGATATGAGTCATTCTATGAATCAAATTAGGCCAACATGCTTTTTTGTTTAATATACTAATCACTGACTTAACCATTATTTCCCATATTTGTTTTTTTTTTGTGAAAATTGGAAATTCATAGTCATTCGTTTTTAAAAATTATGTTGTATGACCGAATATTATTGACATTCAGTTTTCTCTCTAAGAAAACTTAAGTCAATTGTAAAAAGTGCTTTTTAAAGAAGGCAGCTCATTACAAAACAAATGTTCTCTTCACTGTTTTGTATCCAAATAATTAATGCAACCTTTTAACTCTATTAAAACATTTTTGTCTGAAAATAATCTAAAGAAGCTACTTTGTTTGGTTTGTGTTAATGTCGCAGCCAAGCAGAATTATTAAGCACATTAAGACATAAGCAGCGGTACCCTTTTGCCTCTACACATGCAGGAATAAGAGATCAAATCCGGCAACTCTCATTTGTTACAATAGGAAGATTTTTGAAAAGTGAGGCTGCAGAGACAGAAAACTATGCAACCAAAATAAAATGTTTCATAACTAAAACAACAAAAAAAACTATTTAAAGGGCACTCAGGCTATAACCTTTGTCTTCCTTACTACCTCATTTGTTTCTGGTGATGTCGATGAGCGATGAAGCTTAATTTGGATGGAGGAGTCATGAGGTCTGAGAAGTTCTTTCTTACATTTCCAGTATTTATACTTCAAACTTAACAGCTCTCACCTGTTGTGCGAGGTCCCATCTCTTTTCAGTCGTTCATCCAACTGATCACAGACCTAAGATGCTAATACTGAATCCAGAGGAGCAAGACTTTTAAGCAGCTTATATGCACAAACCAAAAACACAGTTGGATAGAACCTTAATTTGTAGCAGCTCTGTTTACAAAATTAACAAAATTCCCTACTTAGGTACCGTATCAGGTAGACCTGTCGGCGTGTTTACAGATCTGAAAGCAAGCGTGGTCAAATGGTTGAAATAAAGGCTTGTGGGTGAGTTAAATATTAAACCCTTGAACAAACAAATTGACTGTCAGCAGGAAGGAGGAGGAGACTTCTCTAAAGTAGAAGCGTTCACTTCTGAAATAATCACATTAATTACAGACCATTATACATGTATTTCTTTGTACACCAACATTTATAAACATGTTATCTCGGCTTTAGGATGCCTCTTGTGACGATGTGACGTCAACTTAATATTTTACAGGGAGTGAGATTTTATGAGATCCTTTAGATTAATATCAATATAATTGTAAGGGATAACAGCTTCTCTAATATTTCAAATGAAATTCCAGAAATGGGATTATAAAAAAATTGTAATGGGATTAAAAATTTAACTTTTTATTTTTATCAAACATATGAAATGGTCCATTAAAAAACAAATGAAATCTGGTCTGAGATTGAAATGCTGTTCCAAAGTTATTCAATAAGTCATAGTTTATTCGTGTCTGTCTGCCACATTGTCTTCCAGGTTGCTGATTTATAATGCAGCCTAACTTGCAAAGTAATTTTCCTCAACCAGAAATTACTCTTTCTTAGAGGAGCGCCTAAAATCAAAATATAAATTCTTGCTCCGCATCTGACTTGTGGTGAATTTTGTATGTAAATCACCCACCGTGGAAATCACTTCTACAAAATGTTTGGCAGCTCTGCAGCAATCACTGTTAGAAACCAGAATGACACGTGAAGCCTGTCAGAAATTCTCTGTCTGTGAATATAGGTAAGCTACCCGGTTGCCATGCAGAAAGTAGGAGGCTACAGCTGGTGAGGATATGGAAACAAAAATTATTTCTGCTCTGATGGATAGAAGAAAATTGGAACAACAGTAAAAGAAGGGGAGATTATCAGCAGTCAATGCAGTGCAGATGTAGCTGTATCTAAGTTTTCCACACAGCTTATATCTGTTTGTCCAATTTGATTCAATCTACTCCAGATTTCATAGAACACGTGCCATGAATAATACATATTGGGGACTTGTGCAGGTACCTCTCTCTGATCTGTAACTTCAATTATGATAGAAGCAGTTGCAAGGAAAACAAAATATAATTAGGGTTCAGCCCTATATCAAAGACACATTACAAATATTAAAGACAGTGAAAGAAGTATGTCAAACAAAAAGCGTTTTCCTTTATGATAACTGGAAAACTGATGGATGTTAGATGTATTTTATTTGCAACAGCCACAGATTATTGATAAAGATGGACATCGTTATCTGGCGTCAGATGTGAATGAAAAAGTGCAAATGAATGATGAAAAATGGCACTACCGCATCAAAAACATCTCTGGTTCCACTATAAATGAATGGTGCTTTGCAGAAAGTAAGTAAGGGAGACCTTATCCATTTCATTCACTCTGTCTTTTCCCTTAAAGAACCAGTTTTAGGCAGTGAAGCCTGAGACAGGTGACGTTAAAGTGCATTTAAAATGGTGTAAATGTGTTCAAATACATATCAACAGTGATAGTATTAATGACAAATGAGTCATATGTACATTTTTGTCGCTTACAGCTGAGTCATTTGGACAACGTGGCTGAGAATGACCACATTGAGGAAATATGCTGTCATGAACAGCTACATGTTGACGACAACGTAAACATGCCTCTATAGATCCACATTCTTTTCTGTCTGAAAGAGAAACATTCCTCATTCCTCAGATCTTTATTCATCAATCTTTCTATTTCAGTCACTGATAATGAGTGAAACAGCCAACATGGCGTCTCAAACTACAGATAACGGCACTAAGATATAAGGACAAACTTTGACAGCAAGACCAAAAAAAGAAATCTTTCTTAATCCTTAGCATGCAGTGAGCGGCAATCATACTGCATTAATGACCTGTTTTGTTTCATGTGCAAGGATGCACAAAATTGGATTGCTAACTTTATAATGTCTCAATATTATCATGGTATCGAGTTAATAAATATCAGTATGTGGTCTAAATTCATAAAAATTTAACAATTGAAAATCTCATCTCCCCAAAATAGAATAAAATAGATCTGAAACACAATAGAATGATTTATATCATCTAACCCCTACACTGCAAAAAAAAAAAAAAAAGTTCTCAATTTGAGCTGAAGGCATGAAGACAGCACCTGGCTGAAAACCAAGGAGGTTATCAACAAGAAACTGGCAAATGACAAGGAAAACTCAGGAGATTAAATAGTGACATAATCAACTAATTGGAAACATATGTGCAACCAGGGACAACAAATAAGAAGTAACAGGAAAGTGACTTTCAAAATAAAACAGGAAACTAAACAAGGCCCTGAACTGAACACACACAAAAAATACACCTAACAAAACCTTCTCTAAACTTCTCAAACTCTAATAACACAAAACAGCATAAAACCAGTGATGACAAATACTGGTGACTGTGGAAAATTAAGACAGAATAAACCAGAAACTGAACTAAATCAGGACTGAGAAAAGAACTAAAATCTGAACTAAATCAGGACTGAGAAAAGAACTAAAAACTGAACTAAGATCAGGACTGAGAAAAGAACTAAGAACTGAACTAAGATCAGGACTGAGAAAAGAACTAAAAACAAAACTAAGATCAGGACTGAGAAAAGAACTAAGAACTGAACTAAGATCAGGACTGAGAAAAGAACTAAAACTGATCTGAGATCAGGACTGAGAAAAGAACTAAAACTGATCTGAGATCAGGACTGAGAAAAGAACTAAGAACTGAACTAAGATCAGGACTGAGAAAAGAACTAAGAACTGAACTAAGATCAGGACTGAGAAAAGAACTAAGAACTGAACTAAGATCAGGACTGAGAAAAGAACTAAGAACTGAACTAAGATCAGGACTGAGAAAAGAACTAAAACTGATCTGAGATCAGGACTGAGAAAAGAACTAAAACTGATCTGAGATCAGGACTGAGAAAAGAACTAAAACTGATCTGAGATCAGGACTGAGAAAAGAACTAAGAACTGAACTAAGATCAGGACTGAGAAAAGAACTAAGAACTGAACTAAGATCAGGACTGAGAAAAGAACTAAGAACTGAACTAAGATCAGGACTGAGAAAAGAACTAAAACTGATCTGAGATCAGGACTGAGAAAACCCCAAAATACTTAGAACTCAAACAAGAAAACCGAATTAAACAAAACACAGAAAAAGCAAAGAGGAGAATATCTAACCCAAAGTCACAAAATAAAACATAGGATCCACAAATCCTTCAATAGTGTTTAAGTTACTGCACAACAATGAGTCTATCTGCAGAAACCTATGGCAAACAAATCACTGAAATGGGATTTCTTGGCATCCATGTTATGTGTCAATGTTGCAAAAAAGATCTCACCTATCTAACCTGCAAACTCAGTCAACCAAAACAAAGTCCTTAATCTTTGATACAGTGAACCCAAAGCTTCAAAGCTCCTGTGATCACACACCCAGCGCATGTCCATGTCTGCTGACTTACTTGTTGACATGTCACTTGGACATAATACATTTCTGCAAACAGCAGCCATCGTAAAGTGTATGACTTTAGAGCAGTTTACGGCTCGTTTGAGGACCTCGATATAACTGCCCTCCATAAACAAAATGTTCTGCTGTCAGAATTTGCAGCATGGTTCCCGATCAGACTGGAATTACTTTCATTGGGCACCTCTTATTGGAATTGTTATCCCCTCTCACTATATGCAGCTAAGATCTGTTTCTTTGTTGTTGTGTTTGTCAACAGAAAAAAAACCTGCATCATGTCACATGTTGCATGTTGCATGTTCACAATATATATAATAAACTATGAGCCCCTCCTACCGACATCAACACCGATTTTCTCATTTGACGTTTTACTTTCCATAAATGATAACATTTATACAAAAAAACATTTATGAGCAGATCAAACGGACATAAATCTATTAGGACAATGAAATATTTTCATTGCCTGTATGTGTAGGTCTTCTAAAATAGCATTTCTGTTGAATGGAAAGAAATACCCGTGTAGTGCCTTATATGTGGTGCATCCCATTTGCATTTGTACACTCCCTGCTCCAGTTTAAATGACTGACCGGGAAAGTGTATGAAGTTTAGAAAAAAACAACAACTGTATGTTCTTGTGACTGTGTGTGGCATACTAATCAGAAAGCACGGAGCTACCCCATGACAATGATATTTTGTCCAACGTGTTAAAACTAACACGTTGTCATATCAAAAAAATATGCTGAGAGCCAATTACTATAAAAGTTGCAAGAGTGTTTACAGAAATTATACAAGTTATAGTCAAGCAGCGAGAAAATAACGTTCTAACACAAAACAGAACGCACAACAATCAGGCAAAAGTACACAAAAATCCTAATAAATGACACAAACACAGGGAGCAAACTGAACCTGGATGTAAATTAAGTGACTAAACTGAGAGGAATGAAGAACAGGGACAATGGATACTGATGATGGACAAAGACAGGAGAAACACAAGGCTAAACACACTAATGTGAAACAGGTGGAAATAACCGGGTGGGAAAAAGGTGGGAAAAAGATCAAGACAGAAGCTAAAATAAGACAGCAGACATAAATGGTACTAATACAAGAAATATAAAAACTAAACACCCCCACCATAACACAGGTAATATAAAGCAGGAACAAAATCTGCATTAGGAAATGATAAGCATGGCTGAGTTTGGTTAAAAAAATATCACTTAGACTCATGGACTTGAATGAGACCATTGGATTCTCCATTTGCAAATATACTTATGAATATATATATATATATATTTGTTGGTCATTTCATTTTGTGTCATTAGTTCCAGTCTTTGGTTAGCTTTGGGCACTAAAACTACTTGCGCTACTGTTCAAAACAGTTAAACTTGTCCTTGGTTTGTTTTGTTCGTCCCTTCATCTTTTAGTTTAGAACACATCTGCTAAGTTTTGCCTCTCGTTTTTGTTTTGCTCCACACACTTGCATTCTGTTGTCTAAGTGCTCTATTCCTGTACACTATCATTCTATTACTCTAACTTTCTATAATTTATCTTTTCTCATTTAATCTCAAGTTGTCAACCTTTGAAGTTACTTCTATCCCTGTGTTGCTACTTTAGTGTATGACCCTTGTCTTACTCTGGTCATTCCTTTTTGTCTACCCTTGAATTTTCCAATTTGCCTGATAACTTAAACTTTTTTAGGCTTTTGCTTTTCATTACTGTCTGACGTGTTGACTCTGTCGCCCAACAGGGGAGAGTGGAGTAAGATGCACCAGTGGGTAAGTTGATCCATCCCCTGAATTTTGGCAACCTTAAACTTTTATAAGCCATTGTTTATTTAATGACTATTAATTTTGTAATCAACCATCAGTCCTGTTACACTGTGAAAAGCACCAGTTTACTTTGAAAACTGTTTAGTGACTTATCAGAGTAAAATGTAAGCACATCAAATGTAATGGCTGCAACATCAAATCCAATTATCCAGGTCTAAATATGTTCATGGTGCATGCTGGTGATTTGCCACGTACATATGCCAGTTGACTCTGGTATTTTTGGATCAGAAGAATCTAAATATCTTAAGTGCTGGAAATTTGCAAAGCAAAGTAACTGGTCAGAAATCAAAACAATTTTTTCTTAATTGCAACATACTCACAGTATAGCGTGAAACATGCTGAAAGCCAGCACACCTTTCCATGCATTTCAATAGGAAGTTACATTTGCACAAATATACGTTTTGTTGATGGCACAGCACTTGTTATGTGGAAAACCTTGAATTGGCAGCAGTAACAGAAGCCATTGCACATAGCAATAGAGGCTATAAGTAGTTATAATGAAACACAGTGGTATTAAAGGTTGTTTAGAACAGAAGCAACAAAAGTTATTTCTTATTCTATGTTAAAGTTTATGACTGCTTGTTGTATACAATTAAATTTGAATTTTTTTTTGCAGTGAAACTTTGTACTCTTGTGGACTAAATGACACTTTAGATCTACCTTCAAACACACTGATGTTGGGACTAAGTTTTGGCTGGTTGAAAAAAAGGAGTCGAATTCCTCCAAATCATTGATGAAATTCCTGTTGATACCAGCTTGTTTCCAAGTTTCCGAACAGTCTCTGTTGCTGCAGTCTTTACACAATCTGCCATCTAACCGTCAGCATCTTGTTTGGAGATCTTGAGTGGCTATCTTCATATGGCCATTTCACACATCTCCCACTTTGGGTTGAACCGCTTGTGCAGTCAACAGCCAGACCTTAAAACTGTAAAGCACATGAAACTAAGAAATACTCCTTTTTGTGACAATTTTACTCAATGTGGTGAGATTCTGCATGTATTTGCATACACAAGCACAAAATAATTGTGTTCCGGGACAAGAACCAGTACAGTATATTACAGATTGGGACAGTTTTAGGAACTACTAAAAGACTGTGTTGAATATTGTGTGCAACCACTTGTGCTACTGCAACAGCTTTGACGTGTTGGATGAGTTTGACACAATTAATTAGATTATGTAAAGATTAAAGGGACACTATGTAATTTCTTCCCCCATCTAGTGGTGCAATTTTATTTTGCAAAGTTGAATGAATTTGCTCTCTAGCGCCTCACGTTTTCAAATGTGCGCTGCAACTTCTTGAACTACGGCAAGCGGAATGTGTCAAGATTCAAGAAGCTATAGCTTCAGACTCAAGGTCCATACAAACAAAAAGAAATCAAGACACACAGTACAAAGGATTATATAACACACATACAACAACACTATAAATACAGATGACAGATAACATGTCAGATAACATAACATCTCCTTTGGTGTGCAAGCAATGCAATTAGTCATATTCCGGGAGTTACCGGAAGTGACGTCGACGCAGCCTTAGCATTAGCCTGCGTTAGCAATAGGAGCATTAGCAGCGGTAAATAAACTCCCGGTAAACTTACAAACTTTCTAATGCCTCGTTTTGTGAGTTAAGAGCCTATGTGTACTACGGCAGAAGTTTGGTAACAATCAGTGCATTATTAGTGGGATCATTTACGAGATAAAATCTATTTAGCATTTTTTTTTAAACTTTATTAGTAAATCAACAAAATAACAGTTTACAAATGTGAGCATAACGCCAAAAAGAAGATATCCAGGGGGAGCATAGGAATAATAATAATAATAAGAAGATGATGCACTTACAAAAAGAAAGCTAATGAACACAAAGACATATGTGCCAAGGAATAAAATCTATTTAGCATTAGCGGCTGTAATAAGCCATTTGGCGGAAATGACGTCACAATGACGTCATTTCTGCTTGTAGGCCTGGTGGGGAAATCGCGATTCGAAGTGCTTTATGTCCCTCTCGGCACTTCGTCATTTTTCATAGACCGGAAGGACATGGCAGCCTCCATAGAGCTTACCTGCTCTATGTAGATACAGACAAGTTATTCTTCACTCAGGAGGATAAGTGAGATTTTTGACAGAGATCATTTTACACCAATGAGGACTAACTTATGAATGATTATGTTGATTTGAGCTAATAAATGACTTAATTTATTACATAGTGTCCCTTTAATGTAATTTTAAAGAATAATTCCAAAAGAGACTGAGTGAAGCTTTCTCGCAGTATGCAGCAGCAAGTCGGTTTATCTTAATGTATTTTAAAAGCAGTGATCATTTGTCACTGAGGGGTACCGCTGTCATTAACATTAAAGGTGCAATGTGGGATCCAACAAGAATAAAGCTTTTAACTCCAACACAAACTGAGCTGCAAACATGGCTCATATATCCCCACTTCTACATAAAAACTGATCTTTACTTTTCAGATTGGAACTTTAGTTCTTCTAGTACTTAGAAAGGATTAGATGGCTAATTGCTCCCTTCGTTCACTGCATCCATTCAGTGATCTTTTTTTTTATTTTGAGTTATCAAACTTTCCCAACAGTATCATATAGTTTGAGATGAGTTTGATAGCATTTGCTTTAAAATTCGTTTTTGCTTATTTTTCATGTTATCTTCTATTCTACCCTTCAGAGGACTTTCTGTGACTCTCTCCAGAATTGTCCTCATTAACTCAGCAGCTTGGTGATCTAATACTGTCGTACTCCATTGATTTCATGAATCAATAAGCTCATAGAGTTCAGGGCTGAGAACACCACAATCAATTTATAGAGTGTTATACAGACTTATCGTGGTGTTTTATCATTGATTAACTGTGTGCTTTTGAACATAAATTGCACTTTCCCCAGTGATTCTTTGTAAAATATTTCTGACACTTGGAAAGGTTAGACATTTAAAAAAAAAAAGAGAGAGAGAGAAAATGAAACATCTTATCATTATGCTGCTGTTTGCAAATATATATAAACCTGCAGGCATTGGGAATCTTTTTAAAACAGGTATTCAGAAGGACTTTATTTGAGAAAGGAGTAATTTGAGAAAGATTATATGGCTTTAATTTCCTGATGTCACAGCCAAGCTCAGGCGGCTGCAAACTGTGGGAGTGAATGAGTCAGCCAAGGCTTGAAATGTATTTTTCAAAAACGTCAGAGCACAGGTGAATATGTATGTGTGTATCCTTGCAGTGGGACACAGAAGCATTTAGTGCTTGAGTGGATTGGGCCTTACACTGACCCTCTGCTTAACATCTCCATCTCTTACATTCCCATCAGAGGTAACACTGCTCTCTGCTGGGGGAAGATTTTTACTCACTGAAACCTCTTCTACTTGTAGCTTTTAGCACTTTTTATCTGAATCATTTGCAGAGGACATACATTTTTTTCATTGGTTTAAGGGATGTGATTTCTGATTGAACACAGTTGTGCAGGACGTTACATATGAACGAGAGGAATAGGCATTGCATTATGAAAGCTTTATGAAATGTGGACAGCAACAGAGTGAGATTAGTGTTGATAAAATATTTAAATGGGTGGAAGAAAAACATGAATGAGCAGAGGAATTACATGATCATAATGTGGAAGAAACAATAACCAAACAAAACAAGGTAAACTTGAGACTGCATTGAAGGTGCCTCAAGCATTCTAGCAATAGGGGGCGCCAGCATCAAAGCAGTAAAAGAGATTTTATCCGGCATAAATGTAAATGTATTTGTAGTGTTCTGACATATACTCTCTTTTCGTGGTCTGTTTTGTATTTGGGGATGATGGAAACAATAAAATGCATCATGGAAAGATCTTGGGAAAGTTTACGACTATGTGCTATTTTTTGTAAAAAGAACACAAGATTACCATAAGATCTTGAATGAGGGCAGCTAGATTTCTTTATTGACTTTTGGATGAGAGGTGAAACGTCTTCAAGATCCAAAAAGAAGTCCAGTTGCCCTTATTCATGCTCTTATGATTACCATGACTTGGATGACTGAGAATCTTCATTAACAACACAAGATTACCTTAAATCTTTTTATTTTATTTAAAGTGTTTAAAGTTAGCGGGGTTTTTTGCATACTGACTTATTAAATCAAGTACAGTAACCATTATTTCTTTCCTGCTGAAAGATCTAAGGTGTAATTTTTCTGAAGTTAAAAAAATAGTCATGTCATTTTTTTCACGTCGACAAACAATGCAGCATTAAACATGATTTTCACATCAAATGAAGTCTGACCATTGGGACAGGCTGTGTGTCTGTGTGTGTCCTTGTTTTTCTACATTCATAAGGTCCAAAAACAAGGAGGCCAATATACTTATGGAGTCCAACGTGTCCATCATTTGTACCCCAACTGTGTAAAGAGATTTTTGAGAGTAAAACTTGGCTTTATGGCTGAGGTTAAAATTGGATCATGGTTAGGTTTCAGTTAAGGGTTAGGGTTTGGCTGATATGGTTACCTTTTGGGTAAAATCAATGGTGAATCACCACAAAGATAGAAAAAAACAAGTTTGTGTGTGTGGGTGTGTACGTACATGTGTGTTTTGTAATAGAGAAAGAGAGAGAGAACTTGCATAGTAAGGCAAATATTAACTTTGTCCAAAGTACATTGCTGTTCCTGAATTACGATGCACAAATGTTAGTGGAGTCAATGTAATTTGATTGCTCTCCAATCTGAACTTCAAACTCTGTACAGGAGCATGTATGGCACCCATTGGTGTTCCAGTCAGCAACATTACAGTCATATTGTCAGGACACAAAATGGTTTCACTTATCACTATTCAACCTGAGCCTGCCTGACCAAATTAAAGAGAACCCTTTAATGCCACTCAAAAGAAAATAAAAGTACAAAAGAATGTGGACAGCTTCTTGCATTTGTCCTGCATTAAGAAGCCTTATCAACAGAGGGGAACAAAAGACACAGAAAAGTAAATGAACAAAACTGGTCCTTAGAATTCTTACTCACCAAACTGACATAAAGAACCATTGGCAATGAAAGGGCCCCTGCTGGGTCCCCCCCTCCTGTCAGTGTTTGAAAAAACAAAATGATACGTGTACATACAGCAAAGATGACTTCCAACTGTGAATACCGGCCAGGACATAAAGGCTGTTCCTGCACAAGATGACATAACTTGCCAGATCAGAAGTAGGCAGTAGTTTGTGTGTTATACAAAAAGGGAAACTGAGAGATTAAGTTGATAGGGGAGGCAAAAATATAATATGTCCACACATTTTTTTATTAATGTGAAACAGAACAAGTCTCTAAATCATGAATATCAGTTGGTTTGCAGTTTTTGGATTGTGTGGTAATCATGATGTGAATTCAAGACCAACATATAACAACAGCTTTTTCACTTTTTAGTCCCATTCAATTAATAACAGTTAAAACACTTTTGTCACTTTATGGTTGGGTTTAGGCAATAACATTTGTTAGTTGGGGTTAGCATTAGATCATAGATAAGGCTATTCAAAGTAAACACAAAAAACTTGTGCTACACAAGAAAATGGACCACTCAGCGAATAATCCCTATAATCCCTATATAGACCAGTGAGCAGTGCTGACCAATGTCATTGGGGTCATCAGATGGGAACCTCATTTCATCAGTATTTCATCTAGTTGGGCCCACGACACCTTCAGGAGGCTAGACAGTGATCACTGGCGTCCCAGAGTCACTCCCCTAATGCCAGCCAACACTGCTCCTCACACCACAACAACCATCTTTTCTTCCACAACCACAAGCTACCCCAGCCTCTCACCAACTGCACACCAGTCACAGCGGAGTGGAGATACAAACCCTGGTTCAGGTTGGGGGTAATGAAAGTATAGAGGACGCCAGAGGTGGAGGCAGGACAAGACACACGAGCAGATTATGCAGACAAACTCACCTAAACAGTCACATGTAGTTGCTCTCACAACCATTACAGATTGCACATTCTACCAATGATTACATTGGTAGAATGTAACTACAACAATATAGGAGGTTTTGGCCTGCATGTACAAACACCCCATGACATACTTAGGTGGAGCAGCATATCAACTCTGAGGAATCTGAAATCTCAGGATCGCCTCAGCCCTTTTAGATTTTGAAGACTTTTTTAATCACAGTCAATCTGAAAAAGGCTACATCTTAGACGTGGTACTCTCATCTGGTTTTGGCACAAGCTTCTAGTTGTACCTGTGACTGACCATAAAGATGTTATCTTAGGTGCCTCTTCAAAAGTTTGTTTCTACTGTGTGCACTCAGAGATGCACTCACATTCTGAATGTTGACTTAACTGTTAAGTTTTGAAATTCCTTTAAATCAACATTCGTAAATGCGATTCAACCACCACTCCCAAGGTGCTTTAAGATTGGTTTCATCATTGTGTTTCCATCCTTAACCAAATCGCCCATTCAAAACTAAGACAAGATGACTCCCCTTAGATCAATGATCACAATTGAGCCTTCAAAAGACTAAATAAATGTAATGTCTGTGGAAGGCCAACAAATCTGAAGTAAAATTGAATGCCTTTTAGGTAGAATGCCTTTTTGGCTTATACAAAGTAAGTCATTTGGAATTAAATTTTTGTCGTTGTTGCTTATTTAGACTGGTAAACAATGCTCTGTTCAAAATGCACTGAGATCCATCCATCCATTTTCTGTCAGCTTTATCCCGCTAAGGGTCCTGGGAGGGCTGAAGCCTATCCCAGCTACTGCAGGGTGAGAGGCCTGTACACTCTACACAGGTCGCGCGTCCATCACAGGACCACGCCGTGAGATACGATCCCTGTATGTGATCAGTTTTGCGTTCATGTCCAAACCCACAGGGAAAAATAAAATCCTGTTCCCAGACACAAATCAACAGAAGATAACAGAAGACAGCAGTTTAAAAAATTACATATAAGACGGTGTCGCAATGTAACAGTACAGTGGTCTTAGTCACGAGGTTCCAAGTAAATTGAGACTGATACTGTTTCCTGTAAGCAGTGTTTCTAAAGTAATGGGTGCTTCTGTTTTTTGCTGCATTTCAGCATTTACCCAGGAAGTAAGATGCTGTTTGGCTAAGCTGCAATGACCATTGCCATGTAGCAATGTAGGACATTCTATTTAAAAAAGTTGATGATTTTGCAAGTGACACTGATGACTCAGATTGTTTTAGCTACATGATCCAATGATGGCGATTCAGTGTTAAACAGTACTCTCGTGTTTCCAAACTCTCATCTCATACAAGCTTTTGGAGGTTTGTACAAATTTATTGTCAACAACCAGGGAAAAAAAAACAAAAAAAAACATATTTACTAGACTTAAAAGTTAGATAAAGTCAGAAATGTCATATATATACACATAGTTTTAGGGCTCGTGTGGAAAGCTTATGTTTAGGTCATATTCATGCTGAGAGAATTAAAAAATTAAAGCTCTATTTTAGTTGCAGACTAACCTAAAGGTGTGGAGGAACAGTGGGGAAAGGGTTATACCTCTAAGTGATAAATTACATCCGGGGGGTTCCAGCAGAAGGTAGTAAACAACAACCAATGAAATAACTTTTTATGATATTATCCTAATTTGTATCAATCTAGATACTCTATAATGTTAGGCTGATGAGGAGTTATTTTCTTGAACTTGATCACCCAGAAGAGGATCAACTAAAGGAGAGATATTGTGCCTTTTTATGAAAAGATGACTTGCACTAAGGTCCTGATGAAATATCTGTGACATATTTTGGTCAAAATAATCCTTTTTTATCCAGCCTCTATAACAGCAGGTAATTTTAGGATGTGGAGAGACCCACTCAACTGTACTTTTCCCCTGACAATCTCAGCACATCAGTCATGAGCTGAAAAGCCCAAGTGGTTAAAACAGGCAGTGCAGGACTTAATGACTACTGGCTAGTTAATGACACCACTGACAATGTATGTAATGATTTCTTACATATTGGCTTCATTAACTCAGGACTTAATATTTCCTGCATTCCTCTGTCTTTTGTAAAGGTTTTGTTTTGGCTAACGTTGAGAGCTACTGCTTATTTAGACGATATTTCACCACTGTTACCAGTAATGGTGCGTTCAATACATATATATATAAAATATATATACACACACACACACATATATATATATATATATGTGTGTGTGTGTGTGCGCATGTGTGTGTATGTATATATAGTTGGGTGAGTGTGTGAGTGAGTATGTGTGTTGCACTTAGGGTCCAGGTGCACTGAAACCCAAGCTGCAGACTGACTTCCTCACAGGATCAGCTCACTAAGCATGGCCTCGGGTGCTAGGGACAAAGGAAAAAATAGCCAGTCAGATTGTTGTCTGCAGCTTGAGGATAGTAATATGTGCTGGGGGGACAGCGTGTAAGTGTTTGCCTTTGTGCTTTGGCATTTATCTTGAAGATAAATCTGGTCCTTCACAGGCCTCAGAAAAAAAACAAACAAGAAAGGGCTGCCTTGTTTAAATAGCGTTGAAATGTTTCATATTCTGTGTACATGTGTATAGAAATCCTCATGTGTGTGCTTTTGGCATGCTGCCTTGCCTCTGTGTGTGTGCATGTCAATGCGTATGTGAATGTTTATGTACGTGTGTGGTCTTTGGAAGATCAGGATGTTTCCCCTGAGGTGATGGATGTACAGATCACTTTCAAAGCCTAGAGATTTGTTCATCCCGTGGACAAAATGTTCTCAGCAGAGTCCAGACTGTCAGTAAAAATAGAGCCTTTCAAAAGCCCTGATGTGTTTTCAAAGCAGTGCTGTGAAAAGAAGCGCAATGCTGTGGTTTTCTGTGGTGTTCTTTCAAAACCACAGAGCAGATAAATATGTTATGAAGGCTGATACCCTTCTAACAGAGAGTGCCTGTGGTGATATTTGTCTTCTTTAGAGGGAGATTGCAGAGGCAACTTTGAACAAGAGAACTTTCTTGCCTACAGAGAAAACAAGATGTTCATGTCCCATTCATAGTCTAACAACACACAGACCTCGGCACCTTGCAGGCATTGAGTGGACCATTAGCTTCTCTGTATATGAGTATTCTGGAGTCAAATGTGAGGCCATTTTTCCAAAAGCTAAAGCTTGGCTGAAATTGGGTCATGGAAAAAGGACTATGATCCCAAACACACCAGTGAATGACTGTAAAAAATAAAAAAACTCAACTGCAGGATGTGTTTGTCTCATGGCCTACAGAGAAAAAAAGATGTCCATGGCTCTTTCACAGTGCTAACAACACGCTGTTTGCTCACCACGGCCTACAGATATCTTTCAGTTTTTCTGTAATCTCACAGATAGAACAAAGTCAAATCAAACGACCTTTGACCCTATGTTGCTCACCCATTGTTTTCCATGTCTCATAGGGCCAGGTATTACTGTATCCACCACTAATGCTAAAATGAAAACACACAAATGACCACACATATCTTCTTCTAAAGTTCTTTCTACTGCTGCAGAAGCCAAATGTTACTGTCCTTGCCAAATAGTTTATTTGACATGAAAAACTAAATCTGTTTCGGACACCAGTTTTTCAGAAATATAAGGCCTTTTACTCTAATGACACACTTACCCCCCCCATAACCACAGCTACTGTTGATCAGTCTGACCAATGTGCCATGCAAGGCGCTTGATGATGATGATGGATTGCCTGGAGCAGCTCAATGTCAACAGTAACGTAGATTTGTTTACCTGGGAGAGGTAAACATAAGCAGAAGCTGTTGGTTAATGGTTACACTGTGGATGACCCTCATTTCCGTCTGTCACAGTGTGGGTTTGATCAGCATCATGTTTGCCTCCCGTAATTGAAAAATTAACCAGAGACTCTTTTGCAATATTTGACTGATTATGCTCCAGCCCACCCTCCACCCTGACTTGTTAAAGCAGGTATGGAAAATGATAGGATGAATGAATGAGTGACTGCATGAATGATGGATTGTTTAAAAGATAATAGTCAGTTATGGTCACATAGTAAATGCCTACTTTGTCTTTTTTAAAGAACACCAGGCCATATTTCTATGGAATTGATGATGAAATATGAGCTATAATGGAATACAGATGTAGACCTCCTGGAGATGTGTCTGGGACACATTGATTGATGGAGGTTTGCTGCAAGATTGGACCAGTTGGGGTCTCACTGAGAGCATTGTAAAAGCTGCCCCTCCCTTCGTCCTTATGAAGACTTTGTAGTTTCATAAAACATTCTATTCAGCCTTTTTTTGGCAGCTGTTTGCATGTAATATAATGCATGTGTCATATGAGCAAATAAACTAAATCGTTGTTTGGATTTAAATACTTGCAGAAGAACAAGTGGAGTATCAATATCGATGATGATGTTGATTACAAATGTGCCTGACTGGGACACTAATCCCTGACCTCCGACCCCTGAGCTGAAACTCAAACATGTATGTGTGTCTCAGATGTAATAACAAGGAAGACACTGCGTTCTGACATACACATAATACATAGTAAAGCTTTTAGTAAAAAGCTGTAAAGTGAAGCTGTGCCATATCTGAGCTGCAGGTGCCCATTGAATACATATCCATTCACTTGAGATCATTTACTGTGGTGGGGCGTATTCAGCTGGGTGAGCAAGGTGGGTGGTTTGAACACACACAGCCTTCTGATAGCGATGAATGGAGCGCTGTTGTTCTTAAGATAAGCCTCTGGTGAATTTGGAGAGTGAGTGAGTGAATAACAGGTGGTTTTCAGCACACAAGGCAGGTACATGACAATGTAGTGAGACTTGTCATTCAACCCGGTGCTGACACTTTTTTTAAGTGAATTTTAAATGGTTAACACTAATTAAACGATGCATTTGCACAGAGAGAATTTTTTATCTAAACTAAAATGACACGACATATTGCATCATGTCAATTATTTAACAAAAACTAAGACGAAATAATGAAGCAGTGTGTTAAAAAGTTTACCCTTACTCTTTCAGTATGAAATAGGTGAGCAAGTAGCAGCCAGGCACTGCTAATCAAATGCCCTTGAATTATTGGTGATCATGAATTGACTGTAAAAGCAGAAATAGTGGTAGCTTTGTGTCTGGAGCATTCGGGTGTGGTCTTTCTGCAGTGTCAGCTTTAGTGTGTTTCACTAAAATATCTGCATTAGGCAATCTAACAAGTCACACAATTCCTTGAACTCAATTTGGGACTTTGAAGCAACTTGGATTGGCAGAATTCTAATATATTTTCTATTAAAAAAAAATGCATGTAGGAATTCCTTCTTAAATTTGAACAGTGTGCCGCATTGTCACAGAACTTGAATACTCAGAGGTCAGTCTGGTCGCTGGCCATTTGTTCAAACTTATCTGTAAAGCTTCACTCACTTCGGTCGGAAACATATTGATGATTTTGGTCTCATAGATGAACATTAAATTGCCAAACAAGCCAAAATAGATTGCCCTATAATAGTCTGAAAATTGTCGAGGGGCGATTGCACAAACCGTTCCTGTCCCTGTAAGTGCCTCTTTTTGCCCCTCTTTCTGTGTGATCAGCTCAGTGCTGCTGACTGTGTTTGACTCCGGAGCGTCACCCCGACCTGACTCACTCTTGTACCAGAGCGCAGCTGTCACCATTACTTCATGCTTATTGGCCCAAGACAGAGAGAGACAGAGGCAGAGCAAAGGCAAACAACAGGGAGAGAGAAAGAGCTGGACCCCTGCGCTCTGCTCCATCGATCTGCAGAGGTGCACCGAGGATCCTCTATCGGACGCTGGCCACACATTTCTCAGCTGTGGATTTTTTTTTTTGGAATGCCAAAAGTGGATTCAGTGTTTGGAACATGCAACTGGGAAATTTGGTACGGTAAGACTGTCCCAGTTTTATGTTTTGATTGCTGTGTCGATTTGTTCCAGCTTTCATTCGGATGGCTGAAGTGTTTCCCAGCTCCCCTCCTCCCCCGAAAACAGAGATAGCACTGTTGCAGAATTGATATATCGACCTGTAAGGTACAGAAGTGCTCTTTGCCTCACATCAGCGCAGGCACTGATATTTGGAAGCTTTGTCTTCCGAGAGTGAAAATTGCACGAGTCTTTCGAGGAATATAAATTATGGTGAGGTTATGGCTGCTGTGGATCTGACTGACGCTGCGCATGATGATGATGATGCATTGCCTGGAACAGCTCTATGTCAACAGTGACACAGATTTGTTCACCTGGGGGAGGTAAAGGTAAGCAAAAGCTGTAGGTTAATGGTTACACTGTGGGTTGTCCTCGTTTCCGTCTGTTACAGTGTGGATTTGATCAGCATCATCAGTAACTGAAGAATGAACCGGAATTACACCTGGGAAGTCATCATTAATATCCCAGTGATTATTATCATCTAATTGTAATCTTTTAATGTTATGTTTCACTGAAAATAATGAGTCACTCATAAAAATAAAAAAAAGTAAATATGATATGTTATGAAAACGTTTGACTGTTTGAATTTCATAATTTGGTATGGTCAGTCACTGAATGACTTCATTCTCTTTTACACTCATTTTACAACACCAGGGTATATTTCAATGGGACTGATGATGAAATTAATGTTGAAGACCTATAAATATTAGTGCAAGGTCAGGAGGTAAACATCTCTGTCAGATTAAACCTGAGTATTTAATTGTGTCTCTCGTTTTGTAATTTCTTTACATAGCTACTAGCTTACTAGCTATGCAGATGACATGCAGATATATATTACAATGTCACCAGGAGACCGAGGCCCTGTACAGGCTCTTGGTAAATGCATTGAGGAGGTTAATGACTGGATGTGGCACAAGCTAAACAAAAACAAAACTGAGGTAATTGTCTTTGGAGCCAAAGAGAAACGATTACAGATCACCACAGAACTTCAATCTACACACCTAGAAACTACCAACCAGGCCAGAAATCTGGGTGTAGTGATGGACTCAGACCTAAAATTGGAAAAACACATTAAGGCAATAACAAAGTCAGCCTACTATCACTTTAAGAATATATCAAGGTTAAAGGATCTGATGTGTCAGCAGGACCTGGAAAAACTAGTCCATGCATTCATCTTTAGTAGGCTTGATTACTGTAACAGCATCTTTACAGGTCTACCTATAAAGTCAGTTAGACAACTACAGCTTATTCAGAACTCTGCTGCTCGAGTCCTCACTAAGACCAAAAAGTGGACAACATCAGTCCAGCTGAGGTCTTTACACTGGCTGCCTGTCCATCAGAGGATAGACTTTAAAGTTCTGATGCTGGTCTATAAAGCTCTGAATGGTCTAGGACCAGAATACATCAGTGACCTCCTGATCCAGTATGAACCTTCCAGACCCCTCAGGTCATCTGGATCTGGTCTTCTATCAGTTCCCAGAGTCAGAACCAAACATGGAGAAGCTGCATTCAGCTTCTATGCTCCACATGTCTGGAACAAACTCCCAGAAATCCTCAGATCAGCTGAAACACTCAGTGTATTTAAGTCCAGGTTGAAGACACACCTATTTTCAGCTGCATTTGAATAAAGCTCCAAATCTGAAGCTTGAGTTTCAAAACTTAAACACATTTTAACTACTGATTTTATCTGATTCTATCTATTGTTCTTCTTTCTTTCTTTCTTTCTTTTTTGTTTCTACTGTTTTAATGTATCTGTAAAGCACTTTGAATCGCCTTGTAGTTGAATTGTGCTATACAAATAAACTTGCCTAGCCTTGCCTTACATGAAAGAGTTTGTAAATCTACGGGCAGAATGGCACCGCAGACATATTTTTGTTAATTCTGTAGAGGCAAACTTTAAGCACATAGGATCTTTTTCACTATTATAATTTCTTTTGTAGTACCACTTTCTGGACAATGCTGCCACTCACTTTATATATATATAATGCCAATTAAGAAAACAAGTTTTTAAATTTAAATGATTTGAGAAGTATACAACCTGAGCTGGTAAATAGTGCTGACATGCTCATCATCAAAAGGGAAGCCTTTAAAGAAATAACAGGAGAAAGCTGACTGATTTAAGGCATACTCCCCACTTGTTTAAAAAAAAAAGCCTTTTTCTTATTTTGGCACATTTTCAGTTTTAAAAGTTATTAATTCCGAAAAAGTTAGGATGTAATATGTAAAAAATAATACTGCAATGATTTGTTAATCTTGTAAACCACTGAATATATAAAACATGTCAAATGTTGAAAGTGATATTTTTTTAATGTTTCATGAAAACTACTAGCTGCTAACAAATTTAACATAAGCTGATATAATGAAAGTCAAATATCACACTTTCAACGTTTGATGTTTTCTATGTTTTGTTGTGAATTTAATATTTTTTTTACAAGATTTGAAATCACTACATTCTGTTTTTATTTACACTTTCCACAGCATCACAAATTTTGGGGAGTTGAGTCACATTTAGTGTCAAATTGCAGTCTTTGACATAACAAAAAAAAAATATTATTTTAGGCGGACTCATCAAATTTGGAGTTTACATTGTTTAAATACAATTTTCAGATGACTTTTATTTAGAATTAGATTTATATTTCTCTATAATCTGTGGGTAATATGGGTTTTAAAAAGAGTTAAGGCTAAAGTGTTATCTTGGGACTTTCGACATCAATTTGTGAATCAGAAATTGAGGTCAGTTGCTCATTGTTCTCATTTTAGCCTCTTTAACTGGTGAGTCGGAGGCTAACTTGTCATAACTTAACTTCTATCACAAAAAATAACTTAATATGAGAAAAAAAAAGTATATGTCATATAGTAGAGAGATACAGTTAGCTGCAACAGCAGACTAGCTGTACATAATGAACATGATGGTCCTATTTCATTCACTCAAACCTTCTTAAACATCAAAAGCTCATAAGTTAAGATACAATATTGGACTATGCATTACTTAAAATAAGAAAATATGCTCACACTCATACAGGATACTTTTACCCATTTAATGAATATCCAACTAAAATGTGCAACACCTCATTTTTCACATCACAGTATTTGTTAATGCAAAGATTGTGATGTGAATCCTTATCCATACTTTGAATAACACCTGACCCTAACAAAATATTTAGATTTAAATTTACTTTTAACTCAACAGGCACATCCTCTCTTTAACAACCAGATATGGTTCAGGGTGCATTCAAATGCTTTCTGGTGTGTTAAGAAAGTTTATTTTCTAACATTTCTTGGACACTGAAAATGGTTTCAGGTGCCAGCTGTTTCAGATATCTCTTCGATCTTTGCTCTGAACAAAAGAAGAAACTGTCAAAACAAATTTTCAGCACAACTTGGTGGTTTTCAGGGTGTTTTATACTTTGAAAATGATTGATGACTGACTATTTCCCCCTAGAGCAGAACATTTCAGCCTTCCCTGGAATATCTTTTTGGAAGATTTATTGAGCGAAGCTGTAAATTTCAGCACCTCACTGACATTAATAATTACAAGTTTACAGTTATTTGAAGAGGATGGTCCATGCAGGGATTACAAATATGGTCATGCTATGTTCTTTAACCCTGTAATGTAGTATCCAAAAGTCAAGCTCATTATATGCATATCTTGGAGACCAGGTTGTTCCAGGGTGTCAGCTCTCCCATAATCCCCCTGTATTTTGGGGGTTAAGCAATTTTCCTGATGGAATCGCTTTCTGTGTTTGTGTTTTAGATTTAATTCATGTTCGGTTATCTTTTATCAGACTAGAATGAAATGTCTGGGTCTTTGTTTGTTTGTCAAATCCACTTATTTCTGCTCCCCGACAAATAAAAAATCTATCAATCTTTGGATCATAAAGTTTGATATTTCATCATAATATACTGCAAAAGTCTAACTATCATTGCTGTGAATAACCTGAGTTCTGCACACTGCTATTTGTCACTGTACTGTAAAATGGTGGACTAGTGTTGGGTTCATCTCACTGATCTAAACTGAGGAAAAATAAAGCAAAAGTCAATTGTAACTTGTCCAGAGTTACCTGTCTTGTTGGCTTCTTGACCCCTGACCCTTATGGTGAGACATGAACATGAACATGTGTCAGAGAACAAGAAAACAAACGCCCTGTTTGGGCAGTAAAGTAGCAAATTAGACCCTTTTGCATTTCATGCCTGCATTTTGGTAAACATCAACATTATTTGATGTGTTGTTGAGCAATACTGAAGCTCTACTTGCTCCAGTGCTGCTGACTATGACCTTTGACATTCTACAATGTGAAGGAGAACATAGATAAAAAAAAAATTAATGGCACCTTGGGTTTTCTGCAGGTAGTGGTTGTGTTCTGCCTGTGGGGTACTGATGTTAGCAGAGCGTATATGTTTCAAGCAAGCCGACCTGTAGAAGGAGTAGACAACCCATCGCTTCACACTAAAGGTGAGAACAGATGTGTCTTTTGCTTACATTGTCATATTCTCTTATCGTTACTGTCAGTGTGGCATGTAAATGTTTAACTACAACTTGGAAATACCGCCTCAATATTGCCAACTTTAGAAAAGGCTGAAAAGGTTTCTGCTTTTGTACAGATGTTGTTAGCAATTACTGTCATGAGGTAAGCGTGTGGGGGGAGAGTAGCAGTAGCTCAGAAAAATCTGAGCATGAAAACTATATAGTCTATTGAAGAAAAATAGTAACCCTAAGATAAACCAGAAGATCGACTTAAGGAGCTGAAACCTTGAGGAACAACAAACGCACTAACACAATGACCTGGGACTTGGGAATGGAAACAAGGGGTATGAATACAGTGAGGGAGGTGATAAGAAATGCAAACAGGTGTGCAAGGGAACAGATCCGAGGGCCAATCAACAGATCCAATAACAAGGGTCTGGATTAATAGTCTTCTTTTGCTTAGGAAGGTTCCTAACTGAGGAATTACCTGACATTTACAACTTTCAAAGCTATGCTCAGTTATATTTATCCATTTGCAGTAACTGTGATATATGTGGATGACATTGAGGACAGGAGGGTGAGCGTGAGCGGCCTGTGACAGCCACATCTTTCACTTTGCCAATTTTTCACATCACCAACCTTGATGCTAGAACAATATTTGTAACATAGTAATATTAATTACTTCTTATTATACCAATATGATATATATTATCCATGTCACATGATAAGATTGCATTCTTTTAAGTATCTGAATGACTCCTTCAAGGATATTTATTGAACAGCTGTAGTTTCAGTGCTGCAAACCAACATCACGGCTCTGTTTAAGTGTGGTCAGATTATCACTGCAGCATGGCCATACCCCATGAAATTTTCTAACGATGTGACGTAAATAAGATGACGTTAAGCAAAAACTTAACGTTCATTTACCGTTTAAAAAAAAGAGCTCACCAGACTTGTCCCAACACTCATATATGACTTAGTTTTCAAACTGTAAAACATATGTGAACTTCAGAGTAACATAGGTAAGATGACTGTGCTTTAAGGGCAGTTAAAAGGTTTCCGTTTCTGCTTGTGCGTGTGACCTGTAAGATGTAAATTCTATCATCCTCACCACAGTCCACAAGGCTTCACTAGGTCCCTCTGCAGCATACCGCATGCAGCCAAATATTGGCTTCAGTGCACAATGAGTAAACTGACTATGTATGAATCTAGATTAATCTCCATTCAGAAAAACAACACAACAGAAAAAGAAGACGAGGAGCAGAGAAACACCAGGAAATTTAGGGACAGTTCATGCATCCATCTATCCATTTTCTAGACCTGCTCAATCCATTTTGAGTTATGGGAAGTTATGGAGCCGATCCCAGATGCCATTGGGTGGCAGAGTACACCCTGGATGGGTCGCCAGTCTATTGCAGGGCCAAGACAGAGACAAACAGCCCAAGTTCATATGTGTTAGATCAAAATAACCATTTCCTCACTTCAATACTCCCCTCTAATAGTCACTATATCAGGAACTTTAGCTCCAGCTGGCCTTGTTGTGAGCTCAAAGGTGTTGTGAACCCTGATGCAAACATGGAAACAGAGTGGATTTATTGGGAAAAGGCAGAGGCTAAAAGCTCAGGCACCAGTCTGGTTGTGGTCTTTGTTAAGTGGAGATTGTGCTGGTTTGGGATTTCCTTGGTCGGGGATCAGAGAAGAGGTAGATGACAGTGGTCAGGTAAATGGGTTCTGACAAAAACAAAAGAGGCACTTGGAATAAATGAATTGAAACTGAACAAGATAAGTTAGTCTACTTTCTGGTGAAGAGTTGGTGTCGGAGACCAGTTCTAATAGCAGAGGGTGATTGCAGATGATTAACAGCTGGAGCCGACCACAGCACATCAGGAACCACTCGCCGTTATGAAGAAGAGAAGAGGGCAAGAAAGGGGGAGAAAGACAGAGAAACTAGGGAGGCTTGGTAGTAGAGGCTGTGATAGGTCTTCGGTATGTACTGTGTTAAAACAAGGCAATGTCTCAGAACAGTATAAGGGCAACTACTGCCTTTGTCAGTTTACTTAAAATTTCATGACAATTTTTATGCCATTTGCTCCCATAAGTGGGATTCAGCATTTGCAGACATGTCATGGTCATATGCTGAGGAGCAATTTATGTGTTGGGCCTGTGAGGAGAATTTATGTCATCCACGCTTCTGCAATACACTGCAGACCAGTTACAAGTGCACTGCTGGAAAGGTTTGGCACAGCTGTCTCAAAAGGTACTACAGATAGGACCACTTGCATGTCTGCAAAGTCCCAAATAACCACCGAGGGAACCTTGTTTTAGAATTATGCTCAGCCTGCTGCACAAGGACACAGGGTAATCAGCCTATTTATCTGAAACAGAAATCTTTGTGATGTTGTGTCACAAGTCTGATGAAGAGATGTCTGATGAAACATCTCATCTTGAACATGAGCAAAACTAAGGAGATAGTTTTCGATCCTAGATAACTGAGGGTTCCCCTTCCTGTGGTTGTACATGGTATATTTGGATAACACCTTAAGCTGGACGGTCCATGTTGAAGGTTTGTGTTCTTGCCTACAACAAGGTGATAAGAAGGAGTGATCACCAACTTCACCAGATATTTATGAGAAGTCTATTCTCAGATAAGCTCAGAAGACAATGATTGACCCAGCACATATCCTCCCTAAAGATGATTTGCAGTCCCCCACTGTAAACTCAATCTTTTAAAAAAACTATTTCGTTGCTACCTATATCAAACTTTCTCACAAATCTGTTAAAGGTATTGTACAATATTTTCATTGTGTTTTACAATTAAGCTTGGGCAATACATGTATTTTATAATACCTATGTAGGGCATTGTGTAGTGATTACTTTCTACTGGAACAGTGTAAGCATTTAAGTGAACAACCATTGACTCCAAGAAAAATGAGCCAAAAAATTATATTGTATCAATCGGTTTGCACATGCAGACACGGAAACTATTTACTCAGCTTTAGACTAAAGCCTGTTGAGCTGGGAGACAAATGATCCATTATGATGTGTCAAATACATGTTGTGTTTTTATTATGTATATTGGGAACCTGGTTTGGATATTTGATAATTATGCCTTGAAAATCCTGTGTAAACTTGATCCAAATACCACAGGTTGTATATATGGATGTAAATATGTCTGGTGGTTCAACATGTTCTTAACAGTAAAAAAAAGCCAATGGTAGAGATTCTGATTATCATCTTATTTAATAATTATATCTATTATAATAATGATATGAAATATTACAGATTTATTTTCCTTAGGAAACAGTGAAAACAGGTAGAAATTAACTAAACAAGACACAAGACTTAAAGCATGTACTTGAACACATGCTTATCCTAGGAAAACACATGTCATCTTACATCAGAATTAAAACTTTGATGGTGATGTTTGCAGCAGTTGTATCTCATTGTGGCCCTCTGCTCCCTCCAGTTGACTCAGAGTGGGTCAGCACAGCGGGCTCCTGTAGGGGGAGGTGCTTTGAGCTGGAGGTGGCCGATCCTCCAGGATGCAGATGTGACAATCTGTGTAAAACCTACTACAGCTGCTGCACCGACTTCGATGAGCACTGCCTGAAAACAGGTCAGTTTTGCACAGTATCACCTCTTCTTCTTATTTCTTGTTTCTAAGGTGTATATATTTGTCCTTGCATCTGGAAGAAGTAAACTTTTATTTTCTTTATGTCCACAAATCCAATGAAAAGATCAATCAATGCCAAGTTGAGTCCAATGCCGAGTCCACTGCATCTTACTGTGCTCACAAATGTGTATTTGCACATCGGAAGAAAAAAACATCTGGCTTCAGATACAGAAGTAGAAGAAATACTTGAAAACATATTTATCTTTTAAAGGGGTTTGATTACAATATTTGTTTGTTTTTGCCAAAGACAATCCAATAGGTATATAAGATCAAGTACCCAGAGAGTTCAGCACACACGATACAATAAGTGCTTTTAGCTGTAACTGATACAAGATGGAGTTACCCAAAATCCAAATTCTCATCTGAGGCCGATTAGACCTTGGCTGCGTTAAGCAAAACTAACCACAGTTTTATCCAGAAAACATTTAGCAAACAATAGTGGGGAATATTCCAATACAAAGGGGGTCTTTTTCTGCTTAGACATTTTGTAACACTTTTAGATTGAAAAGTATTTAGATTTACTTTTATCCATTTCTACTATACATCAAATGAAATGTGTCTCGATTCCGTATAGTCATGGTGTTTTAGTATTGTCACAACAATATAACAGTGTGGGTACAATCATGCCATGATATTAAATGAAGTGACCTCCTTTCTGTGTCTCAGAGGGAGGTTTTGAGTGCAGGCAGGATCGCTGCGGGGAGGAGAGGAATGACAACCATGCCTGTCACTGCTCAGAGGACTGTCTCGAGAGAGCAGACTGCTGCTCCAACTACAAATCTCTCTGCAAAGGTATATATCAACAGACATTTTTCTGATAAGCAAAATGTAGAAGTGTGATTTAACGTTGATAATTGCTATGGCTTCTCATTTCTCAATGAGGTGAGACTTCGTGGCTCGATGGAGACTGTGAGGAGATCAAGAGTGCTGAATGCCCTGCAGGGTAATACTGAGGAAAAACTTATTTGCTCAATATTTGTACTTTAATCATTTAAAACAAAGTTTACACATACTATTGTAAGTACACAATTAAGTTTCAGCAGGTTTATTATAGTGGAAAAGTCATTCACAAACTTTTTTTTCTCAAGCGCTACCTCTAACCAGTCAAATAAGAGATCGTGACCTAACTTTGATATTGAAATAAACCCAATAAGAAGGGTGCAGTGATGTTCATGTGCACTTTAGGATGTGTACTCTGTGGCATAGCTGTTTGGTACTGCACTGAAGAAGAACCAGGGTCAAATATAAATGATCATGACTAAATTAGCAGAGGTCTTAAGGGCCCTGATGGGGTCAAACACCAAAGGCACTAAATCTTACATTTCCCATAACACACTACAACAGCACACACTCCCTGCAATGATAAGAGGGTTTCAGGTAATTATAACAAATTAGTTTGATGTAAGTCATCAAAAGGAGACTGGATATTACAACCCGACTTGCACAACTGGAAAGGCACCATAAAAGCTGAAAGGTATATACAGGTTTTAGAGCAACATATATTCCCATTCAGACAATGCCTTTTCAGGGAAGACAGATATTTCAGTAAGACAATGCTAAACCACACACTGTATCTATTATAACATCACGGCTACATAGTAAAGGAGTCCGGGTGCTGGACTAACCTGCCTGTAGTCCAGACCTTTCACCAATGGTGCATCATGAAACGCAAAATATGATAAAGAAGACCAAAGACTGTCCCATTTCAGACAGGAATGGGAATATATTCCTCTCCTAGAGAGCCAGCAACTGGACCCCTCAGTTTCCAGATGTTTATAGACGGTTGTTAAAAAAAAATGGGAATACTACACAGTGGTAAACATGTGCGCCACACCTATTGCAAACCATCAAATTGACCCAATGGTGATGATTAGACAGGTGGTCACCAGCAGTCACACAATAGGTACACAAAAATGGCAGTATTCATAAAATAAATATTTACATGTATGTATAAATCTGAATAAAGAGAATATCAGAGTTATAAAAAAGAAATTTGCTAGAATTTCATCACTGATGTCAGCCCTCTAAGGTTTGACAGATTCCAAGTGGAGAGAGAGAAAAAAAACAAACAAGAAAACAAGAAGTAGTCCAGAAAACAACTAATTTACCAAGAAAACTGTGTCCATAGACTGTATATAAAAGATGGACATGGCCTCAAGGCCTGAAAATGAAGCCAATGAGAAAGGTCTTTAAAGTTAAAATATATATTTTAAACTCTAATACAGTGTCATATAACTTCTTGAATTTTGAAGATATAGCATTGTATTGATGGTCTTACCGTAGTGCAAAGACTCTCTCGCTCTTGTGGCTTGTTTTTTCTGATCATTAGCTCTATGTTGCCATGACATGGTGCAGTAATGCATGCACGAACACACACTCCTTTAGGGCAAAGAAAGTATATAGCTTTTCCTCTCCTGAATAATGCACTTTCTTTGGTTAAAAAAAGACTCACAAAAGGAGGGAGGCAATCTGAGTCTAGAGTGGTTCAATCTGTCTAAGATAGATTGAACCAACTGATAGATTGATAGTGTTTTTAAAGGAGCCTTCTTAGGTTTTGTTTTCAGTTTGTTTTGCCCCGTGTTGCTGCTGCTGTTGCTAACAGTGTATATTACAATATTCTCCAAAAGGCCACTGGTTTTCATTCAGACCCATTTTTCATTTTGCTATGCTTGTTTAAGAAAAAGAAAAAAAATTGAGATGCAATGACCACAACACAGAACTAAACTTATATCAGTGCACAAAAAACAAGGAGATGATTTTATGGTTGCTACCGCCATCTTTTATGCAGAACATGATATACTAAATTCCTGTTCTAGTTCCTTTGAGACAAGTGCTCTTCTAATGTCTTCAAAAAGTTTGAGTCCTCACCAGATTGATCTTTCCTGCATGTCATTCCCACAGTCTTTCCTGTCTCTTTCCAGTATCCCCGTCCACAAATGCCCCAAAACTTAATTTAGAAAAAAAAAAAAAAGTCCATATATCTAATCTAGAATTCCGCTTCAAAGTTCCAAAAACCACAATTCTTTATTTTTGACACTTCTGTGCTTCCCAGTTTCATCCGGCCTCCTCTCATCATGCTGTCTGTGGATGGGTTCAGAGCCTCCTACCTGAAGAAGGGCAAATCTGTCACCCCCAACATACATAAACTCAGTACGCCTTCTTTTTTTCCTTATTCTCTCAGCTTAAAAATGGTGTTGTAATGACTGAGGAGTGACTGATTATGTGACCCATGTGCTTTAGTTTTGTACACTGTAAATTAAGATGCATGTTTTGAAAGTTATTTTGTTTTTAGTGCTTAAAAGATCACATACGTTTCCCCCCAGGAACATGTGGTACATCAGCACCATACATGCGACCAGTCTACCCATCAAAGACCTTCCCAAATTTATACACACTAGCCACAGTAAGTCTCCTTTCATAATGTAGAATGAATGGTTTATGTTTCAGTCATGCAAGACTCAAAGGTACGTTAAAGCAAGGTTGTTAATGAGTACTCCTATGTTTAAAGCTAAGTAAACACAAATGTTTGCCAGTACTCATGTTCAATATGTCCTCATAGTCTGTTCATGTTGTGACACTGCTGCGGAACTTTTTTTTAACATCAAGTGTATTGACATGACACTCTGGGATCTTTCTGCAGGGTCTGTACCCAGAGTCGCATGGGATTGTGGGAAACACCATGCATGACCCGGTGTTCAATGCCACCTTCAGCCTGCGCACCAGAGAAAAACTGAACCATCGCTGGTGGGGTGGGCAGCCAGTAAGCACACTCCAGATTTGAGTCTGTTACTGCACTGGTGCCATTTAACATTCTCATGCAGTCAAAATTAAGCAAAGTGAAAAATGCTTTGGTTTGAAATCTGTTACGTCATGTTTAAAACATATAGCCTAGCTTAAAGAATAGAATCAAACTGCAACCTGTCAGAAATCCAACTTGAATATTAGTTTATCTATCTATCTATCTATCTATCTATCTATCTATCTATCTATCTATCTATCTATCTATCTATCTATCTATCTATCTATCTATCTATCTATCTATCTATCTATTTTAAATAGATGTTCAATAATCTTGAACGGTGACGTCAGTTTTGGGAGGCATCAGCAAAAAATGCATCTTCCAGCTCACTGACTATACACCTTCTGAATGTTTACCAAATGGCAACAATATGTGATATTTCACACATGGAATATACAAATTTGACATTGGATTTCTGATTCCTTCTTTCTTTTTGTTTGGCAGATCTGGATCACAGCAGAGAAACAAGGAGTGAAGGCAGGAACTTTCTTCTGGCCTTGGTACTGAGTTGGTACTGGAATATTTTTCAGTAGCTTCAGACATTTAACTCTGTTGAAGCCATAAAAAGTCACAGTATGGAATCTTTTTCAATCTTAAGTAATATCATTTATGATAATTCACTCACAATGACTTTCCATTCCTTTAACTACATAGAACCAGCGCAGTTAAAACATATTATTATTATTATTATTATTATATATCATTCTGTTTAGTGCAAATGTGTCATCATTGCAAGCTGCAGATGTTGAAACATTTTAACAAAGGCATAGCATTACAGTGAGTAAATTAACAAGAGTGAACTTTGTAAAGATAATAATAAGAAGAAGATTAATTGCCATATGAGGAAAAATTCAACCGTAGTACAGATTTTAGAGAGTCCTGGACTGAATCTGGGAAACTATCAAATTCCTTTAAATATCAAAGTTAAAGGAAAAATGTTGCTTCTGTCAGTTGCTGTTTTCAGTTTCTAAAATAATGACTACGTTGGTGGAAATGCAGCATATCTTACAGCAGACAAAATTAAATACCTATCAAAACTATTGGTCGTGCTTAAAGACAAACAAAACTTACATTTTGTCCCTAACACATTCACAGTCCCGATAGATTCATTCCAGGAAATATTTGCATATGAATGACATAACGATCACAAGGGAAGGGAAAGACGGTCCAAAACACACAAATGGGGAAACACACATACAAATAAAGGACAGTGCTCCCACACACTCAGTAACAAAAGAGACCATTGAGGAATCGAGATTCATAATCAAACAGTGAGCCTCAATGAACTCATTCAAGGAAGGAAAATGGCGAGTTAAAGTGACAGATGTCACTCTAGTGTCAATATGATAGAAATATCATTGATTTCAACTGTAATTGAGCTTATCTTTGTAGTTTTGAATGTCTCTTCTCTTAAATGTTATCACGAACAAGTCGTCATATCCATCCTCAATTATCAAAGGTTTACACCGTGAAACACAAGTATGTCATGTTTCACAGTTGCCAGACGTCTCACTCGCTGGTAAAGTATCTGTGTCAAGTAAACCTTTTAAAATTCTTCAATCTATATTTGTTTCCAGGGTGATTCCTCTTGAAAGGAGAATTCTGACCATCTTGCGCTGGCTGCATCTACCTGATGATGAGAGGTGTGTCCATCTGTTCTGCAGATGAATTAGTCTTTTTTTTTTTTTATAGTAGGAATATTAAAGCACAAACAATAATATTTGCTGTGATGGACTGGCGACCAGTCCAAGGTGTACCGGGATAGGCTCCAGCCCCCCCACGACCCTCAGTTGGATTAGGCAGGTATAGAAAATGGATGAATGGATGGATGGACAATAATATTTGGTTGGTTGGTTCAAATGGGATTCTCCATGTGATGGTGATTGAATGATTTTGCTGCCAACTGTAGTTTTTCTGTAGTCTTTTTTTCAGGTTATAGTTTAGGTTGTTACATGCATAGTATTTACAGTAAATACCAACTTCATTTGTTTTCCACATCTCAAAACTGTTAAGTTGAAAATGCTGAAGTTAATATCTGTTTTCATTCTCTTTTCTTTTTGCCTGAAAGCTAATCGGGTATCCCCAGCATACTGGATGTGACCATTGCCCTATTTCTAAAGCTGTGTCGAGCTGTGTCATCAAACGAGAAATGAATGATTAACATATGAAACTGTTCCTTGAACTATGACAGACGATTAGAAAGAAGAACTTTTTGGCGTGTTTTTTCCTGTGGTTCTTTGTACCTATTTAGTACTACTTAGGGCTGCTCCTACATCAGAGCACTCAAATTCTTTTTATGGTCAAGTACGTGAATGACCTTAATGACTTTGGAAGGTGTGTTTAGGTTGTGTACACAGCTGCATGCATACGTTGTGGTCCTGTGCAGCTTTGTTGCTATAGATAAGGCTCTATTTGTTTTCTAATTCGTTTAGAGTTTTTTTTTGTTGAAGATCAGGATTGCGTTTAGAGTTGAGCCAATGTTGTGTCAGTAGAGTAGCCACAAGATTTAAGTACTTATTACTTACATCAGATTACTTGCATCAGATGGTGAAAAGGGGGTTTTTGATTTTCTGAGCTCAACACGACTTCTGAAACAGCATGATCTGTCAAGGTGTTATCTTCTTTGGTTATTAACCTGTTCTCCAAATGCTTATACAGAAGACTGAATTAGATCACACTAGACTTGACGATTAAGTGGCATTTGTTTTCTCTCTTCAGGCCATATGTTTATGCAGTTCACTCAGAGCAACCAGATACCTTTGGGCATCGCCTGGGACCACTCAGCAATGAGGTAAGTGTGAGACCTGGAAGACATCAATATGGCAATTGAAAGTGTCACAGGGTGCAAGAATCAGAATTTGAATGGTCACACATTTGCCTAAATGTTTCACTTCTCTGTTTTGTCCCAAGTTGGACAACCCATTGAGGGAGATTGACAACATCATCGGTCAGCTGATGAATGGATTGAAGCAAATGAACCTGCACCGCTGTATCAATGTTATCATTGTAGGGGACCATGGTACTGTATGAGCTCTCTGATGACTTCAAACAAACCTTTTATTTGAGTGATTGCTGCAACAGGCCAATTTAAGGATTAATTGGAGACTCAAATGCAGATAAATCTAAGACAGAACATGAAACCATTTATGGCATCTTAATTCATTTTGGACTTGTGTTTCCAAATCTTTGGATTAAATCACTTTCACTGTTATTGTACTCAAATTTAAAAGTGACATGCTGATTTGGAGGCGTTTCCATTTTGTCTATTACGTCAATGTAAAGGAGCTGAAAGAATTTTTCTTACTGAGGCTCAAAGCACTGGGAGGTGGAACAAAAATGGACAAAGTGTCAGCTGCAGGTTGTCATCTTGAAACTTTTTCCTAGCTGATCTGAAGTGAAAAATAAATAAAATAAAAATCAGTTAATATTAAACTCTCCTGCTTCTGGTGCCTGTAGAGGCAACACATTCAAAAAGGGAAAAGAGACGGGAAGAGTTGGATAATACGGGTGTGTTGACAGTTTCACTGAGCGTCCAATAAAAATCTATGGCTCAGATGAACAACAATATGCTTTTGGTCATAATCAGCTCTTTACATTTTGTAGAAACAGGTTAGTTTGATTTAGATAATAAGTTATGAAGCAAATTAATTGAGAAAAGTCATAAAATTGGGTTCAGTCTCTCCTAATTCCACAAAGTGGTAAAAAAAAAAAAGACCGAATGTCGTTTACTTAAACAACTTGAATAAGAAATTATCTCTGTGAAAGCTGTTAAAAGTCACATTTGTACATAACAGAACTGAGACATTGTCTGAGAGAACAGACAGTTCTTCAATCATTCTTTTAGTTCACCAGAATCAAATTTAGTTACAGAGTAATTCCAGTGGCTGGCATCACAATGCTTGAGAGCAAAATGTGTCAAAACACTTTATAAATATAATATTTTTTGTAAGTGACTGAGTTGATCTCTTGGTAATCTTAATAAAACAAAGCTGTGCTTTCTGTTAGGTATGGAAGAGGCCCACTGTGAGAGGACCGAGTTTCTCAGCAGCTACCCTCTGATTTTAGATGAGATCATGCTGATCCCTGGTTCACTGGGTAGAATACGTCCCCGCGACCCCAAATCCCCCACATGTAAGATGACACGACTGGTTTTAACTAGTTGAGATATTCTGTAGATATTACACAAGCTTCATGTTCTTTTTTTCCATTCCAGATGATCCAAAAGTTGTGGTTGCAAACCTCACAGTGAGTAAGACGAATCAAAAGATCACAATACAGACAGAAAACAAACTGAGTAGCACCTTGTTCTCAAATGATCCAGTGGTCCCTGCTCGCTAGTCTGTTTGTGGGAGAGGCAGAGAGAAGGTTCAGGTCGTTCAACTCTGTATTTGTTGTTTCAGTGTAAAATGCCAACTCAGCACTTCAAGCCGTACCTGAAGCAGCATTTACCCAAGAGGCTTCACTACGCCAACAACCGCAGGATCGAGGATGTCCATCTGCTGATGGAGAGGAAGTGGCACATTGCCAAGTAACCAGAGTGATTCTGATTCAGATCTGATATATATGGTGTCGAATAAACCATTTCCTGATCAAATTTTAGACAGTAAAGGAAGAAATTAGACCACCACGGACTGTGGTCTTTGTTCCAAATTTGACATTTTCCTGATTGTCTTTTGTTGGACAAATCAGATCCCAAGTCCTCTTCTAAGTTCATGTGATGTTGTGCTCAGATACATTAGGAATTTAGAACACAGGACAATAATGGTATTTAAGATCCAGTTACAGTGGGACACATTTGTTCTTTTTAAAATGAAAAAAAGTTTCTTTTGAATTTGTTCTGCTCAAATTGCACAGTCGGAACTTCACTGATGGAAAATTGTGCTTTCAGGAGAACGCCGGAAAAACCGAGGACTCGGTGTGGTTTCTTTGGCGACCATGGCTTTGACAACAAGATCACCAGCATGAGGGTAATGCATTGTTGTTAAGTCTCATTCATGAATCTTATCTACTATGTTCTCCCGACATACATAAAAATATTGTGGGGAGTTTTGAGCTTTTTGTTGAAAGTATCTCCATTATTACCGAAGCTTTGGTGGAAGTACACTGAACTCACGGGCGACTTCAGGCATGTAGAGGTGGTCAAGACAACTTGCTGAGGTTCAAACCGAGCATCAGAATGGGCTAAAAAGGGGTTTTAAGTGACTTTGAAAGTGGCATGGTTGTTGGTGCCAGACGGGCTGGTCTGAGTATTTCAGAAACTGCTGATCTGCTGTGACTTTCACGCACAACCATCTCTGGCGTTTACAGAGAATGGTCCGAAAAAGAGAAAATATCCAGTGAGCGGCAGTTGTGTGGATGAAAATGCCTTGTTGACGTGAGAGGTCAGAGGAGAACGGGCAGACTGGTTCGAGATGATAGAAAGACAACAGTAACTCAAAAAAGCACTCGTAACCAAAGAATGCAGAATACCATCTCTGAACGCACAACACATGGAACCTTGAAGAAGATGGGCTGCAGCAGCAGAAGGCCACACCGGGTGCAGCTCCTGTCAGCTGACAACAGGAAACTGAGACTACAATTCACACAGGCTCACCAAAACGGGATGATATAGACTGGAAAAACGTTGCCTGGTCTGACGAGTCTTGATTTCAGTCGCAGTCGAATTAGTGGCGTAAACGTAAAAAATTCATTTCTGCTGGTTACAAATCTGCAGCAACTGCGTGATGCTTCCATGTCAATATGCCAAAATCTCTGAACAAAAATTTGATTTACCTTGTTTGAATTTATGCTCACTGATTTATGCTGCACTAAAGTTTCATGTTAATTTGTAAGATGTCAAATCTATGAGTAGTGTTTTGAAAGGGAGCTATGGATCTAAATAAAACAGATGTTTTTAGAAGAGATTTCAGCAGGGCACATTTGCATACTGTATTTCCTCATCTTTGACTTGTGCTTTTCTCTCTTTTTTTCACATGCAGACTATCTTTATGGGCCATGGGCCGAGCTTCAAATTTCAGAAAAAAGTGCCAGAATTTGATAACATAGAGTTATACAACGTGATGTGTGGTGAGAATTCTCTCGTTTTTTTATGATGATGAGAAATAAAGCAGCACTTGCTCTTTTTGTTAAGCTTTGTTCAATTAAAAGTGCTAATGAGGTCTCAGCTGCACCGAATAGTCCCTACAAAGCTTTCCACATCTGAGTTTCCTGTTGTACACCACCAGTTACAGCTATTCCCTGTTTAATAAAGGAAAATAAGTCAAATAAAGTATCTCATGATGTTGAATGGTCAGCCCTATGAAAAAAGTATTTTACAAATGTTTTTGTGATGAAAATTCATATAGTATTTTTAGGCCTGAGCCCTGAAGGTGGTGTAAAGGCATATTGCATCTCTAGTTTATATCTGATGCTTCATGAAGCCTCCAAAACATTACCTCCAGCTAGAAAACACTAGAAATGTTTGTCCTAAAATGTCAGATTCAATTGATATTTCTCAGCCATGTGACAAACCTGCCTCTGTCTTGTATTTATGCCCACTTCAGACTTGTTGGGGTTGAAGCCGGCTCCAAATAATGGAACATACGGCAGCCTGAATGACATGCTGAAAGACCCACCTTTCCATCCCTCCATGCCAGAGGAAGTCACGCCTCCATCACCGGCATCTGACTCCGACAACACGGTGAGCTACGATCTGGGCTGCAGCTGTGACGACGAGGTAAGCGGAGAGCAGTGATGTCACAAAAATCAAATCATTTCCGACATCAGATATAATTCAGACTGTAGTGGAGCTGCAATGTTTTTCAAAATGAGCTGACCTCTTTTTTTTTTGTTGCTATTTTTCCTGTTTCAGAATAAGGTGGAGCAGATCATTGAAGCATTCAGTCCTGCACCAGGTGGAGTCTACAGTTACAGTAGGTCGTTGTTTAAGGGTAAATGACATTCTAAAGGCATTTCACCCTGAAACAGCTGTATGTTCTGTCTATTCTGTGTATTTCTACCTCTATATTAAGATATTAGCAATGGATTTGTTTTCAAGTTTATGATTGATAAGTGATAAAAAATTGATGAAGAAAAAAAATTGAAAAAACTATTTATATTTTGATTATTAATCATTGCAAAGTGTCCTGTGATGGACTGGCAGCCTGATCTGCCTCTCGCCCAATGACCCCCGCGACCCTGAATTTAATCAGGCAGTTATAGAAAATGCATGGATGAATGGATCGTTGCAAAGTTCATCAAGCTTTAAGCAACAATCCATCCATCCAATTGCAAAACCTGCTCTTCCCTGCTCAGGGATTTCAAGGTAAAACGAGAATACAGCGCAAAAGCTCAGAATTAGCTTTTAAAGTGTTTGATGATTTATTTTGATGTTTAATTTCTTCTCACCATTAGTTATACGCACTGTACTTACTGAGAACATAAAATGGAAACACAAAAAATTACCCAAACATGGTACAATTAAAACATGTTCAAATTGTTCTCGAAATACATCCATCCATCAATTTTCTAAACTCACTTAATCCAATTCAGGGCCATAGGCCATGGCAGCTGAGAAAGTTTGAATAACTGTTTGATTCAGAAGCGACATAGTAACAATATCAACAATTAAGATCCAAGAACAATATGCAAGAACCGTTGTGAATTTTTTTCAAGCTATTGTAGATGTTGAAAATTCACTCTTCTGGTAGCTCCTTTCTCAGTAGCTTTAAACAATCGCTGTGCTTTTCTACTAACATCTCTCTCACAATTTCTTATTCTTCATATGCGCTCTTAGTCACAAATGGTTTGGCATTAAATTCTAAGTTTTTAAAACGCAGAAAAATGAATGATTAACTTTGTAGTCGTATGATTACTTGCTAAACTTGCTGTGGCTGATTTTGTGTGTTTTTTAGACAGCACACATCTACCATTTGGTCGACCAGCAGTGATGTTTGACACCCAGTACAGCCTTCTTCATCATGTGGAGTTTATCAGTGGATACAGCAAAAAACTGTCCATGCCACTGTGGACCGCATACACACTGCCACGACAGGTATACAGACACACACACACACACATACGCCCATTCAAATTCAGTTGTTTTTGTTCAGATGCTCATTCTATAAACTGAGATTTATGCCAATTCCAGACGGTCGACACATACCTCGTTAACCTCGTTAAGTGGTATATTCCTTTTGTCATACATTGAAAATAAACACCTTGATCAAAAGCCTCATCAGGTGTTTATTAATCTGCAAATAAAATATTGATGACAAAGATTTATTTCCCTGCAGCTTTTATTGTTCATTGTTTAGTTTAATCTCTTGGATTGTTAATTAGTAGCAGCCCATCATGCTTTTTCACTGCAATGTGGTTGCTCAAGCGCGTGTTTTTATCGAGGTTTTGTTTTTACTGTTACTCTTTAGTTGTTTTATTCTAGACAGACAAAAAGTGTCTGTGCTTCTGCAGCTCACCTGCAACCTTTTTAAAAAAATGCAAGGCGTGCAAAATTCAGTTGGTTGGCTTACTGTTCGTCTTCTCAATTGTGACATGTTTCACTGTACTTTTTACTCCTCAAACCTAGGACTTTTAGAAAATGCCCCCTTCTTTCGTATATTTCAGTGTTTATATGGTTAGTTAACTAAAATAAGTCAGTCTTCTCCCAACAGCCAGTAGCCAGAGGAACTTCCTATCGGTCTTCTTTGGTCACCATAAATGGTTTGTGTACATTTTGTCAGAGGCAGGACAGCCCCATTTATATGTGACAATGTTTTTACAAACTATGGGCAAGTCCCTCAGATAAACCTGCAACATGATACTATCCAAGTCACACAGGACCTCATAAGATATCAAAACAAAATACTTTCAGCAAGATAGAAGATCATGCATAGATGGTAGAGACAAGTAAGCATCAGCAATGTTTAAGGGGGATTTTTTTCATCTTGTCAAACAGCTAAAATGTGCTGAAAATATCAGTTTGTTGCAACACACCAAAATCACTCAGATAATTACTTTTGTTGAAGAGCGACGGATGAAAAATATGATCAGCATCAAGATATTTCTAAAAAATATTGCCAATACGGAGTTTGAGGTTTACACAAAGACGTTTCATTGTATGACATCGATGCAAAATGCTTTTTAAACTGACATATTTAATCTGTGTGCTGCCAACAGTAAGAATCCAGGAAATTGTAATGGGAGAAGATGTATACAAGAATTAGGTAAATGATTTTGTTGCTAAAATGCTCTTGCAGAAGCACCGGAGAAAGGCCAGGAATACCCTCTAAATAAAATTATAATATTGGAGTGTGGATTATAGGTCCTGATTGCTAAGTAGCTTTGTGGGATTCTTTTGTGGTTAACATTGCAAAATTGGCCACTGATTCTCTCTATAGAAAAAAGTCAAATTGACAATTTGCAATGTTCAACAAGTTCTCATAAAAACTTGTTTCAGGTGTCAAAGGTTTCTCTCCTCAATCACCTTCGTTACTTCTCGAGATGCCAAATCAAAATGTGCTTTGCAATGCCACAGTTCCAGTTGTGGTGGAAAGTTAAGGACCAACTCTTTAAGCAGCTGCTCAGGCACCAGCTAATCAAATCTTCTAACTGATTACATGTCTGATCTTGTGTCTATTTTTCAAACATCAGGCCTACCCACCATATTGCGTTAAAGTATGAACTCAGTGTGAATCCTGCCTAAGCGATGTAAGGTATACAAACATCCCTTCTGCACATGTTACTTTACTATCTCTAGCTTCCAAGACATGGCCTTAGAAATAGTTATATAGATTCATTTTAAGTGAGAAAATGCATGTATTATACAAGCACCAGAAATAGAAATCATTGCCCCTCAAGCCAAATTCACTATTACAAACTATAAGTGAGCATAACCTCAGGCACGTGTGACACGAACAGGGCAAAATAGAGAAATTTGCAGGCTGCAGTCATTTCCTCTTTAAAGCCTCACACAGGAATAGGCCCAGTCTGCAGAGACTGGGGTTGAGCCACTCTCACAGAGTTTGCAGACTTCCTCGTTCAGCTCTTGACTCTCAGCCTTTCATTCAGTTAAACTGGGTGTCAGGTTATTAAAAGCTAACGACATAGCCAGGCCATGCCAATGATACACTGCGCTGTTGTTCATAGTGACTGACAGCATGTTTGAGTCGGGGCAGAACATGATGGTGTGCACAGAGACTCTCTCTTGGAGTGGGTGAACATGCATGTTTTTCTAAAGTTTACAGGAAACATGTTACATGTTTACAAGATTGACTACCGTGCACTATTGTATACTGTTGTATGGATGCCAGCAAAAACATGTACAGAAATGCATAAATGTGAACATGGCACCAATGATAACCTCCAATGGTCTCCTTTTCACCCTCACTTAACCTACTATGATTCAAGTTTGTGAAAAGGACAAAACTTAAACGAGGTACACCAGATTATACTACTTATCATTTAGTTCATTTTTGGATAAATTTGATTTCCTTGAGGGCCAGAAAGTAAAGGTGTCCTTCGGCATGCGGCTCGCCCTACCTTCTTCTGTCGTGCTTGTTGTCTTTGTCTTACAGGAGGACGTGACACCTGTCCCAGAGATTTCACCAAGCGTTAAGTGCATTCGAGTCGACCCAAGAGTTTCAGCTGATCACAGTCAGAGCTGCACCACCTACAGCCAGAACAGCCACCTTACCAATGGCTTCCTCTTCCCCCCAGGTCAGGCTGCATGTGGAGCTTAGGGAAGAGTTCTAACGTAGTTTTATTTATCTGAGATGATACAAGCTGCGAAGATTCAACTTGATACACTGTATGTCAATGCCTATTTGATATCTATATGTTGACAGAGCTGGCAACATCTCCAGAGTCCAGATATGATGCTTCCCTCATTACCAACACTGTTCCCATGTACCCTGCCTTCAAGAGTGAGTCAATTCATCCAATTTCTACAGTGACAAAGAAGATTGTTGCATGAAAACAGGTCTTTTAATCACAGCAGAAATTTTAGAAGTGGGCAATTTGTCAATATCACGTTTAACAAGTGTTTTCCCTTCATGAATTAAATAAAAATTGAATTGCATCAATTAAATATAAATCGACAAGTCTCATAACAAATGCCCGTTTAGGGACAGCTTTTGTTGTTGCCTTTTCTTCCAGTTTTCGGGACAGAACACACACACATTACTAAACAAGACTTACCACTTGCCTTTCTGCAAGGTGAATCTGCAGCAAGCTGTAACCTTCAGCAAGTTGAATCAATGTGGGAAGTCAAAACAAGTGTGTTATTTTGTGTTGTTATCTTATTCAGCTGTGTTAGATTTATTTGTCCTCTCTCTCGTCCTTTTACATTTACAATCACATTCAGCGGTGTTACATGAAACAAAGGACAAAAAAGCGGTGATGTCAGGTTTGTGCGAGGGCAGCCTGATACCGATTGTTTATGTGGAGAGAGGGCTTATCAGGACACAACACAGACACTATCTGAACCGCTGGCACATGTAGATACAGATAATGTATCATTGTCATCAGATAAGTGTGTGTGGGTCTGAGGAATGAATTGGTTCTGCACAAAGGCTATAAAATGGTTTTGATAGATCAGGATTAAGTGGAAACAGCAGGGGTGATGACACACGCAATAGCATCCTTTTTTATTCTTTTCCATGATTATGGTTCAAAACTGTTATAGCTACAAAACAAGGAATTTAAATTTCCTTAGTTATGGATCAAAGTAACTGCTCTTGAAGTGCTGTTGACATTTTAAGATTGTGTTTTTTCTTTCTTGTTTAACTTTTGTAGTAAAGTTTTATATGCTATTTCACCACTTTCAGTGACAACGTATGATTGAAATAATTTGATATTTTGAGTAGTGATCCAGAAAATGTACAACACTTTTAAATGTAAATGTAAATGTATTTTATTTATACAGCCCTTTACAGACAATCCTTACGATGTACCAAAGTGCTTTACAGCAGATAATAAATAAAGAGAAGAATAAGTAAAAACAAATAAAAACAATAAAACAACAGTGAAAGCAATAAAATACAACAAAATCAAATAAGATCAAATAAGATAAAAGTGTCATCATACTACTGGGTATTAAAAGCAATCCTAAAGGATTGAAGAAAATCCAAAATTTTAAAGGCTAGTTATTAAATCAAATTAAACTTTGATAGGCTTATTCAGGAATCTCAATAATAATAATAATAATTGCCAAAACACAACAATGAAAATTTCAAAACATGCTAAAAAGAATTTGTCTCATTGGCACTGAGACAGATTCTGCATAGATAATTCAACTTATTTCAGCTGTGAGATTAATCATTTTCTACGGCTGATACTGGACAAGCGATATATTAACTCTTTACATGCTGTTTATATTAAAAGTAGAAAAACCCCAGAGACATTAATATAGGAGATAGTTTTCTCAGCCCATTTGTTCATAAGAGAAACATTTCTGCATTTCTGTGACCAAAATCTAATATTTTCTTTTTGCACAAGGTTAAGATGTGATCACAATGTGGACAGAGCTTCTCTGCATGATATCATCTGATCAGTTTTCAATGCATCCTGGGTGCATTCACCCTTGTGTTGTGTGATTTCACTCTACAGACACAGAAATTACTTTATGACTTGCAATGTAGAATGGAACCTCAACACAGATTAATGATATTCCTAGATACATTATTATTGTCTTTGTATCGTAACTTCTTATATTTTTGTGTGCGTGCAGGAATATGGAGTTACCTGCAGGGGGCGCTGCTCAAACGTTATGCAGAAGAAAACAATGGCATCAATGTTATCTCTGGACCCGTCTTTGACAACAACTACGATGGCCTTCGAGATTCCACCGAGAAAATTAAAGAGTGGGTTCTCTCCAGTAGCTTGTAAAGATTCAATGTGTTTGATTCACAATAGAACATAGAAAACTTCTCAAAAATTAGAAATGAAACATTTTACTTTTTGATTAAAAAATATCTCATCTTGAATTTGATGGCAGCTACGTGTTTCAAAAAGTTAGGAAATAAGGCAACAAAAGACTGGAAAAGTAAGTGGTTCTAAAAAGAAACAGCTAAAGGAACATGTTGCAACTAATTACATCATCTGGCAACAGGTCAGAAACATGACTGGGTACGTATTTTACATCTGAACATACCTTTTTTGCATTTGTTTATTAAAACTGAAAACATGAGTATTTATATTTTATATAATATAAGTATTCCAGGAAATATCAAGAAAAAGGTGCCAGTGTAGAATGAAAAAGGCTTCTGTTTAAACACGAAAGTGTTCTACTTTCAACAGACAAATAGTTTTTATGTTGTTCATTTTGTATTTACCAAAAATTAAGATAATGTTCTTTGATAGATCACCAGTATTATATACATTATATTTAGTTTTTTTTTTATTTGTAATGTGAGATGTATTTCTATTGTGCTGAGATTACAGATGCAAATTAGTTCTCGAGCTAACCAGTTATATATTTAGATGGCAGATAATGATTAAAAGTATGTGAATTTTCCCCCAAAAAATATTAGAAGTGACAACCCCTAATGAGATATTGTGGCTTTCTGTTTTGGTTTTTCTAACCTGGAGCTTTGTGTCCAGGTTCTCGGTTGATGGCCCACCTGTACCCACCCATTTCTACACTGTTGTGACGAGCTGCCAGGAGCTGAACCAGACAGTGGAGGAGTGTGATGGAGAGCTCAGGGTCTTTTCCTTCCTTCTTCCCCACAGGCAAGACAACAGTGAAGCTTGCAATGTGAGTACAAGCCAACCCCAGCAGGGGGCAGCACTATCAAAGCTTTTGCTTCAACTGCACAAGTTCAGTTGAGTTGCTTGTAAAGGTGGGTTCACCCAGATTTATGCACGTTTCTAACACTGCACAATTACAGCTTCTCTTGTTTTTGTCTTAGATTCCCATAAATTCCCTGTAGTTTTTCCACTTTTGGCCCTGCAAAATCAAATTATGTAGTTTTAGCTCGGTATTTGCAGAAATTTCTTGATATATTGATGCATTTAATAGTCAGTTATTAGATTCAACAACAAAATAATCAGAAAATATATTCCTAATTATGAAAAATACAAAAATTGTGGATTCACTTCAACCGCCTTCAGTCGAAAAATGCTGTTTAAATATCAAGTCTATATTATTTTCAAATGCTTTAATCTGTAATGCCTCTTACGGATAATTTGTCTCTGTCACAGTTAAACTGACCTGGTTAGTAGCTGAACTCTGCTTAAGCATGTGTCATTCTGAGGGTTTAAGGGGAAAACTTATTCTGACATGAACACTTTAAAAAACTATCACTATTTGAGTTTAATGTTACACTGCCTTTTTAAAGGATTCAACACATTTTTCTAGTTTGATTTCAGTTTGATTTAAATTTTTATATCATTAAACAGCTTGTGAAAAAGTTGACAAATTGATTTAGAAGATGAGAAGGGGAACAGATTGTGTTTATTTTATTTAAGCAACTGTGTTATGTTTAAAGAGGGGATTTAACTCAACATGAACATTTACATTGCTGAAATATTTTCTAAAAACACTACTATTGGGAAATAGTTACAGTTACTGTATACAGGAAATGCAGGGAAATTCAAATATCAAGAAAAAGTCAAGGAAGGAAGAATTAGTGACTGGAATTGGCGCATTGGGGCACTGACAAAGGGAAACCAGACTATAAAAGGTGTTTTATTTGTCAAGGGACTTTGTGACGAAAAAGTAGACTTTCTCAGAATTTTTTTATCTTTGTGTTATTCTTTATGACCGATGCAAGAATTCACTGTAATAAACAGTAGGACTAAGTTAAAACAAACCAGGGTACAAAAAATAACAGAATCATGACTGTTACACATACCGGGCAGTGACTGCAGTGACTCATGGTTTCATTAAGTGTCTCAAGAGCTATGTAGATAAAAGTCAGGCGAACAAATACTCTTCTTCTCACTGACTCACAGGCACGTGAAGACCGCAAACTAAGACATTTATCATTTCAGTTCAGTTCAAAGGTCATTACACCACGACTGCTGGGGACGATTTAGAATAGGATAAAAAAATATATATATTTAGTTACTGTGGGAGGTAGCGTGACTACTATGAAGACAATCTGGTTGTAGTCTGAGAGGTTGAGCAGCATCTATCAACCTCACAGCAGTTAGCTTAACCTACTGGGCTGGCTAAACATCAAGTATAATATACATAATCACTGCTTTTCATGACCCTACCGAAGCATAACGGAGACCATTTAAATTCTTTCAGTTCACTCATACAGGAGTCACGTTTTCCTTTGTGATCACCAACTGTATACTATATAATTACAAGAGTTTCTGAAGAATCATGCTGGCCCCTTAAATTTGACAAGAATCTTCTAATAAAGGGAAGCTTATAGTTAGTATGTGGAAGGTACACAATAAGGAAGTGAAAGACTAGTCTCTTAAAAACAGAAGTCACATTCAGAGGGTGATATTGATCATTTATCTTTGTTTACTTCAAGGTTAATCATACATGCTTCAAAGAAGGAAGATGCTCTTATACTCTCACAGCTAAACAGAACACACACAATCCTTTGTCTTCAAAAATCTGTGCGGGGAAGAGGAACCACACTGGGAAACACGTTTGTTCTGTAGTGGTTACATGGTTGTTTTAAGGAAGTATTCATTTGTTGCTCTTCCAGTAGGCTGACTGGGTTTGACAGAAGCTCCAGGAATTTGTCAGTTTGATGTAATGTATGAAACAGCAAATTTCCTGGCAGATTGCTTTGGATCCATTACTGGAAGGACATTCTAGTGAAGGACATTCTAGTGTCCATTATGCTCTTTAGAGAACTGTGTGCAATCACTCTGCTTTTGGGAAGGTCAAGGAACATTGATAAAAGTGTAACACGTTTGGATAATATTACAACAACCCAATGGGTGATTAATTACATGCAGACATAATTGGCCTGCAATTACTTCCAACATTTAGTAGTCATGAAGGAAACTGCATGTGAAATATCAAAATTTATATGAATTATATTTTCAAATATCAAAATATCAAACATACGTGATGGTGGCATAATATGAACATATATTTTAGTCCTAACTTTTGTGTTTTTAACTCTTAACAAGTAGTTTTCACCCAAACCCAACCATGTAGTGAGAATCTCACCGCAACCTGTTGAGCTGATGTGTCACTAACTCAACCAGCAAAATGGTATCTTTAAAACTGATGTGGCGGAAAAAAGAATGTAATTTAGACCCAACTATGATCTATGAACAAACCATGCTGTTTGGTCATTTTTTTGTTGGTCATTGTATGCTCTGTTCCTTTTTGTAGATTTCTCAGATACTGCCCTTGAAAAGAATCTGAGATATTTTGAGGTTGTAAAATTGACGTCTTTGCTCTTACAGAGATGCTCTCCGCCCAGATACAAACACAAATCTCTTAGTAATACACCAAAAAAATAAATAAATAAATGGACAAAAAACAGAAAGCCAAATCATCTTGACACTTTGTTTTCCTTATTCTCAAAACTGTTTAACATAACTTTCACTTGAGTCATCCATCTGAACTCAAGAAAAGCAACCCTGCTATATTTTGGCATGGTTGCATGTTTTTTTTTTTTGTTTTTATTATTATTTCTGCAATACATCTGTTTTATTCACCATTTTCATTTATTTTATGTATGAAACTGTACACAGGGAGCCTAAAAAAACTGAATATATCATCATGATGACGTGGAGGAAAGGTCACAGAGGTCAATTTATGATGTACATGCTCATAGAGTTAAAAAAAACAAACTTAAGTATGCACAGTAAAAGTATACACACAAGCAGGCACACATTTTTTGGTATATATTCAGAAACAAACTGGATTTTAAAGGGAAAGTTTTTTTTTTTTTAAACCCGACCTTATCTCTGGCATAAAATATGTTCATCTACTCACCGATAACAAAGCAATACTGTGTAACATTTCTACCTTAAAATAACAGCTTGAAAAAAATTGTGTGGCTAGAATGAGTTTTAATATTACGATTGGCCTGTCTCCTATGCCCTTCGGGGGTCTGAGTTGGAAAAACTGCGCTATGTAACTTTGCTGGACCGGCCCGGGAGCTGAGCGGAAGTACTTCGACTTGCTTTCTGGCACACCTACCGCCAAAACAAATAGACCCCTCTCACGCTCCCAGGTACATTTGATTACTCTTACCTTCTCGGTCGACATAGCTTGCACCTTCTGACTCCTCGCCGGTTCATCAACAAACGTGAAATGTGAAAGCGAAAGAGTGTTGTATTTACGACAGTGTAACCGTACATTACCTCCAAGCCTGTAGGGGGAGCTCCATAGTGGGCTTTTTGAGAAGTTACATTGTATCGGTTTAAATCACTCGAGATCCGAGTAAATCCATATGACAGGAGTGAATAGAATACAGCCTCTAAATAAGGTATTATCTGTCTTTATTTCACCAATACTTTAAGACCAATGAATAAATGAACCAGAATAAGCCAGATGAAAGCTAAGAAACAAAAACCATCATCATGTGTTGAAGGAATTTGGGACCTGGAATGTTAACACTTATTTGACAATATTTTACCTTTGTTAAAATCCTGGAACATTATTTTGAGTACTATTTTACTGATAATTGAAGAAACATGCATAAAAACCTTTATGTTATCTTTAACTTTACCTCATAATTTCTTGCAGACCTAATGACAAAATGGTGATTAGATGTGGGAGTGTTTGGGAGGATTAATTGCTCATCTCTTAGGTGTTTAAGCTCTTGTTTTATCCTCGCATTATCACTTTACCACCCAGTTGGGACAGTGGAGAACCAATCTGTAGATTTCCTATATAACTAGGAAAAAGTGTGTTCTCTTTACTTTTTGATTTTTTTATCCACAGAAAACACAACATAAGTACATAAGTACTAGTAGGACAGCTATTCTCCAAAAGAAAACACATCATTGGTCTGAATCATCTTGTAGGATTACCCTATGAGGAAAGCATAATGCCATTTCATGCAATCTTATGTTTAGCAAGTGAGGAAATCCAGTGCGGCTTAGCTTGTAAAGCAGGAGATTCCAGAACATTGAAAGGACTCCGTGTGGAAAGACTGGTTGGGCAAACAAAATCCATTCACAAGAAATGTTTCTTCTTCCATATGATGCACAAGGCCATGTGGATGGGAAAATTAACTCTGCTCTGGAATCATGACTGTGCCTGGGCTGCAGAGAAATGATGAAATCAATAGCTTGTGCCATGCCCATAAAAAGGCAGGAATCACAATAAATTGACAAAGCGTGAAGTTTTATTGCACTCTCAATTTCATTGTATTTTTAACTAGGAAAACCATAACATCATTAACTTTAGTAAAAGCTATTATAAGCTCGTATTTATTTTTTTATCATCAAGTCAGCTTAGCTGTTGCTAAATTTTTACATGCAGAATAACAAAGAAAAAATTCCAAATTTTCATTTTACGTGGCTTATAGTTACATATATTATCGATATAGCGACTCAAGAAAAACTGAGGCAGAACAATTCAGTGTAGACAATCCATAAAATAGACTAGCATAATACAGCAACATGTGTACATTGGCCATACTCTCCACTGTACTGTTACCTTGTGTGTGCAAATGGTACTGATAAATTCAGGTTTGGGATAATCTCTCTACATTTCTTACACTTTTAAACCTGCTCACACCCACCTAAACCTGGCTTTTGAGTGTTTCATCGCCGCTCAGTCCAGAGTCAAATAATTCTGCAGTAGTCGCACGTTTTTATTGGCTCAAGCATGGCCCATGCTTATATTTTACTGTGGGTATTGCCATTGGCAAAAAAGATGCCATGCCTTGATTTGTTCTCATTTTTTTCACTGCCTGCAAGACAGCTGGAAGTCATTTCTCAGTCTTGAAGAACAGGGCTGATGTTTCCAATCTCGTTAAAACAGTAAATTACCAGTAGTCTGATTATCTCAGACAGGAATACTTATCATAAACTGTGTCCAACGCTTCCTGTAGAATACAGTGTTATGTCATACTTCATATTGTTGTAGATATGTTGTCCCCTGGAAGGTAGTTGTGCAGAACCAGTATCAGACCAGGCAATAGAAGCAGGATTCTCTTTTTTATGCCTGCACTTAGGAACTGTGGTAAATAACCCTACGAGGCATGTTTTAAAGCAATCCTGATTCAATTTTCCCCTCGCGTGCATCTTCTACATGTTTCCTTCCTAAACACACGCATTGTTAAAATGGGTCATTATGAGGCATCTGCAAAGCCTTATCCATTTACCTTAGATTTGAAATACTCTCCAGGGGTTGGTTGTGTGAATCTGTGACACCAGTCATTCAGTTTTATAACATTATTAGGAAAGCTTTCCTGAGTAGAAGGGTGAGGAGTATATGAGTACATGTTTGCAGCTGGGAAACAACATCAGTGTGATTCATGAGATACCTTTCCCTTATTTCACAAAGCATAACTCCTCAATCATATCCTTCATGTGATTTGCTGACCTTGTGTCAGGAAACCAGCCACTTGTAAAATTCCTACCTTGGTCAACGGGATAAAACCTACATACACAACTAATTATTTTACGTCAGTATGTTGAATAAATCCACAGCGTGTTTGTTGTTAAACAGACCTCTAGCCTTTAGTTGCTCATAAAAAAATTTCCATCCAGTAATATACAAACATAACCTATGGTGTTCCAGCAAATTCCACTCATCTACAGGAGCTAGTTGTCTCATTTGTATCCACAGTGAATAACTACTTTCTGCTGTGTCATTGCAGAGTGCTGAGGATGAGTCACAGTGGGTCGAAGACCTGTTGAAGCTCCACACAGCCAGAATTCGAGATGTGGAAATCCTGACGGGCCTAGACTTCTTCAGATCCACCAACCTCACCTACACCAGCACCCTAAGACTCAAAACCTACCTGCACACCTTTGAGAGTGATGACTAGATTCACAGACAGAAATATACAGGATGTAGAAGTCTTTCATTTTCACTGATGCGCACTGGACAGACGATCCATAGCTGTTCCACTCCTGAGGAACTGCCCGTGATGTGCTTTGTAAGGGGAATAGATTTTTGAGAATTAAAACAATAACATTTTGCCTTTGGGAACATTAGAACAGGACAATTCAATACAACCACAAAATCCAGGAAAATATAACCTAGCACAATGGGGGACTTAATGCTGCCAGTACACATCAAGAATACAGCTGCATTTTCCACCACACATAAAGGACTGTATCAGTGTTTTAGCTCTGTAACTATTAATAATCTATATCTAATATTGCTACTGATTACCAAATATATGCAGTTACATTTAAAGACTATATAAAAAGTGTGTTGTTTACTTTTGAATATCAGTTACAGCTGCATGCAACGTAACACTGAAATTACATGAAAAAATTGGATTAAAAACTATGAAACTCTGAAGTACAGTATTATCATTTGTATTCAATAAGCTACAATATACAAAAATTAGTATGAATTTTAGGACATACACTTTTAATGTATCATATCACTTAATAATTACACTCAAATGTCATGACAAGTAGGGTGACCAACCGTCCCACGTAGCGCGTGCGCGTACAGCGTTCGAGGCCAAAATAGTCCGTCCCGCAAATTCAGAGTTTGTCCCGCATAATTGATTCTTGCTGGGGTTGTCACTTTCCCCGCGCCACCCAGATAGCGAAACGAGCGTTACTTGACATTTCAGAACAGCACAGTCGCCGCAGACTGTAGAGCTACAACAGATCCACACACGCGCGCACACACACACCCCTTGCAGTCGCATCTGACAGGCTGGCTGTTATCAAATATTTGTTGTTGCCATGACAATTGACTCAACGTTCGCAGTGATGATGAACGTCAATTCACGCGCCTCATCACTAGGCACTTCAGTCAGTCAGTTGGCGCGGCATACTTGGCTAGAACTAGTTGTGGATTGTGGTTTGTGGATAAAAAAAAAAAAAAAACACAGGGGAAAATGGCAGTGTAGATGGTAGTGTGTGTCATTGAATGTTCAAAATATTGTTATCATTATTATTGTTATATATTACATCACCAATAACAGAGGAATCACTATATATATATAAAAAAATTGATATACCATGTAAGGTAGTATGTGCTAGAAATGGGTAAACCACTAAGAGTCTGGCGGCGGGGCGGCGTCCCCCCTTGTCCCCCATAAACATACCCCTTGTCCCCCCTTGTCCCCCATAAACATACCCCTTGTCCCCCCTTTGGCTTATGAGCAGGTGGTCACCCTAATGACAAGTGACATGAAGTGTATGAAGTTAGATCTAGCAGGCTGTAAGCTTATCTATGCAAGGACATTGCATTTTGAATCAAAGTGATAGGTTAAATATGAAGTGACAGAGATGGTTAGTTTATCATAACACAAAGGCTAGAAACAGGACAACCTTGCTACCATCATATTTAGACATAGCTACGCTAACTGTTTACAGTCTTTAGCGGCGGTTCAACCGTTAAACCATTTTGTAATACTGTTTCTGCCGAAATGTTTAATTTACTATATAATTCCCTACAAACTCAACACCTCGTACACCAAAAGTAGTGTACAGAAGTTGTATAATGTATTGTTTGAATGTTCATACACTGCCAATTAGCTAGAGCTATAAAGCAGACAGAACATGGTATCAGAAGCACTAGCTAGCATTAATGTTCTTAGTTAATTAAAGGGATTTTCATACCCATTAGTAATTAATTGGTAATTAAAAATATACTCAGAATTCTATCATCTCCTCCATGAAGTGGCAAGTCAGTCTATGGGAATTTACTTTATATATCTGTGAATATTTGGTGGATGATTATAATGCACTGATGCGTTCAAGTAGCATCCAAAATGCATCAACAGCTGACTAGTGAGTTTTCTTTCAAGTGAACTCTATTTTGAGTGAGGGAGTGAACATGCAGACAATCTGAACGCAGTCGTTGTGTTACAACCTAATGATAAACAAAAAATATTTCCCAAAATGCCAAACTATTGATTGATATCAAGCAAAAAATTTAAATCAAAGGACAAACCATCCACTGCTCTTTCAAATGAAAATAATTCACTTTAAACACATAAAAATGTCAGATCAATAAATACACAAACAACTAAAAAATGACAAATAGTAAAAAAATTGTACTATTCAATATTTTAACTAAATAAGTCAAAGGGGGTTATAACACTGCATTCTAAAAGAAGAGAATTGTTGTGTTTATGTCAACGTAGTTAGAAATTTGAGTACATTTGAATACAGTTAAACCCAACACATTAACTGCATTAAGAGCAGCAATTGTCTTTGTTTTCACACGCACCTATGTCACTTTCCCTCATTCTGTCACAGTTAATCCTCTAAGCATATATTTTCATACAATTTTTCACATTTATTATCTATCTTCACAATAATAACAACAGCTCCCAGTCTTATAGTAATTATTCAGTAAACAGTGTCGTCCCTGTTTGCAGTAAGAAAACACACTACTTACGTAGAGCTTTTTATTTTCTGGGTGTTTTTTCCCCTGAGAAGTGATTAGGCTAATGCTGTTGTAAAGGAAAATTGTTTGTTTTTAAAACTGGACCTGTATTTTCTTACATTTGGCATTACTTCAATTATCAAAGTTAAACACTACAGCAGAGACATTTCACACCACTTCATCCCTTGCAGCCATTAGAAGAAAAAATGATGGCTTATATTCATAAAACTTTGTGTTTCATTGCCAAGTCCTTCTGGGGTTATGTCTGGTGTGTCTTCATCATTTATATCAACTGACGAAGATCAGTCATTCCGATATATTGCTCTCTTTAAGATGAAGAGTTCATACATCTTCAATTTCAAGATGGTCAAACACAGATTATCAGAGAGTTATTTTAAGTGGAAATTTTATCAATATTAGTTGACCTTTATTCTAATAGTGATCCAATTGTATCCTGCAGAATTCAGAGTACCCTGTTTCAGCAAAATAACTGATAAAACCACTAAGACACGGTGGTCAAAACAACTGGTTATAAGTTAATTCAGTTTGATTTGCCAAGCACTTGTTCATTTTGTTACCACTGTTTTGCCTAATTAAACTTAATGCTTTCATGCTCTTAAAAATGCACAGATAAAAAACAGTCAGAACAAGTCTTTTTTGTGTTTGATGTTTACTTTTATGACATTACATTTATGAGTTAATATAGTTAATTATCAGTAGAAGAGAGAATATAATTAATGAAAAGTCTTACTTAAAGACTTAGGAGTGTGTCAAGTTATGGATGAAGCCATGTGTATTCCTGTAGTCTTTCAAATAAAAGATATATAGATTAGAAAAATTTACAGTGGGTGGAGCTCATTTGTTTTTCATAAGTATGACTTAGTAAAGGTGCTTGTCTCCTCCTCGTTCCCTCACGCGTCTCCCTGCTACTGGTGGGCGCATCTGAGTTCTCAGGGCAACTTTGCCCTGGAAGTCGGGCCGGGCGCTGCCTCACTGGAGGCGGCTGTCTGGGGTGGACAGGTCCTCCCGGGCACGTGGGCTCATGCCGGGGGGCACTGGCCCATCAACCTTGGTTCCCTGGCTCTTTTGCTCCATGGATATAGGGGCTTTATCTTGAGCCTTCCTCTGCTGTCCGCTAGGCTGGAGCGAGGCTTTCCTGTGATGTGCTGCTTGGTTTCTCTCCTCTTTGCCTCATGGCGGTTGCTGGTTGCCTTTCCTGTCTACTCCTGATCTCTTGAGTGGGGAGTGGTTGTGCCCTCCTTCCCCCATTACTATATTCAATTCATATAAAACGTTTGGCATATAATTGACATAGACACATGCACAAGTATTTATTCACTCACATGCTCAATCCACTGTTACAAAATGACTGTGGCTTTAATAATAATTAGTAACTTCAGTGACTTTCCTTCTCATATACTTGCTGCTGGTGATGTTGCTGTTTGTTGTGTGTTTTCCGGTACTCCTGACATCCTGTGCATGGTCGCAGTGTGCTTTCTTTTCCCTCCTCAGATGCAGCAGTTGGTAGTTTTTGGCTGTTGGTGTCTAACTTTTCAAGCTCTCTCCTTTCCTCTACCCTCACTCCCGCTCTTTCGTTATTTTTTCATTTTTCCTTCCACGCCATGATTTATCCATTAAACTGACAGTTATGTACTATAAGCCACTAAATTTATTATTTTACACAATTCCAGCCAAGGCTTGTTATCTTTTTGGTCAATGTAAACGCAAGTTAGAATGTTTGGTTTTCAGCATGAAACACTGTATTACTTTAGTTTGCTAGTCGCGCAAATTCGCGTCTTGTCATTTGCGTCTTTGCATTGACTTTGTATGTAATCACGTTGCGCGAAAAATTTGCGCCGCGTCCGGTCTGAACGCAGCGTGAGCCTTTAGCATGGGAATCCAGACTGAGGAGAATCGACGACGGAAGCAACACTGAATAAAAACGAGAAGGCAAGGTAAGTACAACACAATAACTCTCAGCCTTTTATCAACTGAAGAACATATCCTAATTAAGGGTTTCATGTCCCAAACAGATCAGGAGAAGCTGATTCATGCTTTCATCTCCAACAGACTTGACTACTGTGACGGTCTTCTGACTGGACTCCCCCAAAAGAGTCTCAAACAGCTGCAGCTCATTCAGAACGCTGCAGCCCGAGTTTTAACCAGAACAAAGAGATCAGATCACGTCACCCCAGTTCTCAAGTCTTTACATCGGCTCCTGGTCAGATACAGAATAGATTTTAAAGTTCTGCTACTCGTCTACAAATCACGGAATGGTTTAGGTCCAGAATACATCAATTACATGCTAGTAGAGTATAAACCCCGCAGAGCTCTGAGATCTACTGACTCAGGTCAGATAGTGGAGGCCAGAGTTCAAACTAGACACGGTGAAGCAGCTTTTAGCTGTTATGCTGCACACAACTGGAACAAACTACCAGCAGAACTGAAATCAGCCCCAACTGTAAGCACTTTTAAATCCAGGTTAAAAACATTTCTCTTTCGGTGTGCTTATGGTTGAGTTTATACTTTTCTTTTTCCCCTCTTCTTTGATTGCTTTCAACTGTGTTTTAATTTTTATTCTAATTTTTTATTCTCTTTAAATTGCTTGTTTTTCTGCTGCTTTATACTGTTCTTTTACATGCCTTGTCTTTATGTAAAGCTCATTGAGTATGAAATGCGGTATATAAATAAAGATGCCGTGCCTTGCCTTGCCTATGGAACACAGGAGTCAGCCTAATTACCACTGGTGAAGTGAAACAATCTGGCGAAGGCTGGTTGCGCCTGCAGCTCCATAAGACTGTGTCTTGATGAGGACAAACAAGGAACAGGTGTGAAGGTAGAAGCAACTCCGCCCTGGATTTACTGGAAACCTGCTGAGCCCTACCAAAGGCCAAGAAACCACAACAACAACACAGCCAAGCATGAGCGTGACAGAACATATTGTACCTCTACTATCTGATTGTAAATTGAGCTAATTAGAATGAATAAGTATGACTTAGTAAAGGTGCTCGTCTCCTCCTCCTTATTCTAATGAGATGTAATTTTCATGATGACACCAAGTTTACGACCCAAATCCTAACCAGAGTTCGTGAGAGTTGTGCTCTTTGCACACCCGTCATTTATCCTGATCACGTCCCTCAGTCTAATGCAGCTCAGGTGCAAATACAGCACATCTTAATTTTATGAAAAGATTAAGTTGTATAAGAAAATAAACTGTGGAAGACAAGCATAAAGCTTGATTACAGAATTAATACACCTGTAACCAATAACAGGCGAGCTCATGTGAAATATTAACTTGTACTTTGCTGCCAGTAACTGAGTATCTGCTGTATTAAAGCAGACAGGGTCACACAAGTTGTGAAGTGTCATAAACCTTGAGTTTATAACTATGACAACGAGCTTCACTTGATAAGCTTTGATATTTTAAATTATGAAAAACCTTTGAACTGAAAGGGTTCTTTAAAGCTGGTATACAGTGATAAAGTCAAGTGCAGTGATATGAGTACATAGCACTTTGCAAAGAGATTCTATTAGCGAGTTAGTATTTTCATGGTCTAGAGTTCTGTGTAAGGTTTTATTAAGTTCGTTTGATTTTATAACTTCTTGGTTTTGCTTATGTGTGGGTTCAGAGTCTGTGTCTTGTTTCTCTCAGCCTCTGCTATCCCAACACAACTGTCCTCTAGTTTCCAATTACCACATCTCTATTGCTTAAGACAATATTTACCCTCTATTATATGAATTATAATTACAAAGATATTATACACCAAGTTTTTAATTCGATTGGATGAGCAGTGTTACTTACGTTACCTGTATGTGATTGAAATGTTGTCACTGATCGATATATACCCAGGGTATTGGGATTTCAATATCATTCTATTGGATAAAATGAAAGTCAATATTTCACATGATCTCAGCATCATTCATAACCTGTTATTTTTTTTATCGGTGTAATAATGCTGTAATTAAGCTTTATGCTTGTCAAATAAATTAATATACCAAGTTAAGTTACTATATATTACTGGGCAGTTAGGCCATATTACACTGGCAGTTTAAATCTGTGTCTATATTTGAGGTCTTAATTTCTTACAGCTTGCTACATATCAATTTCAGCCCCTTCTCATCTTGCTTGTACTGAGATGTCTGAATGAACAGAATTTATCTGTGTTTTCACACAGTTAAAATGCAGAAAAATTCAGTTATCTATTTGTTCTGGCAATCAGTTACTTATGTATTGCCTACACGTGGTCCAGAGGTCACTACGGTGATATCTTCTTTGTGTGTTTGCCTTCATGTTTGTCTGCCATCTTTCCTTTCTGTCTGTGCTCTGTGACAGTGTGTAAGAGCTAGAATCCTGCGAGCTATGGATTTGGTAAAGAAGTCACAGAAAAACAAGAAGAAGATCATGGTGAGAACTGATTTTTGGTTTTGAGTTTGTATTATTAGGGAAAGCCATGATGCTCTGCCTCCATGTTTTGGTTTTGCCTTAGAATGCATTTGATTTTTTTTGTTTTATGTGAAATATATTTGGCAAGCTGTGTTGTTCTGAGCCCCCTCTGCAAATAACACATTTTCAAAAATACAGGAAAAACTTTTATCTGTACTATACACTTGCAAGGAAAGTGTGTTCATTGTCTTCACTAACAATCTTATTTGATTGTAAGTGCAAGAAATCTGTGTCCTGTCTGTTGAATCCAAGATTTCAGAGGGCTCAACAGTATGGTTATCGTCTGATTCTCCTTCATGATGCCTCAAATCAGTAGTAGACAGATATGAACTGTAAGCAAGCCAGTCCTGCACACACACACGGTGTCTGTGAAGCTATGCTGTTGCAAGGTGTGCAGAAAGAGGTCGGGTATTGTCTTGCTGAAATAACTACAGACTTCCCAAGAATAGGCCACTCTAAATTCTAAAATATACGCCTCTGCATCACCGAGACCTTCACTTATTTGCACTTCTTCTTTTATTCAGCCCCATACAGTCACAGATGCTGGCTTTTGCAGCTTTTTCTGATAACAGGCTTGATAATCTTTCTTATCTTTGGCACATAGAACCAAATAACTTTTTTTTTTCTTCAGCTGAAACGTGAATTCATCCGACCACATATCTTATATCCTTGTATGTCTTTCTCTCAGGAGAGCTCATGTCCAGAGAACTCTGCTGTCGATATATGGTTTCCTCCTGTGTCATAAAGTTTGGACAGTGTTGAGTGAAAATGGTTTTCCAATGTACTCACAAGTAGAGGCATGATGGTGAAACCACACTCCCTGAATAATTTTACAATGTTATGATAGTGACTGATAAATGATTAAAGTTTGTTGCAATCTTCCATTGAAAATATTTCTACAAACTAATCTATGACGGAGTTTGGGATAAGTGATAAGGCAAGGCAAGGCAAGGCAAGGCAAGGCAATTTTATTTATAGAGCACAATTCATATACAGGGCAATTCAAAGTGCTTTACAGCTACATAAAATCACAAGAAGGCAATAAAACCATTAAAAAGGAATAAAAAAAAATAAAAGAAAGAAATTAAAAAAGAAAGAAATTTAAAACCCATTAAAATAAGCAAAAACGTATCCTTACAAGAGTAGGTAGAGCGCTGCTGGTATCCCTCAAAATCAACTGGTGCTCTTGGAGGGTGCAATGTTCAACAAAAAGAGAGGAAAGAATCCTAGGTCCAGGCACTTCAGTTAATGTTTTGGATTTTATATTGATGTAATAATGTGTTTGCTGCATACAACATACTTTTGATTAATTGAGCCAATAGTAATGATTTGGTATTGATCTATGGGATATATCTAATCACTCTGTGTAGTGTTTTTTTATGAAGAGAGCAAATTGTAGTCTATGCCTAAATCCTTCCTCTGTCTTTTATAAGTAAATTGACTATTCCAGGAACGGTGTATGTAGGCTTATGTAGTTAAAAGAGACATCTATCTAGTTTAGAGAGACATCGATGCTTCTTATACTTATATCTGCCATGTTGCCATACTGTGGTGCTTACCACTGCCTCTTGTGGCTTGGAGTAGGCCTACAAGTACTACACCTGAGGGCAATCATATAATTAGATACCTGTTTGCCTCTGTAACACACACCCTGATGAAGGCCTTAGAGCCGATACGCGCAATCAACTGAAGTGCCTGGACCTAGGATTCTTTCCTCTCTTTTTGTCAAAAACGTATCCTTGCTTGGAAATTATACCTCTTTGGTGGATGCTGGTGAGCTCCTTACCAGTCACCAATTAATTTGCTTATTGTAGAATCTTCCAGAAAGCTGTTACTTCTATTTTTTTGGCATCAAATATTGAATTTGTTCGTTTTCTAAATACAATAGAGTTAGTCAGTGAAGATACTGTAAATCCCCTTTTAAAATTTATTTGGTGTCAAGGAATATTATACAAGGAATTAACAAATGACGTCTAAGTTTTAGAGCATTTCTGTATATTTCCCAACTTTTCTGGAAATTAAGTCTGTATTTCTTACAGATGGATATTAAAAAGAACTGTATGATGCCAAATGTGGAATGAGTTATAAAAGGAAAGCTGAAACTGAAACCCATGTAGATTTGTAGCAGTTGGCCGGTGTTTACATTTATACATCTTCAGTATCATTAGTGTAATTAAAACAGTGTATAATAAACTGTTGTTAATAGAAGCAGTACTCTTACACCAAATGATGCCCTTAAAAATTTGTAAAAGATGAGTCATTACAAGTTACAGGCAACTTGTTTTTGTATTCCTTTGTGTGATTTATTGCCATGTGTGTAACAGATGGGTGTCTTGGCGGCAACCATAGTGATCTTAATCCTTGGTCTTGGACTTGGCCTTGGACTGGACTTGCAGAGATGTAAAAACAAAGGTACTCTCAGACAAACACACAATCATATGAACACATACCAAAATACACAGCCAGGCCAAAAAATAAATAAAACAAAGCAACCCAATAATATTAAAAAAAAAAAGTGTTCACTAACTAGGAATTTGCTGCGGCGTAAGGTTCAAACATGTAACATAGGATAAAAAATAAAGAATAAAAATATATGAATATAAAATGTACAAGGTGTGTACAACAATACACAGTATCCAATATACAGAGCAACAACAGTGCAGCTTCATTAGTGCAATTTTAATTATGGTAAAGTGACTGGGGCAGGTTATGAGGTGATTATGAAGTGTTCATAAGTCCGACTGCAAGGGGGAAAAACTGTTTTTGTGACGGGAGGTTCTAGTCCGAATGGACCGAAGCCTCATGCAAATAGTCCATGTGCAGCGTGAGAAGGGTCAGCTGTGATCCGACCTGCTCGCCCCATAGTCCTGGAGACGTGCAGCCGATCACCGGAGCGAGACACAGGCTGCAGTCTGGGTCTGTCCCTGTCGGAACTGACCATGAGCTGCTCGGAACGGAGTTTTGTGAAACTGTAGTCCGTGAAATGCGCAGCGCAAAGGAAAAGTCGGCGGTTGGGGATGCTGTTAAAAATAAATAAAAGCCATTGATCGCGAACATTGCTTTCCGGGGGAAGAATATGTAACGATCGTAGTCCGCTTTCACAGCCTTGGAAGGCTCACCTGTTCCTGTTTCTCGCCGAAGGGGCGTGTCTGAAACGGAGTGGCTGTGGACTTGGGTGAGGGGGGGGCTATTTCTGAAAAAGTGACGTCACTTTTTCACAAAAACGGATAGGGGGATATATATTAAAAAGGGGAGTACTTGAAACAGAGGTTCTGACGCTTGCTGGCACTTCGTGTGTACTCCCCACAGCGGGGAGACTCAGGACTAACACCAAAAACGGGAAAAAGACGATTTTGATTCTCTATCCCATTTAGGTAACCAGTCACTGAGGCATGATGTTCAAGTTCAAACAAAAAGAAACTTCCAAAGTCTAGGAAGATAAAGCCCAATAAAAGACACATGCAAAGAGAAAACTGAAGGACTGAACAGAAAAGTACCCTAGCTAAGGAAACTTACAGATTGCACCAAAACTTCACTTTGATCCAATCTCCCATCCTGTGTGTGCCCAAGGCAACTCTGGAAAGAAAAAAACTCCCGTTTAACAGGAATAAACCGCTGGCAGAACCAGGCTCAGGGGTGGTCATCTGCCTCAACTAGCTGGGCTTTGTCTTAATTTATTAACTCCCTACGTTCAGTATCATTTTATGTTGCAGTCTAATGAGCAGGCTCGTAATGCCAGCTTTTTATGTTATGTCATGCCTGTAATCCTACACAAATCAAATATACTGTTATACTTCTATTTACGCCAGATGATAGATATTCTGTAAAAAGCTAAATGTACAAGTGATAAACTCATCAGGAAAAAAGCTAAAGACATTTGCTGAAATTCAGGAGAAAGTTGCAATTTCAACTTCCATTAACATCAACACTGAGATGTGTGTTAGAGCGGAGAGTGTTTTGTTCAAATGAGCGGTCTGATAGAAAATTCAAAGCAGTTTGAAAGGAAAAAAACAGCTGAACCATACAAGATGGTAAGCAGTGTTCAAGGAGGGTCATTACAAAAATGACTCTTTATCTTCAGGCATCGTTTAATTGTGACACAGTTCAGTAAAGTGAACACCAAAGCTAGAACAGAGCCCAAGAATCCAAGACCTGTAATTGTGGACAAAGGTCAAATAGAAAGAGGTGCTCAACGTATCGCATAAGCCAGACAAGTCCGAAATGGATTTCTTGGAAGTAACTGAAACAACTCTTTCATCTATCCATCCATCCATTATCTTTGGTTTATTCAAGGTTGGGTTGCGGAGGCAACAGATCCAGGCATCCCTCTCCCCAGTGAAACTCTCAAGCTTTTCCTGGGGGATCCCAAAGCGTTCCCAGTTTAGATGGGATATGTGATCCCTCCAGGGAATCCTGAGTCTGGAGGGATCGTCACCAACTGAAACAACACATTCAAATTAAATATTTACTATCACTTATGGCAGATCTACTTACCTAAATCATTGCTTTGACAAAATGTCACTCAAAAATGTGTTTGTGCCATGTCTTCCAGTCATCCCCCACACTTCATGCAGGAATAGATGCTATGAGCCCTTTGACGATGAAATCCCTGGCTGCAGATGTGACACGAACTGTAATACCACCAACAGCTGCTGCTATGACTACCATGACATCTGCACTGCTCCAAGTTAGATATAATTTTTGAAGTTGCATCTTTCCTTTAATGTCTTTGTTAGTAATAGAGTTTAGCTTTGTTCCTCTTTATTTCTGGTCTTTGTCCAATACAGTTTTGGCTCTTTATCAATCCAATGAATTAGAATAGAATTTTAATTCAAAATAATTCTAGTAAAATAAAGCAGGTTTAACTGTAATTGAACACAAAAATAATTGCATCTGTTGTATCATGCAGTGTTTTCTAACTCAATAACTGTTCCCTTCAGCCCAACAATGGGAATGCACAAAACTACGCTGTGGTGAAAAGAGGCTAACGGAGAGTAAATGTCATTGCTCTGACGACTGTCTGTCTGCAGGAGACTGTTGCACAAACTACAAGAACATATGCCAAGGTGAGACTATAATGACTGCAAAGGCATCGTATGTTTAACATAAATACAGTTAATAAAGAGTGCAGGTGTTATACACTATGTCCTCCTTATGCAACATGCTAGCTGTGCAGATCATCTGTTGAATATTTGCATTCTCGTTTCAGCACTGATTTAAGCCTGTAAGAATGACTTTCTTTTTCAACATTATGGACCTCTTGGCAGGATAGAGCTAAATAATTCATTTATTCATTTCTTTGCATTGGTGTGTACTGATTATGCATTTTCTAACTGATTACAAATATGATACTAATACAGATTATTTGGATTAAACATACATTGATTTACTTTACATTTCTCACATTGTTAAATCCTCCTGAGAACAGTACTATATGATTAAAGACTATTTAAAACTGATCACTGATGACTGATAAATTATAACAAGTACTTATTGTCCAAGGACTTTTCACCTTTGTACTTCACATTCAGCCTTTGCAAAAACTGATGTTTAGGATAAAGTAAAGAGAGCATTTCTTACAAGATGGTGCTCCCATCCCAGCATGCATGGCTGGGAGGACAAAGGAATTTTTCAGTCTGTTGGTCCTGCTATTTGGGATGAGCAGCCTGTCGCTGAACATGCTTCTCTGGTTGCTGATGACAGTGTGCAGAGGATGACTGGCATTGTCCAGCATGGCCAGCAGTTTGGTTTGTGTTCTTCTCTCTGCTACTGTCGCCGGAGTCCAGCTCCATGACGACCACAGAACCGACCCTCGTGATCAGCTTTTCCAGCCTGGATAGGTCTGCCTTAGATATGCTGCCATCCCAGTACACCACAGCATAGGAGAGGACGCTGGCGACCACAGACTGGTAAAACATCCATAGGAACTTCCTGCAGATGTTAAAGAATCGCAGTCTCCTCAGGAAATACAGTCTGCTCTGGGCCTTCTTATACAGTTGCCTTGTGTTGCTTGCCCAGTCCAGCCACAGCCTGAGGTATTTGTAAGTCTCCATGACCTCCACCTCCTCTCCCTCAATCAGGACTGGTCTCATCCTTGGTTCGGCCCTCCTAAAGTCTATGACCAGCTCCTTGGTCTTTGAGGTATTGAGCTGCAGGCTGTTTGTGTGGCACCAGACAACGAAGTCCCTAACCAGACTCCTGTACTCCTCTTCTTGGTCGTCCCTGATACAGCCCATGTTTGCTGTGTCATCTGCAAACTTCTGGATGTGACATCATTCAGAGTTGTAGCAGAGGTCTGGGGTGAACAGTCTGAAGAGGAGAGGGAACAACACAGTCCCTGTGCAGAGCTCCTCGGCAGATAGTATGGCTGTAGGCTAACGGCTAGTAGCTCCAAGTCTGGGCATCACAAAACTACCTTTACAGAGACATGACCTGTCATGTCTCCATGAGGATGAACAAGCTGCAACCGGTAAATCCGTTGGTTTTGCAAAGCGGACAGCTCGTCTATCTCATTAGGCAGCGAGTTCACATTTCCCATTATCATGGAGGGAACTGAAGGTTTATAGTCTGTGTGCGTTTGTGCAAGATAGTTGACCCCTGTTCGTTCTTTAAAGTCTTTAAAGTCCAATGTATCCATGGGTCACCCATAAAAAGAACCTCTGTGAAGGAGTAGGAAAAAAGTAGAGCAAAGTAGTAAGAAACAAACGTGGTGCTGCAGAGTGACCAGAAGGCTGCCGTCTCTCTACAGCGCCAGGATGAACTTTATGCTGCATTTCCTATTTTGGAATAAATAAAATATTATTTAATTCAGTTCAGTCACAGTGGGTTCATATATGTCATCCTCTATGTTTACTTACCTTGTTTTTTTTTTATAAATATTGTGGTTTGCTGCACTGATGAAGATCTCTACAGTAGCACAGATGCATGCACTGAGAGTACGCAAGAATTGTTTTAAAGATTAGAGTTAGTCATCAACAAGGATAGTAGCCAACTCAGTCACTCCTTCTGCTCCGTCTCAACTCTCATTTTTCCAGCCTGTTGTGCATACAACACACCCTGATGGGATTTAGGGTCTGTTACTAATGAAGGATACAATCCAAAGTTACAAACAAATAGAGAGCTCTCTGGGCATGAAAAGTGAAAATGAGACAGTGACTGTGATGGTTTATTTTTCTGCATTTAGAACATATCTGGTTGCCACAACAAAGTCACAAGTTAAAACCTTGCTGGTTGAGTCCTATGCTGTGTCCTGATTGTCGTTGCACATGCAGGAACATGGGCAAAATCCCATGTGCCAGCATAGCTCTTTGCCCCTGAATTGCCCCTGTGATGGACTGAGTCCTTTCAGGGTATATCCCACTTGTTCCCCAATGTCAGCTGGGATAGGCTCCAGCACCCCTCATTCTTGCGCAGGATTAAAATAAATGAACAGATGAATAGCCTTGTTAAGAGTAATGCTCTCCACGTTTTGGCCTTAATTGGCTAAATAAAGCAACTCAGGCTGTGTTGCCCCTTCACAATATATTAAAATATATCAATTTGAAAATAAATCTTGCGTTGAAAAAACCCTGAACCATGAATACGTTGAAGGTAATCCTGCCAGAGCACAAATCACTTTAAGCATCAGATTTCTTTTTTTTTTTTTTTTTTTAACATACGACACACAGTAAAATAAACAATGGGGTGTGCAGTAGTGACATACAACAGTCCATCTCTATATTTTCTACCTTTTGCTGTAGGTGAGGGAGAGTGGGTGGACGATAAATGTGAGGACCTATCAACCCCAAAATGTCCTGCAGGGTAAGTTCTCAAACTTTGAAAGGTTTATTATCGCTTACATGAGAATTAGATATGCTCTGTTATGTGATAACTTATTGATATTCTTTGATTTGTTTGCCTGAAAATCTTTTACCTGAAATCTTTTTACTGACTGAACCTTTTACCTCAATTTTCAATTCATTGAGTTGCTGGAACCTGTCCTTGTGCCTGTTTTCAAAAATATGTCTTCCCACATATTATTTTTAAATTGATTTTAAATTTAAAATACATTTTATAGGGGACATATGGATAAATCACTTATTTCTGTTCTCGGGAGCATTTATTTGGGTGTTTGAAGTCACCAGCAAGGGTCAAACTCCCCAAAAACATATCACTGGCATTTTTTTTTTAAGTGCACCTTTGTTTGAAAGTTCCTCATTCAACGAAACTATTCAATTTTCATTTTAAAAGTATATCACCAGTTAAGTTCACTCCGCCTCCTCTGCTAAGCCTCCACCTCTAAGCCCCGCCCACATGTATCCACCTTGCTGGACCAATGAAGCCAGTTTCTCTTGGAAATGTCCCATTGTCAGCTGTACAGAGGAGCGTAGAATTAGCTAAAGACTATGTGCAGCAACCACTTTTCATCAGACTGATTCAACAACTCTGTCCAGTTCAGCGCCAGACTGAAGTGAGTAGCTGCTGACTTCACCAAAAAAAGCACCTGTTGAGCACCTGCAGTGTCTCCACCTTGAAAACAGATTGGTAACGAAGAGGTGTGACAAACAGGAGAAAAGACAAGAGGCACTGCACTTAAACCAAAAGCTATTATGACCAAAGCCTGTCTCATTCATACAGATAAGACCTCAGAAAATTGTGTCAAATTGTTATCTTTACGGTATACTAATAATTAGATTTTTCTACTATTCAAGAAAATCATTACCAAATTATTACACAATTCCAATGCTGTTGTTGCATTAATATCCCATTTTTGTTGAATAATACACATAACATCCAATGGCAAATTTCACACATGTCAAAGGGATTTGTCCCAATGGGTGGGTTGGCAGGACATGGATCCAGAGGTGTAAGGCAAAACTGGGTTTATTATTCAAAAACAAAGTTAACAAAAGCCGGAAGACAAAACTAAACTGTGGGGACAAAAACATGAATGTAACTATGACAACACACAACAAAAGACTAGACATGGCATGGGGAAAAAAAGCACTTATCTTAATCGTGGCATGAGGGGTGAAAAACATAAAAAGGATTTAATTTTTGACAGGGCAGCCTGGGAACTAAATACTAAACTGGGAGTGATGGGTGAATGGGTGCAGTTGGGGACAATGAAAAACAGGTGACGTGAGTGAAAACTAATGATCTGGCATGGGAAGTGAGGGGAAAAACAATGGCAAAACTAAAACAAAACATGAACTCAGAAACCAAGACATAAACAACCTAAAACATGATAAAACATGAAACTAAAAACATGGGGTGACAGGATTTAATGAGAGTTTTTCCCAACTTCATGAGGATCCTGTTTTTATCCAGTGAGACCAACTCGATCTGATCAATGCATTTATATTTCTGTTTAACTGGATCATTTCTTCCTACTATATTGTTTTTTTTTCATCACAGCTTTAAGCAACAACCTCTGCTCCTTGTATCTTTGGATGGTCTGAGGGCTGAGTACATGCAGACGTGGAGCGATCTCATCCCAGTTCTGGACAAACTCAGTTAATGTCGTCCCACTTTTTACTGTCTTCTACTTTTACTGTTGACATCTTCAGGGCAAAAGAAACCCATCAATAACAACCCTTTTTTATTTTTAAATGTTTTTTAAAATGTTTTTAAAATGTAGAAAACAGAATAGAATCATTTTCACATCTCACAATCCGCTATTTAATTTAGTGTTGGACAGCAGCGTGATGATAGACCCCATAGGGTTAAACAGTATTTCCAGTCATTGCGCATGCGTATGTAGCCATGGCATTTGGTATTTATACAAACATATCCAACCCCCAAATGGAGGGTATTTACTCATACATTCTGACAAAGCTTTAATGCCTGTAATTGTTTCCAGGGTATGGCTTCAAAGAAAACATATTAAACGTATTTGTCTTCTTTTCACACTGCAGGAAACTGTGGAACATCAGCTCCGTACATGCAGGCAGCGTTTCCAAGCAAGACTTTTCCTAATCACTATACTATTGTAACGGTGAATGCACTCATTATGCTGCACATAAAGCCAAGTGTATATCTGCTCTCCTGGCAATTTGCACAATTTACTGTTCTGTACATCTTTTGAAATGATGTACTACACTGGATTAAATAGGAGCAGGTTTTCCGAATGTGTTTGGCCACCTCATTAAAATGGATCGAAAGGGAGAAAAATAGGAAAGGCAGTTCACATAGGGTGAATGGTCTGTTTTGTTATGGTTTGACTTCTTTGAGGATTCTCTTCTGTGTGTCAGACGATCCCTTTTTCCAAGAAATTTCTCTCAATGAAAAAACAAATGTTCAGAAGTGAGGCAAGGGAAAAGCAGTTGTAATGTTTACTCTCACCATGTGGCAGTGAAATTAAACACTTACTACTGACAGACACGGATTATAACTGAAAAATTACAGGCATATTTTGACAAATGAACCACTTCTTAAGAAGAATCAACCCACCCTAACATCAGTAAATAGGAACTCATCTCAAAAATGCTGATAACAGATACCTTTTGTAAAGTGGATGAGATTCTAAGATGTGTCATTTATTTCTCCCCTTCCTTTTTTTCTATTTTCAGGGTCTCTATCCAGAGTCAAACGGTTTGATTGACAACGTTATGTACGACCCAGTGTTGAACGCCACTTTCACCCTGTCAGGTCCAGAGAAAGACAACCCTGCCTGGTACCTTGGACAGCCTGTGAGTCCTGTTAGATTCACTGTCAGTGACACAAGCAGATACAGATCAAGTAAAAAGCTGAGTTTCTGAAAAATGTATTTTGGGTTATTGAGACATTTAGGAAAAATGTCATCTTGATGATAATTGAATAACTCTATACAAGTGTCCTGCAAGTGCTTCATTTTTTTTTAAGGAAACAAAACCATTCCAATTTCATTTCATGGAGGGGGGACTGTGTAATCTGTGCTGACCCACATTTCAGTGAATATCAGATCTCTTGTGGCTGCAGATTTGGCACACAGCAAGGTACCATGATCTGAAGTCTGGGACCTTCTTCTGGCCAGGATCAGAAGTCAAAATCAATGGAAGCTTCCCAAACATCTACCTGCCTTACAATGGGTAAGGATATCATTCCTGTTTTTCATTAAGAAAGAATGCAGGGGGAACTAGACTGAAATGTCACACTCTGCCAGAGAATATGGCATCCCAAGTTACTGACTGTATAGCTAAAACTGCCAGAGTGTACGCGATCCCGTTCCACTCTTTTTTTCCAATGAACCCTTGCTGAATGCATTTGAAGGTTAAGGAGTGACAGGAATAAAACTCTAAATAGGTCAATCTCGACACTGAGAGCAGCGCAGTGTAACTTGGTTAGTGTCATTTTGTCAGTGGAGTGTATCGATTTTTCTATTTTGATTTATTTTTTCTTATCCTTACCACAGCCCCCTTTCTCACTTTGCCATCCCTCTAATTAACAGTTTTGTGTTGGACACTTGGCACGCTTATAACCTGGCCAAACTTTACTTTTTGTTTACCTATATTCTGCAGTCCATTCTCAGGTGTAACATCTTAAATGCTTCTAATAATAAAAGCTGACATTTGTATATCTTGTGGACATTGTTATGTTTTACATGTGCTAATATAGCGTTCCTAGTTACTCATATTTATACCCCCCAACCGACCGATCAGTGACTGACCAGGACCGAATTCCCAGGCCATTTCTTAGCTGATTGGGTCTGAACAGGATCCAAACTGGTGCAACAAATTGGTGCTGCAGTTCTTTCAATTAAATAGTAATAGCTCAGTAAACAAAGTCAAACATGTTTTCATGACCTAACTTCCCTTTTGGATAGAGTATGGCTGCAAAAACCAACAAAGTATCATGGGATTTCATTTAACTGTTACAAAAAATATTTTTTGTGACTTATGGTCACTTTCTGATACTGTTGTGGGACTATACTCTGGCTGCATTTTATGAAACTGTTATGTTTCTAAATGAGAGGAGACCAGTTTTAAACTGTGAAAAAGTCCATATGAAGAAGTTGGAGTTGGTTGATAGACAACGATCAGCTTTGAGATCCAAGTTTGTTTCATGTCTGACCTAAAACTCTATCTTAACCTTTACTTTAACTTCAGCTATTTTCTGCCTTTAGACAATAAACATGGCCAGTATTAGCTGATCTGATTGAGTAGACACAACATACTCATTTGAAAAAGTCCTAAAGAGACTCCAGTTTGTTTTTTTGTTTCCAGCTGGCAACTAAGCTGTTAATTCCAGCATTATGTAACATGGCCAAAGTTTCAGTGGGGTTTATTAGGAAACATTGTGGCAATACGGAGTGTGGAGCAAGTAAGAGATTAAAGGAGAATTCCGGCATTTTTACAAACATATCCCATCTGTTGGAGACAATTTTCATGCCCGCTGCGCAAAGTTGTACGATTGCGCTGATTTCCATTAAAGCGGGCTCTATCGGGAAAGCTTTTAACCTTTCCTGAGGCTCTTAACGTGTATCAAAATACTTTTTACCGAATTGGCCGTGTTGTCAGCAGCAATACAATTCGACCCAGGGGCTAACCATACCATTAGCTAGCACAGACATTATACATTTTGAGATTTCAAAAACAGCATACTTACCTTTCTCAGCTTCCGTGTTCCACAGGCGTGCGCACAAATTAATCGATCGCCGAAGTCATACACTATAGTATTCCAAAGTACTGTCTTCCTCTGTGGTCAGTGCAATACAATGTCCACATCTGCACCACCATGTCTCCCCAATGCGTGACCTAGCAGCAGCTCCCGTTTCTGGATCATCGGTTTGAGCCATCCTCGCTGCATCTTGTCCCAACAACTCTTCATCAGTGTATTCTGGTTCAAAAAGATAACCCCGACCATCAAACTCGTCAAACTCTTCCAGTCCAACATCAGAATCTGACGAACTATCCATCTCGAAATTGCTTCCAATAAAATCCCGAGGAGGCTGCACGGTGGTGTGGTGGTTACCACCGTCGCCTCACAGCAAGAAGGTTCCAGGTTCAACACCCAGCTGGGGCCTTTCTGTGTGGAGTTTGCATGTTCTCCCCGTGTATGCGTGGGTTCTCTCCGGGTACTCCGGCTTCCTCCCACCGTCCAAAAAATCATGCATGTTAGGTTAATTGGCATCTCTAAATTGTCCGTAGGAGTGAGTGTGAGCGTGCATGGTCGTTTGTCTTGTTTGTCTCTGTGTGGCCCTGCGATGGACTGGCGGCCTGTCCAGGGTGTACCCTGCCTCTCGCCCATTGACTGCTGGGATAGGCTCCAGCCCCCCCGCGACCCGACCGACGGATTCAGCGGTATAGATAATGGATGGATGGATGGAAAATCCCGAGGGTTCTTATCTCCCGCAGCTGAATAATGGGCGATGGTGCGCTCCTTCAAGCAGTCATGTGACACGTCATGACATCACGGCGAATATGGGTGTTGAAACGAGTCAGTTGTTCGATAGGAAACAATAACAAACATGGCAATGTGTAGTTCGGTTCCCGAGGGTCGTTTTTGGTGGACAAAAAGACAATTTTGAAATACTATAGTGTATGATTTCGGCGAACGATTGATTTGTGCGCACGCCGGTGGAACACGGAAGCTGTAAGTGCGCTGTTTTTGAAATCTCAAAATGTATGTCTGTGCTAGCTAATGGTATGGTTAGCCCCTGGTTCGAATTGTATTGCTACTGACACCACGGCACATTCGGTGAAAAGTATTTTGATACACGTTAAGAGCTTCAGGAAAGGTTAAAAGCTTGCCCGATAGAGCCCGCTTTCATGGAAATCAGCGCAATCGGACAACTTTGCGCAGCGGGCATGAAAATTTCTCGCGTTTTTCCCTTTGGCAAACTTTCCTTGGTCTCCAACAGATGGGATATGTTTGTAAAAATGCCGGAATTCTCCTTTAAGGCTTCAGAGGACCTGAGGCCTAAGACCTAATTTCCAAATTCACTAACTCCTGATGGAAACATAAAATTATACTTTAAAAACATTTCATTTAAACATACAGCTCAATAACTTTCTATGTGGCTAAACATTTGTTTCCTCTTTTTTAAATTAAACACTATTCTTAATGGCAGGTGAATCTTTATTGGTATTCTAGTGAGGGTTCAAGTGTTTCTTGAATTCCTTTTAATAAATCTACAGTTGTCTTTCACTGTTTATGCCTTAAACTACACTGTCAAAAATGAATAAATTAATCAATAATCCAGTCCTGTGGGTGAGATCCTGCCTTGTTCAAGGACCTAAACAAAAATCCCGCATCAGCCCTCAGAGTGACTACAGACATGAAAGCCCCAGAGAGACTTTTATTAGCTCACCTAGTTAAGCAAGTGAAACCTTTAGGGACACACTGTGGATTTTTGGAGGACCAGGAGTAAGCCAATTCTATAAATTTTTCTGTTGAAATGGAGCAAGAAAAAATTTCATTGAGACCTACATACTAGCCTGAGAATTCCCATGCTGCTTTGCGCTCGATTTCATTCACACTGCAAAGGCATTCTGGAAACCACCGCACTTATTTTTGCCTGAGTTAGGGAACCAATCACAGAACAGGGGGGGGGGGCAGCAAGACGATGATGACGTCTATGTGCGACACCGAAGCTTGTAGAGTGTTAATCCAACATGGCAGCAGACACAACGTTACCGTTCGATGCAGCCTTAGAAAGTGTTTTAAGTAGCTTAGAACGCAAGTTTACTTTTAAAAAAGAGCAACATTTGGCGTTGAAAGATTTCATTGCCTTCTTCCTCGTCGAATTTCTGTCGCTCTACATACGTCATCTGGTATAAGTGATACAATTGGCTATGAATCGCGCGCAAAGCAGCATGAGAAGAACCAGACGCCATTTCATAGACATTCGTAGCGCCCAATAAACGGCTCTAGGCATTCGTAAACCACGCCTCAAATACGAGAAAATGCACACCTAGTTCCCAGACCACCATCTCATCGAGATGTGGACTCGTCAGCCAGGCTACCTACGTACATTTTTTTGTACAAAATAGGGTTTTTTGTTTAGTTTGTTCTATATAATGGAGGATATGTCAAAAAATTATCTTTTGGGTTCAATAGCCTTAAAATTTGGATGCATCTCTTTCATTCAACTCTGACTCATTTCTTAGGCAAGAACAACAATGCAGCTCTTCGTGTTTGTCATAGGTTTCAGTGTGGTTGCTCTAACATTACCTTCTGATTTTCCGTTCCAAATGATATTCCTTACCCAAACAGTTTCTGAATCATGCTTCATGTGCTCAATTGCACAGTCTGGATTGAAATGTGTCACTTGGGTTTTTATGCTTTTTTGAGACTTTTTACTTAACCAATCCCTTTCTTTTGCCAGTAAAGTGCCATTTGAAGAAAGGGTATTTACTGTGCTGAAGTGGTTGCAACTGCCAGACGATGAAAGGTTGGTTTCTCCCTTCCAGGACATCAAATTAGAATTGTTGTTTAATCAAAATATTACTAATAATAATACAAATTACCTTTCTCTCAGGCCAGATTTTTACACATTGTATCTGGAGGAACCTGATAAATCTGGACACAGCTTTGGTCCGGTTAGCGGAGGGGTAAGGTCACCCTATTCAACTATAGAATGATAAAGAAACAAAAGAATCAGTTCATCTTTACTCTTTTTACTGTCTTTCAAGCCCGTTTTCTGATTGTAATCATTGTTTGATATTCACCTGGACTTCACCTTAATTCACCAAGTCAAGCATACAGTAATTCCTATTGCCACCTTAATGCCATCCATTATCACTAATGATAAAAAATTTTAAATGAAAAAAGTCCATTTATAGCCACTGCAAACTTTCATAAATCCTAATGAGACTACTGATAATACAATTAAAATTATTAGCACATTAACACTTTTGAAAAGTCCTAAGTGGTCTTTTGAGAGTTTGCCTTCATATAAAGTTAAAAATCCATGTACACAAATTTGTTGGATAACATTGACTGTTTTGGGTCCTTTTGCAACCAAATGATCAAACCTATTGTGATCAATATGGCCTTCTATAAAAATCTATAACTTTTGTGTACAGGCCATACACAAAAGTTGTAGATTTTAGCCATCAACAACAACAGTTAAAATGTAGAGAGCTCTTAAAAATTGCAATTCATAGTTCTAATCACACGGACAAGGCAGTCATTATTTTTAGTCATGTCTTGTCTGCCTCTGATGTTCCACTGTAAAAGGTTTTGTAATAGCCACGGATTGTGTACCATAACAGTATTGGAGTCACACACAATCAAACTTTAATAACTGCTAAAGTTAGTTACATAAATTTGAAAATAGGTTGTATCTGATATCAAAAGCCACATATCGAAATCTAAAGGAACCAATGTACTTCAAATGTTTGTATTTGTCTAGTTGTCTTTTTTAAGTTGCTCTCGGGATTTGTCTTTTTAGTATTACTTTGGTCAGTTTGTCTTGCATCCCCGTGTGTTTCTTTTTCCACCATGTCACGCGTAACATCCTCAGTTTTTCCGTTTGATCAAAAGAACAACTTCCACATGCGTCAGCAACATAATCAACCACAGCAGTAGACACATCCTCATTATTTCTCCCACAGTTTATTCAGCATACAGCATATACTTTGATCAACATTCAGAAAGTCTTTGTCAGAGCCTTATCATTACCAACATCTGGAAATTATCTGGATGCAGTTTAAAACTTGTTTTACTCCTTAAGAATTGATCTGAGGGGTTTCTTCCTCCAAATAATGTATTTACAGTAAGTTAATCGTGTGATCTTAATGTAGTCCAACAGAATTTAGAAATAGAAATACTTTAGGCTTTAGAAAATAACACTATTTTGAAGTTGAATTTGATATTACTTTGCATCATGTTTCTGATAGCTTTTTAAGTAAAGATATTTCACCAGCAGCTGAGTTCATCTCACTTGTTTCCTGCAGATTATTTCATCAATCCAGGGTGTGGATAAGATCATGGGTCAGCTCATGAATGGCCTCAAGCAGCTTGGCCTACACCGCTGTCTCAACATCATTGTTTTGGCTGATCATGGTAATTCAAAATATACATAAAAATGGCTTAATTTTTTTTAATCAAATAAAACTAATGTGCCATTATATGAAAAGTCATAATAGATGGATGAACATCTGTGTTTTTTCAGGCTTGTATATGTTGTATGATGTCAATATTTTGAGACGACATCAAACTTTTCAGAAAATTAAATAGGTGTATCTATACCTTAAAAATTGTTCCTGATTACGTTAGTCAAATATCCTTATTAGTGGTTCGTATTCATTTTGGTTGTCAAAGTCAAATTATTTTTTTATAATTAATTCTTTTTATTTATATAGCACATTTCATGTACAAAAAAATTCAATGTGCTTCATATAAAATAAAAGCATTGCAGCAGGGAGTGGAAGAAGCATTACAAATACAAAGAAGAATATAAATATATAATAATAATAATATAAAAGAATATAAAGAGAAACAAATAAAATAATTAAAATTAAAGTAAAATGATTAAAAACAAGCAACAGTCTAGATAAGTCAATAGACAAATGATAACACAAGCATAGACACATGAGAAAAGAAATGTTTTAACCTGGATTTAAAAATGTCTACATTTGGTGAAAGTTTAATCTCCACTGGCAGTTTGTTCCACTTGTTAGCAGCATAACAGCTAAATGCTGCTTCTCCATGTTTAGTCTGGACTCTGGACTGGACCAGCTGACCTGAGTCCTTGGATCTAAGAGCTCTGCTGGGTTTATATTCTCTGAACATATCACAGATGTATTTTGGGCCTAAACCATTCTGGGATTTGTAAATCATCAGCAGGCTTTTAAAATCTATTCTGTGACTGACTGGAAGCCAGTGTAAAGATTTTAAAATTGGTGTGACGTGTTCAGATGTCTTAGTCCGGGTTAAAGCTCCAGCAGCAGCGTTCTGGATGAGCTGCAGATGTTTAATGCTCTTTTTGGGAAGTCCAGTTAAAAGAGCATTACAGTAATGGAGTCTACTGCAGATGAATGCATGGATGAGTTTCTCCTGGTCTTTTTGGGAGAGAAAACCTTTAATTATGTTGATGTTTCTGAGATGGTAAAAAACTGCCTTGGTGACAGCTTTGATGTGGCTGCTGAAAGTCAGATCTGAGTCTATCAACACTTCAAGGTTACGAACTTGGTCAGTGATTGTAAGGTCCCGAGTCTCAAGATATTTACCAATGCTTACCCTCTTCTCTTTGCTACCAAACAGAATGATCTCAGTTTTGTCTTCATTTAATTGTAGAAAATTCTTTCTCATCCAGGTGTTTACTTCCTCCAGACACTGACACAGTACGTCTGCTGGGCTGCAGTCGTCCGGTGACAGAGACACATAAAGTTGTGTATCGTCTGCATAACTGTGATAATTGATGTTAAAGTTCTGTAATATCTGACCCAAAGGGAGCGTATACAAGTTTAACAGAAGAGGTACAAAAATTGACCCCTGGGGGACTCCACAAGTCATGGCCACTCGCTCAAATTCATAGCTGCCAATTCTAACAAAATAACTCCGGCCTTCTAAGTAGGACCTGAACCAGTTAAAGGATAAGACCAGTTTTTTGACATTGGGCCCTTGATTTCACATTATAACATGATGTTCTACTCACCCCTGCTTGTTGTTGGTCATTTGGAGCTGTTCCGAAGATATTCGCGAGGCGTCTGGCTGCTCTCTTGAGATATTCGGCCATGAAACGGTTTCCTATGGGCAAGCTTATACAGACACAAACTATGCTGTTTATAATTTATTAATTACTGTACACTAGCACTGATAATGTGGAGGTGCGTCGCTTACTTAAAAAAATCCGGGTTACTAATTTTAAATTTTAGCCGAATGAATAAATAGGCAGCAGGTCTGTGGGCTGTCTGTGGCAGTAGCACGACGAGGATGTCAGTAACACCCACTTTACGACAAAAAAATCAAAATTACAGTAACCCGGATTTTTTTAAGTAAGCGACGCACCTCCACGTTATCAGTGCTAGTGTACAGTAATTAATAAATTATAAACAGCATAGTTTGTGCCTGTATAAGCTTGCTCATAGGAAACCGTTTCATGGCCGAATATCTCAAGAGAGCAGCCAGACACCCCGCGAATATCGTCGGAACAGCTCCAAATGACCAACAACAAGCAGGGGTGAGTAGAACATCATGGTATAATGTGAAATCAAGGGCCCATTGTAAAAAAAACAGTCTTATCCTTTAAGCACCGCTCCAGAAAGTCCAACCCAGTTTTCTAGCCTGTGCAACAGGATTCTGTGATCTACAGTATCAAACGCAGCGCTGAGGTCCAACAGAACCAGGACTGAAACATTACCAGAATCAGTATTCAACCTGATGTCGTGTTTTGTGTGTGAGTTTTATACATACAAGAGAGATACGATTTTTCTTTTCATAATATATTGCACAGTAAACAAAAACTGACAGGCATCTGCAACAACTCAAAGTACAAACACAGAAACTATAAGAACAATTAAGGTAAATGGTGCACTTTCCCCCAAAAAAACTAAATTTCGCACTGATTTGAAACCCTCTAAATTCCTGTAAAATGCCTACCAGAATCCCACAACATCATGAAAAAAGATGAGAGCAGACAGGCCAGAGTATGTTTGTATACCGTAACAAGAAAAAATTAAAGCGGAAATGTTTAGATGTTGCTAATCAACTTCACTTGGTATTATGAAATGAGTCAATCTGCTCCAGCTGCACAAAAACCTCAGCCACCGCAGAACCACAGTGCTCAAGTTAAAATCAGTTGGTCTTAACCAACTTCAGAGCATTTGTTTACTAAGAAATATAATATTTACTGACTTGCGTATATCAAGAAATAAAAAAACAAAGATAAATACTGAATGAAAGCATTGTGAAAAGGTGATTAATTGGAATTAATTCCTCTTCTAAAGAAAATTCTCAAGAAAACCCATGAAACTTGATATTCATCATGTAATTAGACTGTTTCTGGGAAAAAAAAAATCTTAACTGGAATAGTGACATAAATTATAATTGCAGTTGATGGAAAAAAACATGCAAAACCACTTCCTTTTTCCACTTACTTCAAAACTATGTCAGAAGTACGTGTAAAACAATGCAAGAGACTAATACAAAATAAAAGCTGAATGGTGTTACAGGTATGGAGGAAATAAGCTGCGACAGGAAGGAGGCAATGCAGGAAATGGTGGGAGATACCAGCGATTACGTGGTATCTGAGGGGCCATTTGGACGCATCAGAGCAAAGAATGAAAACACAGTCTGTGAGTAAATCTACAAAGAACAAAAACTCTTAATGCACATCATTAACAGCACTGACGAATCCAGGAGACCCCCACTGGAAATTCTGAAGCACTAGGTGTCACAGGTGACGAGGAAAAGGAGAAGATTAAAGATGCCAGGAAGGAAGACAAGGACCGGTGATGTTGAAAACTAAAGCTTTAATGAAAATAAACCAAAACTGCCAAGCAGTGAAAGAAACTACAACGAATCTGAATCTCAACAGAACAAGAAAGAACCATGTGAGGGACGGGGACAGGAACATCATTCATACATACATACATACATACATACATACATAGAAACAACTGAAATGCATTGATCTGGCAAGGAAGAAATTAAAAACAGGATCATATATACCATGTGGAGTGGAAGAGTGGAAGTGGAACCAACAGAAATTAACTGTGACTGTAATTACCAAAATAAAGCAGGAAGCAGCAAACTCGTAAACATGCACACTGGATATAACATCGATGAACATGAATGCTAAATTGATACAAAGAACCCAAGTTGATCCAACCGAAACTAGGACATAGAAAAAATAATACATAAAAATCCAAAAGATCATGACATGAGGACACAGTAGCCCCTTTCACACTAGGTGCGTTTATATGGACACGTTTAATCTGATTAAATGCACGTTTAAACCGGTAAAGAGATTAAATATGCGTCATGTAAACAGTCAAATAATCTCTTTAAATATAAACGGGTTAAATATTTAAACCGATTACAATAGGTGGTTTGGACCGTTCATATAATCCTATTGAAGGAGGAAACTCCCCATATATACAGGCGCACCTGGATAAACCGATTATTAGAACACGTTTCATGGCACTGCGCAAGTGTAAGGGCGCGCGAGATAAAGTTAATAAAGACTGTGTAGTTCTAGTAAAACGGCAGATAACGGAAGATATCGAAGTTAAAATGACGGCGACGGTGAAGAAGAACAAAAATTGGTCGGGGGAGGAAACGGTGTTTTTATTTAAAACGTTGCAAGAGCAAAATATCATGTCAAAACTGGACGGGAGGAAGATGAGGAACTCGGAAATCTTTAATGATGTCCACACAGCCTTGAAAGAGGCAGGGTTTGACCGGTCCGTTGACCAGATTAAGTCAAGATGGAAAGCCCTGAAGGCCGCCTACTCCAATGCCAAAAGGCAAAATGGTAAAAGCGGATCAAGCCCGGCCAATTTCGTGTACCAGACGGAAATGCACGACATACTGGGAGGCAGACCCCTTTCGGACGTCAGCCATGGTGTCGATGTCGGATTTGAGCAGGAGATAAATGTTACTAGTAAGTAGCCAAAGATCTTTTTTCTATGTGTGTAGCACCAGTATGTAGGCTATAACAGCCTGTCTGACCAAGAGTGGAAGTTAGCCTGTGTCACCACAACCCGCTACATGTTTTAAGTTGTCCATACAACTAATAAAATCAAACCCATTAAATCCAACTGTCCTACCTGAAATCGGTGTCTCGGTCACAGGAAAGCTCACAATTATGACAAACTAATCCACTTGGTTTACGAAGATGAAGCAACTGCAGACGTGCTAGCATCCTCATCAACTGAACAGTTGTGCACAATCCTCTCAGTTGATCCGTTTCTTCGGCAGATGTCATTTTTAACGCGTATTATGTTTTGTAAAGAAGAGGCGTTGTGTAACATAATTTAAAATCAAACAGGGCATTAACATTAATGGCAGGCAGGCAGGCAGAGTCATACGTGGCTGGCAGCATCAGCATCACATTCTTCTTCCTTCATAGGTTCCCGTACTCCAGGGAGTTAGAAAAACAAACCGACAGCCTCACGCGACCAAATAGACATCTTTGCGTGCGAGTTCTAGTCGGGATTTTAAATGTTATTTTATTTTTTTAAAGAAAAAAAACAGCACCTCATATTTTCATGTAACACAAAGCAAAGAAACAGCTCAGACATACTGCAACATTTGTTAAAACATCGTCCTATCGGATTAAATTGCTGTAACGTAAACTCGGAAGAAATTTAATCTCTTTATTTGTGGCTCATGTATACAGTTCGGTCGAATTCTAATAAAGCGATTACATGTAATCTCTTTAAACGAAACGTGTCCATATAAACGCACCTACTGAGGAATAACCCGCGTTTAATTCGCGAATTTAGCGTGTCCGCTGTTGCGTTCACACTGACGACCCGGGCTGGCGTGTCAACTCGACTCGCCTTTCGACCCGCGTCGGACCCTAGTCTTTTTGCCGAGCCGAGTTTGATGTGAACGCAATCGACGCGGGTCGGACGTGGGCGTGGCGTGACGTGAGGAGTTTAAAAGACAGAATGGACAGCTGATTCAGAACAACAGTGACAGGTGAGGACAAGTTTCCCTCTGTTTTAGCCTACATCAAGTTCGAGACATTTTTTAATATGGCCAACTGGGGAGACAAGGAGGTCCGCGAGCTCCTCAGCCTCCGAGCAGAGGACGTTATTTACCGCCACATGTCGGGGACGGTGAAAGATGGACCTCGGCTGGAAGGGCTGGCGAGAGAGATGGGAGAGCGCGGTTTCCCACGCAGCAAGACACAGGTGACCAACAAACTAAAGGCCATGAGGAAAAAGTTCCATGCGGTTAATGACCACAACGGCAGGAGTGGCAGAGGGCGATTGGACTGGCCATATTTTGACATGTGCCACGCCATCTGGGGAGGAAGCCACGCTGTATTTAACCCTACCTCCGACACATTACTTGTGCCTACGTCATTGTACACGCCCAGCATTTTATGTGTTCCGTGTGACGCTCTGCCATTAGGCAACGCCCCCTGAACTCGGCTTCAGGCGACACGGGTCACCTAAAGCCGGAGTTATAGTTAACGCGTCTGTCACGGCGGTGGCAGACCGTGACGTCAAAATGACGTTTCAGGCATGGCGCTTGCCTTGAAAAGACGGCGCACCAGTCGATTTTTGTAACTTGGCGGCGCCAACAACAACAGACCGGATGGACCGATGTGACACCAGGATCAGTCAGGATGTGCGTTTTTACAGCACCTGTACGAAACTGCAGTGAAACAGCACAGGGACCACGTAAACTCCCAAAACTCATGGACAGAGATTGGCAGAACTTTGGGGAAAGAGGGAGAGTTGTGGAAGAATGTGTGGAAGAAGCTACGGGACAGATACGTGCAGGCAAAGAAGAGGGCAGAGACTCTGTTGGTGCCGGGGCTTCAGACCTTCACCTCTTTTAACTGAATTAAAAAATTAAAATGATCCGAATACTGCAGCAGTATCATTAATTACAGTATTCTTGCTCTTGACAGTGGCATTGTTTTCTTCTCCACTTTCGTGGTTGTAGAGTAGCGGTAACCTTAACGTAGCAGCGCCACCTCAGTGACGGAGAAAATTGCAACTACTGGCGCATCGACTTGCGCCACTATATATTGCGGGCACGAAATCGTGACGTCATCAACACCGCTCGCGCTAGCAGACGCGGCAACCATGCTAGAGCCTTAATACACCAAGCGTTCATATCGCTCGACGCAGGTCGAAGTGGCAAGTTGGACCCGCTAAAGTAGCGGGTCTCAGTGTGAAAGGGGCTATTGTTTTAACATCAAGAATCATGTTGTGTCTTGCCATGAGGAAAAACAGAAACTGCATGTGCTGAGAAAATTGGACACCGTGTTCCTTCGCCCGGACGCGGGTCACCGGGGCCTCCCCCTGGAGCCAGGCCCAGGGGTGGGGCCCGCCGGCGAGCGCCTGGTGGCCGGGTCTGTGTCCGTGGGGCTCGGTCGGGCACAGCCCGAAGAAACGACACAGGTCCCCCTTCCGACAGGCTCACCACCCGTGGGAGGGGCCATGGGGGTCGGGTGAGCTTGGACAGCAGCCGAAGGCGGGGACCTTGGCTGTCTGATCCTGGGCTACTGAAGCTGGCTCTTGGGACGTGGAACGTCACCTCTCTGCTGGGGAAGGAGCCTGAGCTGGTGCGCGAGGCTGAGCGGTTCCGGCTAGATATAGTCCGACTCACCTCGACGCACGGCTTGGGCTCCGGAACCTCCTCGAGAGGGGTTGGACTCTCTTCCACTCTGGAGTTGCCCGCGGTGAGAGGCGTAAAGCAGGTGTAGGCATACTTATTGCCCCCCAGGCTGTGCGCCTGTACATTGGGGTTCACCCCGGTAGATGAGAGGGTAGCCTCCCTCCGCCTTAGGGTGGGGGGACGGGTCCTGAGTGTTGTTTGTGCTTATGCACCGAACGGCAGTTCAGAGTACCCACCCTTTTTGGAGTCCCTGGAGGAGGCACTGGAGAGTGCTCCTCCGGGAGACTCCCTCGTCCTGCTGGGGGACTTCAATGCTCACGTGGGCAATGACAGTGAGACCTGGAGGGGCGTGATTGGGAGGAACGGCCCCCCCGATCTGAATCAGAGTGGTGCTTTGTTGTTGGACTTCTGTGCTCGTCACGGACTGTCCATAACGAACACCATGTTCAGGCATAAGGGTGTCCATATGTGCACTTGGCACCAGGACACCCTAGGCCGCAGCTCGATGATCGACTTTGTAGTCGTATCGTCAGACTTGCGGCCGTATGTCCTGGACACTCGGGTGAAGAGAGGGGCGGAGCTGTCAACTGATCACCACCTGGTGGTGAGTTGGCTCCGCTGGTGGGGGAGGAAGCCGGTCAGACCTGGCAGTCCCAAACGTATTGTGAGGGTCTGTTGGGAACGGCTGACGGAATCCCCTGTAAGGAGGAGTTTCAACTCCCACCTCCGGCAGAGCTTCAACCATGTCCCGGGGGAGGTGGGGGACATTGAGCCCGAATGGGCCATGTTCCGTGCCTCCATTGTTGAGGCGGCCGACCGGAGCTGTGGCCGTAAGGTGGTCGGTGCCTGTCGTGGCGGCAATCCCCGAACCCGCTGGTGGACCCCAGTGGTGAGGGAAGCCGTCAAGCTGAAGGAGTCCTATCGGGCCTTTTTGGCCAGTGGGACTCTGGAAGCAGCTGATGGGTACCGACAGGCCAAGCGGAACGCAGCCTCGGCGGTTGCTGAGGCAAAAACTCGGGCTTGGGAGGAGTTTGGGGAGGCCATGGAGAACGACTTCCGGACGGCCTCGAGGAGATTCTGGTCCACCATCCGGCGGCTCAGGGGGGGGAAGCGGTGCACCGTCAACACCGTGTATGGTGAGGGCGGGGCTCTGCTGACTTCAACTAGGGACGTCGTGAGTCGGTGGGGGGAATACTTCGAGGGCCTCCTCAATCCTACCGACACGCCTTCCGATGAGGAAGCAGAGTTGGGGAGCTCGGACTTGGGGCCTCCCATTTCTGGGGCTGAGGTTGCCGAGGTGGTCAAAAAACTCCTCGGTGGCAAGGCCCCGGGGGCGGATGAGGTCCGTCCTGAGTACCTCAAGGCTCTGGATGTTGTGGGGCTGTCTTGGTTGACACGCCTCTGCAGCATCGCGTGGACATCGGGGGCAGTGCCTCTGGACTGGCAGATCGGGGAGGTGGTCCCCCTCTTTAAAAAGGGGGACCGGAGGGTGTGTTCCAACTATAGGGGGATCACACTCCTCAGCCGGTGTCAGAGTTTGGTCTGCATTGCCGGCAGTAAGTCGGACATGTTTCCTGTGAGGGTTGGACTCCGTCAGGGCTGCCCTTTGTCACCGATTCTGTTCATAATTTTTATGGACAGAATTTCTAGGCGCAGCCAGGGCGTTGATGGGGTCTGGTTTGGCGACCTCAGAATCGGGTCTCTGCTTTTTGCGGACGATTTGGTTCTGTTGGCGTCGTCAGGCCGTGACCTTCAGCTCTCACTGGAGCGGTTCGCAGCCGAGTGTGAAGCGGCTGGGATGACCATCAGCACCTCCAAATCTGAGACCATGGTCTTCGGCCGGAAAAGGGTGGAATGCTCTCTCCGGGTCGGGAATGAGATCCTTCCCCAAGTGGAGGAGTTCAAGTATCTCGGGGTCTTGTTCACGAGTGAGGGACGAATGGAACAGGAGATTGACAGGCGGATTGGTGCAGCGTCTGCAGTGATGCGGGCTCTGCACCGGCCCGTCGTGGTGAAGAAGGAGCTGAGCCAGAAGGCGAAGCTCTCGATTTACCGGTCAATCTATGTTCCTACCCTCACCTATGGTCACGAGCTGTGGGTAGTGACCGAAAGAACGAGATCGCGAATACAAGCGGCCGAAATGAGTTTCCTCCGCAGGGTGTCTGGGCTCTCCCTTAGGGTGAGAAGCTCGGTCATCCGGGAGGGGCTCGGAGTAGAACCGCTGCTCCTCCGCATCGAGAGGAGTCAGATGAGGTGGCTCGGGCATCTGGTGAGAATGCCTCCTGGACGCCTCCCCGGTGAGGTGTTCCGGGCCCGTCCCACTGGGAGGAGGCCCCGGGGAAGACCCAGGACACGTTGGAGAGACTATGTCTCTCGGCTGGCCTGGGAACGCCTCGGGGTCCCCCCAGAAGAGCTGGAGGAAGTGGCCGGGGACAGGGACGTCTGGGTCTCTTTGCTCAAGCTGCTGCCCCCGCGACCCGATCCCCGGACCAGCGGAAGATAATGGATGGATGGATGCATGTGCTTGTTTCAAGTGCAACTAGTGGTGATAACATCAGCTGGTTACAGTTTTGTCTATCTTTTTTTTCAACCTCAACATGTTCAGCCCTACAGCAGAACATTAAACACAACAAATAAAAATATGTTCCTTAAAATAACTTTTCATCAATTATAAATGGGAAGTTTATTCTGAACCTTGTACATATTGTACAGAACATAAGATAATATAATCATGCAGATTTTACAAATCAACAGTAAAAAACTATATTTCAGAATACTTGTAAGATGCAATTATTTTATACACACATATATATATATATGTCATTTAACAGCATTCTTGAGAAATAGGCCCCACCAACACTTGGGAACCATGAGTGTAGTAAGTTGCTGGACTGATAATAACTGGTCCTATCTGGGAAGCTTATGACTGAAAAGGAGAAATAACATGCTTGATAAGCTTGATTCTTTGGAAACTCACCTACCCTCTGTTGGTTTCAAGTCTTGAAGTAATTGAGCAATCGTGTGACATAATGTTTCATCAATTAAATGATGATACTGAGCTTCACCCAAAATAATAATAAAGTAGTAGTTTTCAACTAAATTTTCAACTTCAATTCATGTTTATGTAAGTTATCGGGTCTGTTAAAAAAATCTTTAAAAAATAGACTATTCATTAGCTTTGGCTCACAGATGTAACACCACTGTCATAAAAAACAATCTCTGCCTGAGCCCTCTCTGGCTGAGCACAGCCATACACATTAGTTTATTGTCATATTGAAGAGACAACAAAGACACAATGACAAAGTGCATTGTGGGGCTGGAAACCAAAGTCCTGAACTTGTGCCCCCAGTACAGTTTCAGCCCCAGGAATGTGCATCACAAAGGTCAGTGTACTTCAAAACGAATCAGAAGCACAATGTTTTTAGGTTCACAAACTTCTCTAGTGTTGCTTTAACAAGATGGTCATGATTTGATAGAGTTTGGGCTTTGAAGTTTTATTAACAGAAATATTTTCCTTCTCAATAGTGGACTCATCTGGACTCGTTGCTAACATGACAGTAAGTATGAATGTATTTACAATACCTATATGTTCAGTTTTTTTGCCATAAAAGAGTTGATCTCAGATTATCACCACTATTTGACAAAGTGGGTCATTGTCGCTTAAACTACATTTCTAAAAGTTACATTAAACCCAAAGATATTTTATGCTTTTTGGTTTTTGTAAAAATGTTACAATGTTTTGCCAGTTCTTAGAAGAAGAATAGAATAAAATATAAAAATACTTTATTCATCCCCCAATGGGAGAAACTCAAAAAGTTCATATAAGATTGCATAGCTACTGGCTATAAAAGAAGCATGAATGCTTAAAATTAAATCAGTGTCTGTGTTTTTGGTAATTCAAGTGTAAGAAGCCAGACCAAAAGATCAAACCATACCTGAAGGCCAACCTGCCGAAGCGCCTCCACTATGCCAACAGTCGCCGCATCGAAGATGTCAATATTCTGGTTGAACCTAAATGGCTGTTTGAGAGGTATTTATCATGCTTCTACTATGTTACTGCCTTGCAGGTTTTTGTTTTTTTTTTAGATATTTTTCAAAAATATATTGTTTTCCATGCTGGAAAACCCACAAAAAAAAGCAATAAACTCATTAAAAGGGAATAAATAAGTTTACGGTTTTTATATTTAGGGGGTCCAATTCAATATTATAAATACACCAGACATGTTCGCAGCACAAAATGGGTGAAAATTGGTGCATCCAGTCAATTCAATTCATTTTTATTTATATAGCGCCAAATACAACAAATGTCATCTCAAGGCACTTAGATAGTAAGTCCAATTCAAGCCAATTGGAATTCAATTAATTAATAATAATCATAATTCATAATATAATCCAATTCGTTCATATAGAGCCAATTCAAAAACAATTTCCTAGCTAAGAAAACCAACAGATTGCACTGAAAACTTTTTGTTTTTCGGTCCAATCTCCCGGCCTGAGCGTGCCTGAGGCGACTGTGGAGAGAAACGACTCCCTTTTAACAGGAAGAAACCTCTGGCAGAACCAGACTCGGGAAGGGTGGCCATCCGCCTCGACCAGCTGGGGTTTGAGAAGACAGAAAGGGGGGGAGGGGGGGAGGGCCGCGGCGGCACTGTAACACCATTCAAAGGATATCTGTTGGAACAGGGAAACACGAGTTAATGACCACAATAATATCACATATACATAAAGTGAGGAAAGGTGTGAAAGATGAGGCCCCCCAGCAGTCTAGGCCTATAGCAGCTTAACTATGGGATGTTTCAGGATTACCTGAGCCATCCCTATTCAAGGTAAACCCAAGAAACTTGTGCTAACGAAAAAATAAATAATAAAATAAAGGACCAGACTCAGTGAGTAATTCCCTATACTCCCTATATAGATATGCTCCTCACGCCACAACAACCATCTTTTTACAGCCACAAGCTACCTCAGCCTCTCACCAACTGCACACCAGTCACAGCGGGGTGGGGATGCAAACCCTGGTTCGGGTAGGGGGAGAAATAAAAGAGGTAAGATAAGCGGGAATGGGATTCAAACCCTGGTTCGGGTAGGGGGTAATGAAAGTATAGAGGGTGCCAGAGGTGGAGGCAGAACAAGACACACTAGCAGATACACTATCAGATTCAACAGACCTAACTATAAGCTTTATAAAAAAGGAAAGTTTTAAGCCTGGTCTTAAAAGTGGAAAGGGTGTCTGCTTCCCGGACATTTACTGGCAGCTTATTCCACAAGAGAGGGGCCTGATAACTGAAGGCTCTGCCTCCCATTCTACTTTTAGAAACTCTGGGAACTTCAAGTAAACCTGCAGTTTGGGAACGAAGTGCTCTGTTAGGAAAATATCTTACAATGAGATCTTTAAGATATGATGGAGCTCGGTCATTAAGAGCTTTATATGTAAGGAGAAGAATCTTAAATTCTATTCTGAATTTAACAGGGAGCCAATGAAGAGAAGCTAAAACTGGAGAAATATGATCTCTCCTGTTAGTTCTCATCAAAACTCTGGCTGCAGCATTTTGGATCAACTGAAGGCTTTTCAGAGAATATGTGGGACAGCCCAATAATAAAGAATTACAGTAGTCCAATCTTGAAGTAACAAATGCATGAATTAGTTTTTCTGCATCACTCTGAGACAAGATGTTCCTGATTTTAACAATATTACGAAGGTGAAAGAAGGCAGTCCTAGAAACCTGTTTTATATGCGAGTCAAATGATAAGTTCTGGTCAAAAATAACTCCAAGGTTCCTCACTGTAGAACTAGAAGCCAAGGAAATACCATCTAGAGTAACTATATAGCTAGACAATTTCTCCCTGAAACGCTCAGGTCCAAAGATAACGACTTCAGTTTTGTCTGAATTTAGAAGCAGACAGTTCTGAGTCATCCAGGTCTTTATGTCTTTAAGACATGCTTGTAGTCTGACCAACCTATTGGGTTCATCTGGTTTTATAGATAAGTACAGCTGAGTATCATCAGCATAGCAATGGAAATTTATGCCATGCTGTCTAATAATGTTACCTAATGGAAGCATGTATAAAGTGAAAAGAATCGGTCCAAGCACAGAACCCTGGGGAACTCCATGACTTAGTCTGGTGTGTGAGGAAGATTCTTCATTTACAAGAACAAACTGAAATCTATCAGATAAATATGACTTAAACCAGCCTAATGCAGTTCCTTTAATCCCAATAACATGTTCAAGTCTGTGTAATAAGATACTGTGATCGACCGTATCAAATGCAGCACTGAGATCCAACAGGACAAGCACAGACACAAGTCCGCTATCAGAGGCTAAGAGGAGATCATTGGTAACTTTCAGCAGTGCAGTTTCTGTGCTATGATGCACTCTGAATCCTGACTGAAACTCTTCAAACAGATTATTTCTGTGTAAGTGATCACAAAGCTGAGCTGCAACTATTTTTTCAAGAACTTTAGACATAAAAGGGAGATTGGATATAGGTCTATAATGAGCCAACACTTCTGAATCAAGAGTAGGTTTTTTAAGTAAAGGTTTAATTACAGCAACCTTAAAAGTCTGAGGTACATATCCTGTCAACAAAGACAGATTGATCAAATCCAATATGGAAGTGTCAATTAATGGGAAAACCTCCTTGAACAGTCTGGTTGGGATTGGGTCTAAAACACAAGTTGATGGTTTAGAAGAGACTATTGCTGTTGTTAGCTCAGAGAGATCAACTGGACAGAAGCCGTCTAAATACAAATCAGGTTCTAAAGATACTTCTAAAGCTGCTGTACTTGATGATACATCACTGATAATAGTGGGAAGGACTCCATCAATCTTCTCTCTGATAGAAACAATTTTATTAATAAAGAAGCTCATGAAATCATCACTGCTGAGAGTTAAAGGAATACCTGGCTCAGCAGAGCTCGGACTCTTAGTCAGACTGGCTACAGTGCTGAAAAGAAACCTGGGATTGTTCTTATTCTCTTCTATCAATGATGAATAATAAGCAGTTCTAGCTTTACGAAGGGCTTTCTTATCCGTTATTAAACTATCTTTCCAGACTAACTGAGACTCTTCTAAATTAGAGGAACGCCACTGTCTCTCCAGCTTTCTTGCAGTCTGCTTTAAAGCACGCAGCTGTGAATTATACCAAGGAGCCAACCTCTTCTGACTGATTACCTTCCTTTTCAGAGGGGCAACATTGTCCAGTGCTGTACGCATTGAAACTATAGTGCTGTCAACAAGAGAGTCAAGTGCTGCTGGAGTAAAGTTTAGGTAGTCGTCCTCTGTCATATCTGCACATGGCAGTGAAGAAAAGGATGATGGAATTAATTCTTTAAATCTGGTTACAGCCTCCTCTGATAGACACCTTCTATACGTAAATTTCTTCTCAGAAACTGTATAGTCAAGTAATGTAAACTCAAAGGTTATCAGAAAATGGTCAGATAAGACAGGGTTCTGAGGGAACACTGTTAACTGTTCACTCTCAATGCCATAAGTCAGCACAAGATCAAGGGTGTGATTAAGGCAGTGAGTCGGTCTGTGAACACTCTGAGAAAATCCAATAGAGTCCAATATAGAATTAAAGTTCATATTCAGGCTGTCATTTTCAACATCTACATGAATATTAAAGTCACCCACTACAATGACTTTATCTGTACTCAGCACTAACTGGGATAAAAACTCTGAGAATTCAGACAGAAACTCAGAATAAGGGCCAGGTGGACGATACACAACAACAAACACAAGAGGTTTCTGGGATTTCCACTTTGCGTGGGAAAAACTGAGAATCAGAGATTCAAAAGAGCTCAAACTAATCTTGGGTCTGGGACTGATGAGTAACCCTGATCTGAAAATAGCTGCCACTCCTCCTCCTCTGCCTGTGCTTCGAGGAACGTGAACATTTAAACAGTCAGAGGGAGTTGCTTCATTAATGCTAACATGATCCTCCTGCTGCAGCCAGGTTTCTGTAAGACAAAATATATCAATATGATGATCACAAATCAACTCATTCACTAACAGAGACTTCGAAAGGAGAGATCTGATATTCAGCAAACCACATTTAATAGTTTGATGTTTTTGTTCAGTTAAAGTTTTTGTTTTAATAATTTCTTTTTGCACAAGAGGATTTGCTCCTTTTGTGTTAATTGATTGGGTGGGTAGCAGCAGGTGGGAAGCTGCAGAGAAGTGTGTAAGACTACAACTCTGCATCCTGGTCTGAGCCCTGGGTTGTCATGTTTTAGGGTGGCAAATAAATTCATCCATATTTCTAGAAATGAGAGCTGCTCCTTCCAAAGTGGGATGGATGCCGTCTCTCCTCATCAGACCAGGTTTTCTCCAGAAAGATTGCCAATTATCTATGTAGCCCACGTTGTTTGCTGGACACCATCTAGACAACCAGCGATTGAAGGACGACATGCGGCTAAACATGTCATCACTGGTCAGATTTGGCAGGGGTCCAGAGAAAACTAAGGAGTCCGACATTGTTTTGGCAAAATTACACACCGATGCAACATTAATTTTAGTGACCTCCGATTGGCGTAACCGGGTGTCATTAACGCCGACGTGAATAACTATTTTACCATATTTACGTTTATCCTTAGCCAGCAGTTTTAAATAGGATTCTATGTCGCCCGCTCTGGCCCCTGGAATGCATTTGACTATGGCCGCTGGTGTCTCTAATGCCACGTTTCTGACTATGGAGCTGCCAATTACCAGGGTTTTGTCCTCAGCGGGTGTGTCGCTGAGTGGGGAAAATCTGTTTGAAGCGTGGACAGGTCGATGGTGAACAACGGGCTTGACTTTAGAGCTATGCCTCTTCCTGACAGTCACCCAGCCACGTTGTAATCCTGGCTGCTCAGGTTCTGCTAGGGGGAGGCTAATTGAGCTAGCTACGCTAGGTGGCTCCACACTGGCTAAAGGGACCTGGCTCGCTATCGGTTGATTTTCAACAGTGCAGAGCCGAGCTTCCAATTCTGATAACCTCGCCTCCAAAACTACAAAAAGACTACATTTGTTATATCTACCATTATCGCTAAAGGAGGCAGAGGAGTAACTAAACATCTGACACACGGAGCACGTGAAAGCAGAAGGAGGAAGAGAACCGGTAGCCATGCTACGCTAGAGAAACAGACACACCGTTAAAAAGTGAGAATAAAGATCTGTAGGAGTGTGTTAGAACAGAACGGTAAGCTATAGAGTTTAACTATGCAAAATTGTGTAAGTTATAGATCGAAATAAAGTGATTATCTGTACTCCAAGCGGAGCAAGAAATTCCACAGTGCACAAGCAAGGTAACAGGAAGTGATGCAACACGTCTTACCGCAAAGCGTCACAGCGTCAGATCTGCAAGGGTCAAGTGTCTTAAAGCTATGGTAGGCCGTAAGGTGAACCTCGAAAACTCCTTCAGAACACCAGGCTTGTTCCGCGCTCTCCGAACCAAACACGCTTCAGCTCATAAAAAGATTTGAGTTATGTTGAGGTTTAAAAAAAAGTTTCGCCGCTCAGAACACAGTACTTTTTTAGTTCGCAACGTTTAAAGGAATAACTAGTGCCTGGCAAGGCGTATGTACATATTCGGCAGGCGTAATAACAATTTGGCTCGCGAGAGGTGCCACGGTTGAGACGTCATCAGAATGGACGAATCGGATAGCTGGTATGTCAGCTGAGCTGGTAAACAGAAACAGCACCGCAGTAGCAGCGCGATCATCCAGCAGTACCGAAGAAGACGAAATTTCGACCGAAAGATTTGTTACATGCAGATATCTTCTGTTAAGCATGAGGAAACACAGAATTTCACCTGCACAAGGTGGAATGGAAGGAATCAGAAGGAACAAATAAAGAAGCACTTGCTGAGTTCTTATACGATGCGTGGCTACATGCTGCTCTTACAGCAGTGGGAAGAAACCTCAGCTTGTACATAGCACATCAACACCAATGTCACCGTGACTGTACTGGAAGGTGTGCAGTCTGTTCGTGCTGTGGAAGACCTGCAGTGTGACCACGAAGAATGTGACACAAGGGTGTTTTTGCATGCACAACATGCTGCACAGGAACATAAGACTGTCATTATTAAGAGCCCTGACACTGATGTAGCAGTCATTGCTGTGAGTCTGCAGAAAGATTTGCTATGCAGCTTGTACTTTTTCACAGGGACGGGCAACAGAACACGCATAATGGACATTACCAAGGTGTCATCAGCTCTCGGAGCCAGTGTGTGTTCAGCCTTGATTGGGATCCATACGTTCACTGGGTGTGACACCACAAGGCAAAAAGAAGACATTTGCTGTGGCATGCGAGAAAGATGTCTACCTGAAGACTTTCAGAAATCTGGGGACTGAATTTAACTTGGACCACTCTACATTTGCATTATTTTGCAAATATGTATGCCATTTGTACGATCAGCCAACCGCAGAAAACATCAATGAGGCTAGGTACAAAGCTTTCTGTATGGCATCATCAGCCTTGCCAGAATTATCTATCCCCCCAACAAGTGATGCCCTCCACCAGCACTGCAAAAGGGCAAATTATCAGGCTAAAATAATAAGGTCATGTGTAAAGCAAAAGATTGGACTCATTTGAATCGGTGGTGGAGAGGAGGACACTGAACAAACTGTTATCCATCATGGATAACCCCACCCATCCTCTCCACCAGCTGCTGGTTAGACAGCAGAGCTCCTTTTCCAACAGGCTCATCCAGCTCCACTGTCACAAGGACCGTTTCAGGAAATCCTTCCTACCAGCAGCCATCACCATATACAACACCTCCCCTCTGGCTGGAAGAGAACTTCAACCTCAATAGGCTTGAAGTCTCTCCTAAAAAACAATAACAAAAAACAAAAAAATACTGTAGATTTGTATATAGCAAATGTTTATTCACTATTTCTATTTATTTTATATTATTTTATTTTATTTTATATTTATTTTATTATATTCTATTTGCTTGTTTTTTACTACTTTAATTGTTTTCAAATACTGTATGCTGCTGCAACAAAACAATTTCCCTAATTGGGATTAATAAAGTATTAATAAAGTAGACTTGTGCAGGTGTTCCAGCTGTTCAAACACCACAAAGGAAACAGAGGATAAAGAAGATGACAGCTGCCCTGACACTGACAGTGAGGAGTAGTGCATGTGTCTGCGTGCGTTTTTTTATGTTTTTGTTTTACCTTTATTCTATTTGTTGTCGTAAATCGGCAACGTGATTGGTCCAGCGCGGTCACGTGGTGTCTTGTGACGTCAAAATCGTCATTCAGCCCTGCGGAAAATATCTTCAGAAAACGTCTCGGTTTAAAAAAAGTACAGGATTCTGTGACGCGAAACTTTTTTTATATGTGCAAAATAAGTTGGTCATTTTTATCAGCTAACGGGCATGTAGTTCGGAGAGCACGGAGCGAGCCTAAACGAAAACGGGGTTCACCTTACGGCCTATGGTAGGTAATCCTAGAGAGCTAGCAAGAGAGCTAGCAAGATTCGAAAGTGTCCACTCCTCTAAGCTCCACCCCCCCCTCCCCGTTCCGTCAGTGCTTCATCCAAAGCCGGTGGAACCGCATGCGCACATGGAGCAGGGAGCCGGAAGAAGGGGGGCGTAGGCAGAAAGCAGAGGCATCTGATTGGTTTTTTGTAGGCGACCAATCCGAGATCAGCGTCCCGCTGATCTCGGATTGGTCAGCTTTTTCTCAGTCCTGCAGCTGCCACAGAGGTCTGATTATTTTCGTCCCTTTTTCTAAATACATCTTGTATAGATTTCTCTCAGGATAGACGGACCATTTCACCCAGTATTACAAAATGTGTTTCTGAACAGGATTACCTACCATGTCTTTAAGCCAGAAAAGATCTAATTTCTGTTGTCATTTGACACAGGAGATTATGCTGACTGACAATGGAAACATGCACAAAAAATGTGAACAGTAAGGCAGATATTTATTTATTTCCTCCGGGAGACTCAAGATGCAGTGTTCCCAACATAGTCAAATAAAATCGGACATTAGCTCTGATTGAAAACAAAAATATGTTGTTATAGTCAGAACCTGGCTCTCACCCTAAACTTCAGTAACACTCAACTTTATTTATTCCCCCATTACTAGTTCCAGTTACGCCTTGAACATTTTAGTTTGGCACACACTGATTAAACTGGTGGACATGTTTCCCACAGACATCCTGGATCTCTCTTATTCTGCTCTGGTGGGAATCATGGCTATGACAACGATGTTGAAAGCATGCATGTGAGTGTTGAGGATTAAGACGATATTCTTTTTTTTATCCTATTATCAAATGAAACATGCTTGGCAACTATTGCAGAATAGAAATGCTGACATTTCTTCCCTCATCTTTTCTTGCAGGCTATGTTTCTCAGTTATGGTCCCAAGTTTAATTACAAAACTAAGATTGAACCCTTTTCTAACATTGAGCTGTACAATCTAATGTGTGGTGAGTGCTACATTTCTTTCTTTTTTTTAAATGAATAAATAACTGTAGGTCATACATTTTGGGTTAATATTTCTGATTGGACTTGGATGTGTGGTTTAAAAAGGTTAGTTGAACCCATGAGATGCTCTCAGAACTTGGCAACTTCATTATAACAACAGCTATTGTGACACACAGTGAGTTCTAAATTATTATTGCTTTACGTAGATGTGCTGCAGGTCCCTCCAGCTGACAATAACGGGACCCATGGCAGTATGAACCACATCCTGAGGAAGCCCTACTACACACCAGCAAGCCCTGCAGAGCAGAGTAGGCCAGCTCAGTGTCCGCTGGTCAGCCTAGTCCCTGCAGATGAGCTGGGATGCTCCTGTCCGGACCTGGTAGGTATCATCATGTTTACATATTGCAGACTTGAAAACCAGAAAATGTTTTTTTAAAATAAAAGAGGCATTGACTTAATCCTCCAGAGACACTTCAAACTGAATGAAATGAATACTCTCGCCTGATTTTAAAGGTTTATCTACAATTTTAAACTAAATGTAGCAGTAAACAGTTATATGGTAGTTGAAGGAATAGCCTTCAACAGGAATAGTAATGTTGTTTTTCAGAACGTGCTGCAATTTGAACTTCCCTTTTATGTTATGCAGCTGGGACTGCTACTTGTGCATGTTTGAACATGTGGGTGCCTGTTGTGCAAGCAAGTTTCCTTCAGAGTGAGCAGCACTGAGCTATTTCTCCACCGAATTAAACACATTCTCTAGAAAAATACTCCCAGTTAAAAAGAGATACTGGTCTCTTTTAAAGGAAATCAATAATCATGAAGTGTTTTAAAGGATTAATATTATGAAAATGTATAATATGGTTAGCACAGATGTTCAAATCTCCATAAATTAGTAGTACTATCTGAGCAATCTATGGTTTGAAATTGTGAAGCATCTTATTAGTATAAGGCAGTATAAAGGAGACTATTACAGGAACCCAAACAAGAAGAATATGTTTAAACCCATATTCCATATATTTTTTCCCATTTTAACCATGTATTTCTTAACATCTTGTGGTGTATCGGGGATGGTCACCTTCAGACAGCCTATGTGTAGATGATGCAGGAAGAACTCTGCTGACACAGACTTGGTTGAACACAGAAACTTTTATTGTCAACCAGGTCCGTATCAGAATTACAGATTGATGCATCAGTCTGGAGAGATCTTTCAAGCCCGAATCCCCTAGAATCTCTGACTTACTGTAGGTGTGCTGTTCATTAAGTAGAATCTTCCTGTTTTTTGGTGACTTTGAAGATGTTGCATGTTCCCATCAACAGGCACAAAGCCCAGATATGGTGTGTGTGTATCTATTGAGCCTCTTCTTGAGAATCAGACACTACATGTTTCTCATCGTTTCTCAAAACTCCTTTGCACAGAACCATTCCCTGGTGAGGTTGAAGAATAAAACAACTCATTCATTCCTTGTGGTATCAGTTAGTACGCTGGCTGTAGTGTAAACGTGAAGGGACTGTGGAAAACATTGTGTCTCAAAGTCGGGTCTTTTGCACAGGAGTTGGCAGACTAATGCTTGCTCTGCGTCACGTAACAAGTTATTAGATGCGTATTTGGAAAGTTAAACAAATCAGGAAGATGTAGTCATCATCTTGCCATAACTGCACACTGAAACTATGGTGAAAGGTCTATTGTTGCTGATGTGAGAACAATAATGTCTAACAAATGTTTCTGCTGTATATTTTGCTGAGAATTGCTTCCCTGCAGCTTAATTACCTCAAACCTAAACATAGACACCACACTGAAAGTCTAGATGCCTTGCAGCAACGGGTGATCAAATAAAAACTCTTGCTAAAAAGAGGCACCAACTTAACAATGTCTTGAAGCCATTTCACCAATGAAGTTAACATGTTGTCCAGTGGTTCAATACTGCACTTATGGTTGGGAAATGTGTGAGCAAAAACAAAAGGTCAAGACATTCTGACATTTACACCCTTCAGTGGGTCAACCTGCAAGAATGCTTGCTCCTAAAACTTTTTTCAATGCAACTGAGCAACATCTGTCATCAGGTCCTCCCATATGATTACACAGTCTTCTAATCTCTCCACCAGTAGCATGAACTGAAGCCAAGATATGCAACTGAGGTCTTTATGGATGAAATAGTTTTTTTCCTGTTGCTACACATATTGCTTCTCTGTTAAAGGGTAATTACTTCTGTTCTTGGTGAAAGAGTCCTGCTGGAGTGAATGGCATTTAATGAAACCAAACTGAAAATTCTGCTGAAAGTAGAAACTTGGTGCAAGTCAAAGCTAGGATATCTGCATAAATCAGCCTGCAAACTCAATACGTGGTAATTCTAGGACTACATTATAACAGTCGATGTATTGCACATTGACAGAGATGGAAAACTTTCAAGTTGTTGCCCAATGAAGTGACCAAGTTATCTGGAACTGGTTTGCATGCGATTCCATGGAAGTCCTGGAGTGTTTGTCATGCTTGAGCCCACTTTGTCGGCATCCCGGCATCTACATCTTCATCTGTGCACTTCCAAATCTTGCACACAACCTGCGTTCTTCGTAGCTTATATGAATACATTACACAAATCCTACTGTTTAGGATTTTAGCCAAAATATTGGATTTCTCTTGGATGCCAGCTTAGTAGAATGAGCACTGGCCATGTATGGGGTGCATTCAAGGTAGAAATCTTGCACACTGCTGACGGTAAAAACTAACCTAAGCACTGTTTACTGTCCCTGTGGAAAGCAAATCTCGACTGACAGTAAAACAGTGATTCAGAGAAGGAAACTATTTATATTTTACAGCACGTAGCTGCTACTTTCTTTTTTACCAGTTATGAACTATGGTGACATTATTTACGTGAATGCCTCAGCCAGCTCTCTACAGATGCCGGATGCTGTTTACCATGGAGCCCTGACATTCATAACTGTCTGTAATCACCTTACCCACCACTGTACTCTGCATTCTCTGGCCAGCTCGTTGTCATTATCCACACGTAGACCTATTCTCTGGTACAATTTCATCTATAAATCAATCCTTGGTCTATTTGATATACATGTCATGCATCAGTGCAGTTACAACCTGCACTCCCAGGCCTTTATCGCCTACAGCGTTCCCTCAGTGCGGACATAGCTTGGTAAAAAGGCATTTTCTCACTTTGCATCTTCAACCTGGAACTCTTTACAACATAACCTGAAGCTGCCCAATTTGATTCCATTGGCATTTTTAAAAAAAAATATCTAATGGCACTTGAAAAATCTCTGGAAACTTGTTCCTGTTTTTAGCGTTTTAATCTGTTTCTTATGACACTTGAATCTTACCGTAGGGATTTCACTGTACTGAGCTCTATTTCTGTCTGTCTGTAACTAATTGTTGTCATTCTGTAATGAGTGTTTTTCTGAAACAGGTCTCTTTTGCAAAAGAGACCTCATGTCTCAATGGGATTACCTGTATGAATAAAGGTTAATAATATGGAGATGATATGGAGAACAGCTGACCAGTATTTGATTCAGAGGTGGAATCTTTTGCCACGTTGTCTGAAACATGGAAGAAAAACCCGAACCCTAACCCCCTCTGTGGTCTCTAGCACCAAAGCATGATAAAAAGATCCTGCAGTTCTTCTCAAGCTTATCATCCAACAAATATTACCAACTAATTAACCCATGCCTTAGTCATGACCTCTCACAGACTACTGTGAGATTACAAACAGTACTCCCAAACAGTTTCCAAAGCCCAACTGCTTTGGTAAGGCTGGCAAATAAAAGCACCCGCTGGTTAAGAATTAGGGTGGAGAAACAGATCTATTTGTATTAAACTCCTACTTTGAAAAGACATTTTATTTCTCTCATTTGGCACTGTTAAAACAATAACACATTGTTTTTGCCTTTTAAAAGCTTTTTGAACAGACTGCGAAGTGTTCACGCTCTGGAGAGTTGTGGTGTAGTGTGCTCTAAGTAATTGAGCCAGGTTTTTTCAATTTTATTTCTTTTAAAAAACTGCTCAAACAACTGACTGCCAAATGAATTTGGTCATTCAAAACAGGCTTATATGTCAGAAGGGAATCTGTTTTGAATCTTAACCTTAAATCTGTTTCTCCTTAGGATGTAAATACCACGAACAGCCGTTTGAATCTGACTGCAGAGGAAGGTGAGAAGTTTTGACAGGTTTTTGTAGTTTGAACAGTTTAGAAAACATGCTGTTTTCAGTACTTCATGAATTATTTTTATTGTTGAACAAGTACATCTGTCAATGTTGAACCTCAAACACCTGTTTCAGAACCCAGGATAAAGATTATTTCTCCCTCACTTATTTTTTATCAGTTTCTAAAGTATTCATGGGGATTTCAGCCTTTTTTTTTTTTATCAATGTACAATTAACTGACTAAACAGCAACTGCTGCTTCTCAAATATAATTCAGTTTTATTGTGTTTCCTTGCTGTGAATATCATTTGAGACAGAGCCAATACATTATTATAAAGACTGTCTGGAGTTCTTGGACATAAACTTGAAGAAGTTTATATCATTCAAATAGCTTGAAAAACAAGGACGTAAGCCATTTGAATGATAGAACTTGGCACTTCTTCCAGTGCCACTCATCAAAAAAAGTATATTTTAGCAGAGTACGTAATTCATTTTCAGTTAATCCAAAAAAGGTCTAACAGATCACACAGTGTCACATTAATTTTTTAAAGAGAAAGTCAGTCTTATTTGATTTTTCTCTTTAAATCCTTTGAAAATTTGGTGAAGTATTTCTGGCCTGATCTTGACACTTCAACTCAGCTTTTTTCCATGTTCCACCCAACTCCACTGTATTAAAATATCTCTTAGTGCTTGGTTCTTTAATATTTTAGCATTGAGTACAGGTTTCTGGTGGCTTCAAGTTAAAGACAAATGAAATTGTCCAATAGTAAACTGATCACAAAAGTCATCTTGAGGTCAGAGTACACAGTTTCCTTATAATTGAAGATGTCTATGTTTAAGTTCATCTAATTTATGTGCCCCATTTATTGACGTCCCAATCAAAACTCAAGTTTCAGAACGGCTGCTCATTGGCTGTATTTCTAAGTCATTGGTGATATACAAACAGTACATTTTTGAAAACATAAAACGGTTGCAACTCACCAATATTACTAAATTGGTGGGAGATGGTACTGTACTTAACTGTACTTAATGGTGTTTAGTTTGCAATTGTGTGCTGTAGGAACATGCAAGTGTCTGATTGAGACACAGTATTGGCTGATACTTCGTCTTAAATTACTCAGATTGTATAAAGAACAAAAAGTCTTGATCAGTAGATATTTGGATCTGCTTTGGATTTTCTACATGGATTCAATTTCTTATATCATATTTATATATACTTAATATTATTAATTCAGGCAAAATAGAAAAAACAGAAGTTCTTCAGACTATATAAAGACCGTGAAACAAAGATGACTAATCTCCATGTCTGTACCAATGATAATGATCACAATAAAAAGTACCCTTGGTTTTTCAGTGTCTGCTGCAGAGAGGAAGCACCTGCTGTTTGGTCGTCCCCAAATGCTGCAGCCTAACCAAAGTTACTGCATTCTCCACCAAGAGGGATTCGTGAGCGCCCACAGCCATAGCATGCGCATGCCTCTGTGGAGCTCCTTCACCATCGACAAACCAGTGCGTATCAGTAGGGAAAACAAAATTCTCGAATATGAAACTTTTTTTTGTAATCTATTCTTATATTTTCACATTTGTTTATTCTTATTCTCAATTGTTTTTAAACTTAAACTACAAATATTTATAGTATTATCATTATTTCATAAATTCATTCTTTATTGTGGCACTCCTATCATTCCTAAGAAGGGGCTGTACTTTACAGGTAACACTATTGTTATAAGGAAACGCCGGACAACCCACTGTGTTACCAATTAGAGGACTGGTTGGCTCTCAAACACTTAGAACTGCTGCAGCTGTGTTGTGTTTTGGTATATTCAGTGGTTTTCAGATGACGTAGGAAACATCAAACGTCCTAACTTACACAACACATTATGTAGTAAAAGTTAAATAACAGCTTTGAGTAATTTAACATAAAATTACTTTTATTATGGTATATGGCTACATAGTTTCTAGCAATTTTGATTTTTTTAATGCATATAGAAAGTGTCACAAGTGTGTGGCTGATCAAAGGCCCAGAAGCTATATAGGCAGAGACCAGTTAAGGGGATCTATTCACAATAGGTGAAGGGAATTTAGTCCAATGTTTGGCGTGGCTTGACTTGGAAGGTCTGTGCTTGAGTATCCTGTTCTGTGATATTTGGTGAGTTCTGAAAAAAGAAAACATAAAAAGGCTGGGAAACAATGGAAAGGCCTGACTGACTGTATATGCAGTACAATGATCTGTCAGGGAGTGGATGAAGGAACCTGCTAGCAACCAGGTTTTGTTTTTGTTTGGTTTTTGTAGTGATGACTAAGTGATGACTATTCCATTCTTGTAGACAAACTTGGACCCATTGTTGCCAGTAAGGCCAGACTGTTTGAGGGCTGATGTACGACTGGCAGCATTTCAGAGTCCACGATGTGATGAGTATGGAACTGCTGAGAACCTGACCTACGCCTTCTTGTATCCACCCAGTACGTATCGACACACACGTACAAACAGACTGACGTTCTCAAGAAGTCAGAATGAGTCACAGAACTAGGCACAGAAAGCTTTTCAGTATCCTATTTTTTTATATATATTTTTATCTTGTCTCTCAAAAGATCCTGTATCTCTTTTTTCCCACTCCTGACCCAAATTTTTCTTTTCTTGTCGAGCAGTTTGATATTAATCATTGTAGTGTAGTATTTAGTTCCCAGGCTCCCCAGTTATTTTGTGAAATCCTTTTTCTGTTTTTCACCCCTCATGCCACGCCATGCCACGTTTAACATAAGGGCTTTTTTCATGCTATGTCTAGTCTTTTGTTGTGTGTTGTCATAGTTACATTCATGTTTTGTCCCACAGTTTGGTTTTTGTCATCCGGCTCAGCCACGCCTTTTGATAACATTGTTTTTGAATAATAAACCCAGTTCTGCCTTACACCGCTCCGCATCCGTGTCCCGCCAACCCACCCATTGTGACAAAACCATTTAGGTTTTTTTTTTTTTCTCGTCTCTCTTTTAAAGTATTCAAAACACAAGCAAAAACATTAGATAAAAATGAACAGCGTTTAAAAGATCTGAAAGGGAGATGCACATTTTCTTTGAATCTTGTCTTAATGCTTTAATTAACTTGTTTGATCCTAACTGTCTGAAAAGCATTGAGCCAGATATACACTGGAAGAGGTCTTTCATCGTTAGCTCTTAATAGGTAAACACAGAGGCACTACTTCTCAGAAAGGTTTGAGCTTAATTTTCTGTAGGAAATGATGATATCTAAAGGCTCCGTTTAGTTTCAGAACTTTTAGTTTCAAACTTGAGGTTACGGTTTAACTGCACAACTGTGACACATTGTTTATAAAGCTGTTACTTATTTTTTAAGGAATAGTTGATTATTTATTAGAACATGGCATTTAGTTTATGCAGCTTCCACAAATTTATATCATTACAAATTATATTTTCTCTCTCTACAGATCTAAATGTTACAGTGGACCAGCAATATGATGCTTTACTGACAAGTAATGTGGTGCCAATGTACCCTGGGTTTAAGAGTAAGTTCAACTCCAAAAAAAAAGAAAAGAATAATGCCCTACATCACTGGATGTTGCTGAAAAACCAATTCCTCTGACCTCTGTGCTTTTCATTTCTTTCCTCCTGCTGTCCTTTCTCAGAAATCTGGGATTACTTTCACAACACTTTACTGAAGAAATATGCCTCTATATACAATGGCATTAATGTGGTGACTGGACCGGTCTTTGATCTCAACTATGATGGCAAATTTGACACTCCAGAGAAGATACAGCAGTAAGTTTAATTTCCTAGCATGATTATGATATCAAAATCAATTTCAAAGCTTTGTCAAACACAACACAAAAGAAATTTGTTTTCTACACTACTTTGAAGTACTTACACCATCCACAGGTTGGCTGACTTGGATTTCATCTATTTTGGAATTCTGTTTAGGACTTTACTGGAAGCCCAGAGACCTACTGAAACCAGAGGGGTGGATGATAACATAATAGCACTTTGACAGTAACCAATGATGTTTTTCTGTGACAACAGGTTTGTGCCTGGAACAAACATTCCCATACCCACACATTACTTTGTGGTGTTGACCAGCTGCAGAGACTCTGCTGACGCAGTGATCACCTGCACCAGTGAACTACAGACTGTGTCCTTCCTGCTTCCCCACAGACCAAACAACTCAGAAAGCTGCAAAGTAAGATGATATCACAGCTTACTTTGTAGATTTAGTCTTACTCTCGGAAACATCTATTATTAACAAACTATCCCCTGGGCAGACACTGAGGCGCTTTGTAAGCCTCAGAAGGAAACTATCTTTCCCGTCAGCTGTGGCTCTAACTGGTTTCCATTAAACAGCCTCTAAGTGACCCATATTTCCATGGACAACACTAAAATACTTGTTCTCAGTTGGTGTTCAACTGACTTCTGTGTTTGTTTGTTTTTAAAAAGCATTAATGCTATGGATGAAATGAAAAACTATTTACAACCTAACTAAGAGATGAAAAATGTATTTGTTGTTTTGCTATACATCTGTTTGAGTGACTCCAGGCAAAATAAACAGGATCTAATTTCTGATGAATATTACCGAACAGAGAAACAAAAGAAAACGAATGAGGGAAGAATATATAATTTGATTATTAGAAAGTTAGTAATGAGTAGATCCCAGCGTTTCAAATGTTTTCAAAAGTATCATCTGAACACAGAGGACAATGTAGATACATAAAATGTCTAAAGTAAGAATGCATAAATGTATTGTTTTAGTAAAAAAAAAAAAGAAATCTGGAAAATAGTTACCAGTGAATGAAACTCAGAAATCCACAAGGTGTCCGAAATATGTAGGCTCATTCTCTGGAGAGCCAGAATTTATGGATTTATTTAGTTTTATTTATTTGCTTAGTTTAGTTTTATGTCCATTCATGAAGTACACATTTTTGCCCGAGGATGGACTATGTAAGAAAAGTCAGCAGATCGTAAGAAACATTAGAATAAACAATTTTGAGACTGGTTTATTCTTGCACAGAATCCTCCTTTGAGGCCTGGTTCCTTAACCTGATGTGGGCCTTTGCTTTAATTTACAGCTTTCAAGATAAATCTGAGATAATGCTCCACATACACATGACTCTAAAAGGTACTCAGAGCAGTGGCACCTTAAAGTGATGGTTCGGAGTAGATTCACCCTAGGGTCATTTGAACCGTGACATCCAGCCAAGTAGCCCACCCAAAGTTTTTTCAATCTTGGCTGAACATCAGCTGAGTTACTGAGTTATCCCGAATAGCTTAGTACAAGAGCTAATGGAACCTGGCAGTATCTCCAAAATTACCACACTAAAATCACATGTCATGACACCAAACTTCTACAGTAGTACAAATATGGTCTGTACTCACAAAACGATGCATTTGGAAGTTTGTACATAGTCCAGGAGTTTATTATTATCAACACAAGCCTAATAGCTTCTCTGCTGCTAAAGCTGCGTCGACGTCACTTCCTTGATCTGGGAGCTTCAATGTAAGATGAGGGTTGATCTACTACTGTAGACAACAAAGCGAGGCTGCTCAATTTCTCCATTGATTAAAATAAATTCACAACTCTACAACATAAAAATTCATAAAAAATCATGTAGAATATAGCATATACTTTGTTGTCTACAGTAATAGATCAACCCTCATCTTACTTTGAAGCTCCCAGATCAAGGAAGTGACGTCTACGCAGCTTTAGCAACAGAGAAGCTATCAGGCTTGTGTTGATAATAATAAACTCCGGGACTATGTACAAACTTCCAAATGCATCGTTTTGTGAGTACAGACCATATTTGTACTACTGTAGAAGTTTGGTGTCATGGCATGTGATTTTAGTGTGGTAATTTTGGAGATACTGCCAGGTTCCATTAGCGCTTGTACTAAGCTATCTGTAACTCAGTAACTCAGCTGATGTTCAGCCAAGATCGAAAAAACTTCGGGTGGGCTACTTGGCTGGATGTCACGGTTCAAATGACCCTAGGGTTAATCTACAACGAACTATCACTTTAAATGCACAAGGCAGCTCTACAGGCTTTAATGTAACATAATGTAACATAGATTTCTCTTAGTAAATCATAGTTGCTTTACTTTTGGATGGAGGGAAACAGTGGGCTGGTGTAGACATAGTTGACAAATATGACAGCTTTTAGGGTGTGTTGATGTTTTATTTTATTTATTTTTATGAAAAAAGAATAGAACAAACAAATAAAAGTAAAAACCGCTTTACTCAAGAGCAAACTTTTTTTTTTTAACAAATAATTGTTTTTTTTATCAAACTACTGCTAACTACCTGGGTGTTTTCACACTCTGTTTTTATTCAGCTTTTATTGATATAGCTACATTTTTTAAGAAAAGGGGAAAACCAAGAGAAACTTACTGCACTTAGTTGTATAATGACTAAAGGTGATTCTAATATCAGATGACAGATCAGCTTTGCAGTCATGGACAAGGTGGAATGACACATTACCTTCATAAAAAAATCATCTCCACATCATTAAACACCTCACTATACCTGCACTGAACAAAAGTTTCCACATCATCTCCTTGCCAAATGCAGATTGATCCACATCCATAGTCCATGACTGCTTCTCACTGCCTGCCTGAAGGAGTTTAATGATCCTTTCCATTGCTTTCACTAACTGCTCTCTCTTGTTGGGGTCATGTTTCCTGCCCATCAGCCAGGTGTAACCGCTTGTTTTCACTCTATTTGAACTGCAACTTTTACAACAATTTTGAGGTACTTTACAAAAGCAAGAACGTTCAACTATTGTTGTATTAGTTTAATAAACATCCGTCGAGTAGTATTCCATGTATTCTTCATGTGATAAAAGTTTGTTCTTCAAATCTAATTCATTGTGGTTTGGAAAACATAACAACTTGCCTTAGAATACATTTTTGTGGCTGACTGTGCAGGTCCCAACCCATCTACATGGTGCATGAAAGAAACATCACACTGAAATGCATTATGGTGAAAGCTGTACTTTGTGTTCAGAAAAAGTATGTGTATATGTACATGTACTCTGCGTCACCACAATATAAGGATGCAGGCTTTTCTTGCAAACACTGTACTCCTAGAAGCCTTTCAGCAATAGGATCTTACGCTAGATAATATGCACCGTATAAACAATAAAACTGTTCAGTCTCTAAATATGCAGATAAAAACAAAAGAATATGTAATTAAACACAATCAGGTTACGAGCTTAACTCTTTCGGTGCCATTGACGTCTATTTAAAAAAAAACGTTCACTGCCAAAGACGTCTATAGACGTCAATTGCGTTTTTTAACGGAGCGGGCTGGGGGACAATCTAGCGGAATTCGTCACTAAATCTTAGGCTTGTAAACACTAAACAGAGACTATACTGGCAAAATTACCCGCTAGGTGGCAGCAGTGCCACTATGCACAAAAAAAAAAAAAGAGCTCGTTTTCTCCATTTTTTTTGGGTCAAACAGCTGTTTTTGGTGAAACCAACCTATGTTCTACTGTCTATTACTAAAAGACTGAAAATGGTAGAAACAAACTTTTTTTTCCTGATCAAAGAAGAGAGTCTACTCTTTCTTTTGGTAATTTCGGTGTGTACATAGTCATAAGACACACTTTTCTGTGGGTCTTGGAAAATCAGTCAAAATACTGAAAAACACTTGGCAGTATGGGTGGCTCTGAACTGAAAATGGCTGGCAGCCAATGAGTTAAAAAAAGGCTCACATTTTTATCACTTTGTTTGTATTAACAGAGTGCAGAGAATGAATCTCAGTGGGTGGAGGATCACATGTGGTTTCACCAGGCACGAGTCAGAGATGTTGAGTGGATCTCAGGACTGGACCTCTACCAAGGCAGCAGTCGATCACTCCCAGAGCTACTGATGGTGAAGACCCGCCCAACCGCTGCCATCCACAGAAAACAATGAAAAACACGGGTAAATTCTGTCTTAGAGTGTTTTATCACTTCATGAGCAGTGGGCACAATGCATCTGTATTCATCTAAGTGAATCTATTTATTTAACTTCGTTATTTAATTTTGATTGTATTAATTTTGCGCTCAACATCTGTTAATTCCTTTTATTATATATTTTCAAGAGTTTCATTCGTGTATAGCCCCGATATGACCTCATTTACAACATGTTAACTGATGTTAAGACTATCATTTAAGTAGATACTCAAATCCAAAGTTATGTTGACAAAACAAAACATGCATCTCTAGATTTTTAAGCACCTATTTTGATTTTTGATACTGCACTTTTTGTTATTTTCTTTTTTTTTGTGCAAGAGAAAGAATTCAATAAAAAATGTATTGAAAATATTTGCCTTGCACTGCAACAAGGATTATGACAGTATACCTAAACGAGGTGACATTACGTTTCTTGTGACCAAGGAGTCCAGAATTCTTTTCATCTTTTAATTTGTTATGACATATTGTTTTTTTGCCTGATGACAATGAGTACAGTCTGTTATAAACCAGACCATGGTTTAACAAATATGTATTCTTCAAATGTGTGTGATCACTACAAGTGGGAACATGGTGAGTGCAGCCTTCAGAATCGGCCAAGTTGAATGTAAATCTATCATTGCCAGAAAGACAATGTCACTGAGGCCTGGATCTCTGTACGCAGGTTTGTGACATAGTGTTGTTGTGATTCACTTTGTTTTATACTTTATATTCATATTATCCCATCACTGAAGGTGGTGTGAAAGTACCAAACAAATACATATTGGAGTTAAAGCAGTTCGGGGGAAATGAATGACCTGTCTTGCGGGATTAACCATATTAAAGGGGATTTTAGACCTACAGTAGAGGCTTATATTGTCTTGACTGTTAGTACATTCAACTTATTTGCCATCAACAAATGTCTGTAAAGATTTCAATCCAGTACTTTCCATAGTTTCTGTTCTACCCAGTGTTGAACAGATTGCATTCTTTGGATAAAAAAAACTGCATTTTTGTTTAATTATGTACACAGTGCGTTTGGAGTGTGCTTCCCCTTTTCACAGAAAGCCATTCAGTACTGTCTGTATCTGCATTGGACCTTCTTTTTCATTTCAGTTCAACCTATTCTTTTTTTTAATTAACCCACCACAAATGTATGGTTTTTTTTTCAAATAAAAAATTGTTAAATCTACTTTTTTTAATAGGGTGTGTCAGATTTACAAATTATTAAGCAAGCTCAATTTCAAAGGTTTTCCTTGGGATGTTGTTTACTTATTAGAACAGGTTGGAATTTGGTCAAAAGGGATCAGTTAGGCTCCTTAATCAGGAGTTTTGGTGGTACAGACACCCAAAAATTGTTTTTAAAATGTAGAAAGTCACAACAACAGCTGTCCATTTGTGATTGTATTAGCCAGGACATGTGTTTGCATCGGGTGTAAACAGCCCTTTAGAGAGTCAGCGGGTTGCTTTTGGGTCCAGTCTGGAAGATATCATAACATCTAGTAGCACAGATTGTGAGTGACTGAATATTGCCTGTTCTCAAGCATGTTCTGGCCTGCTGTAGTAGCATAGCAATACAAAGGGACACAGAGGCAAAGAGGCAATCTGAAACACCACAGGATATGAACTGCTTATTTTAAGGTGATGAAAACACATTATTATATTATCTGATGTGAACAAATAACGTCACTAAGTGACAAGTAAAAAATGTACAATGTATTTAGTTTTCAGTGACGGAGGGTGTGATGGAGGCCACAGCTCTAGGATAAAAGAGCTTTTTCTGAAAAATCTACATAACTTCGAGAAATTTGTCTCATGCTCTCATTGTGTATGCCTGCATCAAGGTCTGTGTGAACCCCCTACAAAAACAATGATTGAAACCGCAAATAAAGTTGCATAGAGTTTAAGCTTGACAGAAGTAATCAAACTGCCACCTCAAAACCTCCCTGACACCCAAAAAGGGACTTTTTTTGTCTGATACAGTATTGTAACGCTGTCATCATACATTTTTTTCCCTGGTAAATCTCCCTGAAAGTACATTCGTACACGTGAATGGGTGAATTTTTTTTTAAAAATTTTTTCTCCCCTGTCAGGAACTACCAGTTAGTCAGAGCTCCTGTAAAACCTATCACAGACAATTAGAGAAACTGTCATCAAACAAGGTCACTACACATACATGGTCTTGTTTCAGTTTCTACTGAACATTTATCCTCAGTTTCCGTTAATGTCATAGGTTCAGCTGAACTGAAACTGAAGGTCTGGCACCAACAGTGTAATAAACTATGTCCTCTAATAACCATCAAACATGTTTTTCTATTGTAAATCACTGCCTCGTGTCCTCCCACAAGGACTTACTCATTTGTTCATCTATTCTTTGTTTTTCTGTTATATAAAAGCTTCTACCTCATGTTTTACTATCATTCTGGTTTCAAGTTCCATTAGCTGCACTTAGTCTCCCGACAATGTGCAAGCTTTTCAAACAACATCCACTAAAGGCATAATTGATGGCAACCACACACAATCTGTGATTACGCAAGTATCCAATTGTATGTAAGAGCACTCAATGGTGTTTATTTGCAGACATTTATCAACAAGTGTATGGATTCAAGGTTGGGTTTTAAGTATGACGTAATGTTTTTCCAAATAAAAACTTTGTGTCACAGTCCCTGTCCCTTACTGCTTCAGGCAGGACTCCTGTTGGGCTCCAGCTGCTGGCATTCCTCAGTCTCTACTGCAATAAAAACCGCTCTCCAACGCCTCTGTAGATGTACTTGATCTTAAGAACAAAGTATTCGGGTAACAGGAAAGGGCAGTTACATAAGTGCATATTGCACTCTGTAGTATTCAAGAGCATTAAACTGACATGGCAGGCTGAGAACCTGTCAAGACAAGACCAGTTGAATGTTGTACTTGAAAAGCTAATAAGCTAACCCTAACCCTGATTTGTGCTGTTCAGACTGTCACAAGAAAATCAGATATGGGTCACAATTGGGCAAAAAAGTCAGATTTGGGCCACTTTTGCCTGCAGTGTGAACGTAGCCATCATATTTTTTTTTAACAAACTGCAAGGTGCTCCTGCTGTTTCGTTCAATCACTGACAACTGTATGTGTTATTATGGTAATACACACAGCAACAGCTCACTGACAATTACGAAATGACATGCCCATACCCGCATAGGATCACGTGAATATCTATTAAAAGATTTATTCATTTGTGCTGATCATTTGTGCTGATCTTACAAAACCAGAAGTATAGAGACAATAATAGCATTTCCTTAATTTAACTGCACAGTTAACTGCACAGTGTATGTCTGACTCACCTCTTATGTTAGGAAACATTTTTTAAAAGGAGATCCTGATGACTCGTGTGACCTGATACCATACACAAATGACAAATGCACAAATATGAATTAGTCATAACTTTCCATGTCATTGTATAATTTTAAGGGTTCGTCACTAAAGGCTGCACATAAATTTGGATGATGAATTACTCAAAGCAATGTTTGGACACTGATGTAAACAGGGTGCTTATTTGTCCATCTATTCAGCTCAATTTCAATTCAGTTCAGTTCAACAATATTGTTGCAGTCTAAATCATCTCTCACATATGCCATTGTTTTAAATGGATGACTAAATGAAATCGAATTAAAAAAAAATCAGCAGACAAACATTTGTAAAGGTGAAATTGTGCAGAAAGAGGCGTGGCAGAAATCTTCACAGATCAACATGAATGAACTGGGGTGTTGTTTTTGTACAGTAGTTTAGCAACAACTTCCTGAGGATGCCACATCATGTTGTAAACAAGCACTGTAATTCCTCCTCCTTGAGTGTTACCTTTCTGTCTGTGAGATTCCCTAAAAGTTGTTCCTGCTGCCAGGTCTCTGTAAAACATCTTCCCGCGGGGTCCGGTTACGTCATGAAGGACTGAAATGTTTTTGAGCCAAATACCCAATTCATTTCGCATACCAGAGTCAGTCACATCGTCATTCGACTTGAGCTGTGAAGATGACTTTGTCCAGGTCAGATAAAGAGAAAACATTGATTTACTCACATGATTCGTCTGGTTATCAAACTACAAAGTTGATTCAACTGTGACCTCAGATGTGACTCAGTGGGTAGAAGGATGTGGGGAGATGACTTAGCTAAGTAAAAAAAAAAAAAAAAAATCAACCACAATTGGCCAAAGTGCTGCTGCACAAGCTGAACAAATGTGATAAATAATCTCTAAAACAGCAAAAAAGAAAAGAAATAAATAATAAAAACAGCAAGGCTTTAATTAAATGGGTAGCCTACAATAAAAACAGTGCTTTCTTGATAAATGCCAAGAAAAAGCCCACTCAACGAGGTAAAAAAAAATAGCCACAAATGAATCATTGTCTTATATGTCTTATATAAAGTTAGTGCAGTGAATGAGCTGCCTACCGCGAGCCAACCGTATGTAACCAGTAGCCTACATAATATTAAGCCATGAATATCTTTTGTCCACAAGATGTCATCAGCCCATTTTCCAAACTTGGGTGAGATCGGGGATAAAGGATAATTTACACAGCTCACCCTTATGTAGTCCTGTAAATGTATAGGCTATAGCTACATACAGGACTGTTGTAAAAGCTAACGAAGTTCAAAAGAAAACGAAAGTTCAAAAGAAATTAACATTTAACCTGGTTTACAAGTTTACACGTATTTATTTGAATGCGTTTACAATTATGCCATAAAAAAAATCTTAAAACCAAAGAAAATACAAAAATGCTGAAACTTATTTCATCTTAAACCGAATTAAAACTCTTCGTGTCCGTAAGTGGGTGGATTCAAATTGTCCAAAAATTGTGGAAATACTAAAGGCACACGCATCAAAAGGCCATCAGCTCTTGATTTCATTTTAATTTCGTTGGTGGGGAAAAAAAAAAAAAAAAACAATCAACGTGACATTTATACGTCAAGTTGATAGCCTACGTCATAATAGTCATTCCTGGAAAGAGGAATTTGTTTTCTCAATCAGTGCCCATTATCCGATTCAACGGGCTTTCTGGAGGCGTAATAGTAATAGAGATGGGTAGGTATAAAAGCATCATCCTCTTACTGACTGCTCCAGCTGCCACTTCACATTCACAATGGTAGGTGGAGACACTGACACTGACTGAGATATGCCGCGACATGCCGCGGCAAACATGTCGTATGGCAACATCAGAGGAATATGACTTTTCCTCGGTTATTTTCATCTAAATGGGCCCGGACTGCGTTCAGGATAACCTGTTCGGGGACAACCGCTGCATTTTTTTTTTCTTCTTAGTTTTTTATTTTCATTTTATTGTTGCTCCCAGAATAACTTTTCCTCTGTCCTGTCTTCTTTTATTCCCTCCTTCCAGATGTTTGTTTTGCTCGTGCCGGCCGTGCTGCTGTTGGCAGCGCGCACCACTCTGGTGAACAGCGTCGCCTCGCCGCTGACCTACGAAGACAAGGACCCGCTCACTGGCGAGCCAGTGCAGTGTGACCGCTGCCCCCCGGGGGCCTACCTGCGCGCAAGCTGCTCGTCGACGAGGGAGACCCAGTGCGCACAGTGTCCAGAGGGCTCGTTCACAGAGCTTTGGAACTACATAGACAAATGTTTACGCTGCGGGGTCTGCGGACACAACCAGGTGGTGAAGAAGGCGTGCACTGCCGACAGCGACTGCCAGTGCGAGTGTAAACAGGGGTACTACTACAGAGAGGAGTTCGGCATGTGCGTCCGCCACAGCGAGTGTCCGTCCGCACAGGGGGTGTTCACCAAAGGTAGAGCGACCAAGACGCGTTCATAATCTCAAAGCTTTTCACAGGGTACAGATCAGCAGCAACATACCTTTAAGCGGTTACTTGTCATTCACTAGTAATGAGTTCCACCTGTGATTTCCAGGTGTGACATGTCAAAATGCCAGCTTGGAAACAAAGTCTACTGGCAGAGGCATTTATCCCAACAGCTTAAATCGGAAATGTTTGACACAGATGACAGCTTTAGAAATCTTAAGCTGTTTCCATTAAAACACCAACAGGAAATATCAGCAATCTGTGAAAGCATAGCAAACTTCACGTTTACCTGCTCTCTTCATTTGATATGGACATTCATTTCATATCAGCTTGTAAGCTTCACAGTCCGACAATTCGTCACCAACTTTTGAAGTAAAACTGTTACCATGGAGACAGCTGAACAGTTTTGAAACATGAAGATGTTGAGGAGCTAACACAGTGTGTGCTATCTCCAAACAAATGTCAAGGTCTAACAACTAATATCAGCATGTCGCATCCTTTGCATGCGTTTCCTTAACTTCACAGAAGCAGGGCTGATTTTAAAAGTTCTGACCTAAAGACCAAAACTGAAACAACTGAACGTAATCCCTTTGAGGAGAAATGAAAACATGCTGCCTCACAGAGGCCAGATGAAACTTAACCTGTTATACAAAAGGAACAAAATAATGTGGGATGGTGCTTCTGAGCAAGCTCAATTCTGGTCCTGTAATATTTCTACTGTAATAGAAATGTGACAGTCATTTCACTGGCTGTTGCTCTTTTTGGGCTTGGAAATAAGCGTGTTAAACACTCGCCTGTTAAATTCAAGCACATCCAAATCGTTGGATGGAAGTGAAATATGAAGCTTCATTAACCTTGGAAAGGTGTTTTCAAAGCAAAAAGCGGTCATTGTTCTTAATCAAGACATCTGATGTGATCCTCCACCAGGTACACCTGAGAAGAACACGGTGTGCCATGTTTGCTCCAGCAACACCTTCTCCAACTTTTCATCTGCTTCCCACAACTGCACGGCACACAAGAACTGTATTGATGCAGGGCTACAGATGGTGCTGAGCGGCTCCACCTGGCACGACAGTGTATGTGCAAACTGCACGGAGCTCAAAGGTAAGGTCCCATGTTTAAAAAGGATTTTCTAAGCAGAAGAAAAAGCAGGAAGAGGCACATCAAAGTTAAACACAAAGGTGCATTATGTGGCGGTATGTGTGCGGCATGAATGAAAATTTGTTGACAAAGATGCAAACGATAAATCAATAATTCAAAGAAGGTGTAAAATATCTAATCGGTGATTTGAAGCAGATGTTAATGTTTAACTATCAGTGATTACACTAGGAGTTTTGACTGATAAAGAAAGAGATGGGTAAAAAATAGAATTTAATTACCCTCTGCAATCACACCATGTCATTAATTATGATTACAATTAATTGAATTCCAATTGGCTTGAATTGGACTTTATTATCTAAGTGCCTTGAGATGACATTTGTTGTATTTGGCGCTATTTAAATAAAAATGAATTGAATTGAATTAAAACATCTAAATACCTTTCACTTCAAAAACTTAACTGAGCATGGCATTCCAACCACAACAGGTTTTATTTTCAGTTTCTGTTGTAGTAAAACCAGGAATGGCTTCATGATAAGTAAACAGTACTCTCAGAATGAAACTTGACTGTATTGTTATCATACTGGAGTTTTTGTGTCATCTAATTCTTTGCTGATATTTTATCTTAACTGTAATTTGCAGATGGAGCGGACTACCTCAGAGAAATCATCCCAGCTTTTTTCGTTCACCAAAAAATGAACATCAAACGCCTGCGCCGAATCGTGCACAAGCTCCCTTCTGAGGACGGAAAAAAGAAGGGAAGAACTTCAGAACTCAACTTCTCAGAGCTTCATGCACAGATCAGTGCTTGGGCTGCGTCTGCCACAGCAAAGCATATTCGACAGTTTCCAGACATGCTGATTAAATCAGCAGCAAATGGCTCTGGTGAGAGACTACAGACAAAGCTGAACCATATTGACGCACATCTAATAGAGCAGTGTGGTTTAGGGAGCGTGGCCGAGGGAGTGGAAAGTTCGGCCTAGGTTGAGATAGACAATGTGCTTTATATTGCACTGCATAAATAATGGTTTTGCATTTAAAAAAAAAAGTAAACAGTTTTTCTTTTGTGGAGTTTCACTCTTGCTTTAGTTAAGTTTCACTGTCAGCACAGACTACGTCACTTTTTGCAGAGTTAAAGTAGAATAGTAATTAATAGGAAAAGTCCACATACTTCACTGTACACATTAGGCAAGGCAAGTTTATTTGTAGAGCACAATTCGTACACAAGGCAGTTCAAAGTTCTTTACAGCTACATAAAATCACAAGAATGCAAATAAAATCCTCCCATAAAAAATAATAATTTATGAATTTAATTAAGTGAAAAGTGCAGATGGAATACTTCCAGTTGTCATTTGCACAGCTAAATACAACTGTTTTCAGCCCGGATTTAAACATTGAGGCATGTCTCACATCTTCTGGAAGACTGTTCCAGATTTCAGGAGCATAAAACTGAAACGCAGCTTCACCTTGTTTAGTCCTGACTCTGGGCACCAGCAGGAGTCCGAGCTGGTTCACAAGGCTCTAACATGTCAGAGCTGTAATTTGGCGCTAGACCATGAAACTTGTACACAAGCAGAGCTGGAAGCCAGTGCAGAGACCTGAGCACTGGACTAATATGGTTGTATTTCCTGGTTCTAGTCAGGACTCGAGCAGCAGCGTTCTGGATGTACTGCAGCTGTCTTACAGCCCGTTTAGAGCCCAGTGAGCAGGCCGTTACAGCAGTCTAACCTGCTGGAGACAAACGCATGGATCAGTCTTTCTAAGTCTGGTTTAGACACTATTCCTTTGATTCTGGCAATGTTTTTTAGATGGTAAAAAGCTGCTGATGTTACAGATTTAATGTGGCTGTTAAAGTTCAGGTCTGAGTCCAATATTACCCCGAGATTTCTAACTTGATTATTAGGTTTTAGAAAGAGAGTCTCAAGGTGACTGATAACACTTTCTCTTTGTTTCTGTGGGCCACAGACAATGATTTCAGGTTTGTCTGAGTTTAGCTGGAGAAAATTGTTTTGCATCCACACACTGATCTGTTCGATGCAGCGACACAATGTATCTACAGGCCCGTGTTCTCCTGCCGTCAGTGACACGTAGATCTGAGTGTCATCTGCATAGTTGTGGTAGGACACATTATAGCTGCGTATTAGCTGGCCTAGAGGAAGCATGTACAGATTGAACAATAGGGGTTTCAGGATTGACCCATGGGGAAACCCACAGGTCATAGCCATTTGGTCTGAGACACAGTTACCAATTTCAACAAAATACTTCTTGTCCTCGAGATAGGACTTGAACCGGTTTAAAGCACGACCAGAGATTCCCACCCAGTCTTCTAACCTCTGTAATAAGATCGCATGGTCAACTGTGTCAAAGGCAGCACTCAGGTCCAGCAGAACTAAGACTGTGACTTCAGTTGCATCTGTGTTCAGGCGGATGTCATTTGTCACCTTGATCAGAGCTGTCTCAGTGCTGTGGTGGGGCCTAAAGCCTGATTGGAAAATATCAAAAACATTGTTAGAAAGGAGAAAGTAAGCTGTTGGTATACAACTTTTTCTAGGACTTTGCCTAAGAATGGCAGGTTTGATATGGGCCGGTAGTTGTTCAGTACTGTGGCATCAAGATTGCTCTTCTTTAGAAGAGGCTTAATGACAGCAGTTTTTAAGGCCTTTGGAAATGTTCCAGTCTGGAGTGAGATGTTGACTAGATGAGCGAGTTGTGGTAACAAACTGCTCAGCACAGACTTTAGGAATCTAGTGGGCAACTCATCAAGGCAGCACGTTGATGAACTCAGACTGCAGATGGTCTCTTCGACTGTTTTGTCAGTAACAGGTGTGAAATGTGTCAGCTCTAGGTGTCTAGCTGGCTGCAGAGTAGTTATTTGTGTTGTGGAAATTATTGGATTTTAAATGCCTTGAACTTTGTCATTAAAGAATATTGCAAACTCATTACACTTGGATGTAGAAATGAGTTCTAAAGGCAGTGAAACTGGAGGGTTTGTTAATCTGTTTACTGTAGCAAACAGGATAGGAGAGTTGTTACTGCAGTTTTTGATGATTTCAGAAAAATAACTCTCCCTTGTTCTACGCAAAGTCTAGTTGAACACACATAGCTTTTCTTTGAAAATCTCATAATGAACCTGGAGCTTTGACTTGCGCCATTTCCGTTCGGCTCCCTTTTTCTGTGCCCTGACTGACTCTTCTTTCCTCCATGGCGCCCTTTGCCTACTTTTAACCATTTTAACCTTGACAGAAGCAGTGGTATCCAAAACATTTAAGAGACTTGATGTGTAAGATTTCAACAGATCATAATCATTAGAGCATGGGGTATCCTCAGACCTAATCATTTCCATAAACTTTGTTAGACATGACATTTCCAGAACAGCGATGAGTTCTTTAGCTTGCTTGTTATGGGCTACATTCAATCCTCCTGTTGTGACTAAACGGTCAAAAGCAGTGCACACAATTGAAAGCAATTCAGTAAACATTCTCCCCATTTTAATTGTTTTTATTATTTTCTATTATTATTTCATTACCCGGAAGGACCAGGGCAACCAAACATGATTTTGTAACCAAAACTAATAAATGCTATAAAACAAAATATGAGACAACATGTTTTAGTTGACACTTTATTTATGGGTTGGGTGATTTTTGAACAGCCATAGAGGGAGAAAACACTCAATTCATTGACCAATTTATTTTGAAAAGTTGATGCCTACTGTAAATCTACCTCTTTCCGAACGTGCAGTTAAAGACAGATGTTGCACTTGTTGGTTCTGCTCATTTCTAAGGTTTCATAGTTTTACATTGGAAATAAACAAGTGAACACATATCTTAATTTATTTTTTGTATTTATATGAATGAAGTAACATGAATGAAGGACATCAGTGGGACAAGATGAGGAGCTGCTTTGATTGTCATTCATTATTTTATACATGAATAATGAAAATAATTGCATGCATGTATTAATGGACTTGAGTGCTTTGAATAATGCTCAAATAAAAATTATAAATAAAATATATAATCAGTGCTGAGCAGTTTTATTTCATTGCCTGAAAAAATGAGTAATCTTTATCACTTTGTTCAGCTTCTTTGAATCAGTGCCTCCAACACTTTCATTATATACTGAAAACTCACCACGTGTCCCTGTGAAGGTGGTCACTCTACAAGCTTAGGTCCTTTATCAGAGGCTTGGGTGCCTAAGGGTCCATTCCTTGGACTCTAGTGTGGCTGCTGGGACTCCTGTTGGAGTTACTCTCCTAGTATGAGTCACAGCCCAAAATCTCTTATCTTGGTATTTTTCAAGCACCAAGATTTTTTGCTGTATCCATCACTTCCGTTTTCCTCTGCTGTTTACCGACCACTAATATGTCTGACAGGGTGGCTATCGCTGATTTATCAGTCTAAATCTGGAAGTCCCACAGATGATTTCCACCACCTTTGGAAATATCTCCCACTTTGACTTTGGAACTTCCTTACCCATACACTGAACAGATGTACATGATTCCAGCCTCTTGGTTTTGAATGCTATGTGTGAACTGTAGCTGACTGGTCCTCTTTCACTCTGCTATTATTTTATGGAATGTCTCAAATGCCTCTTTGCACTTGGGGTCCTGCATGGTGGGATACACCCAAGCCTCTAGTGCTCAGTGACTGTTCTTGTGACGCCATGATTAGTGATATACTAACACATACACAGTACCAGTAAAACATTTGAAAACCCATCCATATTTTTTCTATACCCATTTACCTTTACCCCAGCTGTCATCAGGTGAGAGGTGAGGACACTGGATATACCACCAATTCATAACATGGCAGACACAGAAAACAAACAAGACAGAGCATGCATGCTTACAGTAACATCTATGGTCAGATTAGAAACAATGATTAACCAAGTATTCAAATTTTTGGACTGTTTGAGGAAGCAAATGAACGTGGAGAAAAGTCCTGATAGCACAAGGAGAACATGCAGGGGCAAACCTGAGCTGAGATTCGAACCGGGAGCATTTAATCATATTCATTGGACTGAAAAAGGGTAAGTTACAGTTTTTCTCGATTGGTTTGGCTCATTTCTTGAAACTGAGATGACATTCCTATAACTATGGGGTCACTTGGCCAAACAGACTTGCAGTTCTTCACAACACTTGAGATAACCAGCAAAATGTCATATGTCTCCCAAAACGTTCATTCTTGCTTCAAAATGAAGTCCCTGTCCCATATAATTAGTCAGTACCATATAAATGGCATAGATCCTTCTCAATTGCTTTGGCACATTTTCATTCATTTTGTCCTCCTGTCAAAATAAACTGGACGGTGCAGAACAACTACATGGATCCTCATCACATGCTCATATCGCTCCAAAAATAGTTTACCCATGTGTCAAAACTAAATTCCTTTCTTTTTGTACACAAATCATCAGTGCTTCCAAAATGCATTGTCCCTTTGGCATTGTGTAAACACTGCAAGTCAAAATGATTAGATGTTTTGTCTTTATGGAAAAGGTCTAGCTAAAGGAATACAATTTTCACACCACACACACTGCACTCATTCTGCTGAGGAAATTGTAACTATTTTTATTCACAAGTACATTTTTACACATTACTGTAGGTAGGAAAGAAAAAAACTACAAAGGAAAAGGTATATAATATAGGCCTATGTATGTATACAAAATACAAAAACCTGCAAGAACCAAAACCAAAATACATTACAGTAGTCTATGTTTCAGTAAAAAAAAAAAAACCCAGTCAAGCATCACAAATGAAATGCAGTAATATTCTGACTACTCTGTGTCACTTCCCTCTTGCTCCTGGTCACCCTCCTCATCCTCCGGGCCATCCATCCGCTGCAGTCTGTTTGGACATAAATTCTCGTCAACATCGCATCTGATGTCTTCTCTAGCAATGCACCGTGGGAAGAAGCGCCTTGAATGCCTTAGTCATCCTCTACTGATCGCCTGTGATATCCTCACAGGCAGCATCCATCGCATTGAGGAGGGACCTCTGGTTCTGAGCATGATGCTCATACACTCTCCATCTCCAAGCAGAGAAAAATTCCTCAATAGGGTTAAGGAATGGAGAGTAGGGAGGAAGTGGGACATTATGCATCCTTGAATGCGTCTCGAACCATGCCCTGATGCGTTGGCCACGGTGAAAACTGACGTTGTCCCACACAACAACAAACTGGGGTAGGTGGAGCGCTTCGAGACCCTCTCGTTCTCTGGAACTAAATCTAAATATAAACGGTCAAGGAAACGGAGGAGCTTCTCAGTATTGTATGGGCCCAAGCTTGCCGTGTGTGGCCACACCATTTTCAGAAATGGCCGCACACATGGTAATATCCCCCCCCCCCCGCTGGCCAGGGACATCCACTGTGGCCCGCTGGCCAATGATATTTCAGCCACGCCTGCAGCCCTTGGCCAGGTTGAACCCTGCCTCATCAACGAATACAAGTATATGGGGGATGTCATTCCCCTCTAGTGCCAGGATTCTCTACAAAAGAGAAAAAAAACAAATCAGTCATATAGATGGGTCACCACACGGTCAGTAATACTCTTCACAAAGTATACATAACCCACTGTTCCAAACCTAGAGTGCAGGCATATGCAGAGGTTCTGCAGGTAGTTTTTTCACACAAATAGAAGGGAGACATAATGATGAGAGTGTTCTGTTACAGTTCTTTGGCAAAATACTGTGGTCAGATACTGCATTGTAAAGCTGGATTCCAAAGGTAAGGAGGATACTGGTAACCCTCAGAAATTGGAACCTCTGCATAGTGTAGGCTATACGAACTGATAGAGCATGAATAACTGGCTTACCTGCACATACTGGTACCGCAGCTCTTTCACTCTGTCTGTGTTTCGATCGAATGGTACTCTGTAGATCTGCTTCATGGTGCTGAGGTTTTTCTTCAGTACACGGTCTATTGTGGAAATGCTGATGGAGTTGATGTTTTGGAAGACTGTGTTGTTTTGGAGGATTGTGTCACGGATCTGTGTCAGTGTTATTGCATTATTTGCAATGACCATGTTGCAGATCTCTTCTTCTTGGCGATTGGTGAGCAGTCTTCTTCTCCCACCTACATGACGCTGTCGCCCAATCCTGCACAGACAAAGACAATATGACTATTTGTAGTGTTTGTCTTGTGTCTTTGTTACATATTGTCAATCACTGTAATGGCTGTATTGTGTACTGCTTCATTCTGCTATCATTCTATAGCTTTTGTAGGCTACTTACAAATGTACTGCAATATTGCACAACTGTAAACTGCAACACATGTCCGACACTGATTTATGCCCCGGGCGAAACCCGGTGCCCCCCACCTCACCCTCACCCTCGTTTTTTTTTTTTTTATGCCCCCCCCCCCCTGCTCACCCTCGGTTTTTTTTTGGATGTTTTTTTTTTTCACCTGTAATGTGGGACACTCCTCCTCGTCAGAACCTGCTTTCACCTGTCACAAACTGTCACCATGCCAGATTCAATATATTCAAAATATCATCCTCCTCCCCTCCTTTGGCAGGCATATCTTTTCTCTTCACGGCCGGCTGTCCCAACCATCGCCTTATTTTGTTAGTGTTTGCGTCTGTATTTGTACCAATAACACGCTGTCAAATAGACCCCTTCTCAATGCATTCATTCACAATGATGGAGCAGAGTCAACTAAATAAAGACAGAAGTGTCCCAAATACAAAAATCAAATGGTGAATGACACCCCATTTGTGCATGTTAAGCTAACTGCTTGTTATAATACGATAAGTGTTTTATTACTTTGCATGTCTTCCAAAAAAGAAAATAATCAGACGCAGGGTAGCAAAACATTATGGGCCTGAAAACGAAACTTAGAAAATCGGCTCGGCGCATGCACAAAGTAGTAATTCTCGACAAGTAGGAGAAATCGGCTGAACACCGGCGTCTATCGTATTTCCAAACCAAGAGTGACCCACTCCCCTAGTACGGCAGCCTCGGTGGATGCGTTCCCATAGAAACTGCGCTCGCGCGTCCCGCGAAATAGATGGTAAAGTTCCTCATTTATCATCGGCCAAGTCGGCTAGTGAGTTTTTTTAATACACGCCAAAAATAACTTTCACCCGCATTTGGCGGGTGTTAATTTAGAGCCCTGGTATAAACGAGCAGCAAACGAACCTAGTCTGCACAGAGGTCTTTGACAGCTAACAACACAGCCTGACTAGTTGTTAGCTAACTGCCTAGCACTAGATAAAAATAAAAGAACACAACTGCAATGTAACTTATCCAAGTAGTAACAAAAACACTTCAAAATATTATAATTATGTATTACCATACGAGCAAGAAACTGAAAGCTGGACAAATGAAAAACTTAACGGCAAACAGGATCATCACAAAACCTTACCTCACCTCCAGCGGAGAATCAGCTGGCTACGCACACGGACGCGTGAGGGGGTGGGCGGAGATAGACTGATGTCAACTGTCATCATAGACTGTCCGAGCGGTGTAAATCCAGGCTCGAATCAAGCGCACCGCTGATTTTTTTTTTTTTTTTTTTCTCCACCAGATGCTCATTGATCATTTAAGCCGTGTCAGAAAAGAGGCAGACTGCTAACCGCAAAACTTAGTCAGAGAGGGCATCAAGGCCACTGTGGCCTTATGGCAGATATAATTTTCAAGGGCACAAGGCCAAAGTGGGAGGGCACGAGGGCCATGGCCCTCGTGGCCCTCGTGAAATTCCTTCCTTCCTTGTTTAGAATATAATGTAATACTAATGTTTAAATAAACCAATTCTAAACAAAATAGTGTGTGTAACTTAAAACATATACCTAAATAAATTATAACACTTTTGTGTTATAAAGCTTCAAGTATGATAGAACTTAATAGCCTGATAAACCAGCCTAAATGGATTGGATGTCTAATTTAGTCTGGCACCGATCAATGGATACAACGGAACATTGTTGATGAGCACAACCCGTTGTCTTTCAAACCGCGTCTGTGCCTATAGGCCAACGCTCTGACCAATCAGCGCAACTGACTGTGACGTAGTAAGCGCGACAGAAAGCTTTGGTGGGAGGGGACTCTTCCAAAACTGATGCCAAGCACAGATTCTATAATAGGACAGATACGCCACTCACGGTGCATTTCCGGTTTCCAACGAGGCGATTTTGGTTGCAGTTCCACCCTCTTTCCACGTGGGGCTCCCAATTTTGGAGACCAGAATGAATGGAGTCCTATGGAGCTATACGCCCTTTCGTGCCCTTATCTCAAGATATAATTTTTTTCTCTAGTAATTCGAATGTTGTTTTCGAAAAAGGGTGTTTAGAAAATACCCATGGCTGAGTTTTAGATTTTTCGAGCCACTCATTTGCTTAAAAAAAGGATTTGAAGTGTATATGACGTCATACATAGCGGGTCGACCAGCTGTCATTAGCACAATGCTAGCGCGTTGTGGACAACAAGAAGCCAACCAGTAAGAAATCAAAGCGATATATGTACTCGTTCAGTAGATTTTTTACTTGAAACCCATGTTGAGCTCTCAGAAACTACATTCAAATCTGAGCGCTCTTGAGGAGACTTAGGTGAAACTGACCATTTGTAGCATCTAGCTCCATAGGGTCCCATTCATTCTGGTCTCCACCGACGCTCCCAGTGGAATTCTGGTGGAACTGCAGCCAAAAAGCCGGTACAATGGGGCTTAATACAGAGTGGCAAGGCTGTTCGTTATAATGGCTGTGTGCCAAGGCTGAATCAAACGAGCACTGTTCCATTGCCGCCGCCATCTTTCTTGTTGTGCTTTCGCTTGTCTATGTTCGCTTCCACTGCCCAACGTCGCACTGCTCTGTCGTCACTCCCTCAAAACCCCGCACCAGAACCCTCTGCCCCGCCCGCGTTGATTCAAAACACATCTCTGCGTTGTGATTGGTTTAGTTGCCATCTGCCAGATTCAGGGCAGTATTTTCAAAATGACAAGTGGATCGAGGCCAGACCCAACCGCAGGCAAAACATTTTGCCGTCCAGCAGTTGGCGCTGGTTTTCCAGGCTAAGAACTTAATGCAGTTATGAGACTGATTTCTATTACCATATTTCATTTGTGTGGCTGTAGATACAGACAGTCTTTACAGCAGAGCTGGAAAAAGACGACCTCTTACAGTCACAACAAATTCCCTCAAATTTTAAAATTTTTACTTAAGCACATCATCTATTAACATACAGATCAGTGATAGTTTGTACCCCTATGTCTGCAAAGACTTGGTTTTATATTGACTTTATGGGTGGACTGTGTTAACTGGAGACTCCAGAGATGAAGAATTATTGTCTGCATCAGGTTAGAAAGCTTGGCCGGTATTTGCCAGATATTGAATGGTTTTGATGCACGAATATGAACTATTATTCATCCGTGTGTTTGTCTGTGTTGTATAATTTCCAACAGATGTGTCCCATGGCCATGACAAAAATGGATGTTATGGATGTTATGTTAAACTGAAAGAGTCACATATATATGAATATGGCGCAAAGGTTCATGGGGCTTTCTGTAAATGATAACGCTGTGGATCGTTAAAAGCTGGAAATGCCTGCGCTTACCAGAAACTCAAAGTAGGCTTCTCCAAAATATTCCTCAAACAGACAGAAGATTCTGCTAAATACTAAACAGATTGTTAGCATCCTGTGGCAGTTTGCAGTCACTTCCCACTCTTGAAGGTTTTAAGGCAAATTGTACTGTATTTTCAAATTAATAAAAATAATAATTCTATAGAGCTTAAAATCTTTAAACAGAACTAAATGAGAGCGTCACATATAACAAGACAGTCAAAATATGAACTAGAGAGCGTCTTATTATCACACCAAACATACCAGTTTCTACCCATTGTTTCTGAGTTGTTATTACTTATTACTGTTAGTACTCCCCGAGGACGTACCACAGCCTCTGAGCGAATAGTTGAATGGAGTAAATGTCATTTAAAAGGTATTTAAAGAATATGATTTTTATATTATCAGCACATCTGATCTGATTTAACTGGTGTATGAAATAATGTAAGTGGGTTATCCCACTTACATTATTAGTAGCAGAGCTTTCGCCATGATCAGAAAATCAATTATGAGTTCTATTACATTTACCATCCTGTAGTTAGAAAAAAAGGATTCCCCAGATGTGTTTCTGCTGGTTTGGGAGCTATTTAACAGGACATGATGACAGAATAATGGATGGAGGTGGTGAACTGAAAGAAATCCTTTTAGAGTACTTAGCAATAAGATTAATGTTACATTGTAGAGAAGGGGTGTATTTTAGTAATACAGCTGTCAGGATTAATTTAGAGCACAAATTTGAAAGGCTAATATACTATAGCCTTCTAAAAGCCTGGAATGCCATATGAGGGCTTGATTGTTTTTAAACTATGTATCTCTCTCATCTGTATTACTGCTCAACTGATTTTGGACCAAAAGTGTGAAAATAAGACGTGTGGAAATGCACAATGTGAGCTCATGCACACAAAGAATGACGGCCCTTTACTGATCCAGATCCAGTTTGCCAGAGCTGGTCCACACAAATTCCAAAACACAAGACAGAACATGCAGCGTGACACAATGAAACATAACAACAAAGATATGAGACTGAACAAAGGACACCAAGGAGCATTTATCCAGACAGAACTAATGACAAACTAAGGCCAGGTGTTGTAATTTTGCCATTTGAATCCAGGTGTAGAGCGATAGAGAGCAGAAAGCAAGACCGAGACAACACAAAGAAGAAATTGAGAAATAAATGGAGAGTTTACTCTACATAAACTTTAGCAGAAAACACTAACTAATGGCGCATTTCCACTAGCTCGGCACGGCTCGATACGGCTCGGCACGGCTCGGTTTGGTTGTGTTTCCATTACAACCGAGTATCACTTCGGGCCTCCTCGACATGGGCGGGGTCGTCGTAACACTGCTGCGCGACCAGAACACCAACAACAACAACATACGAGGAGGATAGCATGGAGGACATCGAGACGCTCGTGTTGCTGCTCACCCTGTGGCTTTTTGTCGCACAGAAGGCAAGAGAAGAGAGCCAGAGAAGACTCCTGTCCACCAGACAAAACAATTTTGAAAAGTGATGACACTCATCGGCCAATCAGTGGAAGGCAGTCGGCTGACGTCACGTTTTAGTAACGCTTCGGCTCGCTTGGAACCAGGGCTGAGGTGATACCAAAAGTCTACCCGGTTGCAGGTATTGCGTGCTAGTGGAAACACGCAATAGCGCGCCGAGCCGAAGCGAGCTAGTGGAAACGCGCCAAACACAGAAACATGGAAATCAAACAGCTTAAACAACAACACTATAAAGCAGAAAGCCTAAATAATTACTTCAGTTTCCATGAAACTGCTGATACCACCAAAGAAAGGAAACAAAGAAAAACTTCAAATTTTTCCTCCTTTAAACACATCCTTTTTGAACAACCCCACTGTAAAGTTCTGTAAATGCAAAGAATGAGGTAATAAATAAGTCCATGACCTATGCCTCCAACACATCCCTGAAGCAGTTAAACCATGAGAAAAGTCTTCAAACTGGTTATGTGATTTCAACGTGCCATGGAAACTCCTTGCGTGTAATGAGCATTGGTAGGCAATCGTGCATGTTATGTACAAGGAAAGGAAATGTATGATGCTATCAAGAGAGGATTTAACCGTCCAAGCAAGTTTCTTTTACTGTCACATAACCTGAACGGGAAAGGCCTATTACATCACATCACTGAATGGGAACCATTCCTTTACACGAAGATGAAGTCACTGTTTCACATTCATCAACTGATGAAAAAAGATTTTATGAAAAAAAATAACAGACTTTGTGTTCCAGGATCACAGGGAGGTACTTGATCTCTCAGTGGGTGTTCTTAGATAACGAGTGGTTGTGACGCATTTAAAATATGAAGGGCAAAGTTATTGAGTGTCTGCCAAGATATCACATGATCAAGGTGCTTTCATTTATTCATAGTAGATTAAACATGCCTTTCATGAAAAGAGCTTTGTTGGCTTTTCGCCAAGCTTAAATTTCACTACAAATTTCTTCCCTCTTTTTGGAAGAGTCAACTGGATTAATAATATTGTAGGGTGTCACTGGAAGTTTGCTTGAACTCAACGGCGGTTTCTTTGAGTTGTTCTTCTTCTAAAGCAGAGTGATCGTACGATGTGCACCTTAAAGAAAAAAATCTTCAATTCTTCCTATTTATAAGTTTGCTAAATCTACACAGCTTGAAATTAAACACAACTCAATGACTGCTTCTGTGGTTGCTGTTGATGATAGACTATGTAGATCATTTTGAGAGATGGGGCATAAAAATCTATTCTATTCTGTTGATAAAATATGCTATACTAAGCTGAAAAAAAGAATTCCTGACTGTATATTGTTAGTCTTATCTTAACTGACCACTTTATGTAGAAGTGGGTCCAATTTCTGTCATTTGAATTATTTTGGAGATTTAGATTTTTTCACCCTTGTTTCAGAAAAAGCTCATTACCGCTGAGTTCCTGACCTTTCTTTAAAATATTTTTGTCATCAACACAGTTGTTAGTGTGGAGTTTTAGGAGTGAACAACTTGTATAAATATGGATTTAATTTACTATACAAATTCTTGTAATTTGTATTGTGTTTGAACGTGTGGGGGATTTTTATAAAAAATAAGAAATCTCTAGCTGATGCCGATTTAGGCCTCATCCCAACATAATTCAACTACATTTTTGTATTGATTAATTGTCAACCATTAGTTATTATATTAATGATCTGTGTGATTTGTCCAGAAATTGATTGCATATTCAAACCAAATATCCCCAAAGAGTGAAGAAAGGGTGATCTCTGAATCCTCAAAAGCATGAAAATAGAGATTTTGAAATGAATAGTGGTTTTTTTTATGTTTGTTTGTTGTTGTTTTTCTGGCAAACAACCCTCCAATTTGTGTAATCATACAAATAGTTCAGGTTCAGGTAAAAAAAAAACTGTGATCCGAAAATGTATCCTCATGGATTTTTTTGTTAGTAAAATAATAGTCCAAATGTCTGACGGTTTGATATTGTTGAAGAGATATTAAGAAATCCATTCGACAAGATTTCCAGTTAAAGCCATATCAGCTCTTAAAGAATGCTGAATTATTGCGTTGATATGCGTTTAGAAGAAATTTGAGGTGTATTTGCTTTTCTACAATATCCATCAAAAACAAACCATATGCATATGTTGTAGTCATAAGAGTTAAACAAATGCCTTTTGCTATTGCAGGAAATGATAAGGGGCATGGGTTTCCTTCAGTTTCCATAATCTTTTACAAGTGAAATCAATCGGTAGACTTCCTGTCAAACAGGTTTAATCTGGTGACAATAGATAAGCAGAATATTTCTTTCCCCTCAGAAGATGACTCCGAACAAGCGCGCAATGTGCATGTTATGGTCTGACTTTCCCCTCCTCTGTCTGAGATGTTGTAGAAATAATAACACCAGTTTGCATAAGACTACAGCATAGTCTTTGCAACTGTCAAGACTACATTACAAACTATACTATGCCAATAGATTATTTCATTATTTCATTGGGAAAAAATCATATTCATAATAAAGTCAGCTGTCATTATGTGTGATGGTGTTGCTCAGTTCAGATTCTTTCCATCTGGTGTTTAATTACAGGTGAAATTGCTTTAACTAGTTATGTTCGCATGGACTGTTTTATCTATGGGAACTTTGATGATTCAGGCTGAAGGGGCCACTAATAATATTTGTAGAACATACAACTCTCGTGATCGTGACAGCAAGTTAAATGTAAAAAATCCAAGATTGTGAGGGTCAAAACAGGTGAAAAGAACGCTTTTCAGTCCTAACTTAACTCTAACTGAGTAGTTTTGATTTCTAATTTCAACCAAGTAAAATTTTTGTCTACATCCAACCAGGACATGAACATTTTTGTTCTTATATGTTGTATTTGTAGGTAGTCAAATGGTATCCATGATGATGAGGTTGTTGAAAATATAAATATTTTAGCCCTAACCATGATCTTTTTCAACCAAGTAATGCTATTGTCTAAACCCAACCATGAAGTGACAGAGCTGTTGTAATAAAGTGTTGTTAACCCCTTAACGCCTATTGTCGCATATATGCTACAAACCGTTTGACTCAATCAACCAGCTGAGATAGCATCTTTATTCCCCCAATGCCGGTTAGTCCATATTCACTACTTACCTAGGAACCTTTATATAAATAAATATGTAAAAAACAAAAAGGGTGAATAAAAAAACTTTGTTTTTTCACTGTTATATTACTGTGTTGTTGTTATCTTATTATTGACCATTATGCCTGGTGTTGCAAATAAGCAACATACCAAATTGACTCCAAATTGACCAGGATGTCTGTTGTCGCAAATTTGCAACATACCAAAATTTCTATTTATTTTTTGTGCAAAAGTGAAATTAATAATCTCAGCATTATTTACCATCTACTTAAAGGTTAAAACACACACAAAACATTTTTTTTTATATACAGCTATATAAATTCAGGCGTTTAAGGGGTTAATCGAACATAACTAACTGACTAAAGCCATTTTTGTTGTTCGTGCAGTTACATGAATGCATGAATGAATGATGGTGTGGTAACTGCTACGCATCATCACATCACCCATCCTCCCAGCTTTTCACTTTACAAGAATTTTGTGGCTTCTTAAAGAAAAGACTTGAGAATATCTTCTGCTCTGACGTGGAAATGCGGTTTGCATGAACAGAAATTTCTGGACCACATATTCAAGGGTACAAACAAATTACTTTATTGTATCAGTTGGATGACTTTTTAATCTAAACCAGTACGTCATCATATTCATAAACTGCATTGGAGTCTAAAGTAGTTGGCTGGGACTGATGGTAGATTTTATATCCGTGGATCAATAAAGTGCAGGACTCACACACCTGAGGGTTCACATAGAGGAAAAGGTTAGATTAGATTAGATTAGGTTAGATTAAACTTTATTGTCATTGCACAGAGGACAGGTACTGAGACAACGAAATGCAGTTTAGCATCTAACCAGAAGTGCAAAAAGCAGTTAAAGTGCAGAGTATGTGCATATGTAGAGTTAGAAGTGAATAAATGCAAAAAGCAGTTTAAGTGCAGGGTATGTGCATATGTAAAGTGAAGTGGTGAATAAATAAAAATGTAGAATGAAAAGGTAGAATGGAATAAGTACAATGAATTACACTGTGAGGTAGTATTGAATGAATGGAATGAGGTAGTATGAAATGAAATGAATACAATGAATACAATGAATACAATACGATGTGAATACACTATAGTGGGATAATACAAAAGCTAGTTTTCATGGTTTTAGAAAAATTGTCACGATGGGTGGGAGCGAGGCGTAGGAGGACACGGATGCGGACGTCAGAAGCAAACTGATTTATTTTCAAAAACAAGGTTAACATAAAGCGCGGCTGAGCCAGAAGACAAAACTAGACTGTGGTGAAGAAAACATGGCTAAGAAAAAAAGAAAACAAAGAACATGACTTGGTAATACATGAAGGAACTTAACTTGGCTTGGCATCGTGAAGGTGCAAGGATCTGACAAAATGCATGGGGAAACCTGGAAACGAAATACTGAGGAGGGTGATTGGTGAGTGGGTGCAGCTGAAGACAATGAACAGGTGATGTGAGTGAACTAATGACCTGACATGGGAAGTGAGGGAAAAAACAATGGCAAAACCAGTGGTGTAGTCTACCTTTTTGAGGTGGGTATACTGTATAGTTGGCTAGTCATTGGCCCGTGGTACCAAACTAGGGGTCGGGACTCGGGACCCCTCGGAACCAATAGTAGCCCCTTAATGCACGCCGTACCTCCAGTGGCGCGCTGTAATAGTCATTGAAAAGTAATAAGTACCATAGTACTACAATACTATGATATAACACAGTTAAGATGAAAAGCCCTCTAAAAACTATGACAAAAAATAGGCCAATGTAAAGTTTCATTTTTAAGCATTTTCATCTATGACAATCAAAAATGTTACTATCAAGTAGGCCTACAGCAAGTCAAGCCCAAACAAAATGAAATGAACTGATTTTTAAATGTAGGCCTATAGAAATATAGCCTGTTTTGTAAACTCATCACATGCACTACAGGTTTTTGCATCTGACATTATATCGCAGTAACAGTGTAGTAGATAATGTAATTACCATTGCCTAAGTACAGATACATCTCCCCATCCATGCATACCATGGAGATAGCATGGTTCTGGCTAGTAAATAAAGTTTAGTTTATGATAGATAAATTACTTAATCCAGACAGCCACTGTACATATCATCATGTACCATATACAGACAGGTATGGCGATTAGGAGTTATTCCCAAAGAAGAATCCCAGATAAACAAACGTCTAGAATTTTAAACTAAGTAAGCAAACGTGGATCAGAGTAGCTAGCTTGCTAGTATTGAGAGAAGAACGAAAGCTAGACTACAGCATGACTAGCCTGTGTTATTGCCGTGTTATGTCCACAAATTAAACAACCTAGAAGGGTAACTTGGTAGCAATACTAGTCTCATAAAAAGCGTGAATTATGTTTTTGACTCAACTTAACTTACTTTCGGAAACGTCAGGTCGGGCAACCTTATTAAAAAAGTTCCTAAGGTCTTGCTGTCCCTTGCGCCTGGCCATAATCCTCGTCGTCCCCAACTAAAAACCTGGAACGCTGCTGCTTTGTTTAACCTGGCAGCTCGCGGTCGGCTAACTAGCGAAATTCACTGGCATGTTTTCATCACGCATTGAGGGTTTTCAAATAATAATGATCATCATCATAATAATAATATATTGTAACGACCCAGAATTAAGGTAAAAGCACACAGACTGGCTTGTTTCCTCCTCTCCCTGTCAATCACTGGACCGCAGGTCATGTCACTCAGGTGTGGGCTGGTGATTGGGGGAGAGGAGTGGGCGTGGGCCAGCCTGTGTGCAGGTTTGGTGTTCTCCTGGGGCTGGTTGCGGAGCAGGACTGAGAGTCACCCGTGTTCTGCGATTGTACTGCTTGTAATAACTTAATAAAGAGCCGTTCGGCAACCGCCGGTCTCAGAGCCTCCGTGAAGTCATTACAATATGTTCACGAAAGTTAGACAACGTGTTAATAAATCACTACCATACCTGTCAACAGCCATGGAAAAGTGTGCCCTGGAAATGCAAACTCTCGGGTTGAGATGATGAGATGATAATTCCATAATCCAATCAGAATGGTGAGAACATGGAGAACATATTGTATCAGCCCATTCCAGATGTACAATGACTTTTCGTAGACGCCTCGACTTTACAAAGTCCTTTCCTTAGCCACTAAGCACCTACGTACGCACGATAGATTTTTGTTTTGGCTGACAGCGAGACATAAAAAACGCGTCTGATTGGTTGGAGATTGACTGACTGCCGCAATTTCCGAATGAATGCAATTCTGAAGTGTTGTCGTTGTATTGTTAAATTATAACAAGGCTTCCATGAAAAGTGGTAGTTGATGAAACGTGGCTGTGCTATTCTAAATATTGAAAAACAAATTTTAGGTGGGTATACTGAGCATTTTAGGTGGGTATACGGAAATCCCCCCAAAAAAGAGGTGGGTATACGCCGTATACCTGCGTTCAACGTAGACTACACCACTGGGCAAAACTAAAACATGGAAAAACTAAACTAAACATGAACTTAAAACTAAGACGTGAGATAAACTAACACATGATACAACTCAAAAGAACTAAAGACATAGGGAAAACCCCATGGACATGACAAAAATGTTAACAACTACATTGTGTCTCAAATGGGTGTAATTTATTAGATCAGATGACTACATTTGGAATAACTTTATCATAGTCAAGCTTTAAACCTTTCACAAGCATTTATGTAGTGATAAGCTGATCATATTTTGTTATCAATCAGATCGTCTCTGAGTAAAAGCTTGTTAATGGCCTATAACTGAAAATCATGAATAGTACCCACTGCTGTTGAAAATTAGTACTGTATTGACAATTGACAATGTTACAATGAATGGTTATGAAAGGGCATTAGGCTGAAAGGAACCTGAACTGCAGTCCTAGGAACGGAGTGTAACTACTGAAAAACTATTGCATAACCTCAGTGTTTTAGAATATTACTAAGCCAATGGCCTTTATAATTTCCCATGAGCTGGTTTCAAGATCTCTTTTTCAATTCAAAGTGCAGTGAGCTTCCTGCTTCTTTCTCCTTTTGTTGTTGGGTATTATTAGTACGGTGGCCGACAAGTGCAAACGCGCTGCAAACGGAAAAACAAATCCAACAGTAAAACGCTGCAAGAGAAAAATGCAGCAATCACAAAAACGACCGGAGCACACGCGCTGCAAACTCCAAAACACATGCAAGAGAAAAACGCGCTGCAAACTCCAAAACACATGCAAGAGAAAAACGCGCTGCAATGTGTTTTGGAGTTTGCAGCGCGTTTCTCTCTTGCATGTGTTTTGGAGTTGCAGCACGTTTCTCTCTTGCATTTGTTTTGGAGTTTGCAGCACGTTTCTTTCTTGCATTTGTTTTGGAGTTTGCAGCGCGTTTCTCTCTTGCATGTGTTTTGGAGTTTGCAGTGAGTTTCTCTCTTGCATGTGTTTTGGAGTTTGCAGTGAGTTTCTCTCTTGCATGTGTCTTGGAGTTTGCAGCACGTTTCTCTCTTGCATTTGTTTTGGAGTTTGCAGCGCGTTTCTCTCTTGCATTTGTTTTGGAGTTTGCAGCACGTTTCTCTCTTGCATTTGTTTTGGAGTTTGCAGCGCGTTTCTCTCTTACATGTGTTTTGGAGTTTGCAGCACGTTTCTCTCTTGCATGTATTTTGGATTTTGCAGCGCGTTTCTCTCTTGCATTTGTTTTGGAGTTTGCAGCACGTTTCTCTCTTGCATTTGTTTTGGAGTTTGCAGCACATTTCTCTCTTGCATGTCTTTTGGAGTTTGCAGCGCGTTTCTCTCTTGCATGTATTTTGGATTTTGCAGCGCGTTTCTCTCTTGCATTTGTTTTGGAGTTTGCAGCACGTTTCTCTCTTGCATTTGTTTTGGAGTTTGCAGCGCGTTTCTCTCTTGCATTTGTTTTGGAGTTTGCAGCACGTTTCTCTCTTGCATGTGTTTTGGAGTTTGCAGCGCGTTTCTCTCTTGCATGTGTTTTGGAGTTTGCAGCGCGTTTCTCTCTTGCATGTGTTTTGGAGTTTGCAGTGAGTTTCTCTCCCCCCTGCATGTGTTTGGGAGTTTGCAGTGAGTTTCTCTCTTGCATGTGTTTTGGAGTTTGCAGCACGTTTCTCTCTTGCATTTGTTTTGGAGTTTGCAGCGCGTTTCTCTCTTGCATTTGTTTTAGAGTTTGCAGCGCATTTCTCTCTTGCATGTGTTTTGGAGTTTGCAGTGAGTTTCTCTCCCCACTGGATTTGTTTTGGAGTTTGCAGCATGTTTCTCTCTTGCATTTGTTTTTTGGAGTTTGCAGCGCGTTTCTCTCTTGCATTTGTTTTGGAGTTTGCAGCACGTTTCTCTCTTGCATTTGTTTTGGAGTTTGCAGCGCGTTTCTCTCTTGCATGTGTTTTGGAGTTTGCAGTGAGTTTCTCTCTTGCATGTGTTTTGGAGTTTGCAGTGAGTTTCTCTCTTGCATGTGTTTTGGAGTTTGCAGTGAGTTTCTCTCTTGCATGTGTCTTGGAGTTTGCAGCACGTTTCTCTCTTGCATTTGTTTTGGAGTTTGCAGCGCGTTTCTCTCTTGCATTTGTTTTGGAGTTTGCAGCGCGTTTTTCTCTTGCATTTGTTTTGGAGTTTGCAGCGCGTTTCTCTCTTGCATTTGTTTTGGAGTTTGCAGCGCATTTCTCTCTTGCATTTGTTTTGGAGTTTGCAGTGAGTTTCTCTCCCCCCTGCATTTGTTTTGGAGTTTGCAGCACGTTTCTCTCTTGCATTTGTTTTTTGGAGTTTGCAGCACGTTTCTCTCTTGCATTTGTTTTGGAGTTTGCAGCACGTTTCTCTCTTGCATGTGTTTTGGAGTTTGCAGCACGTTTCTCTCTTGCATGTGTTTTGGAGTTTGCAGCGCATTTCTCTCTTGCATGTGTTTTGGAGTTTGCAGTGAGTTTCTCTCTTGCATGTGTTTTGGAGTTTGCAGCATATTTCTCTCTTGCATTTGTTTTGGAGTTTGCAGCGTGTTTCTCTCTTGCATTTGTTTTGAAGTTTGCAGCGCATTTCTCTCTTGCATTTGTTTTGGAGTTTGCAGCGCGTTTCTCTCTTACATGTGTTTTGGAGTTTGCAGTGCGTTTCTCTCTTGCATGTATTTTGGATCTTGCAGCGCGTTTCTCTCTTGCATTTGTTTTGGAGTTTGCAGCACGTTTCTCTCTTGCATTTGTTTTGGAGTTTGCAGCACATTTCTCTCTTGCATGTCTTTTGGAGTTTGCAGCGTGTTTCTCTCTTTCATGTATTTTGGATTTTGCAGCGCGTTTCTCTCTTGCATTTGTTTTGGAGTTTGCAGCACGTTTCTCTCTTGCATTTGTTTTGGAGTTTGCAGCGCGTTTCTCTCTTGCATTTGTTTTGGAGTTTGCAGCACGTTTCTCTCTTGCATGTGTTTTGGAGTTTGCAGCGCGTTTCTCTCTTGCATGTGTTTTGGAGTTTGCAGCGCGTTTCTCTCTTGCATGTGTTTTGGAGTTTGCAGCATGTTTCTCTCTTGCATTTGTTTTGGAGTTTGCAGCGCGTTTCTCTCTTGCATTTGTTTTGGAGTTTGCAGCGCATTTCTCTCTTGCATGTGTTTTGGAGTTTGCAGTGAGTTTCTCTCCCCCCTGCATTTGTTTTGGAGTTTGCAGCACGTTTCTCTCTTGCATTTGTTTTTTGGAGTTTGCAGCGCGTTTCTCTCTTGCATTTGTTTTGGAGTTTGCAGCACGTTTCTCTCTTGCATTTGTTTTGGAGTTTGCAGCGCGTTTCTCTCTTGCATTTGTTTTGGAGTTTGCAGTGAGTTTCTCTCTTGCATGTGTTTTGGAGTTTGCAGTGAGTTTCTCTCTTGCATGTGTCTTGGAGTTTGCAGCACGTTTCTCTCTTGCATTTGTTTTGGAGTTTGCAGTGCGTTTCTCTCTTGCATTTGTTTTGGAGTTTGCAGCGCGTTTTTCTCTTGCATTTGTTTTGGAGTTTGCAGCGCGTTTCTCTCTTGCATTTGTTTTGGAGTTTGCAGCGCATTTCTCTCTTGCATGTGTTTTGGAGTTTGCAGTGAGTTTCTCTCCCCCCTACATTTGTTTTGGAGTTTGCAGCACGTTTCTCTCTTGCATTTGTTTTTTGGAGTTTGCAGCACGTTTCTCTCTTGCATTTGTTTTGGAGTTTGCAGCACGTTTCTCTCTTGCATTTGTTTTGGAGTTTGCAGCACGTTTCTCTCTTGCATGTGTTTTGGAGTTTGCAGCGCATTTCTCTCTTGCATGTGTTTTGGAGTTTGCAGTGAGTTTCTCTCTTGCATGTGTTTTGGAGTTTGCAGCATATTTCTCTCTTGCATTTGTTTTGGAGTTTGCAGCGTGTTTCTCTCTTGCATTTGTTTTGAAGTTTGCAGCGCATTTCTCTCTTGCATTTGTTTTGGAGTTTGCAGCGCGTTTCTCTCTTACATGTGTTTTGGAGTTTGCAGAGCGTTTCTCTCTTGCATGTATTTTGGATCTTGCAGCGCGTTTCTCTCTTGCATTTGTTTTGGAGTTTGCAGCACGTTTCTCTCTTGCATTTGTTTTGGAGTTTGCAGCACATTTCTCTCTTGCATGTCTTTTGGAGTTTGCAGCGCGTTTCTCTCTTGCATGTGTTTTGGAGTTTGCAGCGCGTTTCTCTCTTGCATGTGTTTTGGAGTTTGCAGCATGTTTCTCTCTTGCATTTGTTTTGGAGTTTGCAGCGCGTTTCTCTCTTGCATTTGTTTTGGAGTTTGCAGCGCATTTCTCTCTTGCATGTGTTTTGGAGTTTGCAGTGAGTTTCTCTCCCCCCTGCATTTGTTTTGGAGTTTGCAGCACGTTTCTCTCTTGCATTTGTTTTTTGGAGTTTGCAGCGCGTTTCTCTCTTGCATTTGTTTTGGAGTTTGCAGCACGTTTCTCTCTTGCATTTGTTTTGGAGTTTGCAGCGCGTTTCTCTCTTGCATTTGTTTTGGAGTTTGCAGTGAGTTTCTCTCTTGCATGTGTTTTGGAGTTTGCAGTGAGTTTCTCTCTTGCATGTGTCTTGGAGTTTGCAGCACGTTTCTCTCTTGCATTTGTTTTGGAGTTTGCAGTGCGTTTCTCTCTTGCATTTGTTTTGGAGTTTGCAGCGCGTTTTTCTCTTGCATTTGTTTTGGAGTTTGCAGCGCGTTTCTCTCTTGCATTTGTTTTGGAGTTTGCAGCGCATTTCTCTCTTGCATGTGTTTTGGAGTTTGCAGTGAGTTTCTCTCCCCCCTACATTTGTTTTGGAGTTTGCAGCACGTTTCTCTCTTGCATTTGTTTTTTGGAGTTTGCAGCACGTTTCTCTCTTGCATTTGTTTTGGAGTTTGCAGCACGTTTCTCTCTTGCATTTGTTTTGGAGTTTGCAGCACGTTTCTCTCTTGCATGTGTTTTGGAGTTTGCAGCGCATTTCTCTCTTGCATGTGTTTTGGAGTTTGCAGTGAGTTTCTCTCTTGCATGTGTTTTGGAGTTTGCAGCATATTTCTCTCTTGCATTTGTTTTGGAGTTTGCAGCGTGTTTCTCTCTTGCATTTGTTTTGAAGTTTGCAGCGCATTTCTCTCTTGCATTTGTTTTGGAGTTTGCAGCGCGTTTCTCTCTTACATGTGTTTTGGAGTTTGCAGAGCGTTTCTCTCTTGCATGTATTTTGGATCTTGCAGCGCGTTTCTCTCTTGCATTTGTTTTGGAGTTTGCAGCACGTTTCTCTCTTGCATTTGTTTTGGAGTTTGCAGCACATTTCTCTCTTGCATGTCTTTTGGAGTTTGCAGCGCGTTTCTCTCTTGCATGTATTTTGGATTTTGCAGCGCGTTTCTCTCTTGCATTTGTTTTGGAGTTTGCAGCACGTTTCTCTCTTGCATTTGTTTTGGAGTTTGCAGCGCGTTTCTCTCTTGCATTTGTTTTGGAGTTTGCAGCACGTTTCTCTCTTGCATGTGTTTTGGAGTTTGCAGCGCGTTTCTCTCTTGCATGTGTTTTGGAGTTTGCAGCGCGTTTCTCTCTTGCATGTGTTTTGGAGTTTGCAGCATGTTTCTCTCTTGCATTTGTTTTGGAGTTTGCAGCGCGTTTCTCTCTTGCATTTGTTTTGGAGTTTGCAGCGCATTTCTCTCTTGCATGTGTTTTGGAGTTTGCAGTGAGTTTCTCTCCCCCCTGCATTTGTTCTGGAGTTTGCAGCACGTTTCTCTCTTGCATTTGTTTTTTGGAGTTTGCAGCGCGTTTCTCTCTTGCATTTGTTTTGGAGTTTGCAGCACGTTTCTCTCTTGCATTTGTCTTGGAGTTTGCAGCGCGTTTCTCTCTTGCATTTGTTTTGGAGTTTGCAGTGAGTTTCTCTCTTGCATGTGTTTTGGAGTTTGCAGTGAGTTTCTCTCTTGCATGTGTTTTGGAGTTTGCAGTGAGTTTCTCTCTTGCATGTGTCTTGGAGTTTGCAGCACGTTTCTCTCTTGCATGTGTTTTGGAGTTTGCAGTGCGTTTCTCTCTTGCATTTGTTTTGGAGTTTGCAGCGCGTTTCTCTCTTGCATTTGTTTTGGAGTTTGCAGCGCATTTCTCTCTTGCATGTGTTTTGGAGTTTGCAGTGAGTTTCTCTCCCCCCTGCATTTGTTTTGGAGTTTGCAGCACGTTTCTCTCTTGCATTTGTTTTTTGGAGTTTGCAGCACGTTTCTCTCTTGCATTTGTTTTGGAGTTTGCAGCACGTTTCTCTCTTGCATTTGTTTTGGAGTTTGCAGCGCGTTTCTCTCTTGCATTTGTTTTGGAGTTTGCAGCGCATTTCTCTCTTGCATTTGTTTTGGAGTTTGCAGCGCATTTCTCTCTTGCATTTGTTTTTTAGAGTTTGCAGCGCGTTTCTCTCTTGCATTTGTTTTGGAGTTTGCAGCACGTTTCTCTCTTGCATTTGTTTTGGAGTTTGCAGCGCGTTTCTCTCTTGCATGTGTTTTGGAGTTTGCAGCGCATTTCTCTCTTGCATGTGTTTTGGAGTTTGCAGTGAGTTTCTCTCTTGCATGTGTCTTGGAGTTTGCAGCGCGTTTCTCTCTTGCATTTGTTTTGGAGTTTGCAGCGCGTTTCTCTCTTGCATGTGTTTTGAGGTTTGCAGCGCATTTCTCTCTTGCATGTTTTGGAGTTGCAGCACGTTTCTCTCTTGCATTTGATTTGGAGTTTGAAGCGCGTTTCTCTCTTGCATGTGTTTTGGAGTTTGCAGTGAGTTTCTCTCTTGCATGTGTTTTGGAGTTTGCAGCACGTTTCTCTCTTGCATTTGTTTTGGAGTTTGCAGCGCGTTTCTCTCTTGCATTTGTTTTGGAGTTTGCAGCGCGTTTTTCTCTTCCATTTGTTTTGGAGTTTGCAGCGCATTTCTCTCTTGCATTTGTTTTGGAGTTTGCAGTGCATTTCTCTCTTGCATGTGTTTTGGAGTTTGCAGTGAGTTTCTCTCCCCCCTGCATTTGTTTTGGAGTTTGCAGCACGTTTCTCTCTTGCATTTGTTTTTTGGAGTTTGCAGCGCGTTTCTCTCTTGCATTTGTTTTGGAGTTTGCAGCACGTTTCTCTCTTGCATTTGTTTTGGAGTTTGCAGCACGTTTCTCTCTTGCATTTGTTTTGGAGTTTGCAGCGCGTTTCTCTCTTGCATTTGTTTTGGAGTTTGCAGCGCATTTCTCTCTTGCATGTGTTTTGGAGTTTGCAGTGAGTTTCTCTCCCCCCTGCATTTGTTTTGGAGTTTGCAGCACGTTTCTCTCTTGCATGTGTTTTGGAGTTTGCAGCGCGTTTCTCTCTTGCATGTGTTTTGGAGTTTGCAGCGCGTTTCTCTCTTGCATGTGTTTTGGAGTTTGCAGCGCATTTCTCTCTTGCATGTGTTTTGGAGTTTGCAGTGAGTTTCTCTCTTGCATGTGTCTTGGAGTTTGCAGCGCCTTTCTCTTGCATTTGTTTTGGAGTTTGCAGCGCGTTTCTCTCTTGTGTTTTGAGGTTTGCAGCGCATTTCTCTCTTGCATGTGTTTTGGAGTTTGCAGCGCATTTCTCTCTTGCATGTGTTTTGGAGTTTACAGTGAGTTTCTCTCTTGCATGTGTTTTGAGGTTTGCAGCGCATTTCTCTCTTGCATGTGTTTTGGAGTTTGCAGCGTGTTTTTCTCTTGCATGTGTTTTGGAGTTTGCAGCGCGTTTTTCTCTTGCATTTGTTTTGGAGTTTGCAGGGCACTTGCACGTGTCGGCCACCGTATTATTAGAGGTCACAAAAGAAAAAACAACCCCATGTTTAAAAAAGCTCAAAAACAACAGAGACTCTTAAAGGTTAAGCAAGGAATAAATACAAATGAGTGAATGGTCACGATGCCTTGTAATTACCCCAAATCCTGTTTTTATTACATAAGCCAAAAAATTTACTTTTACAACAAAAAAATATGGATCAACTCCACTGACGTTTTGTGTACTATGCATGGCATTTTGACAGAGCTGGTGGCTTTTGCTAAAAGCCGGCTTGACTGTATAAAGGAAACATCACTGTTTGTGGAGCAGTACATAAACACTGTCTTAGTTTGCACAACATCTCTTGCACAAACTGTTTAAACAAAGTTAAATTTTTCCACAGCAATGTGAAACTGTTGGCCTGGAAACTATGCAAACTAGGAAGCTGATAACATTGTGACTTATCATGAGAGAGCAGTTGCTGCTGTTACAGCGAGTCATGCAACTCATACCTTTTACGCACAAGACTTACTGACTCATCTGAATGATGTCAAAAGCATGATACATACAAATTGTAATTTTACCAGCTTGGTAAAAATTATACATATGATATGAGGGGTTAAAGCTTTGGCCGCTGTTGAACATTATTCACTTTGTCCTATTTCTCAGACCTCAAAGGGAGACACAAGTTTCAAATCTCACACACCGCATCTATTTTCTTACACAGCAACAAAACAGAAACGATATTGAGCCAACTTGGAGATTAATGAAATATCTAGTGGCAAGCATTGGCACAGTATTATCCTTTTGGCATGTTAATGCAAAATTCATGTTTGATGGCTATGAAAGCCAACATTCACATCAAGCCTTGGCATGCCTGGCACTTGGCTTGAGAATATGAACATGAAAAAACACTGAAAACATTCTTTGCCATTAAATGTCCATCTGGGAGATTATTACACGGTCAAAATCACTGCTGAGACTATGCCTGAACCTACTTGGATGGTGATTTTGTCAGATGAAGCTTCCTTAAAAGAAATTAAAATAAAAAATTTTTATCAGTACAGAACAAAGGTTGATATATACATCTATATACACACACATACACTGTATAGTCATACATTGTCTTTAAATCAGACTGTTTAATCTGTCAGATTTCAATCTCTGAGTGCAGCTGTTATACTCATGCATAGGTACAATAGTTACAACATAAGCAGTTACACAGAAGTAAAAAAAATTATTATGATTATGTGAGCAGCAATAATCAAAATGATTCTATCATTACTGGATGCAAAAATTTAAAGTTTACAATTTATCTATGTGTTCACTTTTTTTAAATTGATATATTGATAACTTGATTTGTTGGTGTCAAAAAAGATTATTCCTACGTTAATTAAATTCAGTTAAATTAAAATCTGTTCACAAATCAACAGTTTGAAAGAAAAAGCTGTCTTGCAGCAGTTCATATAAAGAAATCCCAACAACTGCCATGACTAAGCAACTGAAAATAGTGCTAAAAGATTGCACTTTTCATATTCAGCAATGTGAGTCATGTCTCAACACGTGCACTGCTGTCAGCACTCAGTATGTATTGCACTTCAGGGAAGTTTGTCTTACATTTTAATGACAAATAATATAAGGAGTTACTGGGGATTTCCCCGCCACCCAAAAGCTACGTGTCACGAACAGTACTTGTGACAGGAATTCCTGTGTTAACCACATATCCACTTCCTGGATATGTGCTTCCTATTCTGCATCAAAGCAAAGCAAAGGTCTAATGTAACTCTGATAAACCACCAGAGAGGAAGAACGCCGTACAAGTGCAGTATAGAGAGGCTGCCAGCAAACCTTTGCACTTCTTCCTGCTGATGCGATGTTGTTTTTACTGTCTCAGCCGTCCCTTCCTCAATTATCTGGCTCCCAACTGCTGTCCTGGCTGTCACACCTTACCTACCCAGGCCTTACTTCCAAAACCAGCTCACCTGTAGGCCATTTCCTTACCATTTCAAAATGTATATGGAATATCTGTCGCTCAGTCTTCCACAATATTTTTTCATTTTGAATTTGATATGGGTAAGATATAGTTAATAGCCGTAATAGATTTAAACTTGAATATTTGATTTAAAACCTACTTCCAAATAATTCATTAATTTATGGAGCCTTGTCAGAGAAGGTTGTGGCATTACAAAAAAAGTGAATTATTCTCATGGATTCCTGGTTTTCTCAAGATCAAGGTATCAGAAACTGCAACATCCCCAATATCCATCTGGCCTTCAAGCTTTGCTGCATGTTGTTATCCACTTCTCACTCCACTAATATGATCTGAAATATGTCTTCAAGAGTTACATGAGTGTTTTCAGCAAACTGAAATTTAGATTTGAATATTTCTTAGGCACAAGTACAAGTTCAAAGTCTTTGGTCGGGTTTTACAAGGTCAGGTTTATTCTTTAGGCCATAAATATCGCCCATAAACTCTAGTGTAATCATGGGCAAATTGTTATTGGGATATCTTACCCAAATTAAGTGCTAGTTTTGATCAGATTTCCAAAATCCTGATTTACAACTGTTCAGTCACCAGTTAACCTGACCTGCATGTCTGAACTACAGAAGGAAACCAGAGCAGCAGAGGAAACACATGTGGGAACAAGTAGGACAAATCAACCCCTGCACCATTCAGAGACTGTTGATTCATTTAAAATGTGTTCAGATATTGTTGAAAGTGGACGTTTATGGAAATGTTGGGTTATACACACTTGCCAGCACATCAGTTCTGTTTCAGATGAAAAGAATGAAATACGCTTTCTTAAATTTCAATTTTTGTCCAAACCTTGTCCAACTTAAAGCAATACAATGTAACTTCTCAAAAAGCCCATTATGGAGCTCCCCCTACAGGCTTGGAGGTAATGTACGGTTACACTGCCGTAAATACAACACCCTTTCGCTTTCACGTTTCACGTTTGTTGACGAACCGGCGAGGAGTCAGAAGGTGCAAACTATGTCGACCGAGAAGGTAAGAGTAATCAAATGTACCTGGGAGCGTGAGAGGGGTCTATTTGTTTTTGCGGTAGGTGTGCCAGAAAGCAAGTCGAAGTACTTCCGCTCAGCTCCCGGGCCGGTCCAGCAAAGTTACATAGCGCAGTTTTTCCAACTCAGACCCCCGAAGGGCATAGGAGACAGGCCAATCGTAATATTAAAACTCATTCTAGCCGCACAATTTTTTTCAAGCTGTTATTTTAAGGTAGAAATGTTACATAGTATTGCTTTAAGTTGTAAATGCAGTAAGTATTGTGCACCTCATTATCTTTAGGAATCATCATCATCTTTTCACATTTATCCATACTAATAACAGGAAACCTGACTTTCGGTTACTGCACCTTTTTACGAAAGCAGGCTGCAAATGAAACATGTGATGACCGTATGCTTGTTGACCGTTTTACTCAATTTGACAATATCATAATATATCTTTAGTCTGATTGGGGTTGTCCATATAAATTATGTCACCAACATGTAACAGGGGATAGGATTAACTTTTGGATACATTATTAGCTATGTATGTGGAGTAGAGGTCACAATGTGCAGCCGTCTGATCAATTCTGCTCCAGAAACTATTATATTTTAAGTATCTTAAAACTGTTCCTGGTTTTGAAAGGATCGTTATTTTGACGAGTAAATTATATCACCATCTGCTTGTCACCTGTAACTAAATGCTGTTTTTTTTCCTTTAACAGCAACATTTTTCAATGGGAATGTAATGTAACTGTGTTGAAATGTCATCTGTAGACCATCCATCCATCATTAAAAGGCAAGAGGTGAAAAGATCTTCAGTCTATCAAACGACTTGCTCTTACACAAAAACAACAGCTGTCTGCAGTTGATGAATACATCAGAATGTCACATGATTATGAAGTTGTTAGCAGCTGACTTGAGTACATCAACATAGAATGATTTAAAGACAAAAAAGGGAAGATATATAAGGTTGAACTGTGCTGTGACCAGCAGTTTTAAGCTGATCTTACAAAACTGTTATGCTGTATGATTCAGTCACCTCAATGCATTCAAGCATCTGACATTGAGTCAATACTAAATCCTTAGTACTGGAAATCTTTAAATAAAAATAACAGCAGATATTGTATCAGCATCTGAGGAAAGGTCACTTTGATTTGTTGGGTTGAAGAAATTAAAGGTTGCTCTATACACCAGTGGTGTACACACACTTTGTTGCATTGTTATACAATATGTCAAAGCAGCTGATAAACCACTGCTCGGGAACTTTCCTATTCAGCACAAGATCCAACTCACACCGAAGTGGATTGAGTGCCAGATTGGAGCCCGTGCCTAATGTTGAATCACTATGCGCAGTTCAATTTGTAAACATTGTTTGCAGTTGCTTTTATTCACATAATGAGAATAAATGTGAGGTGGTGTTTATATTTCCTGCCATGTATGAATCGTATGAATTCGTCTCGTACGGTTTAGCATTTGGAAACACAGGTTGGTGTCACAGACTACATTCACAAACACCAGTTGTTATTTAAAACAGCTTTTACGAACTAAACTGGTGATATTGAATCATCCATTTACCAAGAAAACGAGGCAAACACTGTTGTCATCTGTTGTTCTTTTTGTGCAGATAAAATTTCTCCCTGAATGGTGGCTCTTTACGGAAGGTCAGAACATACAGTACTCGGGGAGAAGGTCAAAATGTATTTGAAGAGATATTTAAAGTCACATTAATGATGTGGCTCTGTTGTGGCTCTCTGGCAGGGGGAAACCAAACCAGTTCTCTGTTTGAACAGAGCTCTGAACCAGCACTTGAACCAGTTTGGTTGAAATGGGGTGATAGGGTTCATCACACACATCTCGACTGACTGCTCATCAGTTTACATTGAATAGGTCTATGGTACTCTGTTAACTAGGTATTTCTCCAACTTTTTTGTTTCTGCTGTATCAAACTCTGACTCCTAAACTAAATTGCTTAATAACTGGTCTTGAGTTGTGATATCCCCTTCTGTATACTCACATGAATGTCACTGGGTGCTCGTCAGCTGGTTGCTTGCTGGTGAAAGAGCATTGATGGTCTCAGACAGATAACAGATGCACAACTTAAATGTTGTCCCTGAATCAATGTTACACTCAGTTGTCAGTTGTGGTATTTTATCCAAATTTGAAATATCTGTGGTTTAATTCAAAACCTACATGAGAGGAGATTTGTTCTTATGATTTGTCGAGTATTGTAAGTCATTAAATTTGACCATTACCACTAGCTTGAGGGACATTTTTTCTCTTGTGTGTGTGTGTGTGTGTGTGTGTGTGTGTGTGTGTGTGGTACGTTAGTCTTCAGATTAGGTTGATTTTTTTTTCTTCATGATTTAACCAAAAAGTGAGCCATATCCTTAGTAAAAGTTTCCATTCTAAAAGACGGAGACATAACCTCACTGATTTCATTCCCTTGAAACCAGCGAGGAAATAATTGTTCAACACGAATATACTGTAAACGGAAATATTTGCTTTGTAAATATAGAATGCAAAAAGTACAGTATTAAGACAGGCAAACCAAATGATTACAACAAAAAACACGTAGTTATGCAACACAACTGCCGTAGCCAGATGTGTTGCATGAATAGTCTAAAGTAAAAGTAAAAAAAGTGATTAGCTAGAAGTCAAATGAGCATACATGGGACAAAAATAAGGTTTCCTTATTTCAGACAGAAGACATGCAAAACAATTACAAAGAAATGCAACATAGAATAACAATGGGGTGTATATAACCAGAGACACAAAACAGCCACAGGCAGATGCAGAGTGAATGTAGAGAGTGATGAAAAATTATGCCCGAAACATTTTTAATATATCTTAATCCAGATATTTTTCTGCATTGCAGGAGGTGCTGGAAACCTTTTATATGTCTACATTTGAGGACCTCCATGCATCCATTTTCTATACCTGCTTAAACCAATTTAGGGTCGGGGGGCTGTAATTGGGTGAGAGGCAGGGTACACCCTGGACATGTTGTCAGTCCATCACAGGGTCCATTTGAGGACTCTTCGAGGATCTCTTCATACATTCGTGCCAGCATTGCTGTTTTTGAGAGGAGACAAGAACCACTCCCATATCAACAGCACACAACCGGGTTCTCTTCTATATCACACTTTTTGCCTGAATTATACTCCCCTCCAGCTAAATTCTAAATTGTGTTTTACAGTTTAATCACTCAGTCTTTATAAAATCGAAAGTGACTCAGCTGCCTTCCATAGAAGCTAAACAAAACACGTCACAAAAGAGATTTGTTAAATAAATATCTGGAAAATGTCTGGAAGTCCTTGCCTGGTAGTAGAACTGATAAGCTTTGCGGATGTGGATCCGCATAATCTGCCTCTTAACAAATTTCCTGAGTTCTAACATCTCACAAACACTGTTCGGTCAGTCTTTACTTGGACAAAAAACTGCCAAGTTGAGGAGCTGATCCTCCACAACATCTGTCCATGTGTGGAAGTGTTCCAAACAAGTCACAGAAAACTAGAACCTGCCTGACGTTCACAAGAGGATGATAGGGCTTCACTCTCTATCCAGCTCTCTGGAAATAGACACTTGCATCTTATAAGACAGGGTAGTGAAACTTCAGTTGAGCTGTAATCAAGTGCATCACAAAGATAGTTCACCAGTGGTAGTGATGTGACAGACACATATTCAGATGATGACCTGTAAGCTAAATCATTAAAAAGATGTTTTGCAACCTACCAGACAAAACATGCATATAAAGTGTGATAGTATGTTGAGAAATTCATTAAAATATGTTTATTTCTACCAGCAGAAAGAAGCTATGCTGCCCTACGTGCCTTCACATGTGCACCAGCACCTCCTTAAAATACATGAATTCAGTCTCGCTCCAGTGTGTGCTAAAGCTACATTGGCATACATTGGTGGAAAATGAGAGTTTAAAAAAAAAGGCTAAGAAACTGTAAATTGCCACAGTTTCTGAGCTACAAAATCGATACCTATGTTTGCCTTTCAACAATGTAACAGGCCTACAATTTGTATCACACTAAACTCTCCAAAATGCTATTTTGCGCAGTTATTGGATGTTCTTGTGAGACTGGGCTGAATAAACAGGCTTTTCTTTTTTATTTCCATGTAAACTAAATAAAACTCAAATAGATAGTGTGCTCCTGATGTGTACCTCCCTGTCAGCTTATTTATCATCCAGTTTGGTTTTTATCAGAGTTCTTAATGTAACATTACGGGGGGGGGAAAACACCCGTTTAACATTTAACATTAATAATATTAAATGGGTGTTTTCCCTCCCCCGTTTTCCTCTTTTTTCCTCCCTGCGTCATTTATCTTCCTTGCCACACTTTATTTCTGGGTTATCTGTGCGTCAGAGGCCTGTGCTTTCGATATTTGCACAGCAATGCTGAAAAGATTATAAGAGAGCCCACTGTGACATGACACAGCCAAAGTTGTGTAAACGTATACAGGAAGTAAATTTGCATTGTTACTATTAATAATCTAGGATTGCTCTGCAGCATGTTTGAATGCCTTATCTCCATAATTAGATACCCAAATTTCTTTCTGGTGAAAAGTAAAATTGACTTTATGTTTTCTGCGGAAGCTTGACCACTTTCACTTACTGGAAGGAGAAAAGACGACTTAAACTGAAAACCAAGATAAGAAACTCAATTACAGTTTAATATCAATAGTAGATAAAGCATAAAAAAATAAATATTTTGCTCAACCCAGCCATTTTAATTCCAGGTTTACTTTATCACAATTTATGGTAGAGCCAGAACAATTTCATGTCTAGTTTCAAGGAATAAATATAGATGAAAATGATAGATATCGCAGGACTGATCCTATAGACAGTTTGTCATTTAAACTTGGTCTTAATTCTAGCTTCAGTATATATGCACATTATAGTCCAGTAAGAAAACTTAATTTGATGGTTAAGCTCTTTTTGCAAAGGGTCAAGCATTTCTTAGATGTTTATCACTGATTATGTGAAATGCCAAAGTGTTTTGTGCCATTTGCATTGATCAAACATTAACCCCAAAATTACATATGTGTGCCCCACATATGAATATATCTAAAATATTATCTATCTCTTAACAACGGCGAAGACTGATTTGCCTTTCAAAGCTGTGTTTACTGATTCCCTGAATTAGATTAATAATAGTCTATATAGTCTCACTGTGGTTTATGAAAGAGTTGACCATTGATCCAGAAACACGCTTCATGTTTTCTTTTTTTTTTGCAAAGGTAGCCGACCTGTCACGTTCTGCATATGGCTGCGAAAACAGTAAATCCGGTTCTGTAAGTTATTAAGATATTAGACTGCAACACAAGTGGATTCAGCCTATTTGGACACAAGTGTTCAGTTTGAAAAGTTCAGTATAAATAGCTGCATATAAAAATACAATATAATAAAATAAACCATAATAATAACAGCAGAGTTTTGCCATCAAACTAATTGTAAAGTCTGACACTGTTCCAACCAAGAAACATCGTAAAGATGTTCTTTTTCCTTAATCTGTTTATCCCTGTCTCACTTTTGTTCTCAAGTCCTTCACTCAAGCTGTGAGTCTCGGTACACAGGGCTGTGGCTGTTTGCATGATAACCATATCTGTGCTGTGTCCGGCTGAATCTCTGCCCCAGGAAGAGAGTCACCGACTCTTGGACCGCTCTGTCGGTATTTTACTGGAAATGAAAGCAGGGAAAGTAAAAGCAGGTTTTGCTTATTATGGGTAAAGAAAGCACATATGTCTTGAACTTAGTGAGATAAAGTACAGCATGAGCACAGGAAGGTTGAGTTCCACAGAATAGGAGGAGACTTTTCAGAGCGGCTGAGGGTCTGGAATGTAGGCAGATCCATTTGATTTTTGTTAGTGTTGTTATTACATTTTTTAAGTTATACATTTAAGATTTACAATAAGCAAGGAACAAAGATGGATGAGATTTTAGAGGATCAAATAAGTCCAAAAATGTAACTAATTAAATCTAACTTACAAAAAACTAAGACATTGTGCCTTCAGGTTTTAAACTGTAGTATGCTATGAATATAAATGCAGTGGACTTTTACTTTCAGTCGTCTGTCTGCTCCTTAGTTCCAACCACCAGCCTTGTGACAAAAATAACCAGTTTCCAAGGAAAATTGCATCTAATGTGTAAATATTCTATACTTTAATCAAATTACCACAAAGACACATTAGGTATTGTGTTACAAGTGAGGATCTAATTACAGGGCTTATTGGAAATCAGGCATCATAAGTACTCAAACCCAACTTATCCCATTAATGAACAAGTTAATCGGTCTAGAGTTAGCAACTAAGCCTGATTATATATATTCATCCATCCATTGTCTATACCTCCTTAATCCAACTCCGAGTCGCGGGAGGGCTGGAGCCCATGCCAGCTGTCATTTGGCAAAAGGCAGGGTACACCCTAGACGGGACGCCAGTCCGTCACAGGGCCACATAGAGATAAATGATGTGAAACTTTTACAGATGTGAAAAAATACATTCAAAACAAATGATCTTCTGTGAGGTGTGGGTTATACTAGTTAAATCACTTGGGCCTTAAATAAAATCCCCTTTAATCACATCATTGTTTTGGACAGGAGCCAAATGTCTACTTTCACTCTGAACATCACTACAGCACATTCATGCTGTTTTCTTTTGTAATCCAAGCTTCTCTGCCTCATCACATGAAATCATCGGCATTTATCGAACTTCTTGTGTTGATGTGACCTCATTTGGGATTAGAGAACTGTTTTCCAGTATATGCAGGTGCGGGTTTACCACAAAATTACTCTCAATCACTAGACCGTAGTCTCAGAGGAACAAAGACAAACATACGATGAGCCGAGCCGAAGCGAGCTAGTGGAAACGCGCCATAAATCTATCCATGATCAGAGAACAGCGGAGAAGCAGGGAAATGCCTCGGAGCAAGCAGAAGGCATGAAAGCTGAAGACATATTTCTTCTCCTTGACTTTAAATATATTCAACCTTTTATCTTTTTAAGGAACTTGTTTTATTACCTGTTTTTTTTCTCGGTTTTTGCTTTTACTTTCTTTTAATATGGCTCTGCTTTATTTGTTTTGCTATGCTATTGTTCATTTCAGCATAAAATCATTTCAGGCTTGTGTACAATTCTCATATTCTCCAAAAGACAGGTAATGGCTCCTTATGAGTTGGTATTTGCAGGACAGAGAGGACGGGACGGGGGACATGAGATAAGTTCTTCTGGGAAGGTTCTCTGACCTCACTTGGTGAGGGCTAGCTCTGTATCTGGGTTTGCGGCTGGTGACGGTGTTCTTGAGAGACAAGGAGAATACTTGGTTTGAACCAGAGAATAAGATAAGCATAGGAAGACTTTCAGGCAAATGGCTAAATATGACACTGTGGGTTAAACAACGATCTGGCACTAAGTGGTGGTAAGACCATTTGTGATTTACTGGAGAGTTGATGAGCTTGATGGAGAACAACTGCTTCCGGGGAATCTGCCAGAGCAGAGAGACAGCCCCACTCACACCAGTTCTCAGAAAGGGAAAGATAATACAGACGCACACACAGAGGAAAAGGGGAAGTGACACACCTGAATCTGTATACTCATGACACTTGTAGCAGTGACCCATAATGACTTTTTGGCCAATTCTAAATAAACTTTCCCTGGTCATCATGAATCATGCTGAAACTTCCTTTGAGGGAAGTTTCCTCTGTTCACTTCCCAGATACAAAGCCATCAAGAGTGTACTTGGAAACCAAAGGGCCTAATGATAGTAATCCTTCAAGCATGTTTTTTTTTTTTTGCCAGAGGCCTGGGAGTTTGAAGTTTCTATGCAGTATCTTATTTGTTCCTTGAACTAAGTGTATCTGAACAGATATCTGATGTATTTTCCTGTTATCTCTGACACAGTCCTAAGGCTACATAGGTTACAGTCATGATAACAAGATGTGACTGTAGCTAGATCAAACAAGTAACCTGGGGGGAGCAGGTCAACCCAACATTTTCTGTTCTACAGAATATAACCCATATGAATACACACCAAAGTGTCCTTGAACACCTATTTTCCATGCCACCTGCGTGCATCCCTTCTTTTTGATGTTACTTTTGCTTGGGATTGTGTTATGGTAAATTCGATGTCTGCTAACCTTTTGTCTCTTAGATGACACCTTGTTGTAAATCCAATGTCTGCAGACCATTCGTCTCTTGATTAACACATAGACAATAATCATTTAAATGACCATTGTCTCCAGATTCTGCATCACCCCAAAGTGCGAGACCGTCCCCGGGGGGGGTGTGGCAAGGAGACAGTTGAAGAATACACACCTGAAAGAATCAAACCCTGTATGAATGCAACTGATTTCCTTTGTGCTGGGTCTTTCTTCACCATGAACGCTGACTGGTGAGGACTGACCTCTTTTGCAGAAGAAAATAAACACGTGGCCGGCCGGCAGAAACATTGAAAGTCTCTATTTCACTTCTCATCAGATGTAATAGGAAGGTAAGGTAATAGGGAGTTCAGACAAAATTTCCACGACAGTTTGGCGTTGTCGGCAGGACTCACGCGCAGTCGTTTCGGGACGGGACACGGGAAGCGATTGGCCGTCCTGAATTATATAATTCAGCCTCCGAACGTCTGTTTAGTTTTTAAGACGGGAGGGCTAACCGTGTAGTGTCCTAAATCGTTGCCACTGAGATTGCACGAACATAGTTCAGCGAAAAACCATCTGGTGAGTACTGAAATATTGACTTCTAAATTATTATTTCAAATTTGGGTTTTAGCATTTCCATTTCTCATGATCTTAGCAGGTGGCAAAGTTTTTTACTGCTTGTAAACTTTAGGAAAAACGAAGCAGAGGAACGTTAAATGTTTGTGAATGTTTGTAGTTTTTTACTGCTTGTAAACTTTAAAAACGAAGTAGAGGAACGTTAAATGTTTGTAGTTTTTTACTGCTTGAAAACTTAAGAAGAACGAAGCAGGCGGGTCAGTCGTACGACACTTATTTGGAATGGGAGGCAGATTTTCTGTTGAGATGACGCCACCTCCGGGAGGGCCACTTGTTGACGTTATGAGAAAGAAATGTGGGGAAAAAAGGTTAAAATATCTAAATGTTTGGGTTCCCAATAGGGGGTCCCTTAGTTTAAAAGATATATCAAAGTTAGAAGAAAAAACTGAAGAATAGGGAACAGGAAATAATAAGAAGTGAAATCTGTGTGCACACCCAAAGGAAAATCCAGCTGGTAACTAAAAGCACTTCTAAAAAACTTTTGTTGTTTTTCCAAAGAAAACACTGTACTCAAACAGCGTTACAGGAGGTCTCCAAGTCACTGTGGGCTGTCGGTAAGTATGATGTTTTTCAAAGTTTGTGAAAATGTTGTCATCACTCCAAAATCAGACTTTAAACTTTGTAAAGCCCAATTCGCACGGGATAAGTATTACCTATGGACCCCCCGTAATTCGGAATAATTGCGTAGAATGTCTGAGTTCTTAGTCCTGTGCGAATGCGCCATGTCCGTGATTTGTGGGGTAATAATTCCGCCGCGAATTACCTACTGTATTTCGGCGAAACACAGACGTCCTGTGGTAATTTAAGTCCCGTCTGAACGCACACCTGTGTGTTCAACCTATGTGTACAACCAGGTACAACGGGGCAAAACAGGAAGTTACGACAATTACGGAATATCCGCTCATGATGTCTGTGATTTCAGTAAATTACAGACTTTTGCTTGTCCCGTCCGAATGCACCACAAAAAATTACAAAGCTGCGGGGGTAGTTGCGAATTACCAGTGATCCATAGGTAATACTTATCCCGTGCGAATTGGGCTTAAGTCAGTCAAACAAGAAGCCATCGATAGAATACCACCATTCTTTGAGTCTCTTAAGACAGCAGGAGTCATTGTCCCAGATGATGATTCTCCAAAACGCACACTTTTATTTCCTGATAAGAAGATCAGAGATAAAGATCAGCCAACACAGTGGCATGTTTTTCAGGGTCTACAAGCAGGTAATGCAGCCAATTAATGCAATATTTGTTTCAATGGTCAACTTTTTCAGACATCTACTCTGAGGCTTCAGGTTTACACAGGAAGCTAATTTCAAGAATACTGTGAAAGCCAATGAAGCGCTCAGACAGTCTTGAATCCTTTGTTTTCTCTCCAGACACTACTTCGTTACAATAATAATAAAGATTTGCATCCCACTTTGCAGGTCTATTCTAATGTAACTCTCCTGGTCCCACATGCTGTGTCCAGAATTTCACTTGAACAAAAGACTTCCCAGCTCTTCACAGCATGATGGCTACAATACAACACAATGCTTTTAGATAATCTGATGACAAACCCATTTTTCCATCATGACAGAAATTTCAGGTTGTGTAGCGGCGTTCTACTCTCTCTTGCGTTGTGTTTATTACAGCAGAAGACACGGTTGGCAACTTGCCGTTTATTTCTGGTGGAGAATTAAGACAATCAGTCCCGGTTTCCTCACACACACACACAGTATACACATCTGAAAATGTGAACGAAAGTCCAGGTTAGCTAACGACATGCAGCACTAGCCATTTTATAAACAGAAAAAGAAAAAAATACCGTCAACATTTATGAAAAAGAACGTGCTCAACCGCTTGGGAGCTATAGCTTTATAAAATACAACTTAAACAACACCTTAGTAATAAAATTAAAGTAATTAATATAAAACAATAGTTAAGCTCATAACTCGTGCACCTACCAGGGAGACAGCAAGGTCCGACTGCTGTTTACCCCGGGGTGCACAACCTTAATCTCCAGGGGTGCTGCATTTAAATACCATAGGACTTATTTTGTGTGCCAGTTGAGTTTTTTTAGGCATGTGGAATCAGACTACACCTTAACTCCGTTACAGTTGCAAATGCCTTGCTCACACTAACAACTCAGATCCTGTCTCTTTCTAGGAAATGCAGGCGCGGATGCCATTGCAAACAGAGCGACACTCCAACACACTGATCCTTTATTTGTATCAATTCCTGTTATCATTCCCAACTTTCTTACAGCAACACAGCCCTTCGCCACACCACAGGAAAAGCCGCTGCAGTGCCACACAAAAGGAAGCAGTGTGGTGTGGACCTGACGATAAATCTTTCCTGCCTAAACATTTCTTTCCTCACTTTGCATAACTGACACATGGGTCGAACCATGTGTCAAAAGGGGGGAAAGATAACCCGACACTGTTTCACTAAAGGATTTTCAGATTTTCTTCAAGTTTCGTCAATCATGAATGGTTTGTGCAACGCATAACAGGTAAAACAAACTGATCACACCCACTCACCCACCACAGACAGACCATTTGAACACCTGATGATAGATTTAATAATTGCTTAGTAATAGATCGACATGTGGTTGAACTGAATTGAAGTATTCCCAGCAAAATACCAAAAGAGGCTCTGCTAACAGAGATTATTCCCAGAAGGGGAATACCAACTAGACTGAGCAGCGATAATGACTCTCACTTTGTCAATTCTGCAATAACCCAAATTAATATTTCTTGCTATTAACCTCAAACAACATTGCTTATAACACCCTGCCAGAAAATGACACTCTAAAATCAAATTAGCGTAGTGTTGTGAGGAAACAGGACTGCCAGGGACAAAAGCCTATTGTCATTATGCATATTGGAATAAAGAAAACATCTAACATACACATAAGACCTTTTGCAATTCTTTTACACACGGAGTTTGTAACCAGGCCACTCCATTCCACTCACACAAGGAAATATGTTACAATATTGCAAAACTTATTCTGTCTCTCTGGGTCAGCAGGTAAAATCACCATCAGCTTCCACATCACGCAATAACTTCCAGCCTGACGACTGGGTGATGGTGAAGGGCCTGAGAAGGAAGCACCGGCATTCCAAATGGTAACGAGATCCATTCCAGGGCTTTCTGATGACGCATACTGCTGTGAAGATGGCAGAGAACGACGCGGGTTCACGCCAATCACTGAAGGAAGATCCCCGAGCCAACGGAGGAGCCAAACTGCCAACCGGAACGACAAGGAGGAACACACGCCGAGGATGAACAACACGAGGACGAATGGTGCAAGGACGCACAGACGCCAAGGAAGATGGATGACATCAGGAACGAACGGTGCAAGGACGCACAGACGCCAGAGAGGACGACGCAAGGAATCAACTCAATAAACGCCAACTAGACGTGTTTCAACAAACTACACCATGGCACGCATTGGTGTGGAATTAAATATCCAAGCTCGGATATGTACAAACAACTCAGTTATAGTCAATGGGCCACCCGACCCACATGAGTCCCAACTTAACATGCTGTTAGATTATAAGACGGTCAAGCGGGCCTCTGGAACTGAAGACAACCACTCTGATGAATAGGAGAACATTACCAAAATCATCAAACATATGCAAGATGCCATTCAACCCCCACCAGCAGTGAATGACTTTCTAGGCTAAAATCTTAGGGCCAAGGATGGCCAGCACGGTTTTTAATAATAATTTTCTTTTTGCTCTGCATCTTAATTCCATGCGTGTTAAAATGGCTGTTTGATGTGCTCATAACAAAGATGATTTACTCCTCCACGTATGTTCATGTGTATGCCAATAAGGCCGACCAAAATTCAACCTCTGTTCACGTTCCTGACACCAAATCAGACTCTGATGATAACATTTTGTAAATGTTTATTTTTATTTTCTTTGTTTTGCTTTGTGTTGGTTTGTTTGTTTGTTTTTATATTCCCAGTATTTTCTCTCTTGTAGACAACCGCCAGGATGATATATTTTTCAATCTGTGTGAATTAGTGATAATCAGATACTTAAGTTATGACTATTTTTTATTTTTGTTCCCTTTTATTTTTTTTATTTATTTTTTTATTTTTAATTGTTTTTTGTCTTCTTCCCTTATTTTTTTTAAAGGTTGTTTTGTTTTCTGTTAATGATTAATACTACTCAAAAGAGAGAAGTGATTGATTTTAATTTTTGTTCTTTAAAAAAAATAAATAAATAAAAAAAATTGTTTTTACTTTGGTATTGTTTTCCCTTATTTTTAAGTTCGTTTTCATATCAGTGATTAATACCAACTGAAAGAAAGTAGTGTTTGGTGATTTCTAATTTTTTTATCTTTTTAAAATTTTATTTCAATATTGTTCTCCATTATTTATGTTATTTCATTTTATTCCTTTTTAGGTTATTTCCTATTAGTGATTAATTAATAATCAAAAGAGAGAAGTGTTATGGTAAATTCGATGTCTGCTAACCTTTTGTCTCTTAGATGACACCTTGTTGTAAATCCAATGTCTGCAGACCATTCGTCTCTTGATTAACACATAGACAATAATCATTTAAATGACCATTGTCTCCAGATTCTGCATCACCCCAAAGTGCGAGACCGTCCCCGGGGGGGGTGTGGCAAGGAGACAGTTGAAGAATACACACCTGAAAGAATCAAACCCTGTATAAATGCAACTGATTTCTTTTGTGCTGGGTCTTTCTTCACCATGAACGCTGACTGGTGAGGACTGACCTCTTTTGCAGAAGAAAATAAACACGTGGCCGGCCGGCAGAAACATTGAAAGTCTCTATTTCACTTCTCATCAGATTTAATAGGAAGGTAAGCAAAATCTTAATAGGGAGTTCAGACAAAATTTCCACGACAGTTTGCTACATTGATCACTGCTGTCGTCTCCGCACTTTATTGACTAACACAATGTCGACTTTGTTAACCACAACAGTGCGTCAGTCTCTGGAAGTCCTACGGGATCTTAGCTCTGTCATTCTCTCTGTTATGTCTGGAAGTATCTCCCACTTTGACTACAGGGATTTCCAACCCATACTTGCCACAGATATTTGTGTACACTGTTCCAACCACTTGATTATGAAGCTCCATGTGTGTCTGCATCTTACACCCTACTACTATGTGCTGTACTGTCTCAAAGGCTTTTTTGTACACCTTGCACCTGGGGTCCTATCTGGAGCGGTAGACCCAAGCCTCTTGCTCTCAACTCTTGTTCTTGTGTTGCTACGATTAGTGCCTCTGTGCTGTCTTTTAGCCCAGTCTTTTCCAGGCACTGAGAGATTTTCTCTATATATTTTCTTGGTACACTCGTTACAGAGGCTCATTGTTCCATGATAGTTCCTACTCCTTCTCCTTTTTCAAAACTCAGTATCATAGTCTAGCTTGAATTTCTGTTAAAGGATAAGACCGGTTTTTTGACATTGGGCCCTTGATATCACATTATAACATGATGTTCTACTCACCCCTGCTTGTTGTTGGTCATTTGGAGCTGTTCCGAAGATATTCGAGAGGCGTCTGGCTGCTCTCTTGAGATATTCGGCCATGAAACGGTTTCCTATGGGCAAGTTTATACAGGCACAAACTATGCTGTTTATAATTTATTAATTACTCTACACTAGCACTGATAACGTGGAGGTGCGTCGCTTACTTAAAAAAATCCGGGTTACTGTAATTTTGAATTTTTGTCGTAAAGTGGGTGTTACTGACGTCATCGTCGTGCTACCTATTTATTCATTCGGCTAAAATTCAAAATTAGTAACCCGGATTTTTTTAAGTAAGCGACGCACCTCCACGTTATCAGTGCTAGTGTACAGTAATTAATAAATTATAAACAGCATAGTTTGTGCCTGTATAAACTTGCCCATAGGAAACCGTTTCATGGCCGAATATCTCAAGAGAGCAGCCAGACGCCTCGCGAATATCTTCGGAACAGCTCCAAATGACCAACAACAAGCAGGGGTGAGTAGAACATCATGTTATAATGTGAAATCAAGGGCCCAATGTAAAAAAACCGGTCTTATCCTTTAACTTTTCTTAATATCTAAATATCTTTGCTGTTCTAGAAACAGCGAAGAGACTGCGTAGAACCCCCTCGAGCTCCTGGGCCTCTGGTAGAAGACCCGACCTAGAAGGAAGGGCAGGAGTGGATTTTTTTTTATACATACCTCAGACATATTATATACTATATGTCCAGTTGAGAAGCAGCCCCCTCAAGTTAGAATTGTAGAAAATAATTTTGTGTCAATGAATGTCTTCATGAACTCTACAAATGTACAAATTCATTCTGAATAACTACATATTTGAGTAGAATGCCACTTTTTAATTAGAGCTGTGGCTGTAGAATCAAACCGCCGTGTGTTTCTGGATGCACATTGAGCTCATGTTAACCTTTCCTTATTATAAGATCACAAATCTTATGAAATAATAATATATCAAATGAAGATAAATGAAGATATCTAGGTGTCATGTAACATTCCAAAGTGACGTCATGTTAACCATTACTCTGCAACTACCGCACAGAAACACTTGGCTTATTGTCTCCATCTAGTGGTTGAATCAGATAAACACAAGTCTAACTTCAGTCAATCTTCAAAGTAGTTTTCTATACAATTGCATTTATATGAGTGCAATGTTTTCCCCTTGTCAATCAATGAATAAATAATTTTGTGGACAGCAGCTGCACAAAGAGACCAAACAAACACCACAGATAAAGAATCAGCAGCAAAAATCAAGCCCCAACTTTCTTGCTGTGAAGCCACAGTGTTGCTACAAAAACCTTTGTTATGAGCATTTCTAACAAATCAAAGCTCCAATATTATATCTTTTGGATCAAAATCCACATTGATACAACCTCAGAACCATTTGCTGATGCCTTGGGTTTAATCTTAAGAATATTAAATACTTATAATACTTAATAAATCTAACCCTCATTCTTACTGGTGAACATAGTTCACTTTCATCTGGCAAACCTAATATTAACAACAAGTGTTGTAAATGTTGTTTTGTCATTTTTCATGATCAAAACTGTAAAAAGCAGCTCAGAGTGAAGAAGACGATAGCAGTCTACAGGAGATGTTAGTACATTGAAAACAGTAGAGACAAGCAGGAGGAGCGACTTGGTGTGTTTTGCTCTGGCTGCAAAGGTAGCCGACCTGTCACGTTCTGTATATGGCTGCGAAAGCAGTAAATCCGATTCTGTAAGTTATGAAGATATTAGACTGCAACACAAGTGGATTCAGCCTATTTGGAGACAAAATGGAGGACAGAAGTGTTCAGTTTACGAAAAACTGCTTTTAAAAATACAACATAATAAAATAAACCATGGTAATAACAGCAGAGTTTTGCCATCAAACTAATTGTAAAGTCTGACACTGTTCCAACTAAGAAACATCATAAGGATGTTCCTTTTCCTTAATCTGTTTATCCCTGTCTCACTTTTGTTCTCAAGTCCTTCACTCAAGCTGTGAGTCGCGGTACACAGGGCTGTGGCTGTTTGCATGATAACCATATCTGTGCTGTGTCCGGCAGAATCTCTGCCCCAGGAAGAACTTCACCGAGTCTTGGACCGCTCTGTCGGTAGTTTACTGGAAATGAACTGAGTAAAAAGCAGGTTCCCCTTATTATGGAAAAAAAGTGCATATGTCTTGAACTTAGTGAGAGAAAGCACAGCATGAGCACAGCAGGGGTGAGTTCCACAGAATCGGAGGAGACTTTTCAGAGCAGCTGAGGGGCTGGAATGTGGGCAGAGCCATTTAATTTTTGTTATTGTTGTTATTAAATTTTTTAAGTTATACATTTAAGATTTACAATAAGCAAGGAACAAAGATGGATGAGATTTTAGAGGATCAAATAAGTCAAAAAATGTAACTAAATAAATCTAACTTACAAAATACTAAGACATTGTACCTTCAGGTTTTAAGTTGTAGTATGCTATGAATATAAAGAGGTATGGACCCCAAACCCAGTGAGCCATACCTCTACTAGCACAGGTTGATGTCACAGAATGTGACCACATTCTTCAAAGGTATGAAAAGATCTGTTCACAATACAATATACAAGATGTAAAGTTGATTACATTTATTGACACTGGCCTATTACATATGTATTGGTATCAGTATAATTTTTCTCCAACTTAATGTCATGGCATGCCCGGACACACCCTCAGTTTGACATGGAGTCACCACACTACAAAGACATGGAAACCAACCTCAACTAGAGCCATCTATCTGTTAAAAAATACTGAAAATAAACTGTAAAAAGATCTAAACACAAACACTTATGTACAAAACATCCTCTAAATTGCTATTTTTGTTATTGTCATTATTACTTGTAGTTGATGTTATACATGTTTTTTCTATTATCAATTCGTTATTACTTTATGTAGTTATATTATTCTCTGTATGTTAATTTTGGATTCCTTATAATTATGAAATTTCAATTATAGGTGGAGTCTTTAAATAGCCCATCTCGGTTTTCAGCCTCTCCCTTGACTTTACAGTATTTGCAATCTCTGTTATTTTTGTATGTAATTTTGACTGTGCGAAAATAAAAAATAAATAATAAAATAAAAATAAATAAAAGTATGCTGTGCAGTTAACATAACTTCCGCTGATGGCGCTAAAGTAAAAATAAAGTTGAAGGTTGTAATGCGTGAGAGCGACCACCGGGTGTCAGGGTTTCCCCACTTTTAGCAGCATAAACAAACCATCGACTACACGGAAAGGAAAGGAGGGATCATGTGTGTGTGACGAAATGTGCCTGCCTGATTTGTTGACATACTCGACTGTAATCACTTTAGAATTCAAGCCTCATATTGAAAGCAAAGTTGTTAGCCCTTCTAATCTCTTCCAACCACTATAATGCAGAAGTAAAGGACGTGTGTATGATTGTGATGTGTGTGAGTGCGTGTCTGTGAGTGTACAGGCATGTAGGGATGGAAGCGGACAGCGATAGTTAGGTAAGCAGGGTGTCGACAGGTAAGCAAAGAAAACGGGACTACACCTTTGCCTTATTCTTGCCGCTCCACCTGGTGAAGGTCCGTTTCCAGCCGCTTTTGCTCTCGCGTTTAACCCACTTCTGTTGCCCTCACCGCCGGGGACTCCACTTTCACTTCGGTGTTTACTTCTGCGGGAGAAATGTCGGAGGAAAAAAAAGACATTCCCAACGACCTGTTCGGTAAGTTACCGTTACTAAGCTTAACTTGAACGTCAGCTAAGTTGCTCCCTGACGGGCACTGTTGGACTTATAAACAAAAAAAATAAGTAATTAAGTCAGAGATATATTGAGTTAACAAGGTAGCCAGCAGTTGCATTATGATTGTCGCTGGTTAAACATATTTACACAAAAAAAAAAAACCTCATGGCCCAATGAAGAAATATTTAGAAATATATATTGGTTTTATATGTTTTGAAGTATAACTGAATTATACCTAATCACTATGCAGCAAGTAAAAGTCACATTGATCTCAGCCCTCGCCTCAAGGAGCATATTCTGCTGATTTGTCTGGCATCAAATGAAAGTTTAAATCAGTTTTTTCCTCTTTTCTGTGCTGTTGCTGCATGCCAGTGAAAAGTTATTTTCATACCCTAAGGGTTTGGCTGGCTACCTGAGAGTTTATCCTCTGCCACTTCCTTATCTGAAGTGGGGGAGAGAGGGCTTTGGGAGAGGGGTGTGTCCTGCGAAATTCCTTTGGATTGTGAGATATTATCAACACAGACTGCCTGGATCACTGAGCGTCCAAAAGAACAGTAAATCACAGCAAATTTACTGGAGAAAGTAAACTTTAGAGTTAAAGTTAGAAGTGTATCTGGTGCTGCCAGGGTTGCTGACACCCTGAGCGAGTAAGCTGGAGTTTTCTGACTCTTGGAAACTTAAATCAAGTTGTTGGTATCTGCTTTTTTGGGCTAATGTCTTGTTTTTGTTTGAGGGTTTCATTTTCCCCCTTGAGCTGTCACCTTACCGTGGTGGGGGGGTTTGCGTGCCCCAATGAGTCTGGGAGCTATGTTGTCTGGGGCTTTAAGCCCCGGGTAGGGTCACCCATGGCAAACAGATCCTAGATGAGGGACCAGACAAAGAACAGCTCACAAAACCCCTATGATGAGAAAGAAAATTGGACACCGTGTTCCTTCGCCCGGACGCGGGTCACCGGGGCCTCCCCCTGGAGCCAGGCCCAGGGGTGGGGCCCGCCGGCGAGCGCCTGGTGGCCGGGTCTGTGCCCGTGGGGCTCGGTCGGGCACAGCCCGAAGAAACGACACGGGTCCCCCTTCCGACAGGCTCACCACCCGTGGGAGGGGCCATGGGGGTCGGGTGCAGTGTAAGCTGGGCAGCAGCCGAAGGCGGGGACTTTGGCGGTCTGATCCTCGGCTACTGAAGCTGGCTCTTGGGACGTGGAACGTCACCTCTCTGCTGGGGAAGGAGCCTGAGCTGGTGCGCGAGGCTGAGCGGTTCCGGCTAGATATAGGCGGACTCACCTCGACGCACGGCTTGGGCTCCGGAACCAGCCTCCTCGAGAGGGGTTGGACTCTCTTCCACTCTGGAGTTGCCCGCGGTGAGAGGCGTAAAGCAGGTGTAGGCATACTTGTTGCCCCCCGGCTGTGCGCCTGTACATTGGGGTTCACCCCGGTAGACGAGAGGGTAGCCTCCCTCCGCCTTAGGGTGGGGGGACGGGTCCTGACTGTTGTTTGTGCTTATGCACCGAACGGCAGTTCAGAGTACCCACCCTTTTTGGAGTCCCTGGAGGAGGCACTGGAGAGTGCTCCTCCGGGAGACTCCCTCGTCCTGCTGGGGGACTTCAATGCTCACGTGGGCGATGACAGTGAGACCTGGAGGGGCGTGATTGGGAGGAACGGCCCTCCCGATCTGAATCAGAGTGGTGCTTTGTTGTTGGACTTCTGTGCTCGTCACGGACTGTCCATAACGAACACCATGTTCAGGCATAAGGGTGTCCATATATGCACTTGGCACCAGGACACCCTAGGCCGCAGCTCGATGATCGACTTTGTAGTCGTATCGTCGGACTTGCGGCCGTATGTCCTGGACACTCGGGTGAAGAGAGGGGCGGAGCTGTCAACTGATCACCACCTGGTGGTGAGTTGGCTCCGCTGGTGGGGGAGGAAGCCGGTCAGACCTGGCAGGCCCAAACGTATTGTGAGGGTCTGTTGGGAACGGCTGGCGGAATCCCCTGTAAGGAGGAGTTTCAATTCCCACCTCCGGCAGAGTTTCAACCATGTCCCGGGGGAGGTGGGGGACATTGAGCCCGAATGGGCCATGTTCCGTGCCTCCATTGTTGAGGCGGCCGACCGGAGCTGTGGCCGCAAGGTGGTCGGTGCCTGTCGTGGCGGCAATCCCCGAACCCGCTGGTGGACCCCAGTGGTGAGGGAAGCCGTCAAGCTGAAGAAGGAGTCCTATCGGGCCTTTTTGGCCAGTGGGACTCTGGAAGCAGCTGATGGGTACCGACAGGCCAAGCGGAACGCAGCCTCGGCGGTTGCTGAGGCAAAAACTCGGGCTTGGGAGGAGTTTGGGGAGGCCATGGAGAACGACTTCCGGACAGCCTCGAGGAGATTCTGGTCCACCATCCGGCGGCTCAGAGGGGGGAAGCGGTGCACCGTCAACACCGTGTATGGTGAGGGCGGGGCTCTGCTGACTTCAACTAGGGACGTCGTGAGTCGGTGGGGGGAATACTTCGAGGGCCTCCTCAATCCTACCGACACGCCTTCCGATGAGGAAGCAGAGTTGGGGAATTCGGACTTGGGGCCTCCCATTTCTGGGGCTGAGGTTGCAGAGGTGGTCAAAAAACTCCTCGGTGGCAAGGCCCCAGGGGCGGATGAGGTCCGTCCTGAGTACCTCAAGGCTCTGGATGTTGTGGGGCTGTCTTGGTTGACACGCCTCTGCAGCATCGCGTGGACATCGGGGGCAGTGCCTCTGGACTGGCAGATCGGGGTGGTGGTCCCCCTCTTTAAAAAGGGGGACCGGAGGGTGTGTTCCAACTATAGGGGGATCACACTCCTCAGCCTCCCTGGTAAGGTCTATTCGGGGGTACTGGAGAGGAGGATCCGCCGGATAGTCGAATCTCGGATTCAGGAGGTGCAGTGTGGTTTTCGTCCTGGCCGTGGAACAGTGGACCAGCTCTATACCCTCCGCAGGATCCTGGAGGGAGCATGGGAGTTCGCCCAACCGGTCTACATGTGTTTTGTGGACTTGGAGAAGGCGTTCGACCGTGTCCCTTGGGGACTCTTGTGGGGGGTGCTCCGGGAGTATGGAGTGCCGGACTCCTTGATATGGGCTGTTCGGTCTCTGTATGACCGGTGTCAGAGTTTGGTCCGCATTGCCGGCAGTAAGTCGGACATGTTTCCTGTGAAGGTTGGACTCCGTCAGGGCTGCCCTTTGTCACCGATTCTGTTCATAATTTTTATGGACAGAATTTCTAGGCGCAGCCAGGGCGTTGAGGGGGTCCGGTTTGGCGACCTCAGAATCGGGTCTTTCGGGCTTTTTGCGGACGATTTGGTTCTGTTGGCGTCGTCAGGCCGTGACCTTCAGCTCTCACTGGAGCGGTTCGCAGCCGAGTGTGAAGCGGCTGGGATGACCATCAGCACCTCCAAATCTGAGACCATGGTCTTCGGCCGGAAAAGGGTGGAATGCTCTCTCCGGGTCGGGAATGAGATCCTCCCCCAAGTGGAGGAGTTCAAGTATCTCGGGGTCTTGTTCACGAGTGAGGGACAAATGGAACAGGAGATTGACAGGCGGATTGGTGCGGCGTCTGCAGTGATGCGGGCTCTGCACCGGCCCGTCGTAGTGAAGAAGGAGCTGAGCCAGAAGGCGAAGCTCTCGATTTACCGGTCAATCTATGTTCCTACCCTCACCTATGGTCACGAGCTGTGGGTAGTGACCGAAAGAACGAGATCGCGAATACAAGCGGCCGAAATGAGTTTCCTCCGTAGGGTGTCTGGGCTCTCCCTTAGAGATAGGGTGAGAAGCTCGGTCATCCGGGAGGGGCTCGGAGTAGAACCGCTGCTCCTCCGCATCGAGAGGAGTCAGATGAGGTGGCTCGGGCATCTGGTGAGAATGCCTCCCCGGTGAGGTGTTCCGGGCCCGTCCCACTGGGAGGAGGCCCCGGGGAAGACCAATAAGACCAGGACACGTTGGAGAGACTATGTCTCTCGGCTGGCCTGGGAACGCCTCGGGGTCCCCCCAGAAGAGCTGGAGGAAGTGGCCGGGGACAGGGACGTCTGGGTCTCTTTGCTCAAGCTGCTGCCCCCGCGACCCGATCCCCGGACCAGCGGAAGATAATGGATGGATGGATGGATGGGTTTCATTTTAACAGAGAACCAAAAAGCAGTAGGCTGTGACTCATTTAGGTAAGCACTTTAAAATAATGGTCAAAGCTAAATTACAAAAGTTTGACCCACAATAAGCCACTTTTCGTTCTATATGTTTTCAGGCTGTCATTGACAGTCATATTAAGCCAGTGCTGCATGATGAAGCTGACTCACAACCCCGTGCTCTCTGTTACGCTGTCTGCAGCCCAATCTCCCACTGTATGTCACTGGGTTGAGTGATGAATGGGGCTTTTTGTTGCCAGCTCTGCTTTTGGTTTAATAGGACAGAGTGACCTGCTGCTGCTCATCATCAGCATTTCAAACTGAAAATAAAAGACAACCGGGCCTGCCCTTTTTGTGAAACTAAAGGAAAGTGAGGATAATGTGTGCTTCTAAATGTTGAAGAGAAAGTTCAGAAGGGATACAGACATGACAGCATTTTCATGTCTAACCTAGCCTTTTCAGTGTTAGGATAGTTCCCAACTACTCATCAACCATTTTCTTCAGTTAACTCCATTAATGATTAACACACAGGAAAGAAGTCACATCTCACCTAATGTCAATCACAAGCCCCTCATCACAAATGAACGTCTCATAATAGAGTCCATTAGCCAGTCTTAAATCTTTGGGGACTAGCATATATTCTGATATGTAAATGAGAGAAGCAAAAATTGCCATTTATGAAACTGGAACCTTTTTTTATGTGTTTCAAGACATCAAGATAAAATCTGTCATCGGTGCTATTTGAAATTGCAGAGAGCCACCCAAAGTCTAAGAAAGGCAAAGTCAGACAGATGGCTGGTCAGATGACTGTTGGAGTCAGTTCTGACTACTTGTGCAGTAGGGCAATACAACTATTTTGCATGCATTGTAAGGAACCAATAAAATGAGAAGTTGGCCCAAGTTACAAGGAGATGTTAGCCGGATGCTACCGGGGGTAAGTGGGCACTCAGACGAGTGAAGAAAGCTGGATCCTGTGCCCCTTTGTGCTCGGTCATGGGAGGGGCCATTAGCACCCGCTAGCCCTCAGCTAACTTCTCATGGTCCTCAAGGCTTGTGCTAGCTTCTCATCTCATGGTGGGTGAGGGTGAGTACCTTATTAAGGACGAAAAGATGGAATGACAACCATGAATATGACTTGGGTATGACTCTACACCTTGAAGGGCATTTTAAGGACACACAAGGGTTTTTCATTGAAAATCTTACAAATTTACAATTTGGAGGAAGTTGGATTATTTTTTAGGGGGATTTATT